>NC_133452.1:129561672-130301672 GCF_048565385.1 Saimiri boliviensis
AAAAGTTACCATAAACTAGGTGCTTTAAAACAGAAATTTATTCTTTCACAGGTCTCAGAGCTAGAAGTCTGATATCAATGTGCTAGCAAGGTTGTTCTCTTCTGGAGAACTGTGAGGGAGAGTTGGTTCCCTGCCTCTATCCTAGCTTCCGCCAGTTAGCAGCCATATTTGGTGATCTTAGCTTAGAGACGGAGCACTCCAATCTCTGCCTCTGTTGACACATGGCCATCTTCTTATTTGTCTCTGTGTCTGCACGTGGCGTTCTCTCCTGTGTATATATCTGTGTTCAAATTTCTCTTTTTTTATTAGGTTGGTATAAAAGTAATTGTGGTGACCAGGCATGGTGGCTCATGCCTGTAATCCCGACACTATGGGAGGCCAAAACGGGCAGATTACCTGAAATCAGAAGTTCGAGACCAGCCTGGCCAAGGTGGTGAAACTCCATCTCGACCAACAACAACAACAAAATGTAGCTGGATGTGGTGGCGTGTGTCTGTAGTTCCAGCTACTCAGGAGGCTGAGCCAGGAGAATCACTTGAACCTGGAAGGCAGATGTTGCAGTGAGCTGAGATCATGCCACTGCACTCCAGCCTGGGCAACAAGAGGAAAACTCCGTCTCGAAATAATAATAATAATAATAATAATTGCAGTAATGAAAGTAGTAAGTAATTGAAAGTAGTGGCAAAAAGCACAACGACTTTTGCATCAACCTAATATAAGAACACTGATCACACTGGATTTGGGCCCACACTAATGACCTCATTTTAACTTGATTCCATCTGCAAAGATCCGATTTCCAAATAAGGTGACATTTACAGGTATCGAGGGTTAAGATTTCAACATATCTCTTTGGGAGACACTAGTCCACCAATAGCAGGTGGCAAACTTGCTAATTGCTAAAGAGTATTTAGAGTTGATCAGGTTTTCCCCATTTGTCCATACCGTCTTCATTCCTTAGATAAGGAAGGCAAACATTTCTAACCCTTGGACTTGATTGTGGTTGGGAAAATGATCTTCCAGTAGTTCTCATTTAAGTTTTTTTTTTTTTTTAATGTTTTTTCAGGTTTTAAAAGAAATGGTATTTGCCTTGTCTTTAAATCTATTAACTCTTTGTGTGTATGTCACCCCCAAAAAAGTAAAATTACTAAGGCTTTTTAGTTGGTCACTGTTGCCCATGAAGTGAAAGAAAAAAAGAAGAGAGTCCGTTGGGAGAAATAACTGAATTCTCACCAGAGGCCTGCTGGAGACAAAGAACTTCACTAGATGGGACGGGAAATGAAGCAAGTTCCTCTTTCAAGGAAGCCTGGAATAGGACATTCGAGCCCTCTCTGTATCTTAAAAGTAGGAAGAAAGTTTGGTTTCAGGATATTGGCTTCCAAAGTTGCAAAGGTAAGATATGAGAGGAAGGGCAGTGACTCACAGCTCCATGCAAGCAAACGGTTCCTCGTTTTCCTCATTCTTTAGGAAATTACCATTAAGGAAAAAAAAAAAGCTGGACTGGTGTAGTGGCTCACACCTGTAATCCCAGCACTTAAGGAGGTCGAGGTGGGCAGATTGCTTGAGCCCAGAAGTTGGAGACCAGCCTTGGCAACATGGTGAAACTCCGTCTCTACTAAAAAATAGAAAAAATTCGTCTGGGTGAGGTGGCTCCTACTGTTGCTTGTTTTGTGAATAAAATTTTATTGCACACAGCCACTCCTATTAGTTTTGTCTAGTACTGTTTCTCACTATGACAACAGAGTTGAGTGTTACCCAAAGTACCTGAAATATCTACTATCTGGCCCTTAACGGAAAAATAAAAGTCACATGTAGGTCTGCATAAGGAATTAGAAACTAAAGAACACCACAAGACACCAAACACCCTGCACATGGATTACAGGTAGTAACTTGCAATGAATTTCTTGGCATCACCATTTCGTTGACAAATCTATGAGCTTAGCGATAAAAGCTTGGCATTAGTGCTCATTACAAAAAGCCAAGTAGGGTTTAAACAATGAAAATTTCTAGTAATCACAAGAATAAGGACACCAGAAATTAGTTGAGGTTCTATTAAGAATCACAACCCCAGAACTGATAGAAAAGGAGAGACTGAATCACAGTCTAGCAGAGCTTTCCAGGATTAAAGCAGGAGATGAAAACCCTCTTCTTACCCTTGTTTATAACCACATTTTGTGTTAGGATGAAATTTGCTATAACTTCTCCCTGCTATTGTTCTTGTAATTTTCTCATCCTTTTCCTGGAACACTAAACTGTGGGAGGTGCACCCAAATAGTGCTGGAGACACCATGCCCTTCACAGGATCTTCCCAAAGTGCTCCAGACACTAGCACCCTGGATAAAGCACCTGCCACTTTGTCCCAGGGGCTGAGGCTTCTCTCCAGGCTCCTGCATCTGTTCAATTTTCAAGCCCTCTTGCTTTGATCTCATGTGCCCACACTTTCAACCCAAACTGTGCCTTTCTGGCCAGTCCCTATGGATGAATGCCTCAGCTGAACTGTCTGCTTGGATTTCCATAAGATCATCTTTGGTTCCAGGATCTACAACAAAAGCACCAGACCTGATCTACCCCAGTCTGCTCTGACCTCATCGTTTTTCCCCTAAGGGCACAAATGTCCAGTGTCTAGTGCTAAGCCACAGGGACATCTACATAGAATGTTGGCTGTTCCCTTTTTGCTGAATCTGTCTTTCCATGACAATTTCTGGGTTAACTCATCTCAGAACATACCAGAGCCTGAAGGGTCTGCTGATCCTTTATATTCTACAAGAATAAATGAATTAGTAGATATACAGTTCTTGGAAGTGTGCCTGACTAGAATGAGCACCTTATACATTAGCCATAACTGTATCAAAGTCTCAGCTGGTGATTGCAGTTTCTTAGTGCTACACGGTGTTCAGAGAGATGCTAGAACCTAGCATCTGCCTCTAAAAGCAGGATTTATCTTTGGTTGCTGGAATGTTAGTTTTGTCTAGGATCTCCTTTGAATATTTCTCAATTCCTGTTTTTGAGTAGAGAAGAAAGTCTTTGGAAATGTGATTTTAAGTAGAATGAGAAGGCAAGAATACCTGTAGTATTTGTTTGTGTTTTATTTTTAAGCCACAGAAACAATTTTATCAATAAATGGATGATCCCTGAACCTTCAAAAGCTTTGTCTAAAACAGAAGCACTTCTGTTTTCATCTTCTTAATAGAATGTATTTTACCATTTTGCATATAGCAAAAAATATATTCCCCAAATACTAGCACAGAAAGAACTGCTAAAAGTGAGACAGCCTGTTTATCCAGGATAACTGCAGTCCCTCGGGGCAAGGACCATCTATTTTCATGTGCTGCTAAACTGTCCATGATTATGATACGCCGAGTGTTTACTGCCTATTTCTCATGCTTCAAATCTCTCTGCTGCTGACCTCTTGCCTTCTGAGCTCTTGAACCAGCTGGCTATGGTGGACAGGGCTGTAGGAAGGAGTGTAATAGAAATCAGGACGTGAAGGTGCTGGTTCCCCCGCAAAGGTCAAACTGGAAAGGAAGCTTTCTGAAAGATCATTTGGGCACAACACACGCTATACTATTCCTGACATTATCTGTCAGGTGTCCAAGCCAGAAGTAGCAAGGTGGGATGGATAATAATTAATGCGGCTGTAGGGACCAGACTGATAGCTTGGTAGCCACTGGGAAATTTCAGACAGCAGGCATGGCTCCAGATATGAGATAATCTGTGATCTTTTGACAGGTATCTTTTAGAATAGCTGAAGGTGGCACTGGGCCCATATTTGCCTCCAGGTGTAAAGGACATCCCAGATGCATTTTGTCCAATACAAAGCCTGGAAGATTCCTTATATCTTTTGCTAGATTTATTGTTGTCCTTATTAGATATCATATATATCCATCTTCCGCATTCAAATCTGAGTTTCTTAAGGGTTAAAGTCATATAAATTTCTTTTTTCTTTTTTTTTTTTTTTTTTTTTGAGACAGAGTCTCGCTCTATCACCCAGGCTGGAGTGCAGTGGTGCAGTCTTGGCTCACTGCAACATTCACCTCCCGGGTTCAAGCAATTCTTCTGCCTCAGCCTCCCGAGTAGCTGGGACTACAGGTGCGTGCCACCATGCCGGCTAAATTTTTTGTATTTTTAGTAGAGACGGGGTTTCACCACATTGGTCAGGCTGATCTTGAACTCCTGACCTCATGATCTGCCCACCTCGGCCTCCCAAAGTGCTGGGATTGCAGGCGTGAGCCACCACGCCCAGCAAAGTCATATAATTTTCATGTTTAGTTCCCCAGTGCCCAGCAATTTATTAATCGATCAGCCAATTGTATGTTTTTTATAAAAACACAAAAACACTGTACTTCATACCTGAATTAGACCAAACAGTTGAAACACTAATGGGACATTAGGGACTCCTCCAGGGGGGATTACAAATGAACTGGGAATGTTAGTCCCACTCTTGCCTTAAAATGGAAAGGCTCTGAATATAGGGCCCTGGAATAATAGGACTAACTTTTTCCATCTACCCACCCTCGAGGTGACACCAACTGCTTTCAAGCCTGGCTGGAGGGATTCACCGAAATGCCTGTTGTCATCTATTGCATCATCTTCTAGGAAAGAACAAAATTACTTTCATATCTCTGTGTCCCTAAATGGTCTTTATCTAATCTGACCAGAGTCATCTCTTGCCAACAGCACTGTCCATCTTTGCAGCACCCAGGGTCACCCTGACCAAACACTCTGGAAGTGTGCATGATTCATCAAGTCCCAACTTCTGGAAGTCACAACAGTAGTACGAGTAGACAACAGGACCAGAGTGACGGCAATAGCAGTGGTCAACCTGCATCAACAGAGAACCAAGACTGCACGTTCTTTTTCCATTCCCCATCCACGCAAACACTCTTTTTTCTTTTTATAATAAATTCAGATGTGCCTTCCAGTTCCTTGATCTTAATCTTTCACTCTGAATCTGTTTAGATTTATGCCTTCATGTAGCTATTTATGACCCACTGGTTTACTATCTGGGTTGATGTTCTAGTCTGACATCTGGTCAAATATTTCATCAAATATTGGATTCATGGCTGAAGAGGAGACTTTAAAACTTTCTAAAGGATAGGAACCAGAGGCCAGGTATGGTGGCTTACACTTGTAATCCCAGCACTTTGGGAGGCCAAAGCGAATGGATCACTTGAGGCTAGGAGTTCGAGACCAACCTGGGCAACATGGTGAAACTTTATTGCTATTAAAAATACAAAAATTAGCTAGGCATGATGGTGGGAGCCTGTAATCCGAGCTACTTAGGAGGCTAAGGCATGAGAATCACTTGAACTTGAGAGGCAGAGGCTGCAGTGAGCTGCGATTGTACCACTGCATTCCAGCCTGGGCGACAAAGCCTGTCTAAAAAAAAAACGGTAAGAACCAGAGCAGCAAACTCAACCCTGACACATTGCCGTGTAGCTCAGAAATATCTGTCTAGATGTTAAAAGGGTAAATAGAAAAAGCTCATGCTCCATATTTCCCTGTTGAATTCAGACGTTATAAGAAGGATGTGGGAAGTAGAAGAGAATGAATTATGAGGTGTGCTGGCCCAAAGCCACATGCCTTGTGGGGGAACGAATTCTTTGACCACCCTCAACAATAGTGACTCCCAACCTCCTTGGAATTTTGGCACCCAATCATTTTGTACTTGATGATCCAGTCTTGATTTGACAATCTCAACTCCTGTGCTTGGCATGAAAAAAGTTACACAGCATAGATTTATTTCATTTCTTTCCTAATGAATGTGAACAAACATCACTTTTATTGCGAGCATTTTATAGCCTTCCTTGAAACAACTTGCATCATCCTGGCTAAATGAAACACTTTTTTTTTTTTTTTTTTTTTTTTTTTTTTTGAGAGAGAGAGAGAGAGAGACTTGCTCTGCCGCCCAGGCTGGAGTGTGGAGTGTAGTGGTGCATTGTCGGCTCACTGCAACCTCCGCCTCCTGAGTTCAAGCAATTCTCCTGCTTCAGCCCCCCAAGTGGCTGGAACTACAGATGCCTGCCACCACACTCGGCTAATTTTTTGTATTTTTAGTAGAGGCGGAGTTTCACCATGTTAGGCAGAATGGTGTTAATCTCCTGGCCTCGTGATCTGCCTGCCTCAGCCTCCCAAAGTGCTGGAATTACAGGCATGAGCCATTTAAAAAAAAAAATTAAACTTGAGCAGTTGTGTAGCTAACACAACACTGCAGTCTGTAAGAGAGCATGATGCCAGAGCCCCAGGAAACAGACGGCAATCCTGATTTCAGTGAGGAAGACAGTGTGAAAAAGGGAGACTTCCCAGGATACCCGAGATGCTTTCTGCAAATGGATTCCAGAACATCTCCTCGTGTCTTTCCAGCAAGTTTTCCAGTAAGCCTTCCAGTGAGCCTTCACTTGAGCTAGTTTCAGTTTGTTTTCCATCCCTCCAAACAAATGATCCTGGTCTAAATTATGCTGAATCGACACTCAGAAAAAGATCAACAGCCACCAGCAAAAAGCCTTGGCAGACACATAATCTGCCTTCTCTCTTCAGCCCCTCGGAGCATAGTACCTTGCCGGGAGTGGAGTGAGACAGGCTGCTTCTGTGTGTGGGATCACCTATATGCTGCCTGGTTTTCCTATAACCAGCTCTGACACTCCTGCCTAACAGAGCCACCTACCCATGTCTGAGATATCCAACTCTGGAGAAAAGATAACGTTTTTCTTGGCTTCTTTGACTGATATCTTTGGAGAGAGCAAAGGAAAAAGAGATAAACAACACGGAGAGGAAAGATGAAACAAAACATGGAGAATTGTGGTAAATGTAGCCCCACCCGAAGAAGCACACTTTATGCTGCGCAGAGAAAAGATCCTGGATTTAGGAAAAGACTCCGTTCCATCAGAGCAAATACTTAACTGGGCTTTTCAGCAAAAATTTCTTTGCCCTACAGACAGGTTTGGCTGCCTAATTTCTGCTCTTAAACAAGCTCCAGCTTGATCTGGCCTTCATGGGGAAATGTGAAATGGGAACGTTTTTATTGCCCGAGCTTTTTTCCATGCCCCCACTTTATTTTGGTGACTGCCTTGACTTCCACCCCCAGGTGCTATAACTGCTTTATTTCCTCCTGCCCATGACCTGTTCAACACATAATGGTTGCTGGTCCATTTTCTCGAAGCGCTGCTTTTTGCCGTGTAACTACGGGTGGTACCAGTTTATACAGACAGTGGCAGTGTAGACAGGAGGCTTTGGATTCAACAGGCTGACAGCACACAGCTAAGTAGCCAGCGCCTTCTCTGGGCCTCAGTTTCCTCGTGTTTAAACTGGATATTTCCTCACTAGCAGGGTTGTTGAGGGGATCAAACGAGACAGCAAATGCAAAGCTGCCGGCTCAGGGGCAGGCACGCAGCAGTACCCGCTAGGAGGATCCTGACCTTCCCTCTGGAGGTGACAAAGTAGCTGCTCCCGAGAGTGCATGGAATTTGAGGACAGGTTTATAAGACAGTGGGCAGAGGATGAACTTCTGTACCCTCACATCCCACTATCCCAGTACATGGACAGAATGTATTTTTAGAACCTGGTCATGAGCTCAGGTGAAAACCCCTGGGAAGATACAAGAAGCCATTCAGCAGAGAGGAAGCCGAAGGACGGCAAACAGCAGAACTCAGCGGGATTCGGCCTAATGGTCAAAATAGAAAGTCTGCAGATAAACCTTAATTGTAAAATAAAATTGGTAAAAGAAAAATGGGTGAATTAATGGGGATTCTAGTTTAATGAAGTTAGAATTAACTAATGTGAAGTTAAAGGGAAGTTCAGCCAGTTTTATTATAAATGATTAGTCAACTCAGAGTCCTCTGGGGGAACCACAACTCTCCTTAACATGTTAGGGAAATTAAATTAGTTATTTAGAACTCTGATAAATCTCTTACACTCTTTGTTGGAAAAAAACTTTAAATCCATCATTTATTGAAATTAATTTTGTTTCATTAAATAGCCTTTGTTCCAAGAAATAGCAAACATTTTGACTTTTAACCTACAAGCTAAATAGCCAAATCCAGTTACTAAAATTGAGTTAATTTAGTTGATGATATGGCTGGAAATTTTATTCTCAGAGATGTCTCAAAAGATACAAATCTATCATTGCTAATGTGAAAATAGCAATGTATATGCACATTATTGTGTCAATCTTGTTTAATTGGTTGTAGTTTTAAAATTTAACTAGTTACTTATTCTCACAGAGTTTTCCATGAAGAATTAAGAAGCCTCTTAGGTTTTATTTTGAAAAAACTTAATAACGTAAGCTACACATAGGTTAAAAAAAAGATAAGTGAAAAACAAAAAAGTACCTAAACTAGAACTAGAAATGTATCCAATAAAAAAAAAAATTATTTACTATACAAAGCTATCGTGACCTTGGTACCACCTTTTTAACCAGGTAAGAAAAAAATAGTTAGATTTTTGTAAATATATAATATTTAACTTTTTACTATTTCCAGTTTAAACTTTGCCTGTTTGAAGGACATTCCAAAAATATTTCAGTGCACTTCTTACAAATCTTCTAATGCATCTTCTTAGAATGTCATATATTATTGCCAAATTAAATTACTGTTTTACTACCTGACAGCTTGAAAACAAGGACTGTCATGTCATTTGAAAATCTTGCAAGAAAATAAATCTCGGCAATAATGTGAACTCATGGAAGTGACAGAATTTTTGAGAGACCGATATACAGGTACCTTCATATCTAAAGTTATGTATGTATTTTTAGAGATGGAACCTTGTTATGTTGCCCAGGCTGGAGTACAATGGTGATTCACAGGTACAATCTAAGGGTCCTACAGTCTTGAACTCCTTCTGGCCTCAAGTGATCCTCCTGCTGCAGCTTCCCAAGTAGCTGGGACTACGGACATGCCCCACCTTGCCCAGCTTTATCTATATTTTTTAAAATGGAAAATTTCTGTAGAATTTCTTGAAAGTTTCTGTTTACAAGCTTCTAAGACTTCAAATATACCCTACCCTCTGACTTAATACACTATTCTTTTATTTAAATGATTTTTCCCAGTAAAGTTAGTTTCATCAGCTTTGTTACAAGACAACCCCAACAAAAGTTATCTTGTAAATTTCAGAAACATATAGCCCCTAGGTAAACTCAGCACTCACAATCTTAGGTTTTCCAAGCAAGTCCTGCTTCCAAATATTCAGTATCATATTCTATTCCACTTGCATCATCAAAGTATCCCAGAAATTCCAGATTTTGGCAAAAAACAGCACATTCTAATAAAAATATATGTTAACTCAAATATAATTTTCAAGACACAGATGGTGATGAATCAAAGCTGAAAATATTTCAGTTACTAGTAGAGCTAGTGTAACATGTTTTGAACCTGACATTGTACTGACTGATAAAATGATTTTTTTTCCCTCCGGTCTGTCTGTATAAAATTCTTGGTAAGATTTCCAGTATGTCAGCTAAAAATATTAACATCAACAACAGTTGCCTTGGTATCCCCCAACATGAGACAAAACAGTTGTTCAACGAATAGTGTTTTGAGTGCTTTTTTGCTGACTATGTACTGAACGCTATGAAGCACTAAGAACATAGTTACTAACAATCCCCATAGAACTTTCAGCTTTTTTCTTTTTTTCTTCTTTTTTGTATCCAATTAGGGAAAATTTCCAACATCTACAAAAGTAGACAGAATGCTATCATAAAGTCTCACATACCAGTGCCCGGTTTTAATAATTATCAACTCATCACTAATCACAACTCCACCCCATATTAATTTGAAAGCAAATCCCAGACATCCCACAAATATTCAATATTTGCTTTTGGTTTTAAAGATAAGCATATCCGTGTTATGCCACCTGAAAAACCCCAATAATTTCTAAATGTTATCAAATATTAGTCAGTTTTTAAATATCCCCAATTATCTTGTAAACTTTTTAAATCAGTTTTATTTTATTTTATTTTGTTTTATTTTTTGGCTCAGCTCCATAGTTTGCAATTGGTTGTCATCTCCTAAGTCTCATTTAATCTATAGTTCCCCACCTGCCTTAGTTTGAGTTATTCCTGAAATGCGTCTAAGACAGGGTTCAAGTATAGACAGCTAATTTGGGAAGTGCAGGATATACCATAAAGGGGAGAGTATGTAATACAAGGAACAAGAAGCAACCCAAACCCATAGAAGTTGAGCTGTTAAGCAATTTACCAGTGGGTGACTGAAGTTTAATCTTTCAGGGAACTTCTTGGAAAAGGGATAAACATATATTCACCTCAGAATTATGCCCCTGGGAATGAAAGGAGCGTGGGTATGTAATCATCCACTTTATTTAATCATTGGGTAAGGCTTGCTTCCGAGGGTATTAATTGCTTGGCACTTCTGGCTTTCTGCAGTTCCAGAAAAAAAAAAAAAAAAAAAAAAAAGCTCTTAGGCACCAAAAGGCAGCTACTGACAGTGGGAGCAAGGCTGAGCACAGTGAAGGGCACAGAGGACATGGGTGGGCACCAGGAGCATCTGCCACTGCCTCCCCAAGTCCCTCCCTGCCATGTATATGGTGAAGAAACTAGGTCAGTTTGCCCCGTAGAATTTCCGGCATTGTGAATATTGCTGATTGCAATAGATACCACGTGGCATCTACTGTTCATGTGTTTTCTGTCTCCTGCATTACCTGTACTCTCATTCCCTAATGGATAATTTGATTACTTATAACTGGAAGATTTTCACAAGGAGACACCATTGGTGATAGTGACAGGATTTTTGTTAGCAGATACGTAATGCCCAGTTGCTTCTCTTAGTGTGATTGTTAGAAAATTTAGCCTAAATTCACTATTTCATTAGAATGTGCAAATACTGAAATTTTCATTCCTTATTCATGTATTAGCAAGAATACTTCTATAATAGAGAAACTTCCCTTCGTCAACTGTTTGGTTACTCTGTGGTACAGTTAATACAGGAAAGGTTAGATTAATATTTGATCCTTTCCTTGTATTTACCAGTTCTCAAAATAATGAGCTGATTTCCCAGAACCCTCTACAGGTGACCAAGCGTTCTTTGTCTTTTATGAATGCATGGATTTAAACAGATCTGCTGGTCTTAAACACTCATTCAAATTTTCTTTTTTCTTGGCCACTGAAATTTGGCCAGATATTCAAACTGGATATTTCTGAAACAACTTTAGTGGTCAGTGAACTGTTCTTGCTTGATGGTATGACTGTATGTTCCAAGACAGCTGTGGTTCAGTGTGTCCTCATAAAATTCATGTGTTGACATTTAGTCTCTATTGTGGTGATGTTGGAAGGTAAGACTTTTGAGGAAGTGATTAAGCCATGAGAGATGGATTAGTGCCTTGTAAAAAGGCTACAGGGAATTAGCCTAGACACTTTTCTGCCTTCTGACTTCTGCATTGTGAGAACACAGCGTCCATCCTCTTCAGAAAATGCAGCAGAAAGGCGTTATCTCTGAAGCAAAGACTAGGTCCTTTCTAGACCCTGAACTTGACGGTGACTTAATCTTGAACTTCTAGCCTCCAGAACTGTGAGAAATAAATCTGTGAGTTTTGTAAATTGCCCAGTCTCAGACAGTTTGTTATAACAGCACAAAAAAACCAAGATAAAAACGTTTTTGAATTTTTGCTCCCCCATCTTCAAATTAGCTTACCTTGAAAGAATCTGGATTCCTTCTAGTGGAAAATTGTATTAGAAACTACAATCTGGGTGTTATAGGAACTTATCACTGTTGAGCTGATCATTGTTTCTAGGCCTTTTTAGCAGGCAAAGCTAAGAAATAAGCTGTTTTGTTTTGTTAAGAGAAAACACAACATGAGCTCATACAGATGTTTTCAATTCAAGTTTAGGATTATAGGGTTTGCACTTCATTGCTTTTTAATTTTTTTCTCATACTTACAACTTGGTTCTTAACAATGTAAGTATTTATTTGCCATATCCTGTAATACATGCCATGGTTTCAGAATAGGAATGCCAATATTATCATAAACGGCATGATAACTGAGCGTAGCATAAAGTGTATTTGCACTTTTTTTATTCTTAGGGTATATCCCACTAGGTTTATGTGTTAAATCTCTGGGTTTTTAAAAGTTACTTCACATAATTTTTCTCTGTGTAGTTAAGCAACTAGTGAAATACAGTAATTTTTATTTTTTTTTTCAGTTTTTAGGATTTTTTTGTTAATTTAATTTGACTTGATAATTATGTAAAATCTTTGCACGGTTCCAAAGTTAAATCTACAAAACAAGGTATAATCAGAAAGTTTTGTTTTTAATCCATGTTTCCTCCATTTTGTTCCCATATAGATAGCCAATTTTTAATGTTTGTTCAGTTTTATTTTATTATGCTCTTGTTGTGTTGGTTTTGTTGTTTTGAGACAGAGTCTTGCTCTATCACCCAGGCTGGAGTGATCCCAGCTCACTGCAGCCATGACCTCCTAGGCTCAAGTTATCCCCCCACCTCAGCCTCCCAAATAGCTAAGACCACAGGTGCATGCCACCATGCCCAGCTTTTTCTTATAGAGATAAGGTCTTACTCTGTTGCTTAGGCTGGTCTCAAACTCCTGGAGTTAAATGATCCTCCCACCTCAGCCTCCCAAAGTGCTGGGATTCCAGGCATGAGCCACCACTCCTGGACGGTTGTGATTTTTAATATATGTATATTCATATTCTTGTTACCTTTTTTAAATAAATGGTAGCACATTGTATATTTTCCTCCATTTTTGCTTTTTTCAAATAACGATGCATTCTACAGAGTATATAAAAATAGAAACATATTCAGAAACTCGTCACTGATAGTTGCACAATTCTCCATTGATAGGTATATTCTACTGACAAACATTTGGGTTATTTCCAGCATGTTGCTGTTATTAACAGTGTTGTTATGAATATTCTCCTATAGATTACATACCAACTTTAAAGTTTCAAACACATAAATTCTCTGACTTCATTTTAAAAATTGTTAGCTAACTCATAGATTGAACTTTGCCTAAGCTTTTCTTAGTATATATTAGTTTTGATCATATGAATGTGGCTTCTACATGTTCTCATTTTTGTGACATGGTAAAATGCCCTCTGTGTCCCAGTATGATGAGCTACTGCAAATGGCCTATGGTTGCATGAAAAAGGTTTAGTCTCTGCTTTTAAAATACAAAATTTGAGATCTACCTACTTATTCCGTTTTGTTTTACTTTTTAGTCTTTACCAAATCTTGAGAAAAATATTGTGATGTCTCTTACAACAATTGTATTTCTGTCAATTTTCCATTTTAAGTTTGTAATACTATGGAGATATTACATTATAAGGTTGTAATGCTATAGATGTAAAATTCATGACCTTTATAGGTCATGAATTTTATGGATTATATCTTTTGTCGATATAAAATGATTCTTTTTTCTGCCCAGTTATTTTGATTTTGAAAGACACTAACATTGGCCGGGCGCGGTGGCTCAAGCCTGTAATCCCAGCACTTTGGGAGGCCGAGGCGGGTGGATCACAAGGTCGAGAGATCGAGACCATCCTGGTCAACATGGTGAAACCCCGTCTCTACTAAAAATACAAAAAAATTAGCTGGGCATGGTGGCACGTGCCTGTAATCCCAGCTACTCAGGAGGCTGAGGCAGGAGAATTGCCTGAGCCCAGGAGGCAGAGGTTGCGGTGAGCCGAGATCGCGCCATTGCACTCCAGCCTGGGTAACAAGAGCGAAACTCCGTCTCAAAAAAAAAAAAAAAAAAAAAAAAAAAAAAAAAAAAAAAAGAGAAAGACACTAACATTATTTACTTTTACTAATATTATTACCTTTGTCTCTTTTTTTCTTTCCTTCTTCCTTCTTTCTCCCTCGACCCCAGTCCTAGCCATTATAATGTTTACCTTTTTTAACCTTCACAGCAGAAGAACAACTATCCACTTTTCTGGTTGGTAAAGGTCTTGTGTTCCTGGATCATGGAGTAGGCAGAAACCTCTCTCAACTTCCAGCAAGATTTTTAATGTCAGGGACAGAGCTTTTGACGGTTCCTGACAGGGATTTTTAGTCAAGCTCCGTAAAATTTTCACTTAGCAATGCTTCCTCCTAGATTCCGACTGCCACTCAAACTTCATGTCCACTGTCATGGTTATGTGGATTCATCACTTTCCAGTGTCTTCATGAGTCTGAAGGTATAAAACTAGGAAAAGTTGCAATGGAGCACATTTCCATTTTAAACTGAGAGCCAACGTGTCATGTTTTTTGACATTCTCTGCTATTCGGTAATACGATTTTAAAATTAACTTTGTATTACAAAAGCATATTTTAAAGAGAACTTACTAGCTGAATGTAACACACAAAAGGATATGATAAAATCTCCTTGTATTGGAGATGATAAAATTTACTTACAGATTTTTATTCTGTGAATGTGAATATTTCATACCTAATGAAAACACGTAATTATTGTCTTTTCACTTTTAAGCACATTGAGAAGCAATATTTTTAGATTAAGAACTTTGAATGAATTGGAGGTGTCAACAATGATAATTCAATATCATTACGATGAGATTTGCAATGAAATTTGGGGAAAAAAATTCATTACTGAGCAAACTGACTTCTTCAAACAATACCAGTGCATCAATATACCACCGACTTTAAAATGGATACATGACAATTCAACTCTTTTATTAACCAATAAAGGTAGCTTATTAAATTTTTATTTCTTGTTATATATTTATATTCTTTTTTAAAAAGTCTATTCATAGGCAGGGCGCGGTGGCCCAAGCCTGTAATCCCAGCACTTTGGGAGGCCGAGGCGGGTGGATCACGAGGTCAAGAGATCGAGACAGTCCTGGTCAACATGGTGAAACCTCGTCTCTACTCAAAATACAAAAAATTAGCTGGGCATGGTGGTGCGTGCCTGTAATCCCATCTACTCAGGAGGCTGAGGCAGGAGAATTGCCTGAACCCAGGAGGCGGAGGTTGCAGTGAGCCAAGATCGCACCATTGCACTCCAGCCTGGGTAACAAGAGTGAAACTCTGTCTCAAAAAAAAAAAGAAAAAAAAATCTATTCATTAATGTGCTTTAACTTACAACCTTTGAAAGACTTTTACCTTTAAAAAATGTAAAGAGATTCTTCAGACAAAATGTCCCAGTCTGCCACTCAGAAAATATGAGCATCATTCCTTAAGACCATAAATGAAAACCCGTCTATCTTGCAAATGGAAAAATTGAGTGTCCAAGTCACAAGAGTATTTTTTTACTTTTTATTTTGAAATAATTTCAAATTTATGGAAAAGTGACAAAAATAGTAGACAGAAGCCTGTATACCCTTTACCCAGATTCATCAAATGTTAACTTTTTGCCCCATCCACTTTCTCAATCTCTCTCCTTTCACTGGGACAGGAAAGTGAGGCACAGAGGAGTTAAACAACTTGGCCAAAATCTGAACTTCAACCCCAACAGTCTGACACAGGAGGCTTCCATCAGTTCCATCTCCCCCAAGTAAACCTCATCGACTCTTAAAGGCATTCAGTCTGCTGAGTACATGGTCTTTATGAAAAGTTGTCCCGTGGTTATGATGTTATGAAATACGTATTTGGGCTTGTTCCTGCTTCTTGACATACAGCTTCTAAAACCCTTTGGAATCTCCAGAGTGATGAGTGTCTTTAATATGCTATGAGATTACTTATGGCTAGGGATCTCTAAGTGGCTTCAGTATGGAGGCTGGTCACCAGAAATACCAAGGGATGATTAGACGATTGGGACTTAAAGTCCCACCAATCAACCTTCACCGAGGAGAGCGGGGCTGACCAATGGCTCATGACTTAATCAATCATGCCTACATGATTAAGCCTCCATAAAAACTCGAAATGACCTGGATCGGGAGCTTCTGGGTAGCTGAACACGTGGTAAGTCCTGGAGGGTGGCACATGCAGAGAGGGCACAGAAGCTCCGTGCTCATTCCCACACGCCTTGCCTATGCACCTCTTTCTTCCAGCTGTTCATGTGTATCTTTTGTAGTATCCTTTATAATAATCCAGTAAACACAAACAAGTGTTTCTCTGAGTTCTGTGAGCCATCCTAGCAAATTCGTTGAACCCAAGGAGGGAGTAGTGGGAATCTTGACTTCCAGCTGGTCAGTCAGAAGCATAAGTGACAACCTGTAACTTGTGACTGGTCTCTGAAGTGGGGGCAGTCCTGTGGGGCTGAACTCTTGCTCTGTGGGATCTGATGCTATCTCCAGGTAGATAGTGTCAGAACTGAATTAAATTATAGTACACATAGCTGATATCTTCTAGAGAATTTATTGGTTGCTGGTGGGGACAAATCCCTGTATATTTTGGATATCAGAGGTAAAATGTTCTGTGTTGGCTATGTGAAAAATGATTTGGTTTGGTTTTTCCTTAGTGGGGTTTTCCTTCTAACTTACTGGTATAGGTAACAAAACCTATAAGAAAATGTCGTTGTCTAACTTTATAAGCCCCACACTGTACATCTGAGCCAGGTAGGAAAAGGAGACCCAGAGGAGCAATAAGTTAGCCACAGACAACAGTGTCCTGAAAGCAGGCAATGACAGTGTCTGGGCAAATCGTCACGGTCATATTAAGCAAGTTAAGTATTTACTCAGCTGGCAGAAGTAAACATTACATTTTTAATTGTTACCCACTTTAACCAATATTTAGCTAGTGCCCTCTGCATACAGAGGACCATATGAAGCATTTTGGAAAAAACTCAGATGCAAGAAAGGGTCTCGGGGAGCAATACAATGCTCATGAAAAAAAATAACCTTAAGCATATTTACAAAGAAGTATACACATGTTGATAAATTAGTATTACACCACAAAATTTAAAACCTCCACTGTTCACACAAGCCCTGAGGAGCCATTCGAGTAGAGAACATTTAAGAAGCTATGTTTCTCCTTGATGGTGTAAGGTTTTAAATGGATTTAGAAAACCAAGGGGCTATGTGGAGTTTAGAGTGCCATGAATGGGGTGAAGGTGCAGAGTTGGGAGGAAACCAATGCATGCGGACCTAGAAGGGAGGAAAGTCATAGGCTCACCTTGGAAGGCTGAAGGAGGCTGACATCATGTTGGATGATAAAAAATCTGCATTAATTTATTCACCAGATGGGTTGGAATAATGCAGATGAACTCAGGGTCACAGGTGTCAGGATGGAGAGACTGTCTAAAGCAGGGGAGGTTTTGGGGCTTGGGGAGTTTTGTTTTATTTTACTTTTTGACAATGTTAAACCAACTAAATAAGCATGAAAGAGGAGTATGGAAACAGCCCACTGTCTCAAAGTTAGAAGAAAAGCATGGGAGATTTTAGAGAACGGGATGTGTTCATAGGTGGTGAAGCTGAAGCCAGGTGGCAGTGAGTTCAGGTGAAAATGGATGACAAGGAAATGGAGGTGGAAGTGTAGATATCCCCCACGCTATACGTTTTTTTCATGGATAGATATAGAAAATAAAATGATGCTTAGACACTGAAGTGAGGTCAAGGAAGGGGTATTTTTTAAATAAGGAGACAACACTACAGACTGGCCACAAATTCCCTGAGATTGTGTCTAACCAGAGCTGTAGGTATTAATATAAAATCAGATAGCTGGGCGTGGTGGCTCATGCCTATAATCCTAACATTTTGGCAGGCTGAGGTGGGCAGATTGCTTGAGCCCAGGAGTTGTAGACCAGCCTGGGCAACATGGTGAGACCCCAGCTCCACAAAAACTAGAAAAATTAGCTGAGTGTGGCGGCAGGTGCCTGTAGTCCCAGCTACTCGGGAGGCTGAGGTGGGAGGATCACCTGAGCCTGGGAGGTCGAGGCTGCAGTGAGCCATGATCATGCACTACAGACAGAATGTCTCAAAACAAACAAACAAACAGCTTTTAAGGACTGCTTCTATGAATTCTGTCATTAGGATAATATTCAGAAGTAATAGGAAGTATGAGAACAAACATTTGTGCAGAAAAAAATCATAGAAATAAAACTTCAGATTATTGTGCAAAAGGTCACATAGCATAGCTTAAACTTAAAAGGGAGGAACAAGGAGAATATGATCAGATGAAAACAGCAAAGTAATTAAAAATTTTACATACGAACCTTAAATGCAAACTTAGAGATCATAGTAACCACAGCAGCCATAGTCAGCACTCAGCAGGTGTTTACTCTGTAGGACGATGTTACTGTAGAAGAAAAGGCCTTACTGCGGATCCAAAGCAGAAGCAGAGACACTGACTTCTTCATCACAGCTCAGAGTGTTGATACAGAACAGAGATGGATTTATTTACTAATTCAGTAAAACACTGCTAAACACTAGGGGTACATAAATGAATTTAATACGGCTCCTTCCCTCAAGGAGCTCTCGATCCAATGGAACAAGCAGACACTGTAGTCCAATGAGACACTAGCTACCAAGAGCAAAGGCAAGAAACATGAAATGTAGGGTTCCACCCTGATATAGTTTGTATCTGTGTTCCCACTCAAATTTTGTGTTGAATTATAATCTCCAGTGTTGGAGGTGGAGACTGGTGGGAGGTGATTGGATCACGAGGGCAGATTTCTCATGAATAGTTTAGCAGCATCCCCTTTGTACTGTCCCTGTAATAATGAGTTATCTTAAGATCTGGTTGTTTACGAGTGCGTGGCACCTCCCCCCTTTGTTTCTTCCTCCTGTTACTGCCATGTGAGATGCCTGCTCCCACTTTGCCTTCTTCACGATTGGAAGCTTCCTGAGGCCAGCCCAGAGGCAGAAGTCACTATGCTTCCTGTACAGCCTGCAGAATCATGAGCCAATTAACCCTCTTTTCTCTATGAATTACCCGGTCTCAGGTATTTCTTGACACCAATGTAAGAGGGGACTAATACTCACCCAGTAGAGTGAGTATCCCCGGAACCCCTGGGTTTCTAGCCCTCTTTTATTAGGAAAGGCTCCTGGATCCATCCTGCTGCCCTTTGTCGTTCTGGGCACTGTGCTGCTGTGACGATGCCTCTAACGCCTCCCCGCCCTAGTGAGACCATCTTCATTGATTGCTGCAGTTGCATCCCTGCTGTCACCACCACAGGTGACCAATCTTGCCAGATGGAGCTTGTTATTACCAACAACTTCGAGGGGTCTACACCTCACCAATGTTGGAGCTCGCTTATTGGCACCCACCGTAGTTGTCTGGCTCCTAAAGATTTTATTTTTAAAATAAAAATAAATTTTATTTTAAAATCAGTTTTGATTTTAAACTCATTCAACTGTGAATGAGTTTTGTAATCACCTAGTAGATGGGATTAAGAAACACACATACAAATATTCTCACTCCTTTACTTATTAATCTGAATTTCAGTGTTCTCATGCACGAGCATCAATCGCCAACTCCCCCATGTCAAATCCAGTCCAGAGTCCTCAAGGCAGTCAGGCCGACGTGGCTTTCTCCAGGGACCCAGGCCTAGGTGCTTTGCTATTTTATTATGTAACAAGGAGAAGCACGTAAAACGTAAGCATTAGTAAATGAAAGATGATTGTGTAACTGTACCTCCAAATTTAACCAGCAAAAGAGAGGAAATAAAAGTTAAGTTCTCCACCTGTCCTTTTTACTAGAGAATCCCAAATCACTGTGACTCAGCACCTGTACTTTGCGGTCATTTGTATCTGATGCTAATTCTTCTGTGACTCAGACGTTGCTCCAAACAAGCTTTCTTGTCACATCTCACCACTGTTGTTAGGAAAACACATTCAATTAAGGAGAACGTATGTGTTATGATCAAAGCAAAGAGAGAGAGAGAGTACAGAGCAGAAGCAGGTAGTTATCCAGCAGAGGTCAAAGTTCCCTTCCAAAGGAAGTTTGTCACTGATACACACTCCCTTATTTAGGCTTTTGCTGAATCATCATGCACTCATCAAAACTGCACTGAGCTAATATTTAGAAATTCATTCGATATAGAAGCCAAGTCCAATATCAAATCCTAAGTGTGTGACTTGGTCTCTTCACACCTGCGTGTATACTTGGACCTGAGTCTAGGCACATATACACACTCACACAGCAGTGCTGAAAAGCGTGACTGTCAAAAACGGTGGTGATAACTGGACAATGAAGTGAGGTCAATGAACGGTGATTTTAAATAAGAAATAACCTACAAATTGGTCACAAATCCCCTCTGCACTGACATTCATATGTATACATACACATTCTCACATGAAAACTCTTTTAAGAAAACATTAAATGAAAGAAATTATTGAAATTTGAACTAAGATGAACAAATAGCCCACAGAATATTAATAGTTGTCTTAATTTCCTTTCTTATTATTCAAAGTATATGCTCTAAAAATGTACTGAGGTACATAAAGTGCACCAATACTAATGTGGAGTTGATGGTTTTTTTCCATCTATACGTACCTATGTAACCACCATCTAATTCAAGATAGAAAATATCTCTGCTCTCTTAGCTGGAGAAGACCATCTCATGCCCCTTCTTAGTAATATCTCCCCATAGAGTTCATCATTCTGACCTCGATCGCCATAATTCATTTGGTTCTGTTCTTGAAATGTATATAATTTAAATCATACAGCAAGATACATATATTTAATTTTTAAAAATACATTCAAAAATTACAAAAGCTACACCTCACTCCCAGCTCTAACCTTCAGTCACCTGGTTTTTCCACCCAAAGGCAACCAATGATACTACCTTTTCTTTTTAGATAGGGTTTCTCCCTGTTGCCCATGCTGGGGTGCAGTGGTGCAATCATAGCTCACTGCAGCCTCACACTCCTGGGATCAAGCTATCCTATTGCCTCAGCCTCCTGAGTAGCAGGGACTGCAGGTACACACCACTGCAACTAGCTAATTTTTAATTATTTTATTAACACACAGTCTCACTTTGCTGCCCAGGCTAGATATCACCTTTTTGTTCATCTCTACAGGAATATTTATTCATGTACACACAAATGCATATGCATATACACAGTTTTCTTCTCTTGAAATCGCCTTTGCAAAAATTATAACAATGAGGAAATTATGAATGACAGTGAATGAGATATGAACCAACCAACCCCCATCTAGCCTTTAACCTTCAAACTGGCCTTAATTGTTCCTGGGCTTGTACCAAGCTAACTTTGGGAGACATTTAGTTTATTGTTTAAATGATAATCGCCCCTCCCCAAAACCATACCACTCTGTAAAGCTGATGAAAGCTAATCCATCCACCAGGTTATTAGGATGAGAGGAGCCTGAATTCTGCTAAGGTATAGACTTAAACAATTACCAGCCATTACTCTGGAGGTCACAAAAATTGCAACTCCCCTAATTACTCCCCCCGATAACATCACTATTGTAGAACCTAAGATTGGCCTTTTGAGATGTCTTTTCAGGTTTCTACATTTCTGAAGACCAATGTACCAACATCTCACTAACCAGTCCCGTGGCTCACCCAGAAGCAGACTCCCTGGCCCCCCAAACCACCCTTGAAAAACTCTACCCTCCAAATTTTCAGGGAGATTGATTTGAGTAATAACTTCGTCTACCATGTGGCTTGCCTGGCCTCATGTCAATTAAACTTTATTGCAATGCCTTGGGCTCGGTGAATTGATTTTGTTTGTGCAGTGGGCAGGAGGAACCTATTGGGTGGTTACACTCTCACACAGAAGTTTAGAACACTACTGAAAATTTAAAAATTAGCTGGGTGGATGTGGTGGGATGTGCCTATAGTCCCAGCTACTTGGGAGGCTAAGGCAGGAGGATCCCTTGAGCCCAGCAGGTCAAGGCTACAGTGAGCTGTGACTGTGTGCTGCACTCCAGCCTGGGTGACAAAGCGAAACCCTGTCTATAAATAAATAAATTTAAATAAATAAGAAGAAAAGGTAGTGACATCCTATAGCATTTAGGAACATGTTTAGCTACAAATAACAGAAACTCAAAAACAATAGCTTAAACAGTAAGTTTGTCCCACAAAACAAGAAGTCTGGGGCAGTCCAGGGAGGTTCAACGGGCTGCTGTTTCTGTTTTTTACCTCCGCCATCCTTTAGAATGAAGCTTCTGTCTTAATGCTTAGTTCCTCTTTGTTGCAAGATAGCTGCTGCATCCACAGATATTACATCTGTATTCAAGACAGGGAGAAGAAGAAAGGGGAAGGTGGGAAGGGAATAGGCCTGTGTTAGGAAAGCAAATACTTTCACAGAAACCTTTTGTTTCTATTTCATGGGACATTACTGAATTATACGGCCCCTCCAGCTGTATGACACTCTAGAAAAGCAAGTATCTTTACTTTGGCACACTGGACAAAATTAGTCTTCTTTAGAAAGAAAGGGGATGAGAATTGCCATGAGTACATATAAGGATAGCCTCAGCCTCACTGCATTATTTATTAAATATTAAGCAAGTTACGGAATACCAAGAAATTTTAGTTTTGGATAAATACCTATTCATGTTAATTTTTGCTGTCCTTACCACTACTTTGAGGCAAAAGGTAAACTAAAGTACTTCTAAAATTTCTTCTCATGTATTATTATATACAGGTCCATCTCTTTAAATCTATAATTGCAAAATATAAAAACAAAACAAACAAAACTCACAGAAAAGTTTGTGTAACTGATTTTGTGACAATAACCTGATATGAGTCAAGGAGACGCTATTTCGAGTCTTTATTCATATGATTTAGTGTGAATGGTTTATGTGTTACAGAAATATTAATGTTTGAGTACTGCCCCAGATCCTACTTGGGATCTTCTACTTTGAAAAGTTCTGAATTCTCAAACACCTCTAAACCCAATGGTTTAAAGAGGGAATTATGGAACTCTGCTTAAAAAGATGACCTCAATGTAAATACACAATTTGGCAGAAAGCTTAGGGAAATCACATAAACAACTAAGTGAAGGCAGGCAGAAATGAAAAAAGAAATCCTGAAACTTTAAGAATCTGGGACAACATCAGATAAATATGTTGCTTAAATTTGACTAATTTAAACCATTTTTATAAATTAGTCACTTAGAATGAAGACATCAAAAATTCTTCCTAAATTCTAAACACTGCATACATTTGAATGCTGAGCTAGTCCCAGGGCTCATCCCCAAAATATCACTAACCAGTAGGATTTAATTTTAATATCTTCCCCCTTCAGGGGCATCCTTGCTGCAGGATATCACAAGGTTAAAAGGTAAAGCAGCCATACAAAATGTCTTTGCTTTTATTTGTTATTCTGAGATGATCCTCTACCTGAAAATATCTAAGGAGATAACTTTTCTCAGCTTTGCAATGCAAATGATATTTAATAGTCCCCTATTAAAGTGCTTTGTGCGTGCTTACCAAATTTCTGCTAAAACACATTTATTTATATGATAAATATGATAACCAAATTATTCCATGTATTATCTTTTCAATATTCACATTATACTGTACAAGCACTGTATTATACAAATATCATGTCATATAGTATCGTAAAATACAAAAATACAATAAACTACCCTTACTTCAGCTCTGCAGGGTTGCTGTGTAAGCCGCAGGTAAGTGATTAAGCCAGACTATAATTCCAGCAGTGCTTCTCAAATTTTCATATGCCTACAGATTATGGGTTGGAGGTGGAGGGTTGTTAATGTGCATTCTGACTTAGTGGGCCTGGTGTCAGGCCAGAGATTCTGCATTTCTCCCAAGCTTTCAGGTGATACAGATGCTGGTTGCTAGACCACACTTTGAGTAGCAAGATACTAAAACTTCTTATAACTCTAAATGTTCATAATCCTCTGTGAAAGAATTGCTATAATGTATATGTGAAATGGACTATAAAAACATAAAATAATAAAAGCTTACCATTGTTAGTCACTTGGGAAGAAAACATGTATCTCAGAATATGCAAAGTCTTAGGGGAACTCCATGTGATTTAGAAATCTAGCCAGCTTGCCAAGAGGATAATGAAGAATATAATTGAGGTGTGGGTGAAAACCTGCAAGGACTAGAAACCTTTGCTCTGACATGCACCCTGAATATGGTTGTTCCCAAGCCAAGATTTTACTAAAAGGTAATTAAGCCCAACCTTGAGAAAACATGCATTTTCAAGAGACTCTTGAACTCTCAGCCTCAAATGGAGTCAGGCAATTCTGGAGAAACCAATTAACAGCTTGTACCTATTACTTGCAAGGAACATTTAGGCCCCCCAAACAAATAAGATGTTAGCTGATTAGTAGGTCCTAAAAGTAGACCAAAGTGGAGAACTCCAGAATAATCAAGGACAAAAAAGAAATTCAGAGAGTGAACAATTTGTACAAGGACTAGTTTGGTCAACATGGCAAAACCCTGTCTCTATCAAAAATACAAAAATTAGCTGGGCATGGTGGCGCATGCCTGTAATCCCAGCTACTGGGGTGGCTGAGACATGAGAAGGGCTTGAACCCGGGAGGCAGAGGTTGAAGTGAGCTGAGATCACATCACTGCACTCCAGCCTGGATGACAGAGGAAGACGATACAAAACACAGCGTTTTTTCTTTACCTTTTTGGTCCTATTTTAGTCTAGAAAAACTTACGGAAATTCCCATAAGGATATATGATTCTTGTTATTTGTGACATATTAACTAACTGTTAAATAATGAATTAATTTACCCAATTTAAATAATTATGAAAGAATTAACCATATGAACCATTAAAAATGACTCAGTGGAACCTTATCTATAGGGTAATGAGTGAGCTCAGCAAGATACTACGGCACATATGACAGAGATCAAAGTGACAAGTGCAGTATTTGAAAAGTCTCGAAGATGCAAGAAATTTAGTAGGCAGTATTTAAGCTGGTTAATTTATATATAAACCTGTATGAGATGCTTTTCTGCTATAGAATCTACAGGCAAGTAAGGAACGTGTTATTACAGTGCTTTACTAAGACTTCTCTTTATTTGCAGTTAAACTGTCTGGAACTTCCTGGAAAATAGGAACTCGATCATATCGCTACATTTGAAATGGATGAATGAACAAAACTCACTGAGGATTTGCAGTAAAATCCGAGGTCTCCTTATTGTGACGGACTCCCTAGCCCTGCTGCCTAACCAGGTCCTTCCAGCTTCATCTCACTGACCAGCCTCCGGTCACACTGCCATTCTTCCTGTTTCTGGACTGCATCCAATTCTAGCAGCCCACTTGGCAGGAGAGGAGGAAAGGGGCTTCTGGAATGCTGATCCTCTTAAATGCTGTTTCTCAATCTCAGTACCATTGCCATATGGAGCCTAAAAATTATTTGCACAGGGAGCTGTTCTGTGCAATGGAATCTGTTTAGCAACATCTCTGACCTCTGTCTCTATCTTGACTATCTACCATACTTACTGGAAGCTCATTGAGGACTACGACTGTCGGTACTTCATTTCTCGGCAACCTATCTCTCACCTAGCCATCTTCCATTTGTGTAACTTTTATCCGAAATTCCTGATTTACACTTGAGCTCCCATTTCAGGACAAACTTTCCCCTAAGATCTACCCATTTTACTATGGCTCAAACATTCTCTTAGTTATTTCTAGCTTTCTATGTTAGCAACCATAGTCCATCTAACCACACAGACTAGCCCAAATTATAACCACATCTGTAACATCAAAACTACCTAAAAACTCCTATGCTGCCCCTTATCCAGTTATCAGACAAATGCTAGCCAAAGGGGCCTGATCTGAGGCAGAATTTTCCTCTGGAGAGTAGGTTATTGAGCGCTGAGGCAAACTCCAAGCTGGGTTCAACTCGACGAAAAGGCATGTAGAGTATTTGGAGAGAGAAGGAAGAAAAGGGTGTGTGACTGGGGGCAGTGGCTCACGCCAGTAATCCCAGTACTTTGGGAGGACAAGGCAGGTAGATTGCTTAAGTCCAGGAGTTCAAGCTAGCCTGGGCAAAATGGTGGAACCCTGTATCTACAAAAAAACACAAAAATTAGTCAGATGTGGTGACACATGCATCAGTAGTCCCAGCGACTCGGGAGGCTGAGATGGGAGGATTGCTTGAGCTTGGGAGGTGGAGGTTGTGATAAGCCAAGATCGTATCACTGCACTCCAGCCTGAGTGACACAGTGAGACCCAGGCTCACAAATAAATAAATAAATAAATAAACAGTGCAGTGGCTCACACCTGTAATCCCAGCACTTTGGGAGGCCAAGGCGGGTGGATCACCTGAAGTCGGGAGTTCGAGACTCGCTTGACCAACATGGTGAAACTCCTTCTCTACTAAAAATACAAAATTAGCCAGGGATTATGGTGCATGCCTGTAAGAACAGCTATTCGGGAGGCTGAGGCAGGACAATCGCTTGAACCAGGGAGGCGGATGTTGCAGTGAGCGGAAATCGCGCCATTGCACTCCAGCCTGGACAACAAGAGTGAAACTCTGTCTAAAAAAAAAAAAAAAAAAGGATATATGATTAGAAATTGCTAAATCACAGCCCCAAGTATGCATTCCCTGCTTTCTCCCCTTCCCACATCTGTTCTAAAGGCCCCAGCCAGGAGATAATGACAATTCATCTGTGGGAAAGTCTTCAAAACATACACCATAGCTGTAAAAATAGTTAAATATAGTCATAACTATTCCTACATGACTAAAAAATCCAGTTCATATCAAAATTGAGGTCAACAGCCTCAGACTGTCCTGACTTAATGGTTCTGGCACAGTGTTTCAGCAAATTATTCCTTGTGTTTAATTTCACTAGGTGGGGCTGATATAAGTAAATTTTAAACTCTTTTTTTATTGAGCAACATGTTAATGCCAGTCAGAAAGAATCTGTTGACACATCTGGCTTACAAGGCTAAAGAACAAAGAAAATAAATCACTGTCCTTGGCTTCCAGTTGACTTTACTCTGTAGCTCCAGGATTGGCAAATTTTTTCTGTAATATAAGGAACAAGATAATAAAATAAAGCCTAGAGGTTTTTATGCCCCAGGACAAAATACCATAGTAAGATTCAAAGTGAATTGTCGATACGACTTTTTAGAAATGCAAAGGACAATTGAGAAAGAGAAAGTAAGAAAGGAGGACAGACTAATACTGATACCCTGACCCTGGTGTGTGCTCAGTTGACCCAGGTCACAGAGGGTCAAATGCAGAGAGGAGATATTACCGAATTTTAGAGAATGTGGTATATCTAGTCCTACAGCCACATTTGATAAAAGTGGATGCTAGAGGCCAGAGAAATTAAGTGGCCATCCAAGGTCACACAGCCAATGGCAGGATTGAGCCTAAACCCATGTCCATGTAATACCCAGTGTTCACTTCGCAGTAGCAAAATGTGATAGTGAAATCAAGGCTGGATAATCTTGTACTACGAAAAGTAGCTAGGTACAGTTTCCTCTGACACTGGCTCACTGGCTTGACTCCAGGAATGGAAATATTAGCATCCAATTAATATGCAAAGAAATTGTAATGAATGACATTACATAATTAATTCTAATTCTGCCATAAGGCTTTTAATATAACAAAATAAAATGAAGCAATAATGCTTTAGAAAGAAAAGTGTTCTTTATTCAATGTTTTATTTCATCTGTTAATGGAAGGCTATCTTTGAGACTGAAAATAAGTTTAAAGTCCAATAGAGTAATAAATTAATTATATATTCTTTTTGATGTCACTGAATAGTACCTACAGAAGTATTGACAGAGAAGACACCCCGGCTGGGTACTGTTTAGTGGAAGCAGATCAAAGGTGCTTGCACCTGATTAGGACCTCAAGCTCTAAAAATTTTAAAGACCCATACGGAATGAATGGTACTTAAAATCAGACATAGGCAAGGAGGCCTATGGGGGTCAGATTTGGCATAAACCTCTGGAAAGGTGGAGCACAGATCAGACAGACTGAGACTAATAACCTTACCACCTAGATGAAAATAAATTAGAAATGAGCTCTTTCTAGAATCAGCAGCTCAGTCTAAAACACTCATTACCTGTTGTCATGAGCCTGGAGATCTTTATACATGATTTTTTTACAAAGTCAAATATTTGTTTATATGGTAGTGAATGTGAGATTTGAAAGCAGAAATAATTATTTAAATTCATTCAATGCTTTACACTTAAATACATTATATGGAGAGGGCACTGGAGCTCAGAAATGTCAAGCGGTTATGTAACATGTAAAGCACCCAGAGACAAATGAGTCTCTTTAAGATGGAATCTGAAGCAGGCAGGGTCAGGGATCATTGTTGGGCCTACTGCATATAGTTGTACAAGTCTGTCTTACGGTGAATCACTCCAAGGCAGAGCTTCAAACAATCATTTTGGGACCCTTTTACTACCCTTATGAAATGCGTCTTAGAACCCTCAGAGGGATAGGGAGTGGAGGGGGCAGAGCATTCATTTACTGGTCTCCCATTGGTCAAGGGTTCCCTCATAAAGCCTTATTAACCTCCCCCACCCCCCCACATCCTTCTCTCCCTGCACACCCTGCATTTTAATCTTGCACATGTGTGGATGCCAAGAAGGTTTCCATAGGTTCGCCCACATAAGGATCACAAAAGTCCCAAGCAAAAAGTGAGAGACTTAGAGTGGTAGGTGAGCTACTGTTCAGTGGCAACTGTGTGAGACTGATTGACATCAACACAGAACTGATCGCTGAAGCTGTGGCTGGAATAAGAAGTGAAGTCAAAAGGAACTGAAGTGATACACAGGAAGTGTCCACTACCCCAGGGCATGCAGTCAAGGTGATGAGCAGAGCTGGAATTCACTCTGTGCTCTGTTCTCCATGCCATGCCCCTGGTGCAGGCTGCATCTACCTGGAGGAAGTGGCTCACTTCTCTCATTTATTCAAAGATGCCAGATAAGCTAGCAAACACCCTGGTTTTTCTTTACAAGATGTTGCATGTTGGGCTTCAATCTTAATTCTAATGTTCAAAAATCTAAAACAGCACCTAAACTCTGGATTTTTAAGGAAATAAAACAATTGGTTGGAATGACTGAATGACACCCTGTGAGATTTATGGAGTAAATGAATATGTACATGAGATTCTAAAGGACATATACTATGTTTTTATATCATCTCTGCCTTCTCTTCCATAAAGTTCTTGGTGGGGTAAAGGAACTAGCTAGGGTCCAGTTTGGTTATCTGCATGACTCACGACACATATGCTCCACTCAATCATTTAGATGTCTGCTTCTTGCTTCAGGATTCTTAGGAGTGATTTCAGAATGTTTGCCTTGCTTATTAGCTCGTTCACATGCATTCTTTTAAGACTAAATTTTTAATCAGCTGATTAGGATGACAGGATTTGTCCATTATCGGCTGCAAAATCCTAGTCACGGATGTAAATTGCTGATCTCTCCCACTGAATCTGTGGGAGCTGGAGTTATGGTGTCCTTTGTGAAAATCACCATCTTGCATGCTGTGACTAAGTGTGTATGTGTGGTTTTAAACCTATTTTTGTTGTTAGGAGTCACTTCCCACTTGAAATGAAAGCTGGAAGTAAATTCCCATCTGACTGTGTTACTAAACATTCTTTTCCTCTTCTTGCCTCCCGCCTGCTCTCATGCCAGCAGTTGCTTAGGAATTAGGACTAGTCTGTTCCCTCCCCCAACACTGTGTAAGTTGCCACATATTATCCAAAGAGATAGAGATACTAATAGTTGCGACCAGAACTAGAATCCAGGTTTTTCTAATTTCCACATAAAATATTCTTTCAACTATACTTCTTGACTATAGTGATTGTCAGTGAGATACTTCATCATAATTCCAATTTTTAAGTTTAAAATGTTATTTTCTTGAAATAGTTTTTAAAGTCTAATTAAAAAAAAAAACTGGCCAGGTGTGGTAGCTTACACCTGTAATCCCAGAACTTTGGGAGGCCAATGCAGGAGAATCACTTAAGCCCAGGAGTTCGAGATCTTCCTGGGCATTGGGCACGTGTGGTGAGACACACTTAGAGTCCCAGCTCCTTGGGAGGTTGGGGAGGGAGAATCACTTGAACCTGGGAAGCGGAGGTTGCTGTGAGCTGAGATCACACCACTGCACTTCAGCCTGGGCAACAGAAAAAAAAAAGAAGTGCCTATCATATGTGGGCTCCGACACTGGCTCATAATGTGACAACAGAAAGTGCTGAGAAGCCCTCAGGAGAGGAGCAGTTGACATATGTGTGGTGAAGACAGGGCATGAAGGCTCCACCTGGGAAAAGGGAGTGTCTAACCACCAAAGAGCACTAGTTATTGATAAAGTACTTGAAGGAAAATATGTTAACCAGGAACCAGAGAAAAATGAAATTTTGCTTTAGTATGGGGTAGTGAGAAGTGCTCTAAATTAGGATTCTAAAATAAAAACGCTATAATGGGAAAATTTTACACATGGCTTTGCCAGGTATAGATTAACACCTGTAAGTAATGCTATAGTAATAGATCTAACGAACAGTAGGGATTTCATCATTCTTCTGAGTGCAAATTCTATAATACTAGCTTATTTTAGATCCAGACTTCAACATAAAATATCTTGATATATTTTCTATACTAAAAACATAATAATCTCTCTTGACATCTTAGTCCCTTCTAGTAATTCCATATCTTTCTTATTTCACTCACATCTAAGCCACTTTAAAGAGTAGTCTAGATTTACTGCTCCCTATTTCTCATTTCCCATTCCCTTACCCGACTGTGATAATACTTATCGTATATAACACTTAATGTGCACTTTCTAAGGTAAAAGTCACTGTGTTTTACTTGATCTCTCCATGATTTTTGACGCTGTTGGACAGTCTCTTCTTCGGCAACTATCCTTTGCCTTCTGGGCTCACAGTTGTCCAGGCTTCTCCTCTTGCTGTTAGTTTCATCCCTTTGTGGATTCCTCTCTCTTGGTGTGATTTAATAATGCTACTCCCCAGGGTTCTGCCCTTAGTGCTCCCCTCCTCTCACTGTACACACTCTCCCAAGGTGAACTTCTCCATGAACAAGACTTTATCTGCCACCCATATGCAAATAACTTGTAATCTTCCCTGAGCCTTGACCCCTCTCTTGAGTTCCAGGGTCATAATTTTCAAATGTCTATTCAAGTCCATCTATTTGTCCCACAGGACTTTCCAACTTAACGGGCATAAAAGCAAACTCATCATCTCCCCACTCTAATACTCTACTTTGACGCTTCTTCCTCGATATCCCATCTCTAAGTCCACTGACTACCAAGCTGTTTAAACCAAATCTTGGAGACACACCAAGTTCTTTCCTTTCACTCATTGCTCTCTGCCACTATGTTAGCTATGATCCCTCCAAAGGCAAAGCCTGAGACAAAGGTTTTCCTGTAGTCAGTTTATTTGGGAAAGGGATCCCAAGGAACAGATATGGGAACTTGGGGGAAGAGCCAATCCTCAGGTACATAATCAAGATAGTCACTTCTGTAGGCAACTAGGAGCTCTGAAGAGCTGTATAAAATGCAACTGAGAATTATCCTTCTGAAGCATAGAGGAAGGAGATTTGTATATTTCACATTCATATTACACCCTGACTCCCATCCCCCAGGTCAGAGTGCCCCATGGAGTGTGATTTTCTTGGACTCCCAGTGTGTGCATCTGTCACAATGTCTCAGTGGGTTTCTCAGGACATCCCACACAACAAGAACAGCGAAGCAACTGAAAAGCGTGAGATATGCAGTGCACTAAGGCATTGCCAGGTTACACCTGCACCTGCTGATCCCAAATGGAACGTAAAAGGTGTTCCATATACCCACCAACCACAAACACTTATTCATACAGTTCACACTTGCTCTTGCTTTTAGCTCTCATGTGCCTCTCAAATTGTACTCTCATCTTCTATGGGCCTGACTGCTACGCAGTACTTAATAAACATTTAAAAATAATTTGACTATCGGCTGGGCATGGTGGCTCACGCCTACATGAGCCTAGCACTTTGGGAGGCTGAGGCAGGAGGATCACCTGAGGTCAGGAGTTGGAAACCAGCCTGACCAACATGGGGAGGTATTTTTAAGTCTCTACTAAAAATACAAAAAAAATAGCCAGGCATGGTGGTGCATGCCTGTAGTCCAAGCCACTGGGGAAGCCAAGGCAGGAGAATTGCTTGAACCCAGGAGGTGGAGGTTGCAGTGAGCCAAGATGGCACCAGTATACTCCAGCCTGGGTGACAGAATCAGACTCTGTCTCAAAAAAAAAAAAAAAAATTGACTATGGAGAAAAAATGCCCTCAAACCATCTGTTTTCTCAGTCCAGAATATTAGTAATGTCTACACATAGAGATTTTAATTATCTTTTTGAGGAAAAAAAGGAAAGATAGTAAAAAATAAGTAAGTACTTTTCAGAGTAAAAAGAATAAAACTGTAAATCATTTGGAACCACAAAATAGTTGCAACTATGATCTTTTATTTTACAAAATTATAATTGTGCACTGCATACTAGATAGTTTGGAGTGAGACATGCCACGCCAATGTGGAGATTAAAAACTCTGGCAGACTGGAAAAATATTTTTCAAGACTGTGCAAAAAATTAGATAACAAACATTTGAGTTTCAACATAGGCAATTCAAAACTAAAATCATAAAGAAAACAAAACATTTTGTTCCATTTACATGATTGCTATAAGCTGTAAGGTAGATACTGAGCGCTAGAAAGTAAATGGAGAAATTAAGCTCTAGAAATTACTACAGGCGTGGCTGGATAATATTTTTAAACACAGTTTCATGGACACCCACTCACATTTCTGTATCTGCCTTGCCCTTTCAGATTAAGTCATCCAAGGCATTGTTCTTTAAAACTTCAGTGCAGGTAACCCGTGGCGAAATGAAAGTAACAGTGGAATCGGATGTTTTGCATTTCAGTTTTGAAAGGCTGGGCCTTGGCTTAGAGACACCTGATTTGGGAACATCTGGAAATGCAGAGGGACAAAGATGGAGAAGAAAACTGTGTGACTGGAATGCTTGAGAACTGAGAAGAGTAGAGTGCTGCCCTCTCTGATATGGCAGCCACTTAGCCACATTTGGCTTAAGCACTTGAAAGTGACTGGTTCAAGAGCAGGTGTGCTGAGAGCGCAAATTACATATCAGATTTCAAAGACTTAGTAAGAAAAAAAATAAAATCTCTCATTAACTTTTACATAATTATGTAAAGAATTCATAATAATTTGGATATATTGGGTTAAATAAAATATAGTATTAAAACTAATTTCACCTGTCCCGTTTCTTTTCTTTTTTTCAAGATGAGCTCTTGTTATGTTGTCCAGGCCAGGACTTGAATTCCTGGGCTTAAGTGATCCTCCTTTCTCAGCCTCCCAAGTAGCTGCGACTACAAGTGTGTGCCACTGCACCTGGCTCCTTTTTAATTTTTTTCTAATGCGACCACTTAAAACAGCCATATTGACACAATCTAGATACATAAAAGAGAGAAAATATTTTAAAATAAAAAGTAATAAATTTGGAAGAATAAAAGCCAATTAAGGTTACCACAATAAAGAAGTATAACATTATCTAAAATATTGTTACAGTCTAAATATATAACTAGACTGAAGAACACATAAAATAATAAGTGAAATGTTCAGATTAATATGCTGCAAGAAATGGGTAGCTTGAAAACAACCCTGGCGGGGTGCAGTGGCTCACGCCTATAATTCTAGCATTTGGGAAGCTGAGGTGGGAAGATCACTTGAGGTCAGGAGTTCAAGACCAGCCTGGGCAACATGGTGAAACTCCAGCTCTACAAAAAATACAAAAGTTAGCCGGGGGTGGTGGCACACACTTGTAGTCCCAGCTACTTGGGAGGCTGAGGTGGGAGGATCATTTGAGCCTGGGAGGCGGAGGTTGCAGTAAGCCAGGATCATGTCACTGCACTTTAACCTGGGTGACAGAGTGAGACCCATGTCTCAAAACAAAAAGAAAGGAAGAGAGAGGAGGGAGGGAGAGAAGGAAGGAAGGAAAGAAAGGAGGAAGGGAGGAAGGGAGGGAGGGAGGGAGGAAGGGAGGGAGGGAGGGAGGGAGGGAAAGAAAACAAACCTAACATTTAATTAAATTCAGTACAACAACTATGAGGGCTATGTGTGCCGGGGACAGTGGTAGTTGCTGGAGCTTTAAAGATGAGAAAGTCCCATGTGGTCTACCTGCTGGAGAAAGGCACATATTTCAGAAAACACCGGGGGAGGAAATCTCTGGAGCTGCTGGAGTGAGTAGGTTTCCAGACCTGAGACACCAAAGAAAGCTTCTTCAAGCGTGGCTCATGTAATCTAGACAATAACAGAAGAACTGGAGTTAGTCAAGCCAAATAGGGGAGGGAGAGGAGAAGAGTATTCCAGACGAAAGGAACTACAGCTAGACGCAGTGGCTCATGCTTGTAATCCCAGTACTTTGAGAGGCTGAGCCGGATGGATCACGAGGTCAGGAGTTCGACCAGCCTGGCCAACGTGGTGAAACCCCGTCTCTACTAAAAATACAAAAATTAGCTGGGTATGGTGGCGCATGCCTGTAATCCCAGCTACTCAGGGGACTGAGGCAGGAGAATCACTTGAATTCAGGAGGCAGAGGTTGCAGTGAGCCCAGATCACACCACTGCACTCGGGCCTGGGCAACAGAGCAAGACTCCATCTCAAAAAAAAAAAAAAAAAAAAAAAAAAAGGAACTAAGTAACTACACATTCAAGTGCTGAGAGGTGAAGAGTACACTGATGAACCAAAAGAAATCAGATTGGCTAGATGATAAAGTTTGGTAAGAAATCAGGTTGGAGAGTTAGGCACATTATGGAACATTCCCCTAATTTAAATCATGAGCCGTATGGGTGTTTATACAAAGGGAAGTGAAAGAAATTAAAGAGTTTTAACAGAAGGGACATTGATGACCAGGTTTGCCTTCCAAGCTCTTTCTGACAGCTGTGTGGAAAATAGACGGGCCAAGGGCACCAGTTACAAAGCTGCTTCATGATCCAGGCAAGAGAAGAGGATGGCCTCGGGGTTGGGTAATGTGGTAATGTGGTTGTGCAGGTGAGAACCGGATTTAATCAAGAACTATCATGGGGATAGAACAGGCAGGACGTATGAATAAACTGGAGATGGACCAACTCAAGGATGATGCCTGGGTTTCTCTCTTGGGTAACCAGGTAAACAGCCATGTCAGGCACTGCAGATGGGATACGAAAAGAGCTGAGGGAGCAAAAAGCAGTGTGGAGGTGGGAGAAGCACAGAAGGTTTCAGTCTTCAGTTTTGGACATCCTGAGATTGAAGTAGGTGCCTGATATCCAAGAGAGGGTGCTCAGTAGGTGGCTGGATTTCCGACGGTCAAGAGAGTGATTTCAATTGGAGACATTGCTTTGGAAGAGATGAATATGTACAAGAGCATCAAAGCTATGCAAGAGAGGAGATTGCCCAGGAAGAATGTGTAGAGGAAGAAGAGGAAAAAACTCAGGACCTAAGCTGAAGGAACACCAATATTTAAAGATGGAGAGGGGGCGGGGCGCAGTGGCTCACGCCTATAATCCCAGCACTTTGGGAGGCCAAGGAGGGTGGATCACGAGATCAAGAGATCAAGACCATCCTGGTCAACATGGTGAAACCCCATCTCTACTAAAAATACAAAAATTAGCTGGGCATGGTGGCGCACGCTTGTAGTCCCAGCTCCTGAACCCAGGAGGTGGAGGTTGCGGTAAGCCGAGATCGTGCCATTGCACTCCAGCCTGGGTAACAAGAGCCAAACTCCATCTCAAAAAAAAAAAAAAAAAAAAAAAATGGGAAAATGCAGACACTGTAGAATGGCCAGAGTAACAGGAAAAAAGGCAGAAGACAGTGGTATAGCAGAAACAAAGGGAGAGACATTCTTTGAGAAGGGCGTGATCAACAATGTCACATGCTGCTAAGAGGTTAAAATAGAAATTGAGACGTATCCGCTGAATTTAGCAATACCAAGTTCTTTGTGGCCTTGGTGAGAAGCGTTTCATTGGCATAGGAGAACAGAAACCAGATTACTACCATGGGTTAAGGAGTGGCAGGCGAGAAAGACAACACAGAGACAGCTGCCGCATCCAATGGATTTACAGCCAACGACTGTAATTACGGCTTCCTAAAATATATCCCTTGGAGCCATTGTTAGTAGGAAGAGTGACTGAGTGATGAGTGGATGGTGAATAGAACTCAGAGTGGTAATTTTTATATTTAGGAAGTAGACTGTTGTCGAGCTGAAAGGCAGTAAATACCAACCACTCCTTAAGCAAATGCTCGCGGATAGTGTACTAGGCAGAGCAAGACTAAAAGCTGGGAGAATCGGCTGCTCTTTCATCCGGTTACTAACTGGAAATCTTACCCTCACCCAACTTCAGCTTCACTCTTCGCACCACAGATCATTAAAAAAATAAAGATCTCTATCAACTAATTCATTTAATTTCTTAGATAAAAATTCAGTAGAACTGACAGCCAGCTGCAAGAAACGTTACAATTGAAGATTGTATTTTTACTTTCTGAATTCATTCTAATCCAGTAGTTGCAGCAGGTTAAGTTTTAAGAAATTTTAAGAGAATTAAAAATTCTATAGTACCAGTTAGCTTTTGCTGCATAACAATGAACACCAAAATGTAATGACTTAAAACATGTATTATTGTCCATGGTTCTGTGGATTCCAGTGGGCGGTTCTCTCGGTCTGGGCCAGCACAGCTGCTGGCTGCTGGCTCACTTACACATCTACAGGGTAGCTGGCGGTTCAGCTCAAGTTGGATGGGCTAAGAGAGCCTCTGACTTAGATTTGGTGGTTGGTATTTGTTAGCTGGAGTGACAGGAATGGCCTGACTCTGTGTCTCTCTTCATCCAGAAGCTCATTCACATGGTTTTCTCAAGGCTCCAAGAACAGCAGGACAGCAAGCCCCCACGACGCACAAGCACATTTCAAACCTCTGCTTGCAGTGAGTTTGTTAATGTCCCATTGGCCAACCAAGTCACATGACCACGCCCAAATTCACCAGGTGGAGAAATAGAATTCACCTCATGATGGCAAGACCACAAATTCACACTGCAAAAGGTATGCATAAAGAGATGAGATAATTTGTATCTAGCTTCACAATCTATTACAACTATTTTTTGCTTAAAAATACTTACTAGGAACTTCCTCCTAGTTTAAATTTAGTGGAACCGTAAACGTATTGAGTCATACATCTGCCACATATTCACGAAATAAGAGTTGTAGTTCTTTTTTGTTTTCAGAAGTGGCACTGAATCACAATAAAGGAAGGGTATTCTGAAGACTTTGAGCTCCTTAAGGGGCTGTCTCTTTTCTGTATCCCCAACACTATGGTAACTTTATTTGAATGAATGAATGAATGATTACCTGTGTTAGTCCATTCTTGCATTGCCATAAAGAAATAGCTAAGGCTGGGTAATGTATAAGACAAGTGGTTTAATTGGCTCATGGCTCTGCCGGCTATACAGGAAGCATGGCGGCATCTGTTTCCAGGGAGGGGCCTCAAGGAACTTTTACTCACTGTGGAAGGCAAAGTAGGAGCAGGTACTTGACATGGGGAAAGCAGGAGCAAGCACAGGGAGGCGCTACACACTTTTAAATGACTAGACCTCACAGGAACTCCCTCCCCATCTCAAGGACAGCACCAAGGAGACAGTGCTAAACCATTCATGAGAAATCTGCCCCCACGATTCATTCACCTCCCACCAGGTCCTACCTCCAACATCAGGGATTACATTTCAACATGAGATTTGGGTAGTGACACACATCCAAGCTATATCATTACCTAAATTTATTGTCAAAACACCAAGAAGGCATAATAATGACTGTTCTCACAATTCTTCAATTTTATCACTTTCTAAGAATAAAAAGGAAACAAATACATAACATTTAGAATATATATGAGAGTTTGTCTCTTGATCAGTAATATATCCTCAGTTCTGCACACAACTGTAATATCTTCCTGTAAATAAGAGAATTAAATTCTGGATGGGCTTCTTGTGATTGTCGTGTTAGGTAATTGAGGGTGAATGATGGAAGGTAATAGTTCACGAAGAGTGATGCTTCCCTTGATGGAACAGGTTCAGAGCATAACAATGAGATTGGGTGCGGAAGTGGAGTGAAACAGAATTTAAAGGATGAACAAAGATGAATAAAGATACCAGGATACTGGATGGCTATTCACGTGAATGCAGATGTCTCCTAGGATGACGACAGAAGATCATGGTGACGGGCAGACTGGAAACCAGGTGCCCAAATTTTATGGTGAATGAATGGAGAGACAAGGAGATTGGTGGACATAGGAATAAAAAGGGGAAAGAGCTGGCACGGCCAAATAGCATCAGCCTCCAAGGTGCAGGACATTCATATAAGGATTGAGGAGTAAATAAATGTCTGGAAGCTGCAGTGACATGGGAAGAGGACTGCAAAGCGGCTTCCAGGTCCTAATAACCAAGGAATGTGGGAAAACTAGCAGCCCGCATTTGAAGGGGCTACAAGGGAAGCACTGCCTTCAGGAACAAGGCAGTTTTCCAGTAAGGCAAGGAGATGAAGGGAGACATTGGTAGAAAGCCTGAAAGTGTAGAAGAAACTGTTGTTAACCGCTTGGTGAAGGCTTCTAGAAGAAGCAACAGGAAGATGTGAAAGGAAGAAGGGAGAAGGGAGGAGAGGACGGGTTAGAGGAGAGAAATGATGGAGAAATAGTAAGAGTAAGGGAGAGGATAAATACTTAGTGACTTATATTTTGGTGGTGACCAAGACTAAGAGGCATCCCAATCTGTATAAAAATATCTTGATAATATCTTAACATTGAAGCCTTTAATGGAAGGTGGAGCAGAAACTACATGAGTTTCTCTGGACGACAGCTGAAGATTGGATATAAGGAAGTGCTTCTTAGAATCTCCTGAAGAACTTTTATAGAATACAGGTAGGCTGGGTGCGGTGGCTCATGCCTGTAATCCCAGCACTTTGGGAGGCCAAGGCGGGTGTATCACAAGGTCAAGAGATCGAGACCATCCTGGCCAACATGGTGAAACCCCGTCTCTATTATTAAAAAAAAAAAGAAGGAAGAAATAAAAGAAAAAGAAAAAATAAAATAAAATACAGGTATTCTAGCCTCATTTCCAACCAAATAAATCAGAATCCGTGGGAATAGACCTGAGCACTGGTAATTTTTGGCAGTCATATTCTCTTTAAGATCCCCAGGTGCAGTCAATACTGAGAACTATTGGTATGTGGCAGTGGTTCTCAGAGTGGGTCCCTGGACTAGTAGTGTCATTGTGACTTGGGGACTTGTTAGAAAGCACATTATCAAGCCTTGCCCCAGATTTACTGAATCAGAAACTCTGGAGGTGGACAGCAATCCCTGTTCTGTTTTAGCAAATTCTCTGGGTGATTATGATACATACTAAAGTTTGAGAACCACTGGTATATGGTGGGGGTGGGGCGTAGGGGGAGCAGCCACAGCTGTATCTGTAAATACCCTTCATGGTCAGCAGAAGTTATGTTCCCATCAGCTTTTTATGAGAATTCTTACTGTGTCTCACCACATTCTTTTTACATATGATATCTCACAGAATTAGAGGCATTAAAAATAAATAAATAAATAAATAAACACAACATTGTCTTATTTAAACCTGGACATTATTCATATGTTTGTAATTAACACAAATCTTGCATGCTACAGTTTAAATTGATTTCCTTGATTTTAAACTGAAATGAAAATGGAGATCAGCCAGTTAACCATTCTGTGGGGAGACAAACACGCTGAACAATCGCAAAAGGAGAAGGAATCTTTCATCCAGCCTGCTTTTAGAAAAATCACAGAATAAAGGTAGTGTTTCAGCTATCAACTTTCAACCCAGTAATAGGAACATAAACAATGATATTGGTTCATACTCTTTATTTTTATTTAAAAAAAAGAGGAGCGGTAAAGGAAAAAAACTTTAAAAAGAAAGAGAAGCACACACAAAAAAACTAGAAAACTACTAAGAGGAAATTCCTCAAACTAAGCAAGTTTAAATATTGGCACTGTGTGGAGTAAAACACACAAAGATGTGGTGTATACTTCCTGAAAACGTTAGCTGTTAAATGGAAGGAATCATGTTTCTGTATTTTCTTGAATAGAGCTTGGCTTATTCGAGGTGGTTCATAAGTTTTAAATAATAACAATTTGCTTTCCAATCTGGCTTCGTTTAACTTCCTTTTTCACTGTACCGTCTTGACATTCTTCCAGTGCTTCGTTTGCAGAATTCACTCCAAAAAAAGGGGGGAGGGAGGCTAAGAATAAATATATTTAAGAAAAAAAAAGCAAAATAAAAGAGCAGCTTCTTCAAGCTTGGGCTCAACTAACAAATAAATCATTTATACTTAAAAAAAAATTCTCATTTCAACCACAAACTACCAATCCAGATCTTCATTATTGCTTACTTAGACTAGTAACTGGATTTCCTTCCCCCTTTTATTGCACTCTGCTGAAAGATTAATCTTCTCACAGCAAAACTCAAAAGATTTCAGTAACCTATCCCCGACTGCTGGCCCCTGAAGTACAGACAAGATCAGGCACAGGCCACAGAAGCCCCGGGGAATCAGCCCTAGGGAGAAACTGTGAGAACACCCTGCAGAGACTGAAGGCCATCCAAAACTCTCGGGGGGGGGGGGGGGGGGGAGGAATGCAGTTAGAACAATAGGTAGGGTGCTGCGAGATTCTGTTCTCCTTCTCTCTCCACTTTCCTTTGGACCATTGCCGGTCCCGTAAACACCGTGAATCAGAAGGCAGCTGCAATCACCCAAGTTAAAAAGGGGAGGCTGACCAGCTAGCTTCCCTGAGCACTCACTCCTCCATCCTCCTCACGTATGGTAGATGCTGGATCACTTAAGAGATGACTACTGGCTCCCTTTCAAAGGCTTTAGAGGAGAATCCCTACCGGAGTAATGCCTAGTGGAGGGGCAACTGATGGGTTGTTGATTAGAGTTCCAGCACTCCAACACCTAAGGGACTCCCTGGGACTCATCTCCTTAATTTTAAAATCACAAAAAGACAGAAAGTAGGGCCTGGTATTGGTATGTCGCTCTGGTACTTGATGACTCCAGAGGAACATCAGCTCACAGCTTAAAATACCTGAGGTTAGAACCACTGTAGAAAGAAACTCACTGAACATATACAATATCGAGCAGAAATACTGCAACAAACAGATTAAGCATTTCAAAATAAGCACAACCAGGCTGGGCGTGGTGGCTCATGCCTGTAATTCCAGCACTTTGGGAGGCCGAGGCGGATGGATCACTTGAGGTTAGGAGTTCAAGATCAGCCTGGCCAACATGGTAAAACCCTGTCTCTACTAAAAATATAAAAAATTAGCAGGGTGTGGTGGCAGGCACCTGTAATCTCAGCTACTCAGGAGGCTGGGGCAGGAGAATTGTTTGAGCCTGGGACGTGGAGTTTGCAGCAAGCCAATATTGCACCACTGCACTCCAGCCTGGGCGACAGAGTGAGACTGTCTCAAAAAAATAAAATAAGCACAACCGATATTCAAAAATCTATTGGTAATAGGAAGAAGGAAAAAAGTCATAAAGTCAGACAGACATTATACATAAAGTATAAAAAATTATGCTTGAAAGTAAGACTCCTAGGTGGAATAAATAGCAAGCCGAATGCAGCCAAAGCAAAAATTGTAAAACTGAAAGAGCAGACTGAGGACATCTTTCAGAAGGCATTAAAAAAAAAAGATAAAGAGAGAAATACAGAAAGAAAAAGTTAAGCACCATGGAGGATAGAAGAAGACATGCTGACATCTCAAAAACAGGAGTCCACAGGAAGAGAAAATAAAGAGAGGGCAAATATTAAAGAGAACAATAAAAACAAGCATCTCTAAATTAAAGATAAAAGAAGTCAGATGGAAAGGGTTGTATGCCAAATAGGAGAGATTAAGAACCTAGAAATAGAATTGCACATTTAAGAACAAAGAGAAAATACTAAAAACTTCGAGGAAAAAAAGAGCATATCTTCTCCAAAGGCACAAGAATCAGATTTGCCATCAGATGTCTTAACAGGAACACTGGGTCCAAATATTTGGGGATTTTTCAGGTATCATTTCATTATTGACTTCTAATTTAATATCATGGTGGTCTGAAAACCTGCTTTGTATGATTTAAACTCTTTTAAATTTATTGAGACATTTTATGGACCACGGTGTGGTTTATTTTGAAAAGACACTTTACCAAAGAAGGTAGACGACAGCAAATAAGTACTTGAAAGACAGGCAACACCACTAGTCATTAGAGAAATGGAAACTAAAACTGTATTAAAATACCACCACACACTAACCACACCAAACGTTGCCAAAGATGTAAAGGAACTAGAACTCTAACATGCTGTTAGCTGGAATGTAAAATGTCTCAACTATTGATATAGTTTCAAATCTCATGCTGAAATGTGATCCCCAATTTTGGAGGTAGGGCCTAATGAGAGGTTTTTGGATCACAGGGGCGGATACCTCATGAATGGTTTAGCACCCTCCCCTTGGTGATGAGTGAGTTTTTTCTCTATTAGTTCATGTAAGAACTGGTTGTTTGAAGGAGCCTGGCATCTCGGCTTTCGCCATGTGACATGCCTGCTGCCCGTTCACCTCATGTGTAACAGCTTCCTGAGGCCTCATCAAAAGCTGAGCAGATGCAAGTACCATGCTTTTACAGCCTACAGAACTGTGAGCCAAGTAAACCTCTTTTCTGTGTGAGTTACGCAGTCTCAAGTAAAGCAAACAGATTAATATGACTACTTTGAAAAATAGTTTTGCAGTTTCCTAAAAAGTCAAATATACAGGCCAGGTGCAATGGCTCACGTTTGTAATCTCAGCAACTTGGAAGGCCAAGGTGGGCTGATCACATGAGACCAAGAGTTTAAGACCATCCTGGTCAACGTGGTGAAACCCTATATGTACTAAAAATTAAAAAAATTAGCCAGGCATGGTGGCAGACACCTGTAATCTTAGCTACTCAGGGTGGCTGAGGCATGAGAATTGCTTGAATGTGGGAGGCTGAGGTTGCAGCGCACCAAGATTGTGCCACTGCACTGCAGCCTCAGGAACAGAGCAAAACCCTGTCTCAAAATAAGTAAGTAAATAAATAAATCAGTTAAATATACACCTTCCATATGATCCAGCCATTTGACTCCAAAGAATTGCCCGAGGAGAAAAAAAAGCATATGTTCACAAAAGACTTGTACGTAAATGTTCATAGCAAATTTATCTGTAGTAGTCTAAACTGGAAATAATCCAAATGTCTATTAATTGGTGAATGGATAAACAAATTATGGCACATTCATATAATGAAATACAAGTCATCAATGAAAAGAATAAACTATTGATCCACGCAACAACATAAGTTAACTTCAAAATAATTATGCTAAACAGATAAAAAAGAGTACAAACTGTTTTTAACCATTTATGGTTTAACCATTTTAACCATTTAACCATACATATTGTTTTTAGCCATTTATAAAAAATTCTAGAAAATGCAACTAATCTATAGTGATAGAAGATCAGTTCTTGCCTGGGAACAGAGGAAAAGGGCAGGCACATGAGGGTGAACAGGGTTACAAAGGAACACAAGGAAGTTTGCTGGTGGGGGCAGGGGGAAGGCAGAGATAAGTATGCCCATTATCTTGATTAGGGTGATGGTTTCATGAGTGCATACCTGTGTTAGAACTTACCAAAATACACATTCTAAATATTTGCAGTTGACTTCAATGTCAGTTATACCTTAATAAAGCTGGTTTTTTTTCAAACAAAAACATAATAAAAAAATAAAATTTTTATCTGATAAAGACATATGAAATTCAGATGCTAAGTTTTTATTTTCAAAAATGAACAAAGAGAGAGAAATAAAAATATATTTATAGCATAATAATTCAGAACTAAAATTTTAAACAATATCAACACAATAGTGGAGAGGAGGAGACAAAGGGACATGAATTGGTAACATCAGGATGAGTCCATATAGGACACAGAAACAGAGTTAGCCGGGTTCTGAAGAACTGAAAAATCAAAAAGGGAAACATTACCATCACACCAACTCTATTCTCCCCAGTAGTAGCATTAGTGTTCCCGTAGCAAGAGTCGGTTCCAGTTTGCAGTATTTCCAATGTTCCCAGAACCAGCCTCGGCATACTCTCCTAAGTCTTAGTTCCAATTCTTCAGGGCAATTCCTCCAAATTTAAAGATTTTTTTTTTTTTTTTTTTTTTTTTGAGACAGGATCTCCCTCTGTCACCTAGGAGTGCAGTAGTGCAATCACAGTTCACTGCAGCTTCAACCTCCGAGGCTCAAGCAATCCTCCCACCTCAGCCTCCCAAGTAGCTGGAACTACAAGTGTGAACCACCATGCCCAGCTGATTATTTGTGTTTTTTGTAGAAAGGTGGGGGTCTCCCCGTGTTGCCCAGGCTGGTCTTGAACTGCTGAACTGAAATGATCCACCTGCCTCAGTCTCTCAGAGTGCTAGGATTATAGGCATGAGCCACCATGCCCAACCAAAATTTATACATTTTAACAATTTCAACATCCTCTGATATTCTACAGAAATATTGAGGAAATGTGAATATGTGAATACCACTTATTCAGGAAATATTTTTTACATTTTCACTACAATTTTTTTTTTTTTTTTTTTTTTTTTTTCTGACAGAGTTTTGTTTTCTCACCCAGGCTGGAGTGCAGTGGTGCTATTTTGGCTCTCTGCAGCCTTGACTTCCAGCTGGGGTTCCAGCAATCCTCCCACTTCAGCCTCCCAAGTAGCTGAAGCTACAGGCCCGCACCACCATGTCCAGCTAACTTCTCTGTATTGTTTATAGAGATGATGTTTCACCACCTCGCCCGGGCTGATCTCAAAATCTTAGACTCTAGTGATCTTCCAGCCTCAGCTTCCCAAAATGCTGGGATTACAGGAATGAGCCACTGTGTCCAGGCTTTACTACCTTTTTTAAGGAAGATAATAGAAATGAAGTTATGTTTCCTTCCCCAAAAAGCCCTTATCTTTTAAAGATTTATACTAAAATATTTACAGATGAAATAATACAATATCTGTGATTTTTCTCAAAATAACCTGAGGGAAAGGAATGAGTAGGTAAAGATAGAGATAAACCAAGATTTGACAATAGTTTATTAGAATTAAAATTAGATGATAAATACATGAGAGTTCATTATAGTATTCTACTTTTTTATGTTTGAGATTTTCCATAATGAAAAATATTTTTATTTTTAATTATTTATTTTTAGATGAAATATCTTGCTCTGTCCCCCAGGCTGGAGGGCAGTGGGGCAATCTCGGTTCACTACAACCTCTGCCTCCTGGGTTCAAGCACTTCTCCTGCCCCAGCCCCCAAGTAGCTGGGACTCCAGGTGTGCCACCATACCAGGCTAATTTTTGTATTTTTAGTAGAGACAGGGTTTCACCACGTTGGCCAGGCTCATTTCGAACTCCTGACCTCAGGTGATCTGCCTGCCTCAGCCTCCCAAAGTGCTGGGCATGAGCCACCACTATTGGCAGAAAATTATTTTTAAAGCATGCATGCAAAACAATAGTATTTATATAATAAAAACACATACAAAGAAAAGCATAAATATCAAGTGCCCAAGAATTGCTGCCATTGGTGGGTGGTGGGGATGGAAATCAAAAACTAAGAAAATAAAAATGAATGAATGATGCAGAAGGAAGAGCCTAGCACAGACCAATGGCCAAAGAATGAAATAAACTAAGGAGTATAATTGGACCAATCTTCAACAAATAGGAAAACAGGAAAAACAAAACAGGCCAGGTGCAGTGGCTCACGCCTGTAATTCTAGCACTTTGGGAGGCTAGGGTGGGAAGATCACTGGAGTCCAGGAGTTGGAGACCAGCCTGGCCAACATAAGGAAACCCTGTCTCTACTAAAAATACAAAAATGGGCCGGGCGCGGTGGCTCAAGCCTGTAATCCCAGCACTTTGGGAGGCCGAGGCGGGTGGATCACAAGGTCGAGAGATCGAGACCAACCTGGTCAACATGGTGAAACCCCGTCTCTACTAAAAATACAAAAAATTAGCTGGGCATGGTGGCGTGTGCCTGTAATCCCAGCTACTCAGGAGGCTGAGGCAGGAGAATTGCCTGAACCCAGGAGGCGGAGGTTGCGGTGAGCCGAGATCGCGCCATTGCACTCCAGCCTGGGTAACAAGAGCGAAACTCCGTCTCAAAAAAAAAAAAAAAAAAAAAAAAAAAATACAAAAATGGCCCAGGTGTGGTGATGCACACTATGCCTGTAATTCCAGCTACTCAGGAGGCTGAGGCACAAGAATCACTTGAACCTGGGAGAAGAAGGTTGCAGTGAGCCGAGATCACACCACTCTACTCCAGCGTGGGTAACAGAATGAGACTCTGTCTCAAAAAAAAAAAAAAAAGTACTAATTCAGGCCAAAGGCTGGCATTATTTGGACTTTTTAGAGCAGGACACTAGGGAACATATCATGAGGAGATGGTATATGGGGTAGACTTGGAAAGAGGGCGAAAAGTTGTGATGTAGTGATGGAGCATGAGCAGAGTTTGGGGCAGTAGAACCATCAGGAACTGTATCATGGAGTCAATGAAGAATAGGCAACATATAGTGAAATGGATGGAATGCTTACATCTCTCCCAAATTCATATGTTGAAATCCTAGCCCTTAAGCTGACGGTATAGGAGGTGGAGGCTTTAGCATTTACTTTTTTACCCATCTTGGAGAACTAATATCCCATAAAAATTAAATATCTATTGTTGACCATGTGTCTTGGTCTATTCAGACTGCTATAATAAAATACCATAACCTGGGTAGCTTATAAACAACAGACATTTATTTATGACATTTCTATAGGCTAGGAAGTCCAAGATCAAGGCACAGCAGATTCCATGTCCGGTGAAGGCCCACTTTCTGGTTCATAGATGTTGCCTTCTCACTGTGTCCTTGCATCATGGAAAGGGTTAGGTAGCTCTCTGGGGTCCCTATTGCAAAGGCACTGATCCCAATTAAGAGTGCTTTACCTTTATGACCTAATCACATGCTAAAGTCCCCACCTCCTATACCGACGGAACTCACGCTCCATCACTACAGAACAACTTTTCGCCCTCTTTCCAAGTCTACTCCATATACCATCTCCTCATGATATGTTCCCTAGTGTTCTCTCTCCTCTCTCTCAGTGGAGAGTAATCTATGTACAAAACAAAAACATTGCACTTATCAGATTTGCTTAAGTATTTATCCTTTTACAATTGGTGTTAGAATTTTTCTGTATTGGACTTCTGTTCTAAAGATCCAGTTCTTCGTAGCGTAGTATCCTAGGAAAGGTAACAGTTGTATTCATCTCTGCATCCCACAATGCTTAGAACTGCTTCAAACACTGTAAAGCAGGTGTCTCCTAAATGATAAATGGGAGAAAGATGGAGAGAAGAAAGGGAGGGAAGGAGAAAGGAAAAGAAAGACTGAAAAAATAAATTGCATTGCATTGGTTCTTTCAAGGGAGAAAGCTGACCAAATTTACTTGAAAACATAAAACAGAATACCCAAAGTCACTTGAAAACATAAAAAGGATTTCATAAAAGATGTCCTCAAGCCTGGCATAGTGGCTCACACCTGTAATCCCAGAACTTTGGAAAGCCAAGGTGGGTGAATTACCTGAGGTCAGGAGTTCAAGACCAGCCTTGCCAACATGGTGAAACCCTGTCTCTACTAAAAATACAAAAATTAGCCAGGCGTGGTGGCACGCACCTGTAATCCTAGCTACTTGGGAGGCGGAGGCAAGAGAATTGCTTGAGCCCAGGAGATGGAGTTGCAGCGAGCCGAGATTACGCCACTGCACTCTAGCCTGGGTGACAAAGTGAGACTCTGCCTCAAAAAAAAAAAAAAAAAAAAAAAAAAAAAGTTCATCAATTTTACCACCTTTCTTTTTCAGCTGTTTGGAGCTTCCTTTTTAAAAGCACTTAAGTGCATGCATCAAATGGTACAATAGAAACAAAAATATAAGCTAAAAGCTGAAAAATAAATTCAGAAGCCTTTTGGTAGGTCACGAACCGCTTTATCCCTGCTGTGACATCAGCAGTAATGTGGAAAAGGTGTTTCAACCCTTCAACCCTTTGCACGTGGAGGAGTTTGTGCCCAGCCCTTACTCTACATACCTCAGCTGATAGGCTCAGCGAGAGGTAAAAATAGCCACAGAAACAGATCCAGTCCTTTCACGGTAGGTGGCAGAGGTGTCTTTGGAGAGAGGCAGTTCTGGGCTCAAACCCTGAGCAGGGTTTTCTTCGGTCTGTTGACCTTCAGCAACTCATTCAACCTCTCTGATTTTCTCTGTTGAGTTTCCTAATATCAAAATGGGGTGACGGCTATTGCGGTCGCCATTGTTATTAGTGACTGCCCTGCCTCATCTTTCTTTTAAATGACGTGATGCCTCTTGAGCAGAAGGGAGGCTGTTACAGTTTTCCTGTTGAAAGGGAAGTGAGTTGGAACCGCCCTGTGATTCCTTGGAGATTGGTGTGTGGGGCGTGGGGAGGGGAAGGTTGAGAGAGATCCCAGCAAGCAGTAAGTTTATGACAGAAGCTTCCCTAAGACAGCTGGAGACCCTATGGCTTTGAGCAGAGCGGCTCCCGGACCAAGGAGAGCAAGTCCTGGGGACTAAATTGAAGCCGACTACTGAACAGTGCTGAGGGGACAGCGTCTGGGAACTGCAAGCAGCGCAGACCCGGCAGGTCTCACGAGATCCTCCTCCAGGTCACCGGAAGTGCAGTGGGCGTGGCCAGGAGATACCTTCCGAGGACGCGAGAGGAGCCTGTTATAAACCTGGTGTAAGGCACGCCCTCCAGGACTCGCGAAAATACCTAGCGAGAATCATGAGAGAGTGGGGGATGAGGGACAGGTCAAGGGATCACAGCCTCGGGAGAACCTTGGAAAGCTGGACGTTGAAAGTTAATGGTATTTCATTTTCTATCCCAGGTGGATGTAATCAAGGCTTACTGCTGATCACGTGTAAATCATGCCATGTGATGCCAATTCTACAATGCCATTAATTGTAAGTTGTGCCATCGATTTAAATAAGATTTTTTTGAAAATTTTTTTTTACCCCTAACATTAATCATAAACAATGATCATAAAAGAAATCCTGAATTCAAACTCCAGTCAGCGAATGTCCAGCCTTGGTGGCTCACGCCTGTAATCCCAGCACTTCAGGAGGCTGAGGCTGGAGGATCGCTTGAGACCATGAATTTGAGGCCAATCTAGGCAACATAGTAAGATCTCATCCCTATTTTTGTAAAATTGTTAATGTTTATATATTTTGCTTTATTATATTTGAGCCTTTTAAAAAATTTCAATAGGTTTTTGGGGACTAGGTGATGTCTGGTTACATGAATAAGTTCTTTAGTGGTGATTTCTGAGATTTTGGTGCAACCATCATCCAAGCAGTGTACACTGTACCTAGTGTGTAGTCTTTTATGCCTCACCCCTCCCACCCTTTCCTCCAAGTCTCCCACATCCGTCATATCATTCTTATGCCTTTGTGTCCTCATAGCTTAACTCCAACTTATAAGTGAGAACATATGGTGTTTGGTTTTCCATTCCTGAGTTACTTCACTTAGAATAATAGTCTCCAATTCCATCCAGGTTGCTGTGAATGCCATTATTTCCTTCCTTTTTTTTGGCTGAGTAGTATTCCATTCGCTTTATCCACTAGTAGATTGATGGGTATTTTGGCTGGTTCCTTATTTTTGCAATTGCAAATTGTGCTGCTGTAAACATGCATGTGAAAGTATCTTTTTCGTATAACGCCTTCTTTTCCTCTGGGTAGATACCTACTAGAGGGATTGCTGGATCAAACGGCAAATCTACTTTTAGTTCAAAAATATTTTTTTAATTTAAAAAGTAAAATTAATGTAATAATAATCATTTTTAAAACATCAGTTGGCGTGACACATGCTAGCAATACCAACTACTCAGGAGGATCACTTGAGGCCAGGAGTTGGAAAGCAGCCCAGGAAACATAAGGAGACCCCCATCTCTATTTAAAAAGAATAAAATAATCCTGGATTCAGATAACATAAACTGTAAACTGTAACAAACAAGTAACGGAACAGAGAAAAGGTGATATTTGTACCATTCATCAAACTTCTCTGTTATTCAGTAAATATAAAAATTAATGGTACATTTAATGCTTTGATAATTGTAAAGATCCTTACAAACCTTACTTTTACATTCAAAATATACGTATACAATTTTACATGAAGTTATTGAACAGCAGTAAAGATGGAGTATAAAAAATTTTGATCAATATTCTTTCCCACTAATTATGATAACTTTATTTGTAATGTGCATTATTTGAGGAGTAACTATCAGCAGAAAACAAATGAAAATTCATATCCAAAAGGTGGAGGGGAAAGTACATATTTTATCTTTCTAAAAGAAAAGATTCTAAGTGTTTCATTTTGTCACCATTAAAGGTTGCCAAAGTGTTCATTTTTCCTCTATGAAAAATTAGGTATGTTGCAAACCAAGTATATAGATAACATTTTATTGGACATAAAACACTCTGTGGTTACATAAACAAGCTTTAGAAATGTAGTCCACAATTGGTATGATATTAACATTAAAACAGACACATTGAATGGTTAGAAGAATTTTTGTTATATATATAGAAACAGTTAATTGGGAAATATGAGAAAACTCTTTCACAAAACAAGCAATATTTTATCTGTAAAAATCAGTAATTTTCATGGCTTATTCCAGTGATATGAAGATAATCAAATAGTAGTTTCTTAAATTTTATAATTAAAGCCTACATAGAAGTATTCACTTATATCTGCAATTTACTTTTTAAAATGGTAAGAAAACTGTGCATAAGTATTAAAATAAATGTATTTTCTACTATTAATTACAACATTCAAAGGGTAATAGTTGTATTATTTTAGAATTATTAATATACAAGTATTTCAGTATTCAAACATAGTTTATAAATATATCATTTTAAACACCATTTCCTCAGAGAGGACTTTTCTGAAAAACACACTCCCATCATCTAAACTATGTCTTCTTCCCGTTTTTCTTTGTCATAACACTCTTTTACTGTCATGAAACGTCACAATTTTAAACTGTGCTGTGGCAGGCCAGGTGTCACTAATAGCTGAAAAGGCAGTCCTCCATGACAACTGTTTCAGTACTGACTGAGTGGTTAAATTAAAAATTAAAAGTTGTTAGAAGGCTGGATGTGGTGGCTCACGCTTGTAATCCCAGCACTTTGGGAAGCTGAGGCAGGTGGATCACTTGAAGTCAAGAGTTTGACCAGCCTGGCCAACATGGTGAAATCCTATCTCTACCAAAAATACAAAAATTAGCTGGACATGGTGGCGGGTGCCTGTAATCCCAGCTACTCAGGCGGCTGAGGCAGGAGAATCACTTGACCCTGGAGGCAGAGGTTACAGTGAGCTGAGATTGCAGCGGGCTGTGATCATGCCACTGCATCCAGCCTGGGCAACAGAGCAAGATGCTGTCTCAAAAAAAAAAAAAAAAAAAAAAGATGATAGAGCCAGTGGCCTTATGCAGAGGCTGGAAGGTAACAAAAGTCCACTGAGAGGTTTGCCTAGGCTTTTCCTAGGCCTTGAAACATGACAAGGTAATGAAGGAATTCTTAACAGGATCCATTTAGGCTTAAACAAGTTTTATTGGGGGTCTGAAGGAACTCCCCAAACCGCCATGATTTAGCAAGAAGACAAGGCTAATCACCCCTGGCACCTGGACCCATGTAGATTAAGTCCCATGTAGATTAAGTAAATTTACGGATGTTCCAGGAAGGTCTTCAGGACACAGACTTTAGTTAATAGGTTAGAAGAAGTTAATAACTTACGTCTTTCAATGAATGCACACTTGCACATAGCCATATAGCTTACAGGGTATATATAAACTCTGCAAAACTCTGTAATTTTGAGTTGGTCTGCTGATACTCTCCCTGTACCCAGTTACAGAAGTAAACTCTCTTCTTTCCCAGTTCATCCGCATCTTGTCATTGGGCAGTGAAAATAAGCAGCCCAATCCTCAGTTCAGTCCGGGAACACTGCATTCATTTATGTAGCTCTTCATTTAACACTGGTCTCCTCCCACCCAAGTAGGCTATAAGCTCTATGAGAAATATCCTGTCTTTTGCTTATTATTTTGTCCCAGCACCTACCACAGTACCTGATACCTAGTAGGCACTTAATAAATATTTATTAAATCTATTCATATTTCCCCAGAACTTGGGCTAAGATATTAACTAATTTGCCCAAAGTCTTATCACCAGCACATTAATATTTCGAAAGAAGGAATGAATGACTTAATGAATGAACTAGTAAGTAAGGAATTCAAACCCCTAATCCCGGCTGTTGGTCTTCCCTTCCCTTCCCCTCTCCCTTTGTTCATCTCTTTCTGCTTTTCCTTTTCTATTTCTGGTAATGTTTCACAATCTCTACTACAGCTTTTCTGTCCTTCTAAGCTCTGAAACTCTGGAATGCAATTAATAACTAATGCAATTACTAAAACTATGAGCCTCAAAAAAAAAAAGCATGATAGCCATTGTTGTTTATTATTGCAACAGTATTCTTTCTAAGCACAGTTAAAGGAAACTCAGCTTATTTTAATCATGCAACAACATGTTACCTGAATTGAGCTGTTAACAGACTTTAAAAGTTGATGTAAATTTTTGCAGACTTACATTGGCCTCTGAGGTAAAATTACTTTATAATCATATGAATACAGAATAGCCCTGAAGCTATATAAACCAGCCATAACTTGACAACTAAAATGTGGAAACCTCAAAACTTATTACCGTAGTTAAAATGTAATGACTCTGCACCTCCTTTCTACATCTAAAAAATCCAAAAATGGATAAAAGAGAAGAAATCCTTATTGAGGAGTCTGTCTTTAAGCAGAATTTATGCTATTTTCTTATGAGGAGAAAAAAAAAACCCAGGATTTATAAGCAGATTTGAGTGTAATATACTAATATGAATTATTTATTTCTTACATATTTGACATCATCAAATGTACCAGATTTCTGAAAAACATGACTACTTGTACTTTTTCCCTCTTGTTTTACATTCTATATGTTTTCTACCTTCCTATGCTTGGAACCTTGTATCAGCACGGTCTTCCTGAAGAACATTATAGTGTAATATTATCAAAGGCATACCACTCATTATTGTTTTTCTCCCAAGTAAATTCTGAAAAAAATAAAAACCTTAACCACATAACAACATGGTAAGTCCATTTAAAATATCAGTCAAATTTCTTTAACATTGTGACACTATTTTGATGTACTGAATAAATCTCATAAATCTCTCATAAACCCTTCAGACTTTAGGCATTGGTTAAATATTATGTTTCCAAGGATCTACAGATTCATAACAAAAACTATGGACTCTCGAAGGGAACTGAAGCATCTGTCTTTCAATTACACTTCATGCTGATTAACCCATTCCATATTTAAGAAGGAAGCTGTGTGCTATACTCCAAGGGAAATGGGGAAAAATAATTTTCTACTATAACTGTCGAATTTTATCTTCAGCTGGAGCAAAGGAAAATTCTCTAAGAGCTGGCAGCTCTTTTGACCGGCAGAGTCACAGCACCTGTAGGTAAATTATTAGCAAAACTAACCAGAAGACAGTCTGACATTTTCATAACAATAGATGCTCTCTATTATTTCAAAATAGCACCTACAATGATCAAATTTATTAGGTTTATTTTCTGTCTTCTCTTTCTAGAAGGAAAGCTTCATAACAGCAGAAATGTTGCCTTTCTCAGTCACCCAATATCCCCAGCACCAAAAACAGGACCCCTACAGAGTGGGTGCCTAGTTTTTGTCAAATAAACACACACAAATTTAATCTAACTGGCAGATAATTGCCTTAGTTATAAAACTGTGGTACTTTACATATTATCCAAACTTTCAAACTAAGTTCCTTGCAACCCAGATCAACATTGGTACTAACTTTAGAGCAGGTTTAGGAACATATATAACCCAAGTTATTAAATATTAAAAGACAACTGTAAAAGATTTTTTTTTTTTTAGATGGAGTCTTACTCTGTCACCCAGGCTGGAGTGTGGCACAATCTTAGCTCACTGCAGTCTCTGCCTCCTGGATTCAAGAAATTCTTCTACCTCAGCTTCCTGAGGAGCTGGGATTACAAGCCTGCACCACCATGCCTGGCCAATTTTTCTTGTATTTTTAGTAGAGACAGGGTTTCACCATGTTCTTAGTTATTTGTTTTGCATAATGAAAAAAGAAAACAGTGCTATATGTAGCCTCAATAATAATTTATCTTCAAGGACAAATTCTCACATTCAAGGTTTCAGCTATTGCCATCACCATTGCAATCGGATTATGACTCAGAAAAACTACCAGATTTCCCATTACAAATGCCTACAACTACAGGATTGTGCCCCTGACCTTAACTGAACACAGCATAAGCAGTGATTAGTTCCCTGTTCTTGGAAATGCTTCATGATCTCTCACAAAAGTTGCATTGGATTTTCCTGGACTGGAAAAAATAGCTTTGTTGTGTGCTTGAGAGATATCTCTGGACAGAGAGCCTTCATTTTGGATACCATCAATTTTGGTGAATTATATTATGAAATGATACTGTTTTATTTCCTTGGATTTACTTTAAGGATTGCATTTAGAGACAATTTTCTTTAAAAAGAAATGATCACTTGAGAGTCTTCTAACTATGCTGACTTTCAAGTTACTTTAATCTCTCAGGCCTGTACTTTAAGTGACTGGTGATTCAACTCCTAACCAATCTACCTTTTGGTCTTACCCTGTATCTTCCTCCATCAGCACAAGACATAGATATTATTCTGAAACCCAAAGATTGTAAACAAGTAAATCAAAGTGTATACAGAGAGAAATAGAAATGTATTTTAAAAAACAAGCTAAAAATATTATCAAATTGAAGAGTTTATTTTTTACAGTCTTGGCCCGGTAAAGATTTTGATACTCTCTTTTGAATGAATTATACCATTGCTCTTGAGGCAGGGAGGGTCCAGAATTTGCAGTCAAAAGAAATGGTATTAAGGGCAGTTTCTGTCATTAAATGTTTCTTTAAGAAATGAAACAGCTTCGGCCGGGCGTGGTGGCTCAAGCCTGTAATCCCAGCACTTTGGGAGGCCGAGGCGGGTAGATCACGAGGTCAAGAGATCGAGACCATCCTGGTCAACATGGTGAAACCCCATCTCTACTAAAAATACAAAAAAAAAAAAAAAAAAGAAATGAAACAGCTTTTAGAAGTAATGGGGCACAAGAGTGGAATAATAAACACTGGGGACTATAAAAGGTGAAAGAGTGGGGAGGTGGTGAAGTTTGAAAAGTTACGTGTTGAATACAGTGTTCAGTATTCAGGTGATGGGTATGCTAGAAGCCCATAGTACAGCATATGCATGTAAGAAAGCAGCACTTGTACCCCCTAAATGTACAAACATAAATAAATCGAAAAAAAAGTAGTGGGACATGGAGAGAAAATTATGAAAGAGCAAATTAAATTTGTAAAAAATGTACCATAAATTTATATGTTTATCTACTACAAGTTTATGCAAAATAAATCAAAACTGTTAAAAAGATAAGACCCTGGCTTACGCCTGTAATCCTAGCACTATGGGAGGCCGAGGTGGGTGGATCACATGAGATCAGGAGTTCAAGACCAGCCTGGCCAATATGGTAAAACTCCATCTTTTTAAAAAAAAAGGAAAGAAAAGAAAGATAAGACTCTAATGTAAAGTAAATATACAGCACAAGGTACATTGTAGATATATGAAAAGTATTCATTCCATTACCTCTTATGTGTTCCTTTCTTCTGTTAAAGCACTTCCTAAACTGAAAAGGTCTACTCAGATTTCAGGTGTTATTGTTTGTATAGTTTTATATTGTTTTTAGCAATGTGAGGAAAGTGGAATGAACTTGGACTTTGAAGGCAGACTCACTTAATATCAAATTCTGATTCCGCTGTTTGCAAGTGTGATCTTTGAGTTTGCTTCCTCATCTGCGAGCTTCAACTTCCTCCTCTGTAAATCAAGGTAATGCCTTATAGAAGTCTTACCCAAGCTTTTCCATAACATTGTACACTTTGAAAATGAGAATCTTTTTACTGCAAAGGATGTTGCCACCTACACTGAGACGTGACCAGATCAGGGAGCTCCGATCACCTGAATGAAGTCCTACTTTGCTTTCGCAAGGGCTGAAGGCAATTGGCATTTTGGCACTTGGTAACTATACAGGGCACATTAATGTTCTGGGCACACCGAGAAGCTCTTCTTTACTTAGTTTGTGGAGATGAATAAATATAAGCCTTTCTGATCATTACAGATGTTGCATAATTTCTTGATTCTCCTTCCTTCACCAGATCAAAGACAAACAGAGCAACCTGCTTACCCAGTGCCCATCCCCTTGGCAGAACACTCCTCTGAAGGATGACAGTTTGGCTGTGCCAAGGCAGAGCTGCCCACACCAAATGAGCCTCCATGGCAACCCTCTGATAAGGAACTCACTGGCCTACCTTTCCTTGACAGCTGTGGCCTGCCTGCCTTGAAGCATGACTCCACAGTGCCCCTACCCAAGGCCATGGAGGATGCTGCTGACAAGGAAGCTGTTTTCTATTTAGTCCAGGTTTCTGCTTGTAGAGGAGTCAGAGAAAGTTTGTCTGAATGACACTTGCAGAAATAACACTGGCAGCAGTCACAATACTTTAAAAATTAAAGTGTCAGTGAGGTGGCTTTTGGTGGCCAGATGAAAGCTGTTAACCCCAGCTTTTACAAGTGTTGGGCTTTTGAGTAACAAGGGAGTGTCTTTCTGGAAAAGTCTGAAACCTTTTACCATGGTAGCAGCAAAGGCATCTGTGCCTAGATGTTTTCCAAGCTCACTGCTACTTGTTGCAGTCTAGCAGTGTTGTGTCTTCTGAAATGCCTACCTTTTCTTGATCGATGCAAAAGAAGTACCAATTTATTAGGCTCCTAATACGTGCCAGATGCTCCATATTTGTTACTTTTGATCTTCACAGCCACTCAGCAAGTTACTGCTTCTCCTCACTCCCAATTATACAGATGAGGAAACTGAAGCAGAGTAGTTTGCCCAAGATTACAGAAGGAGGGGCCAGAATTGGGATTCTTACTCAGTTCTAATACACGGTATGCCATATTTCCTGTCTACTAGTAACAAAGATCTAAGAAATCTTAGTTTTCACTTGTCAAAATGGAATTCTTAAGAAAGGTACATAGGAGTACTAAGTACTCTATAGTTTAATGTTAATATTGGTACAAATATTTAACTACTTTCTCATGGACTGGCATAACACACCTCAGAGGGTAGACCAGGTCTAGATGAGTATGTGAAACCCAAATATCTGAGACAGGTCTCAATTAACGTATAAAGTTTATTTTGCCAAAGTTAAGGATGCACACCCATGACACAGCCTCAGGTGGCCCTGATGACATGTGCCCAAGGTGGCAGGGGCACAGCGTGGTTTTATACATTTTAGGGAGACATGAGCATCAATCAGTATATAAGATATACATTGGTTCAGTCCAGAGAGGCGGGACAACTTCAGCAGGTAGGGGGCTTCTAGGTCATATGTAGGTGAGAGATAAATGATTGCATTCCTTTGAGTTTCTGAGTAGTCTTTCCCAATGAGGCAATGAGATACGCATTTATCTCAGTGAGCAAGGGGTGACCTTGAATGGAATGCGAGGCAGGTTTGCCCTAAACAGTTCTTAGCTTGACTTTTCCCTTTAGCTTAGTGATTTTGGGACCCCAAGATTTGTTTTCCTTTCACAGGTAAGTGGTCACAAGAAAAACAGAAACAGGATTAAGAAAGGGCCCTAACCCCTCCTATCACAGGCTCTATCAACACATTAGATAGGAGTATACTAGATGGCTACATAGACATATTCGTGCCTGTGATAATTGCAAATAAAATGATGCTCGCCATTTTAAATGTTCAGTTCTTCTCAACTATTCATTTTGATATCTTGGAAATGCTTGCAAATATTTAAAGACAAGTATTCATGTAATATTTACAGTTCATTATAATACATTGTGAACCCCAAATATCTGAGACAGGTCACAGTCAATTTTGCCAAGGTTAAGGACATGCCCATGACACAGCCTCAGGAGGTCCTAATGACATGTGCTTAAGGTAGTTGGGGTACAGCTTGCTTTTTTTCATTTTAGGGAGACAGGAGATGTCAATCAATATGTGTAAGATGTACATTGGCTTGGTCCAGTAAGGCACGCAGGGTGGAGGGGTACAGAGGGCGATTCTCTTGAGTCTTTGATCAGCCTTTTACCATATACACAATTTAGTCTGACTCAGTGAATCTGCATTTTTATATAACCGATAGGGCAGAGGAAGCAATCAGATACGTATTTGTCTCAGATAAGCCTCAGACTTTGAGTTCTGTCTGTCCTACGTCCACAAGGAAATTCCCTGTGGGCAAATTGTGAGGGAGGTATGTAGGTTTTTATCTTTGTAGCTATTTTATTTAGGAATAAAATGAGATGCAGGCAGGTTTGCCTGACATAGTTCCCAGCTTGATTTTTCCCTTGGCTTAGTGATTTGGGGGAAACGAGATTTATTTTCCTTTCACAACATATAGACCAAGGTTTCTCAACCTTGATACTACTGACATTTTGAGTAGGATAATTGTTTGTTGTGGGGCCATCCTGTGCATTGTAAGATAAGTTTTTAGGTCAGCTGAATTATTTTTCCTGAAGATAACTACTACATTTAAGTGCTAAAATAAGTGGCAGGGGGCATTGTATGTGATACTTTTGGGAAGTACTTTTTTTTTTTTTTTTTTGCTTTTAGGAACTAGTCTTATCTAAGCAAAATTGCTCAATTATTCAGTACAATTGTCTTTCTACATAAATGTAATTATAACTAGCACGTTTTCACGTCTCATTATCCATGAATGGGTGCTTATAGGGTGCCAAAGTTCAATTATTTGTTGCTATCTAATCTAGAATGAACTTTATATATATTTATATGAACTAAGGTGAATGAAATGAAAGAAAAAAGGCAGAGACTAAGATCAGATTTTTTTTTTAATTTTAATTTTTTTTGAGATGGAGTCTTGCTCTGTTACCAAGCTGGAGTGCAGTGGCACAATCCCAGCTCACTGCAATCTCCGCCTCCTGGGTTCAAGCGATTCTCCTGCCTCAGCTTCGTAAGTAGCTGGGACTACAGGCTCACACCACCACGCCCAGCTAGTTTTTGTATTTGTGTGTGTGTGTGTGTAGACGGAGTTTTGCTGTTGTTACCCAGGCTGGAGTGCAATGGTGCGATCTCTGCTTACTGCAACCTCCGCCTCCTGGGTTCAAGCATTTCTCCTGCCTCAGCTGCCTGAGTAGCTGGGATTACAGGTATGCACTATCATGGCCAGCTAATTTTTGTATTTTTAGTAAAGACGGGGTTTCACCATGTTGATTATGATGGTCTCCATCTCTTGACCTCGTGATCCACCTGCCTCGGCCTCCCAAAGTGCTGGGATTGCAGGCATGAGCCACCACACCTGGCCCCTATAATCAGAAATGTTTAAAAGGGTAAATATGTGCCTTAACAGCCTCACTCACATTTTAAAACTTGACCTGTTTTAGCAATATTAATCATCCATGCCCAGCCATTGTCAAATCATTTATACTACATGTGACAAGCATGTTTTTCTGGCTTTGGGTGTTGTTTTAAAATAAAAAGCCCTATAATTTGGAAGAATAGCTGGATAATTTGGAGTGAAAAAACTGGATAACATCTACCATCTCCAAATTTAGAATGAAAGAAATTGATTTCCAGTAAGGTATATCAACAAAACGAGTCAAACTCTATAAAATATTTGAAGAGATTTATTTTGAGCCAAATATGAGTGGCCATGCAGGAGATCCTGAGAACATGTGCCTAAGGTTGTTGGGCTACATATAGCTTGGTTTCATACATTTTAGGTGGATAGAAGACATCGATACATGAAAGGTGTACATGGTTCAGACCAGAAAAGTGCCCCAAAAACATGAGACCATTTGGGAAACATGCGACAATTCAGGGTGATGGGGGTGTATTAAGCAGTCCATTTTCATACTGCTGATAAAGACATACCTGAGACTGGAAGAAAAAGAGATTTAACGGAACTTAAAGTTCCCCATGGCTGGGAGGACTCAGAATCATGGTGGGAAGTGAAAGGCACTTCTTACATGGCAACAGAAAGAGAAAATGAGAAAGAAGCAAAAGCAGAAACCCCTGATAAACCCGTCAGATCTCACAAGACTTATTTATGATCACAAGAATAGCATGGAAAAGACTGGCCCTCATGATTCAGCTACTTCCCCTGGGTCCCTCCCAAAACAGGTGGGAAGTCTGGGAGATACAATTCAAGTTGAGATTTGTCTTGGGACACAGCCAAACCATATCACTCTGCCCCAGCCCCTCCAAATCTTGTGTCCTCACATTTCAAAACTAATCATGCCTTCCCAACAGTCCCCCAAAGTCTTAACGCATTTCAGCATTAACCCAAAAGTCCACAGTCCAAAGTTTCATCTGAGACAAGGCAAGTCTCTTCTACCTATTAGCCTGTAAAACCAAAAGCAAGCTAGTTACTCCCTAAATACAATGAGGGTACAGGTATTGGGTAAATACAGCTCATCCATATTGGAGAAATTGGCCAAAACAAAGGAGTTACAGGGCCTATGCAAGTCTGAAATGCAGTGAGGCAGTCAAATTTTAAAGCTCCAAAATGATCTCCTTTGACTCCGGGTCTCACATCCAGGTCATGCTGATGCAAGAGTTGGGTTCCCATGGTCTTGGGAAGCTCTGCTCTGGTTGCTTTGCAGGGTACAGCCTCCTTCCTGGTTGTTTTCATGGGCCGGCTTTGAGTGTCTGCAGCTTTTCTAGGTGCACAGTGCAAGCTGTTGGTGGATCTACTATCCTAGGATCTGGAGGACAGTGGCCCTCTTCTCACAGCTCCACTTGGCGGTGCCCCAGGAGGGACCGGGTGTGGAGGCTCTGACTCCATATCTCCCTTCCGCTCTGTCCTAGCAGAGGTTCTCCATGAGGGCCCTGCCCTTGCAGCAAACTTCTGCCTGGGCATCCAGGCATTTCCATACATCTTCTGAAATCTAGGCAGAGGTTCCCAAACCTTAATTCTTGACCTCTGTGCACCCGCAGGCTCAACATGATGTGGAAGCTATCAAGGCTTGGGGCTTCCAGCCTCTGAAGTCATAGCCCACGCTGCATATTGGCCCTTTTCAGTCATGGCTGGAGTGGCTGGGACACAGGCACCCAGTCCCTAGGCTGCATACAGCATGGGGATCCTGGGCCTGGCCCTCTAAACCACTTTGTCCTCCTGGGCCCCTGGGCCTGTAGTGGAAGAGGCTGCCATGAAGGTCTCTGACATGGCCTGGAGACATTTTGCCATGGTCTTCGGGATTAGCATTAGGCTCTTTGCTACTTAAGCAGATTTCTGACACTGGTTTGAATGTCTGCCCAGAAGATGGATTTTTCTTTTCTATCACATAGGCTGCAAATTTTTCAAACTTTTATGCCCTGCTTCCCTTATAAAACTGAATGCTTTTAACAGTTCCCAAGTCACCTCTTCAATGCTTTGCTGCTTAGAAATTTCTTCCACGAGATATCCTAAATCATCTTTCTCAAGTTCAAAGTTCCACAAATCTCTAGGGCAGGGGCAAATGCCACCAGTCTCTTTGCTAAAACATAACAAGAGTCATCTTTACTCCAGTTCCCAACCAGTTCCTCATTTCCATCTGAGACCACCTCAGCCTGGACCTTATTACCTATAATGCTCTCATCATTTTGGGCCAAGCCATTCAACAAGTCTCTAGGAAGCTCCAAACTTTCCCACATTTTCCTCTCTTCTTCTGAGCCCTCCAAACTGTTCCAACCTCTGCCTGTTACCCAGTTCCAATGTTGCTTCCACATTTTCAGGTATCTTTCCAGCAACACCAGTACTCTACTGGTACCGATTTAATGTATTAGTCCGTTTTCACACTGCTGATAAAGACATACCCAAGACTGGGAAGAAAAGGAGATTTAATTGGACTTACAGTTCCACATGGCTGGGGAGGCATTAAATGTGGCTTTGGGTGTTGGCAAAACCAAGATGGCAAAACCACATCTTTACTAAAAATACAAAAACTAGGGCCTGGTGCTAATCCTAGCACTTTGGGAAGCTGACACAGATGGATCACCTGAGGTCAGGAGTTTGAGACCATCCTGGCTAACATGGTGAAACCCCGTCTCTACGGAAAATACAAAAGTTAGCCAGGCATGACGGCAGGTGCCTGTAGTCCCAGCTACTGGGAGGCTGAGACAGGAGACTCTCTTGAACCCGAGAGGTGCAGCAGTGAGCTGAGATCATGCCACTACTGTCCAGCCTGGGTGACACAGCAAGGCTCCGTTTAAAAAAAAAAAAAATACAAAATCTAGCCAGACATGGTGGTGTGCACTGGTAATATCAGCTATTCAGGAGGCTGAGGTATGAGAGTCGCTTGATCCCTGGGGAGCAGAGGTTGCCATGAGCCAAGATCCAGCCCCTGCACTCCAGCCTGAGCAGCAGTGAGACTCTTTCTCAAAAAAAAAAAAAAGTATATGAAGAGTCATTGCTCTACGTTCTCTCAACTTTTATGCTTTATTGGAAATAAAAAGTTATCATTATCTTTATTTTTTATTTATCCGTAATAAAAAGTTATCTTTAACTGTTTCCAGTGAGAAGAGTGAGTCTACAGGATTCAGATAGCACTCACCCCTCCCAGCGCATTATCATGGCGTCTTTATCTTCTTTCTTAGCTTAAGAAGACAATGATATTTTTCTAGAAAAAAAAGCTCGCCATTTCCCATGAGTTCTGGATCCTAACAAGTCAGGTCTCCTGAGAGATCTTGCTTCTGAAAACATCCTTTCTTGTTCCCACATCTTCAATCTTGCCCTCTTCTGACTCCTACCCATCTTCTTTAGCACAAACTTCTCCATGTTAAAAAAAAAAGGTCTTCACCTGAACTCACAGACCTTTTGTAATTCTACATGAAAATAAGCGGGTTTATATTTTTCAAAATTCCATGTAAACTAAAAATCGGCTTGGAAAAGGTCAAGAGGTTCCTTGCTTTTTTGACAACGGCACACTTCAGCAGCGTGCATTACAAATACTACACAATGCAAAAAGATTTGAACTCTTTCAACTAATTTTAGTAATGACATCAGACAATGTTTAGGCTGGAAGGGAAACTTTATCTCCTCCAGACTCTCATTTGAACAGATGAGAGGAAAGGACTCTCCAATGATTATCACAAATTTGTTTAGATTGACCTAGTAGGTAGCCCTCTGAGCTGGGGCCAAACCCCCAGTCTTTTGGCTACCGCTCTTCCAATCATAAAGCTCCCGGGGATTTTCTTGAATAAGATCAAGTCAAATTCCAACTATAGTTTAATTGCAGGGAGAAAAATTCTTCTATATCTTTTGTTCTTTATTTTTATTTATTTATTTTTTTGAGACGGAGTTTCGCTCTTGTTACCCAGGCTGGAGTGCAATAGCGCAATCTCGGCTCACCGCAACCTCCGCCTCCTGGGTACAAGCAATTCTCCTGCCTCAGCCTCCTGAGTAGCTGGGACTACAGGCACGTGCCACCATGCCCAGCTAATTTTCTGTATTTTTAGTAGAGACGGGGTTTCACCATGTTGACCAGGATGGTCTCCATCTCTTGACCTCGTTATCCACCCGCCTCGGCCTCCCAAAGTGCTGGGATTACAGGCATGAGCCACCGCGCCCGGCCTATCTTTTGTTCTTTAATATGTACAATAAAGTTAAGAAATAACCGTTTGTTTCTACCAATTAAGAAATTTAGCCGGGCGTGGTGGCTCACACCTGTAATCCTAGCACTTTGGGAGGCTGAGGTGGGTGGATCACCTGGCCATCATGGTGAAACCCCATCTTAAAAAATAATAATAAAGAAATAAAATAAAAAAGAAATTTAAAAGACAAAGATCTTAAGGACTTTACAGGCAGAGCACGGGTTTTGGGGAAAGGGTGTGTCAAGGGAGAAGAAAGCCGGTAATGAAGGCTGGCACCAAGTCCCAGGAAGAATCACACTGAAGGCAGCCACTAGCTTCACCCAGGCTGACTGGTGTGGTAGAAAGCTTTGAAATATCACTGGAGTTCAAATCCCAGCGTAGCCACCACCTGTTACTTAGTATTATTGGATCTCAGTAGCCTCACTTACAGCATGTGGCAAAAATTAGTACTGTTCAGCGGATACCAGCTAAAAGTGCCTGGTACAGAGTGTAATACACTGGGACCCACCCGATAGAGCACCAAAGTCAAGGGACACTCAAACTAAAGAGAGCAGAAAAGGCAAGGGCAGATGACCGAGAAGTGCCTTCCTCAGAGTCTCCTAGGCACTTTCTCTGTTTTCCTTATGCGATCTCGCGAAGCCGCTGACTCAGGGGAAACTGGGAATGGCGTGACCACGGGGAAAATGATGTGTTTTTTGCTCCTTGGAGGCCCCAAACCCATCGTGTCTGAAATGGCAGCTGCAATATCAACAGCAGCACCAGCAGCCCCGAGGTCAGGAGTGATGCACTGAGACTTTACCCCGAGCAGCCTCCCGGGATTGACCTCAGGCTCGCAGCGGCACAAAGTGCTGAGTCACGGGGAGGCGGTGCTGCGCGCCGGGGAGGCGGGCCCGCGAAGTCACGTGGCGGGGGCTGTATCACAACAACGGCGCGGCGTGCACCGCCCGCGGCCCACAGCGCTTCCTTCTGCGACCGGCCGGCTCTCCGAGCATGCTCAGCTTGGCCTCGCGAGCGCACGGCGTCCCCCGAAGCGGAACTCCACGGTCCAGGTTTTCCTGGCGGCTCTGGGGGCGGAGCTTGTGTTGGACCGCGGGGTCGCCAGGCGAGGATGCTGTGCCGGGGCGCCGCTGAGCAGGGATGGGTTCCGGGCGAGCGGGTCTCGCATTTTACCGTGAAAGACACTACCGGGAAACGGCCTTGGGTCATAGTCTAGGGAAGAGCTGATTCTGCAAGCTATGAGCTCCTTCTTTCCCCTTCAGCAATCGTTACAGCCCTGCTGGAACTATCTGCTCAAAACTCACTTCTAGATGTTGAAACCTAGTCCTAGCCCTGGGTGCAATCTACGGAATGAAATCGAGCGGTAGACCTATGCAGGCAAAGCACTGTCAGATGGGAATGACTGTTGTTAAATATGACTAAAGTTGATCTGTGGTGGAGTTTTTGTTTCTTCTAACAGAAACTGCTAAAGGCACTGAGAGATCCAAGTTTAAATCGGGCATAACTGCCCTGTGGAGCAATAGTGCCTGCACCCTTTTTGGGATTGTTCAAAGCCCTGGGACCCCCGCCGGAGGAGCCGGTTCGGAATTCCCTGGGTAGGGTGAGAGAGGTCCCCTTATGTGAGTGTGAGCGGGGATCTAGGACAGAGTAACTCCAGTTACTCAGTGTTAAACTCTCTAGGTTCAGTGTCGCGTAGGGCTTTAGCTACACTAGACTTTACTCTGTTACTGAACCGCCCAGGTCCATGATTCCTAACAGGTGTATGGGGAAAGTGTATGGTGTGCAGCAGGTGTATGGGAAAAATGTGCTTTGCAAAGTGTAAATCAAGGTCTACAACAGTACTGTATCAGTAAAGTGGAATGAGAGCCACGTACGTAATCTTTAAAAAAAAAAAAAGGAGGGGTGAATTAATTTAAGTAACTTACCACCTCATATTTAACTCAGAATTTCTGAAGTACTATATTACTATGTAATCAACACAAAACTTTTAATAAGATATTTACATATTTACATCTGTTTATTCTATTAAGTCTTAGAATCTGATGTATGACTTAGACTTACAGCACATCTGGGCCACTAAATTTTCATTGGAAACCTGTAATTACATTTCATAAAATTTACAGTCAAAAAAGTGGATTCTCATTCCCTACTTGTTCAAAATTTACTTATAAGTTTTCCGGTAACTGAATGAAATAGTTTTTAAATTTACATTTGTATTGATTAAATTAAAATAAAAATTTGGTTTATCGGTCATGTTAGCCACATTTCAAATGTTCATCGGCCAGGGTGGCTGATGGCTTTCAGGTTGAACAACGAAGGTCTATGAAAATGTAAGAAGAGATATGAGAATAACCCAATAGTCTTTGAAAGTCTTACCTGCATGTGAAACAGTTTCTCCCCTCTCCCCCTACCTGCTTTTCATGGGGAAGCTAACATTTATTAAGTACACATTCTATACCAAGCACCTTTCTAGAATTAAAGATACAAAAGGCGTAAGTCATCTCTGCCCCAGAGGAATTCACTATTTAGTGTGGGGCTGTTTTTAAAATGAGTCTATCATTAACATACGAATGCAATCAAAATACAGAGAGGAATAACTGTGACTCGAAGGATGAACATGACTGTGTCAGGTGGAGAATTTCAAGCAGGAAAATAGAGTGCCAGGACCACATACAGATCTAGTGAGGTTGGTGGGAGGGCAAAGGAAGTTGTTGAAAAGGCTGTGGAAAAATTAAATGTGATTTGGTCTCTATCCCAGCTGTGTGATGAGGATGGAAACATCTCCTGAGCTTCAAACATCCCCACCACACACACACACACACACACACACACTCACACTCACATACACACACCATTGTAGAAATCCCAGTTGGACCTTGGGTATTCGTGTCCCCAAGCCCTGTGAGGGGCACACCCAATATGAAGGCTGTGGGAGAAGAGAATCCTGCTATCATATACTCGTAAAGCAATTAATAAGTGCTTACTAAATGTTAACTCTGTAGTACCAGGGAAGAGGGTATGATAAATACACACTTTCCCAGTAGGTACATGTATGATCTAGTTGCTTTCACTTTTCCCCTGACAGGTCATTGCTCTGTCAACACGTATTTATTAAACAATTATTTGGGGGCAAGGTAATTCCTTCCTCTTCTTTCCCTCCAAGATAAGGTCAACTCTAGGTGTTCCCACTATCTTCGGCCCCCATCACAGGCTCACATGAACATCATTTTGATCACTTAACGGATGAATCTTAGGTTTACACGGAGGATAAACTTTTGGAGATGGTTCCTCACATGGTCTATCTGGAGACTCTTTGCAGTAAATGGTGTCCGTGCCATCCAGAGAACATATGTTAATGAAGACAGTAGCGAATAATGATGATTTACACATGTTGAAAGGTTGATTCCTCTTAATAATCAGGTCAATTTATTGGCCATCAATACTATACACATGTACACTATGCACATAATTACGACATCTGTAAAAGATAGAATTAATGTAATTTTATGCAGATATAGGAAGAACTTCTCCAAGTCTCACAGTCAGTAAGTGATGGAGCCTAGAGTCAGAATTGTTTCACCTCACTCCCATGTACATACATTTCTCAACACATTCTGTCGCCCTCACTGTAATTCAAGTGTGAGGCCCTGTCCAACTAAAAAACAACATGGTGGGTTCGTCATTGATTCAAATAACCAACTTTCTTCCTCGACCCAAAGTTTATCTCTTTTGGTTTGGGGGAAAAAAAAAATGCATTTTCACAAGCCGCATTTGCTTAAAGCGAGCCCGACCGCACGCCCCCTTCCCTTCGACGCCGCCCAACCACCCCGGTGCCCGCCTCCTCAGCCGCCCCGGTTCCCACCCGGCTCCCGGCCACGCCTCCGCCGCGGCACCGCCTCCTCTCCCCGCCTTCGCCCGTAGTCTATAAAACCCGGAGCGACGGATCGCGCCCAGGAGCGGCCAGCTAGCGGACGCGAAAACTGGGCATGCTCGGCGGCGGCGCAGGTTTTGGTCACAAGTAGGAAGAAGCCAGTGCACCACACCGGCAAAGAGAAGCGGGAGCCGCCGCGGCAGCGCGGCCGTGGGGTCGGCCGCCGCCGCCGCATCCGAGCAGGAGCAGGGGCAGGGGCAGGAGCAGGGGGGAGCCGGCCTGGGTAAGGCCGCCGGGCTGAGAGCCGTCCCGCCTGCCCTTGGTCTTCTGCCTCCGCGTCCGCGCGGCGCGTCGGACCCAGGGTCTGTCACCTGGGCGCCAGGGGTCGCCGCCGGGGAGCCGGAGCGGGCGGGACCCTCCCTCTGCCGACTGCGGCCCGAGGGCGCCCCCGCGGGGTGGAGCGGCAGCCGCCTTCTGCTGGCGGCTGAGTGTCCGGCTCGCGCCCAGAGCGGGCGGCCGTCGTCAGCCCCGAGGAGGAGGAGGAGGAGGAGAAGGAGGAGGAGGAGGGGGCGGCCATGGGTCTGCTGTCCCAGGGCTCGCCGCTGAGCTGGGAGGAAACCAAGCGCCATGCGGACCACGTGCGGAGGCACGGGATCCTCCAGTTCCTGCACATCTACCACGCAGTCAAGGACCGGCACAAGGACGTTCTCAAATGGGGAGATGAGGTGAGCGCCCGCGGCCCCCGTCCCCGCTTGGCAGCCCTGTCAGGCCGCCAGTGCTGCCTTTGTCTGGCCCTATGCCCCTGCCCGATCGCGGTCCGCGCTCTCCACTGTGTCCGGGGGTCCTCGAGCGCCTCCCAGCCCCGGGAGCATCGTCCCTGCCTTCTCCTAGTCGGCGTCCAGGGCCATCCTCCTGACTAGACTCCTTTCTCGTTCATTCATTCTTTAGGGTTTTACCCTTCATTCCATAAACACGGATTGGGCTCTGGGAGGGCGTGAGCATGGAAAAGTGACATTAGGTGCTGCGAGTCTTCAACCTGGTGTATCTGCAGACCGGCAATTACCAGGATCCACCTTACAGGTTTAAAATTTGCTTTTGCGGTCAGTATGAAAGAGGCTAAGTTGTTCTAGCAGGCCTGCTGCTTTCAGAAATCAGGTCCTCAGGATGTCCACTTTCGCCCTACCTCATGCAGGTGTCTTTTTCTTAAAACTCTCCAACTTATCATCTCCCTTTCCCTCCAACACACACACTTTATAGTTACAAATTGAAACCAGTAAATTACAGCTCAGTTTTCCTATAAGGGGAAGGAACCTTCCCGATCCTGTTTAATTCTAAGTGGGAATGCGTTTAAGAGCTTCAGCATTAGGATTTCCTAATGTCTTTTTATGGCCTAGGTCCAGCATCTAAACTTTACAAACCAGCGTTCTGCCTAGAGATGAAATGTCTGTAGATTCTCAGCGTGTTGAACCATTGTTCATTGGAATGATCTGGAATGCAGCAATGTTAAAACTGTTGGTTTAGTGTCATCTGCCAAAACTTTTTGTGCCTTCCCTTTCTGTTTTTGAAAATTACGAAATTACATGTGTTTGCAGTACACATTAACTGGCTTCTTGAGAAGTCCATTTCTGTGTAAATTGTTTATCTTTTGGCCAGTGTTGTTATCTCTTGGCCTAAGTGCGGAGGTGCTGTTACACCAGTGCAGAATATCTCCTTGCAAAAAGTTTTTAAAAAAATTTCTAGAATTGGGAGGTAATTCTACCTCCTACAGCTGAAGAAATTGTACTCTTTTAAATTAGGAAAGTATGATGACTGGTAATTCACGTTTCTACAAAAAGTGGGTTGTGTCGTCACACTTCTTTGAACAGAAAAATGGCACAGCATGTGTTTGGTGATAATTTTTCAGTTTTACTGTAATGTTCATTGTTTCTTTACAGCATCTGCCATTTTATATATTCACTTTTGTATTGTGTGTCACAGGAAAACGTAAGATGAAATAGGGCAGGGACATTATGCTTCTTGTTAATCCCTGATTTCCTAGGGCCCAGCCTTGTGCCTGGTGTAGTTGGCATCCGGTCCTTGCGGCATGAATGAGTGAATGAACCACCATTTAAAGTTCCCAGTTAAGGTAACTAGTCATTCCAGAGCAGTCCAAAGTTTAAAATTTTTTTGTGTGTGCTTCTTTTGACATCTAACCAGGTCTCTCTAAAGAGAAAGGCATTTCATGTCTTTGGTAGTCATTTTCCCAGCTAGAACTACATCAACAGGAAATTTGCAGCACGGTTGGAGCTCATCAACTGATTCTGGAGACAGTGCCCCACCCCCCTGCCACCCCTTATCTTTGTTCCACTTGGTGTATTCCTGAAAGACCCTTCAGGAATCCGTCGTCTTCCCCTTTTAAAAAAGGCCTCTCCTGTTGGCAGGAAGAGCTTTTAGAACTACCTATTTTAAATAACTTTTGTAGTTGTTGGGTAAGTTGAGGTGAGAAGAGCTGAAGAGTAGAGCCACGAAGTACTGCGTCTCTGGCTTTAACAGGCTTTCACGGGGAGGTTTGCCATAGGTTTACTTCCTCCCCCTTCCAGAAGATCAAGGGGCTTGGAAAAGAGTGGCAATAATGCAAACTTGTATTCTACATCTATAAAGGAGAGAAAACTGGGCCTAGCATTTCAGCCAGGTCGTAACACTTATTGAAAAAAAAAAAAATTAGACTGGGTAGATCTGTGGAAAATCAGACTTTGGTGTTGTATTAAGACTCTCATAATGGCTGGGCATGGTGGCCTATAATCCCAACACTTTGGAAGGCCCAGGCAGGAGGATTGCTTGAGCCCAGGAGTTCAAGGCCAGCCTGGGTAATATAGCAAGACCCCATCTCTACAAAAAATTAAAAAATTAGTGGCGTGTGCCTGTGGCCCCAACTACTCAGGAGGCTGAGATGGAAGGATCGCTTAAGCCTGGGAAGTGGAGGCCGCAGTGAGTCGTGATTGTTCAACTGCATTGTAGCCTGGACGACAGTGAGACCCTAGCCTCCCACCCAAAAAACAGATTTGGTAACACTGCTCTTACCTTAAAAGGTGTAAATGATGTTCACTGGAAACTTTATTTAGTGACTATGGAGACTGTACCTTCAAATTTCTTGTTCCAAATACTACCGTGTCATAAATTAAACACAGATCTATAAATTGATTTTTTTCAGCCTGTCTTGAAATGCTGCTTCTACCAGCATTTCACTGTTGTATGACCTGTCGTTTCTATTCCCCCAGGCTTTTTTCTTTTCCACGTGTTCCTTTGTTCCCCCACCTCCAACTAACATATTAATGTCCTTTGGAGTGGAAAGTGAACAGAAACTGAAACTGAGGTAGAAAAGTCATCTTAGTTGAAAAACATAACCTGCTGCTCATCTTTTATTATTTTAAATTTGCTTCAATTACGTCTCTGGATGGAGTATAGAATTTTTGAGAAGAATAGCATTCCTGCCCTTGAGTGTTGACAGTTGCCTGACGGAAAGGGAAGAATTAAGATTGTGAAGATCGCCCAGGTGATTGGAGAGAAAGAAGCCCCACCCAACTTTGTCCTCATGCAATGGCACTTCAGTGAAACCTTGGTCTCCCCCCAGCTAGTTCTCCCTCCCACCCTTGATCTGGGATGCAGATACTAACTCTCCCTTATGATACCTCTCTACATTTTTTTTTCCTTTCACTTTTTTGAGGCAGAGTCTCGCTCTTGTCACCCAGGCTGGAGTGCACCGCATGATCTCAGCTTACTGCAACCTCCGCCTCCCAGGGTTCAAGTGATTTTCCTGCCTCAGCTTCCTGAGTACCTGGAATTACAGGTGCCCAACACCACGCCCAGCTAATCTTTGTATTTTTAGTAGAGTCGGGGTTTCACCATTTAGGCCAGGCTGGTCTCGAACTCCTGAGCTCAGGCGATCTGCCCACCTCAGCCTCCCAAAGTGCTAGGATTTCAGGTGTGAGCCACTGTGCCTGGCCACCTCTCTACATTTCTTATGGGCAGACAGAAGGCGTGACTTTTTTTTGCCAGGTGAGGATGGGAGGGTCTTACCATGCCTAACTATTTGCTGATGCCTCTAACCATTCCTCTAGCATCATCAGCATCATGTCAGTGTAATCTAATCACCTTATTGTATGATAGAGCATTATTTTTCAGACTGCAGGTCGTGACTCAGTAGGTTGACAAATGCATTTAGAAGATTCCAACCAGGACTTTCTCGTGTGTGTGTCTTTGTGGCAAAACACTTAACACGAGATCTACCTCCTTAACAGATTTTTAAGTGCACAATTACAGTATTGTTAGCTACAGGGACAATGTTGTACATATCTCTAGAACTAGTTTATCTTGCATAATTGAAACTATGCTTACCATTAGCAATTCCTCAGTTTTCCCCTCCACCTGGCCCCCTGGCACAATTCTGCTCTCTGATTCTATGAGTTTGCCTCTGTTAGTACTTGATATAAGTAGAATCAAGCAGTATTTGTCCTTCTGTGACCAGTGTATTTAACTTAACATAGTGTCCTCAAGATTCATCTAAATTGTCCCATACTGCAGGATTTTTTTTTTTTTCAGGCTGAAAAATATTCCATTGCTTGTTCCACATTTTCTTCATTCTTTTCTGTCAGTGAACATTTGATTGTCTCTACATGTTGGCTATTGTGAATAACTTCGATGAACATTGGAGTGCTAATATCTCTTTGCCAAAAGGACTTTTAAAAATATTAAATGGAATAGGGTGAAGAATATTAATTTATCATACCATAGTAAGAATATTATGTAAAACTTCTAAGTTATCTTTTGAGGGGATGTGTGAAGAAGGATAGGCTTGTGCATTGGGTTGCATGTAAATTATTTCTTACTGTCATTCACAGTTGAAGAGTTTGAAGGCTACAGTCTCAGATTATTTCTTCAATGAGGTGAGCCTTGTGAAAAAAAACAAGAGGTTAGTACTAATCTTTGCACGTAGTAGGACCTCACTAGTACATACACAGAATAGAAGTTGAAGACAGGTCAGAAGCCTAGCAGCTCAGATGCAAGAGAGCTTGTTTATGTACAGAAGCTGTGAGAAATAACTGAGAAACAGGCTGGGCAGATAAAAGTGTGTGTGGTGGATAAAAGTGGGTGTGGTGGGTGTTGTGCCCCGTGGAGATGAAGAATGGCCCGCAGGACAGAAAGTGGTGTTTTGGATATGATATGTTGGGTTGTATGGACACTATATCAAAATACTCCTTTTTATAGCTTACTGTTGCACTTACAGAGCCAGGGACTTGGATAAAAATGACAGAAATGAACTTAAAACCCACCATAGGTATGGTTGGAAGGAGAGGTTGCCACTTTAGAAATGATCAGCCTTACTTACTAGGATAGAATTTATCTCTTCACACCAGAAAAAACCTTGGATTTGGGGTTGAATTTGTGTTCTTATTCAAGGCTGAAATGAATTGTCTTACAGAGACAATTGTGTACATGTTAGCTTTTTAGAACTCAGGTATTTTCCTGTGAGAACCTCCAAGATCAGCCTACAGATACCTGTTTCACCTTTAATATGACAGGTCCTAACTCTAGCCACCATTTACGGGACTGCTTCCGTAGGAAAGAGAAGTTCTAACTCTTACATTCCAGAAAGATATCTAATTTTGCCCAATGATGAGGGGGGTGTTGAGGAGAGGTGAGGGGGATATTCCTGAGTACTGTGTTGTCTGCTGAGAATACAAACAAGTGAGCACTTCTGCACAGTTCCCACGTGGCTTTTCAGATATGGGTTTTGTTTGTAACTTAAGGTATGCACATTAAAATATAGATCTGGGAAATCTATGATGTAAATGTAATAAGTATGGCTCTTTATTTTTTTCGAATCACTCCAGTGTTAGCTGCCTGGCAGCCCTTTTCAGCTACTTGGTGGCAGATGTATCATCAGAATTGAAATCGGTCCAGTTCCAGTCCTTACATTATACCAGGGTTGGGGTTATTTACAATGCATGAATTTCATTGAATTTCCTTTTACAGACTTCAAACTGTATAGGTTATAGAGGGTCAGAAAACAACAGTTAAAACTAAACATACTTTTTCTGAGTTTGTAACCTAGTGCAGTGGCTCCTGACGGCAAGATGGCCAGTTGTCCTCCAGTTAGCAGAAAAGTCCATGTGAACTTTGAGAGGAAAGCGCAGTGTATCTTTAATCTTTATGGGCATATTCTTATCAGGCAGAAAACAGAGATGGGATTTATTAAGGGCTGATATATCTATCATTTATTGAGTTTGAACTTCCAGTTTACCTATGCTAAGTTCAGATTGCTCAAGTGATTATTTAGAAAATGCATAGCTTGCCAGGCATGGTGGCTTGTGCCTGTAATCCCAGCTACTTGGGAGGCTAAGGTAGAAGGATCACTAGAGCCCAGGAGTTTGTGGCTGTAGTGAACTAGGCTCATGGCACTGCACTTTAGCCTGGGAGACAGAGTGGGACCCCATCTCTTTAAAAAAAAAAAAAAAAAGAAAGAAAAAGGGAAAGAAAGAAAATGCCTAGCTTATTAATGAATAAACTTATGATCTTATTTAAAAGTACAGTCTTGAGCAATAAATCTAGAATGGACAAAAGCACAATTATTTGAGTCAAATTGAAGGTTCTCTATAGCTTTGGGCAAATTGCTTACACTCTCAACTTCAGTTTTATCATCTGTAAAATGGGAACAATACTACCTTCCCTATAGGGTTATTGAGATTAAATGAGGTAATATTAGTGAAATGGATTGCAAGTGCTTAGCCTGTTAAGTAAAAACTCATAAATAGCCTAAACCATTTATGTAGAAAATTTACAATATCCAGTGTATCTCATTTAAATAGCTGTGGTCATTCCACACAGGTGGACATTCCACACATGTAGGGGTTTTTCTGTTTGTTTTTTACAGTTAACTGAAACTTATTCAGATACAGTTATATTCCATCAACAATAACTTTTTATCACATTTCTAGATTTTTGTTAATATTATGTATCAGTTTATTTATTTTTTCGAGACAGGATCTTGGCTCTATCACCCAGGCTGGAGTGTAGTGGTGCCATCACAGTGTACTGCAGCCTCAACCTCCCGGGCTCTAGCAATTCTGATCGAATTTCTAAGTTGTGCTTCAAAAATGCATTGGCACAGGCTTCTGAAAATAAGATATAGAGCACAAATTAATTATTTCTTAAAGGGCATTACAAAGATTCAGGTTTCCTCTGTAGGTCATAGTGTGTTCTGTAGTACAAAAAGCAAAGTTGTCACATCTCTCTATCTTTTTAAGCTGTCACTGGACATTGATTCAACAGCATTTATTGTCCATCGACCCCTACTCACCTCCAAGAAGTTCTTTTGTGCCCTTTGCACACGTGCATGCGTGTGTGCTAGAGAGAGAGAGAAGGAGAGCACTTCAATGGATTCTAGTTTTTCTTCAGACACCACCTTTGAGAAACTGCCTGAAAGAATGTGTGGCCATTCATTAGATGAAGAGGAGAAAGGAAGGCGTGATAGTCAAAAGCATAGTGTAACAAAGGAGGACAGGTGAGAAATATCCATTGGATAATATGTGAAGGTTATCGTGCAATTTGGTGTTGAAAATGCAGCAAATAGGCTTAACCAGCTTGTAGAGGTCTTTGTCCAGTTCTCGATAGATAGAGGTTATGTTGCACTTCAAAATCATGAGAAAAGTAGAATGGAAAAACAATATATTAGTCTTCTACACCTATCTCCTGTAGAAAAATCTTTCAGGACCTGTTAGTTACTATGACCCTGTCGTATCACTGTTGAATTCCTCCACGTTAAGACTCTACTGTCTAGAAGTAGAATGTTAGCAGATACACTCATCGATTGTTACTGTGTGTAGTTTCATTTTGAAGCATAAATCTGAGTAACATTCAGTAAGACTATGTTCAGAAAAGATGTTACAATATTAATTGAGCCTCTGACATCACCATTTATGTTTCTGAACATTTTTACATACTCTCGAGGCATCTGAATATATTATTAAAGTTAGAAAAATGTATATGGAGCATTACCGATGTTGCTGGTATTATTGGAAGACCATATCCTAATGAGCTTGCTAATTAGTACGCCTTTTCTACATTCATGATACAATCAGGTTTTTTTTTTAAACAAAACAAAACAAAACAAAACATTTTAACAGCTTTATTGAGATATAATTAACATAAAATTAACTGCACATACTTAAAATGTACAATTTGATGTTTTGACATATCCATCATAAAATCATCTCTGATAAGAATATTCATTATCTCCAAAAATATCATCATGTCCCTTTGGTAATTTCTTCCTCTCTCCATCCAACTGATTTGCTGTTACTGTAGTTAGTTTGCATTTTCTAGATTTTCATATCTAGGAAATCACAGTTTGCATTTGATATCTAGTTTCATATGATATCTAGGAAATCATACAGCGTATACTCTTTTGATCTGGCTTCTTAAATTCTACGTAAATATTTTGAGATCCATCCGTGTTGTTACATGTGTCAGTAGTTCATTCTTTTTCATTGCTGTGTAATATTTCATTCCATGGATATACTAGTTTGTTTATATATTCACCATTTATGTTGCATTCAGTTTTTCACTATTATAAAAAAATTCTATGAACATTAACATAAAAGTTTGTATGTCTGGACTATTGCTTTTCTTCATCTTATTACCTAGGAGTGGCGTGTGTTAACTTTTTAAGGAAATGATAATACTAAACTTTTCCAGGGTGGTTGTATCATTTTGCATTCTCTCTAGCAGAGTATGCCAGTTCAGTTCATCCACATTCTTGTTAACACTGGTATGGGCATTCTCTTTAATTTTAGCTATTCTAATAGGAATGTGGTGGTAGGTTATTGTATTTTTAATTTGCATTTTCCTCAAGATAGTGATGTTGAGTGTCTTTTCATGTGCCAGTTTGTCATGTGTATATCTTTTTGTCATGTGTATGTCTTTTCTTGTGAACTGTGTTAAAATCATTTGTCTGTTTTAAACTATTGCGTTTTGAGCATTTTCTATATTTTAGATGTAAATCTTATCAGACGCATGCTTTGCAAATTTTGTAAATATTTCCTCTCAGTCTGTTTTCATTCTCTCTTTCTTTTTGGGACAGAGCTCGCTCTGTGGCCCAGGCTGTAGTGCAGTGGGATGATCTCGGCTCACTGCAACCTCCGCCTTCCAGGTTCAAATGATTCTCCTGACTCAGCCTCCTGAGTATCTGGGATTACAGGCACACGCCACCATGCCTGGCTGATTTTGTGTTTTTAGTAGAGGTGAGGTTTTGCCATGTTGGCTAGGCTGGTCTCGAACTCCTGATCTCAGGTGATCTGCCCTCCTCGGCCTCCCAAAGTGCTAGGATTACAGGCGTGAGCCACACACCGGCTGTTTCATTCTCTCTACAGTGTCTTTTGAAGAACATTAGTTAATTTTTATGAAGTCTCATTTGTCTACTTGTTCTTTATTTCTTTTTGAGGCAGGGTCTTACCATCTTGGGCAGGCTGGTCTTGAACTCCTGACCTCGTGATCCACCCGCTTTGGCCTCCCAAAGTGCTGGGATTACAAGCATCAGCCACTGCACCCAGCCTATCCATTTGTTCTTTTTTTTTTTTTTGAGACGGAGTTTTGCTCTTGTCACCCAGGCTGGAGTGCAATGGTGCGATCTCTGCTCACCACAACCTCCGCCTCCTGGGTTCAGGCAGTTCTCCTGCCTCAGCCTCCTGAGTAGCTGGGATTACAGGCACGTGCCACCATGCCCAGCTAATTTTTTGTATTTTTAGTAGAGACGGGGTTTCACCATGTTGACCAGGTTGGTCTTGATCTCTTGACCTTGTGATCCACCCACCTCGGCCTCCCAAAGTGCTGGGATTACAGGGTTGGGCCACCGTGCCCGGCCCACTTGTTCTTTTACGGATCGTGCTAGGTATGATACCTAAGGAGTTTTTGTCTGATCCAGGGTCACAAAGATTTTCTCCTGTTTTTTAGGCTTGTGACCAATTTTGAATTATATATATGTTTCTATATGATATAAGGTATGCATTGTATCATATACAAACATATATATACTAAGGTTTTTTGTTCTTTGTTCTTTTTTTTTTTTTTTTTTTTTTATATTTTTCCAGCACCATTTGTTGAAAAGACTCCCATTTCTCCACTGCCAAAGGTGTATCCTGCCTTTGCATCTCTGTCTAGTATCAGTTGTTTATGTATGTGTGGTTTTATTTCTGGACTTTCTGTACCATTATACTGATCTGTTTTCTGTCTTTATGCCAATAGCACACTCTTTTATTTTTAAGAGATGAGGTTTTGCTATGTTGCCTGGGCTGTCCTAGAACTTTTGGGCTCAAATGAACCTCTGCCTCAGCCTTACAAGTAGGTGAGACTTACAGGCATGTGCCATTGCACCCAGCTAATGACACACTCTTTTGATTGCTATATCTTTACAGTAAGCCATGAGATCACGTGTTACAGGCATGAGCCACTGTGCCTAAGTTTGTTTTCTAAGCTCGTACAACCCGGGAAGACCCCAGGTTTCAGGCTCTGATCTTCAGACTAAAGCCCACTCATAAAATTCATGTCACAAAGTAATTGTGTTTTTACCAAATATCCAGTCACAGGATGATAATAGAGATGTTATCATATCATATATCATATCATATCATGTATCACAGATGATAACCCCTGCTGGGGTTTTTTATTGGGATTGCATTGAATCTACAGATCAATTTGGGGAGAATTGACATCTTAGCAATATTTAGTCTTCGAGGATGTGAACATCACTCTACTTACATCTTTAATTTCTCTCAGCAGTGTTTTGCAGTTTTTCGTGTATAGGTCTTTCATGTCTTTTTTGTCCCATTATCCCTGAATGTTTCGTAAGTTTCAGTTCTATTATAAATGGTTTCCCCATACCTGCAGCTCCATCTCTTCGCCTCGGGCAGTCCATTGGGCTCTACTTCACCTTCCGGCGCATGACCTGGAGCCTCTCTCCAGACAGTAAGTGGGGGCAATTGTAAGGCCCACTGGTTTCCCCTCATGCTCAGGGATCCTTTCTTATCTGATATGCAGTGTCTTGAAAACTATTCTTTCATAAATTTTCTCTTCTTCTCTTTTTTTTTTTTTTTTTTTTTGGTTTTTATTTTTTGGCTTTTCAAGTGAGAGGATAAATTTGGCCCCTGTTATTTCATCTTAATTAGAAGTGGAAGTGTTTCCCACTTTTTCTATCCTTTTAGCTTTGTTCTCTTTTGTAAACTTTGTCCAAAGCTGGCTGTCCTTGTGGTTTGTTTATAAGATACCGACCAGCCCCCAAGATTTAGCCAGCTTTTTAAAAGATCAGGATTTTCTTTGCTCATAAGCTGTAATTTTCATCATTTGATATCTCTATTATCATTCTGTGACCGGATCTTTGGTAAAAACACAATTATTTTGAAAGTCGACATACGTTTTATGAATGGGCTTTAGTCTGAAGATCAGAGTCTGAGATGTGGGGTCATCCCAGTTTGTGTGAGCTTAGAAAACAGAACTTAAGACTGGGTGCAGTGGCCCACGCCTGTAATCCCAGCACTTTGGGAGGCTGAGGCAGGTGGATCTCTTGAGGTCAGGAGTTCGAGACCAGCCTGACCAAGATGGTGAAACCCCGTCTCTACTAAAAATGCAAAATTAGCTGGGTCAGGTATAGTGGCACATGCCTGTAATCCCAAGTACTTGGGAGGCAGAGGCAGGAAAATCGCTTGAACGCAGGAGGCAGAGGTTGCCCTGAGCCAAGATTGCACCATTGCACTCCAACCTGGGTGACAAGAGCGAAACTCCATCTAAAAATTTAAAAAAAAAAAAGAAAACAGAACTTCAATTCTTTGGACCACAATTTTCTCATCTTTAAGACTAATTTTAAAACCCTGTCATGTGGTGTTTTGAATTGCATGTTAATATATACATTATTTTAGTTGTATTCTTAAACAATTTTGAACTGTTTCAGAATACCTTAAACTCCATAATTTATGAAAATAGGTAAATCTACCAGAAGTAGTAGAATTCATTCCCCTGCAGCCTTTCAGGTTTTAGCATTTTCTTTGAGATAACATACTTTACCATCAACTGAAAAAGTAATCTTAATTATAAAGCCACGGATATTAATTTCCTAGAAATTTAGTGTGGGAGTTAGTAGTATTGTTGTGTTTAGGAAGAATGATGGCAGGCTTTCAAGAGATGGGAAAGAATAAGAAGCCTCTGGATTTGTCAATTGGGCAAGTACTGGGGGCATTTGGCAATGGCATATCTGAACATATTAAGGATTTGGGAGAAGAGCAAAAGTTGGCATCAGACCAAAATAAATGTCACAAAGTCCCCATGCTTGTTTTTCCATTTCATATGATCCTTGAAATCTTTATTATAATTTTTAGAAGGTGACAGGCTTGCACTGGGACATCATATGAGTTTGTGTCACTTTGGTAGTATCTCCGTGGCTGCTAAGTTATCACTAGTGTGTTGTGAAACTGAATGAGTGATGACTTAAAATTTCCACTTAATGATTTTGTTTCTTGGACATGGTTTAAGAAGACAAAGAATGATGTGGTAAGCCTCAGACTTCTAGCCAAATGAGTTCATTTTTGATACGTCTTTATTGGTACCTGGAAAGTTTGGTTATCTAGATTGGTATGTCCTGAGTGAGTTCATATAGCTAAGGTTCTGCTCTGATGGATGATAGCTAAAGAACTTTCTGTATTAGGTTTTTGTGTCTGTTTTGTGGCTGGAGTTTCATAGTTGAACTTATTTCCACAATAATACTACAAAAAAGCCCCCCAGACAGATGTTCCTAGTTACATAACTGTTCTTACAGATCCACAGTTGACTTTGTCCCTCTCCCCCTGGATTCTGTATTTAGGCCTTTGGATTCAGTTAACTCCTTTTTGAAGTGGATGGTGACTAGCAGAATTCAGACTCTAAGGCGAGTGACTCCGTGATGCTTTTCCTGGAAACCAGGAAAAATCTGGGCTGTAAGTCTGACCCATTCTAATTAACTGCTGGCGGGAACCAGAGCTTCCCCAAGATAGAAAAGGTCATAGGAGCTGCTGTTTTCTAGCAGACTTTTCAGCAGTCCTGCCTGAGCTAAGCAGGGTAGTACTCTGGCCTGCCAGTGTGTTAAGTTGTGTCTAGGGGTTATGATCTGTTGGCTCCACTACTCAAATAGAGCAAGAACTGGGAAGTAAACAAAAATCCTCTGAGACCAAAGTTCGTGTACTTTACTCCTGGAAGCATATTTGAGGCCTATACTCAGATCATTTTATACATAGTTCCTGCAAGCTTGGTCATCTAGTTTCTCAGCTCAGGATGTGCTGCAAGAAGTTGAGGCAGAAATGAGAGGGACCAGTCAGGAGAGCAGCTGCCCAAAGCAGGTCCAGATGTGGCCTTCCTGATGTGCCCCAAGGGCATTGCTCTGTTACAGCTGTAGTTAAAGAAGTGAAATTGCCAAAAACATCTGAAGCCCTAAAAGTAAAAGTATGATTAGCATCTTCCTGTTGATAGCAGAAAGGGATGTAGTCAGTTTTAGAAAGATTTCCACTCATGTATATGTAAACTTTTTAAAGAAAACATATGCTCTAAAGGGATCAGTTTTGGGTAATAAGAAAATTCATTTGAATAAAATGAATGTTCTGTATTTGGTGAGTGAAAGAAAAATGGATGGTCTTATACTAAGAGTTTCTGGAAGACTTTAATTTCAAAAACAGTAGTTCAGAACTTGAAGGGACATTGGGTTTTCTCTTATTTTCAGATTGGTTTAAGAGCCAAGGACTACAACACATTGTGAGTAGCTATCAGGGAAAATTAGGGCTGCTCTGGGCAGAATAAATACCTTGCACAACTCTAGGAGGCACCAGGGTGGGTAGCACCCCTTGAGGATGGAAAGGGGAAGGGGTTAAATGTTGGGGGTTCGGCAGAGGTCTCTCTGAAAGAGTGACCTTCTTGATTTGAAGCACACAAGAGCCAGCTCTTTGAAATACTGTGGTAAAATCTTCCAGGCAGAGTAAACAAAAGTGTTTCAAAGGCCTTGAAGTAGTTGTTGTAGAGACAGAAAAGGCCAGTGTAGCTGCAACACAGTGCGGGGTGGGTTGAAATGAAGGAGCTGAGAAGATTGTTTCTAATGCTCTTTGGGAGGGATGCTGGAGTTTCTGCTGAGTGTGAGCCATTTAAGAGTTTCAAGGCCGGGCGTGGTGGCTCACGAAATCCCAGCACTTTGGGAGGCCGAGGCTAGTGGATCACCTGACGTCTGGAGTTTGAGACCAGCCTGACCAACATGGTGAAACACTGTCTCTACTGAAAATACAAAAATTAGCTGGGTGTGGCGGCCCATGCCTGTAATCCCAGCTACTTGGGAGGCTGAGGCAGAAGAATCACCTAAACCCAGGAGGCAGAGGTTGCAGTGAGCGGAGATCACGTCATTGCACTCCAGCCTGGGCAACAAGAATGAAACTCTGTCTCAAAAGAAAAAAAGTCTTAAGGCTGGGTGCGGTGGCACATGCCTGTAATCCCAGCACTTTGGGAGGCCAGGGTGGGCAGATCACGAGGTCAGGAGATCCATACCAGCCTGGCAAACGTGGTGAAACCCCGTCTCTACTAAAAATACAAAAATGAGCTGGCCGTCGTGGCACACATTTGTAATCCCAGCTACTTGGGAGGCTGAGGCAGGAGAGTCACTGGAACCCAAGAGGCAGAGGTTGCAGTGATCCGAGATCATGCACTCTAGCCTGGTGACAGAGCAAGACTCCATCTCAAAAAAAAAAAAAGTTTCAAGGAGAGTGACATGACCTGCTTGCTAAAGGACTGTGGTCTGCCTGACTGTAGTGTGAGACAGCATTCCATGCTAGTAGCTTTCACCTTTGACTAAAACAAGTACTGTGTGAAACATTTTTACAAAACAATACTTCCCTTCCCGTAAGTGACATATTCTGATATTTCTATTCTACTCTATTAAAACAATTTTTTTTGTGTGATATTGATCACAAGTCACTATGACCCACTACGGAGCTGTAACCAGTGTTTGAAAAACATAGGACATTATTCTGCGTCAATCAGTGTATCACTGCCCTGGAGCTAGAGAATAGTAATCACTAACCCCTGAGTGGTACAGTGTACTTAATACCATTGTAGGCACTTTACATGCATTGTTTTATGTAATCCTCCCCAGTAGCCCTGTGAGGCAAGTATTACCCCCGTTCTGCAAAAACTGAAGCATCATGAAGTTGCCAGGATTCAAACTGATTGACCCCAAAGCCTGCACTCTTAGCTGCTCGCCCACATATTGCTGCCCAAATAGGCAGGAGGAAAAGAGCTCTGTGCCAGTTTGAATAGGTGCTAACTAGAGATGAGATTGAGGGTGGCGAGGAAAAGAAGAAAGAATAGAGAAAGGGATGGTGGTAATGCAGGAAGTAGGCTCTTTTTTTTTTTTTTTAATGAAAATAGGAATATGTCGTCAGCCACAGATGCAGGCTTAAGCATTTTTTGGTGTCCGATAGCCGGTAATTCTCTTCTCGTGAAATGCCAGCACTCTTTCAAAATGACAACATTGAATATGCTTGGTAAAGTTCTCGGTCTGCAGGACAAATGCTAACAAGTGATATGACTGGAGCTTTCCCAGCTAATCTGCTGGCACACGAGCCCTGTGAAAAGGCAGATGAAGGACAAGCCCTTTTTATGAACATCAGGCTGACCTCATTTGATAGTTACGCAGCCTGTGTCGACCTCTTCCCAGGGCAGCAGGTAGCAGGCCAGAATCAGAACCCTGAGTCAGGACCTTTAACTTATCTGAGATTTTCATCCTTTAGCATGAATTTCAAATGTGGCAGGGAAGGAGATTATATTCACAAAAACCTAAATCTTCCAAAGCCAAGGATTAGAAGAATCACTCTGTGGGTAGGATCTACTGTAACATCCAGGTGTGATTCCTGAATGGGAACCTGACGCTGCCTTTGTGACATGTGGTTATGACAGAATGTCTGCACTCAGATTCGAATGATGGTGGAATGACATTCAACTTGGAGGTCTTGAAGCCCTGTCTTCCTGTCACTGGAGGCATATGTGACCTCCAGTGAGCACTAGCAGTCACTTTGGAGGTAGAATGCCTCCATTTAGCATTGACTCTCACATAGTCTCTTTAGAAAACTTTTTTCTCTCTCTTTATTGGGTCGGTTAGTCTAACAACAGTTCCCAGGAACTAAAATCCTGAGTTTCTCATAAGCAGTCCGTGAATTTAGGATGGCCTAACTTATAACATGCCTTAGAAGGAAATCATGTGCGCGTTCTTGCTTGCTCAGCCCAAGAAGTGCATCAGGCCCTGATCTGGTCACCACCCACTCGGGGGACGTGTTCTCTCAAGCAATGATCATGCCCCCATGGTAAAGCCCTAAACTCTCCTGCACCTGGAGGGAGCCCCTGCAGAAATTCTGCATGATCCTCACCCACTGTGGGGCCCCAGCTCTGGCTACTGTTGATCCAAAGCAGTTGGATCCAAAGCAGCTTCTGTTTGGGGACCAGGATACTCTTTCTTGTCATCCATGTGGTGACTAGGACTCTAGCAGGGGAATACGTTCTCAGGAAAAAGCCAAGGAATTCACTTGTCCTTAGAACCCAGAAGCTATTGTACTAAAGTACAGATGTTTGGAGGTAAATAAGAACTATTTATACTTACAATGTTGTTTCTTTAAGAGAAAATGTGTTCTGGTTTAGGTTTCTAAGTTACAGAGTGCCTGGCTTATGCTGGTGGCAGTATGCAGACATCCCCATTGGTAACTTGATGTGCTATCTTTTCCGAGGTTAATTTGTGTGAGAAGACTGCTTAGGTTTTGCTATATTTGGTTCAGAAATAAGGTAGGAGTGCCTTAATGGTCTTTATAATTGTCAGAAAATTAAAACTAATATATGCCTAAATTGTGGTAGCATGATTAAAAAAAAAAATCCGCCAGCGTAAATTCAGAGGCCTGGAAAATGTCTCATGCATCTGTGGAGTATGAAAGAGCAGATCTGCGTTCAAGGATTTCCTTTGTGCCAACCATACTGAATTAGTGTGTCCAGGTAAAATTAATTTCAGGATTGTGGTTTCTCTTGGGTTTGGTTGAGTGCTGTCTAGTACAACTTCTGCAGTAAGAGAAATGTTCTACTCTGCACTATCCATTAGGGAGTAGGGAACTGAATTTTTTATTTTATGTTAAGTAACTTTAAATCCACACAGCCACTTGTGCCTAGTGACCAGCATAATGGACAACACAATTTTTTGCGTTCTTTGGTGAAAGGTGACATTTTACCCCTGTATGAGATTCAGCCTAGTTTACCCTGCAACTCTCATTGTCTTTCTCTATTTTATTAACGTCTTGAAATTTTTCTCTTGGGCCTCATATCACTACTCTAGGCATGTTAAAAATGTGTTCTGTGTTTGAGTCGAGACAATGTTGAGGAAGTTACTCCGCCTAATCCTATAGGAAAGTAATTGATTTTTTTGCAGTATTAAAATTGAGATTAATACATTATAAATAAAAGCAACCTGCTCTGTGCTACAGAAAACTAGATTAGGGAGAGGCCACATTTATTTTAATTTCTGAAAGTCTAAACCTTTCATAGTATGTGAAATTCTGTAGTATGAATAGACACACAACCTATTTTCTCAAAATATATGAAATGTTAGAAGAATTTAATACGGCTTTAGATTAAACTGCGAACACATTTTCTTTCTGGAACATAGAACAATTTAATTATCACAGTATCCACAGTCATCAGTTTAAAATATGGTTGTGTGTGATGTGATACATGTGTATGTATAGTGTCATGTACACAAAAGCACACAGTTTCTACTTTGTACTTGTCCCCTAAAAGTGCTTGGAGATTACCATGTGAAACAGTGGTTTTCATATTTGTGATGTCATCATTAGACATACCTAACACAGGAGTCCATCTTTAAAAATCTGAGCCATATGGACTTTTATTACATCTTTATGAGAATCTCATATTCAGTTTTCTACCATTTTAAACACAGCTCCTCTTTTAGTCTTGTCATTCAGGTTGTCCTTGTGTAACTGTGGGTGTTTAAAAATTAAGTAGCATCATTATGGCTAACACCTCTTTGGGTGGTCCAAGTTTGGGAAATGAATGCCATCCAACTTGATGGTTGAGATTGCTTTTAAAAAAATTGTTATTACCATTTTGCTGTGAGAGGAAGCAGTCTTCTGGGCAGAAGTCGTAGTCCCTAACTTTGAGACAGTTTATAACCTAGAGGGTGACTACTGGGTATGATCTCTGTGGGGTGGATGCAGTGATCTGCGTTTTTGACAGGCTGGAGGGTAGTTGTGCTGCAGTCAGTGGTGAAGCTTCCCTGGGGGATGGGATCCTATGGGAGGTCATATTTTATGTTAAAGGAGCCCTAGACCCTCACCTTTGCCTAGCCCTAGACCCTCACATTTGCCTAGCCAGTCCCCATGTCAGGAATCAACTTACAATTAAATGGCACTTCCTTTGGGAAGCCTTCTGATCTTCTAGACTGGATTAGACTCTGCTGTTACATATGCACAGCTCTTCTTTGGTCATTTCGCGCACTCGTTCAGATAATTCTGTAATAGCGTGTCACTAACTGTCAGTCCAGCCCAGCGTAAGCATGAGAACGGGAGCCACATCTGTCTGGCTCTTCACAGTATTCCCAGCACCTGCTTAGCACAGTGCTTTGTGGAATGGATGAAAGGACAAAGGGCTTAGTGCTGGGCGTGGGGGCTAGGGAGCATGTGCAGCAAGACAATGTTTTTTGGCACTGATTAGTTATCAATTCTGACTAGAGCCTTAGTCCTTAAAAGGGTTGCAGGCTTGTTTAGGAGTTAGTATAAGGAGAAAACTAAGTCTCTGAGAAGCAGCAGGTGATTCGAGCAAAAGAATCAAAACTATTGCTTGGGCCAGTGCAAGGGAGCCAGCAAAGTGGAATGGAGGAGCTGACCCTGAACCCCAGATGTCAATATGGGGACTGGAGACCCTGCCCTGCACACATACTCTACCTGGGATAGGTCCTGGGAAGCCCTTCACTGCCTTGCGCTCCTTGGCCTGACCGCGTGGATACAGATTCTTCTCAGGGTGTAAGGAAGGGAAAGTCCTCATGCTCTCTCTGGGAGGAATGTAGGACCTTGCAGCTCATTGTCCCTGAAAGACTTAGTGTAGGTTTCTTCTCTTCAGATGGGCTAAATAGTTTGAGAGGAGAAATTCCTTCTTTCTAATTTACACAGAAACTGACAAAGGAACTTTCTCAAAGTAAAACCTCCCTAAATGAGGAACTGCCTGTAACTGCTCTGAGTCTTATAGAACTGTATTGTTTCCTAATTAGGCACTGTTTTTACCTCTAGGAGTAGATATTAAGAAATTAGTATTTCATAAAATACTCAGCCATTCTGCAAATTCTAAGCTCCCTGAAACTCTTACCCTCAAGGTAGAGTATCAAAATATTTTTTTAAAAAAAGAAAAGAAAATTTTTATTTTACATTAGTGGTAAGTGCCATTTAAAGACTTAAATCCTATAAGTTTGTATTTACTCTTAAGCTTCATTGTCACAGATATTTCACCATCTGCTGTATACTCAGCATTGTACTGAGTTCTTACATCACCTCAGTTAAAATTCTGTTTTTATTGGCCTAATTTCAGATGAACATAAAGCACCTCACCTTTGTTTAAAACTGCATTAAATGACTTGGATTATTATGTCCAGAGCATTCCTAGCAACACTATTTAACACATAAAGCGAAGTACATAGGAGTCTTTTGTATGTGTCTTTGTCCTTGTTCCACAGCTCAGAGATATTAGTGTATTAGTCACTTTTATTCTAGTCTTTTCTATGTGTCTTTGTCCTTGATTTGACAGCGGAGAGATTAGTGACTTTTATTTCAGTAGGATAAAATTTAGCCTTTTAGCAATAGAAATCTATGATACTTTAATTTTCATTTGTAAAAATGATGTATATTTAAAATATGAGTGTCTTGCAAAGTGGTCAGGTATTTTTATTGGGCCTCTGCTCCCCTATTTAAAAGGATAACTGATGGGTGTCAAGAAAACAGTATCGCAAAGTCACCTGTAGGGTGTTGTGACCTGTGTATTGCAGAGAATAGAGCTCAGTGGGTAGTTTTCCCCCTACTTCCAAGATGATATGTTAATTACACAAGTTGAATTGGTCAGTCTGTAACCCATTTATAATGCTCTTTGGGTAAATACACTTTTGGAGTTGTATATGTGTGCAGTGTACTTAAATATGTTAGATGTTGCTGCAATTCTGGGTTTATAGCCTAGATGCTATTCAAAGTTAGAAAGCTGGCTACAATTTTATCCTTAGAATCAGTGTTGTGGTACAAAAAGGCATCTCTTTTGTTATTTTCTTTTTTACATTCATCTTATCCTTTGGATTAAAAAATGAAGTTTAGGTTGGGGATAAAATCCAGAAATCCTAAAATAATTTATTGTGGCTTTAGATGCTTTATGTTGGAAAAGCATTGTAATTTTTTTTTTTAAATTAATTTATTTACTTCAGGTGCATACTATATCTGGCATTTCTCCCCATGTTATCCTTCCCCATCCTCCCCTCCCTTCCCATCCCCTGCTGTCTCTCCCTACCCCCCTCAACTAACCCCAGTGTGTGATGCTCCTCTCTCTCCCTGAGTCCACATGTTCTCGTTGTTCAACACCCACCTATGAGTGAGAACATACGGTGTTTGGCTTTCTGTTCTTTTATTAGTTCGCTGAGAATAATGGTTTCCAGATTCATCCAAGTCCCTACAAAGGACACAAACTTGTTTTTTATGGCTGCGTAGTATTCCATGGTGTACATGTACCACATTTTCTTTGTCCAATCTATCATTTATGGGCGTTTGGGTTGATTCTATGGAAGTCTAGTATTTCTTTTTTTTTAGAGACAGTTTCCAGTTGACACTCAGAAACAGGTTATTCAGTTTCCAAGTAGTTATGCAGGTTTGTGTGTGTTTCTTGATCCTGAGTCCTATTCTGACTGCGCTGTGGTCTGATAGACTGTTTGTTATGATTTCTGTTCTTTTGCGTTTGCTGAGGGGTGATTTGCTTCCAATGATATGGTCAATTTTAGAGTATGTGCAATTTGGTGCTGAGAAAAATGTATATTCTGTGGATTTGGGGTGGAGTGTTCTATATATGTGTATTAGGTCCACTTGGTCCAGCTCTGCATTCAAGTCCTGGATATCCTTGTTAATTTTCTGCTGATTTATCTAATATTGACAGTGGAGTGTTGAAGTCTCCCACTATTATTGTGTGGGAATCTAAATCTTGTTTTAGGTCATTAAGAACTTGCTTCATGTATCTGGGTGCTCCTATGTTGGGGACGTATGTATTTAGGGTACTTAACTCTTCCTGTTGGATTGATTCTTTGACCATAATGTAGTGTCCTTCTTTGTCTCTTTTGATCTTTGTTGAAGTCCATTTTATCAGAGACTAGGATTACAACCCCTGCTTTTTTTTGTTCTCCATTTGCTTCGTAAATCTTCTTCTATCCCTTTATTGTGAGTCTATGTGTGTCTTTGTATGTGAGATGGGTTTCCTGAATACAGCACACCGATGGGTTCTGACTTTTTATCCAGTTTGCCAGTCTGTGTCTTTTGATTGGAGCATTTAGGCCATTTACTTTCTTTTTTTTTTTTTTGAGACGGAGTTTCGCCCTTGTTACCCAGGCTGGAGTGCAATGGTGCGATCTCAGCTCACCGCAACCTCCACCTCCTGGGCTCAGGCAATTCTCCTGCCTCAGCCTCCTGAGTAGCTCGGATTACAGGCACGTGCCACCATGCCCAGCTAATTTTTTGCACTTTTAGTAGAGACGGGGTTTCACCATGTTGACCAGGATGGTCTCGATCTGTCGACCTCGTGATCCACCCGCCTCGGCCTCCCAAAGTGCTGGGATTACAGGCTTGAGCCACCGCGCCCAGCGCTAGGCCATTTACTTTCAATGTTAATATTGCTATATGTGATTTGATGCTGCCATTTTGTTACTGACTGGTTTTCTTTCCCATTAGTTGCCTCATTTTCTTCATTGCATTTTTGGTCTTTGCCAACTGGTTTGCTTTTGCAGTGACTGGTACTTGTTCCTTTCCATGCTTAGTGTTTCTCTCAGGAGCTCTTGTAGGGCAGGTCTGGTGGTGACAAAATCTCTCAATAATTCCTTGTCCATAAAGGATTTTATTTCTCCTTCACTTACAAAGCTTAGTTTGGCTGGATATGAGATTCTGGGTTGAAAGTTCTTTTCTTTAAGGATGTTGAATATTGGCCTCCACTCTCTTCTGGCTTGTAGGGTTTCTGCAGAGAGATCTGCTGTGAATCTGATGGGCTTCCCTCTGTGGGTGACCTGGCCTTTCTCTCTGGCTGCCCTTAGTATTTTTTCCTTCATTTCAACCCTGGTGAATCTGACGATTATGTGCCTTGGGGTTGCTCTTCTTGAGGAATATCTTTGGGGAGTTCTCTGTATTTCTTGAATTTGAAATTTGGACTGCCTTGCTAGACTTGGGAAGTTCTCCTGGATAATATCCTGGAACATGTTTTCCAGCTTGGATTCATTCTCGCCGTCATATTCAGGTATACCGATCAAGCGTAGATTAGGTCTTTTCACATAATCCCATATTACTTGGAGGCTTTGTTCATTTCTTTTCACTCTTTTTTCTCTTGTCTTGCCTTCTCTTTTTATTTCATTGAGTTGATCTTCAATCTCTGATATCCTTTCTTCTCCTTGATCGATCTGGCTGTTAGAACTTGTGTTTACTTCACGTAGTTCTTGTGCTGTGTTTTTCCACTCCATCAAGTCGTCTATGTTCTTCTCTATGCTGGTTATTCTAATTAGCATTTTGTCTAACTTTTTTTCAAGGTTTTTGTTTGCTTTCCTTTGAGTTAGAACATGTTCCTTTAGCTCAGAAATGTTTCTCACTAGCCACCTTCTGAAGCCTTTTTCTGTCAATTCGTCTCACTCCTCGGTCAAGTTGTGATTCTCTGCTGTTGAGGAGTTGTGATGCCTTGAAGGAGAAGAGGTGTTCTGGTCTTTGATGATGGTTTCATCTTTTTTTGTGCTGGTTTTTTCCCATCTTTGTGGATTTACCTGGCTGTGGTGTCAGGGAGCTGCTTGATGAGGTTGCTTGTCTGCCCAGGAAGGCCAGGTTTCTGTAGTTCTCTAACATCACATTCCTATATAAATTCCGCTGTGCAGGGTCCAGGCATTGCCACTCCTCCAGAGAGAATTCTATGGCCACATCCCTAAATGTCAATGGTTCCATTTCTAGGCTTCTAGGGGGTCCCGGCGTCGTAGCTGTAGATCTCCAATACCTGCAGGTCACAGGGCCACACAAGCCAGGCGTCTAGGCGAACAGGACACAGAACAGTCGGAAAAGCATTGTCTTAATGTAACACTTTTCATTATCACCATCATCTAGGTTATTACATCAAACCCCATTTTAGCTCTGGTTTGGCTTTTAAAGATGCAGTTACGATTCAGAGTGTTCATATAGACAGACTCTAATCAGAAATAAACATAAACGTGTTGAGGTGGTGAGGGTGTTTAACAAAAAGCTAAAAGATTGAAGAATCTTTTTGAGGACTAGTGTGGAGAGATCAAGGTGACTGCAGAGAAGGAGCACATCAGAAGACAATAAATTTGAGTTTGAAAAACCTTCAGGAAATTCCTAAGGCTTCCAATGATTACGTTCTGTTGAAAAGTAAATTTGGTTTTCTTTCTCATTTGGTAAATATTCTGATGTTTTTCTCTTTCCTTTGCTTAATGAGATCATGAAGTGGTTATACTTTAATTGAGGAGAGTTTTTTTTGTTAACATTTTAAATGTCATCCATTTGGCTGGTATTTAAAACTCAAAATGAATTTGAACTTTTTGTTCTTTTGCCCTACCCATATTTTAAACTTGTGAGCTAAGAGTGAATTTGAAAACTAAGGATTTCATTTTTTTTTCAAAGTTAGGAAACTAACAGAAGTTATTGCAACTTAGTTTATATAATTGCTACAAGTTTTCGCTCATTTGGTAGAAAGTAAATGATGCAGACTCAGTAAGCCAGGAAGCATCTCTTAGACTTTATTGAGGAAGCATGTTAGGAAAGTAGCAGCTGCGAGGCAGATGAGTTGGAGTCTGAGTGAGTGAAGGAGGAAGTACTGAAGAAGGAAGATTTCCTCCTAGCTGGGAGAGTTAGGAATGCTACACAGACTAAGTGGGCTCCGACCTGGGCCTGAGAGATGGGCCAATTAATCTGTTTAAATCTATGACTATAACTTAGTTACAGCTCAGCTTCTTTGATACAATGTTAGGCGCCCTTCCATAAAATGAAAGCATCAATTTGAGATCGCTGCATCCAGTATTACTACTTTCCCCTTCTTCCTATAGGTTATAACAATTTTATAAAAAGCTTATTATCATCACTTACCAAGATTGGCATCCTCTACAGTCCTAGCAGCAAGGTATGCTGGGCCGTGAGGCTAGACAGGGCTGGCTTCAAATCCCTGCTTGACACTTGTGGCCTTGAGTAGCTTACCTCTCTGAGCCCCTTTGCCCACCTGTGAAACGAGCGATCATGACTACGTTTGCATGCTGGGTTTGAAGCTTAGGATTCATATATGAAAGCATATCCTTTCTCATTATGCTCATTTAAAGATTAACTTGTTATCTTTTCACATACCCATTCTGAGACTCAACCAAGTTTCCTGTTCCATCAGGTTTTAGCTGTTCTGGAGTCATAGATCTATAGATGCTATCTTGCAACCTGTACTTGTTGTTGGCAACAGTTCCAGATTCTGCAGCTTAGTTTTTAGTCAGCTGACACTGAGTGATTGTGCAGGTGGAGACCTCATGTTTCTGGTTCGTGTACCCAAATCAAGCAGCCTTTTCTGTTTCTTGAGCTAAAAGATTCTGATGAGAGCTCATAAAAGTTAATTGAAAGTTTATTTTGTTGTTGTTTAAACTTGCTAGGCTATCTCCTATAGTTACTTTTTTTTTTTCCTGATTATAATCCTGTTTCTTAGCCATCACGTTTATGTGCTGAGGATGACTGACTCAAATGCCTTCCAAGACCAGGGAAATACACATAAATGAGGGAATAAACCACTGCAGACAGTGTGTACCCCCAAAAAGTGAACAGCCCAGCCACAGTCACAGGCTTCCTTCTGGCCTTCTGGGTGTTGTTTTAAGACTGAGAACCTAGGTTTACAAGTAAAACGTCCAAGAGATAGTGGATCTACTGTTGCCTGCCTTTTTTTTTTTTTTTAAAACTACTGTTGTAAGCCAAATTAACACACTATGGCTTACAATAGTAGTTAAATATGGTTTGTCTTGTGAGGGAATCAGCTTCCCACCTCTGTAGTAACTGTCTTGGTGCCGTGTGCAAAGGGTGCTTTCAGGGGTTTGCCTAAATAATTCCGTATCTTTCCACTTATGTGTGCATAATGGATGTTTTGTTTCAGTCACACATCGTGATTCATAATCTTCCCTGTTCATGCCCACTCTCATGATTTAAAGCATGCAATTTCAGGAAAAAGAAAAGTAGGTTCTAGTTGTACTCTGCCCAGAAGTCTGACTTTGGTGTTTAAGTCTTTATTTTTATTAAAATTCCACCAGGTATTGTTAATAAATGCACTAGTGCACCCTGCATTGTAAACTTTATATGGTTTCAGAGTGGAGAAATTGTCTTAAATTACTCGCGATAAACCAAAATTAAATTGTTGAACCCCCTAAAATAACTTCTCCACATAGTGTATTTATGATTATGGTTTAACTCTCCAAAAGTGGGACTGGTCATGGGATTATGAAAGTGTAATCTACCTGACTTATTACTCTGCCAGTAAGTTTAATCTACCTTGACTGAAATATCCAGATAACCACTTTCTTAAACTTATAGTAAACTAACTGAGGAAATAAATTTTAAAATGCAGCTGCTTTTTTACAATGGCAGTTTACAGAATCTTTGCTTCAAAACGCATCTTTTTTGAGGTACAACTTGTCAAAATGGGTATCGACCTTTCCATAGGATATTAGGTGGAACAGAGACAAGGAGGGATGAAAGTGGCACTCCTGACTGATCATTTCTACAGGGTTTCATATTATGCGTATGAATACTTACCGTGTACTGTACTCTAAGCAGATGTGACTGTCCGGGGTTACTGTGGATCCTTTCCAGACTTCATGTTTCCCTGCCTTCTTCAGGAGGTCACACTGAAAACAAGTCTGGAAGAATGTAGAATGTTAATTTTTCTCACCTTTATTTTCAATAGGTGGAATACATGTTGGTATCTTTTGATCATGAAAATAAAAAAGTCCGGTTGGTCCTGTCTGGGGAGAAAGTTCTTGAAACTCTGCAAGAGAAGGGGGAAAGGACAAACCCAAAGTAAGCTCTCATGTGCTGATTTAGTGTTTCTGAAACTGCTAAAACTACTAGAATATAGAGTTTTCCCCCAGTTACTGGAGGCAAGATAGTGTCACACTTAAGAGTACAGCCTCTGGTTCCAGGTGGCCAGAGTTTCAGATCCCGGTTCCTTTACTCAGTAGCTGAATAACCTTGGGCAAGTTACTTAACTTTTCTGTACCTCAGTTCTTTCATCCATAAAGTAAAGATAATAACAATACCTACCTAAGGTGTTGGAATTAAATACATTAGTATGTGAAGCACTTTGTGCAGTAAATTAAATATAAAGCCTGTTTATTATTAAAACGTTTTGGGGGAAAATGTATTGTGGAAGTGTTTAACTGGGATCACAAACCATGGTGCAAGACAAAACTTGCAGATGGGTTTTGCTTGGCTGACATGATGTTTTAAAAATATTTCTATATTTTTAAGTAGACAAAGAGGGGGCGGGAAGGGGAATATATACTCCCTGTTCATTTTCCACTCATTAGTTTTGGGGGAGCTGCACTTGAGTGTGGAGTGTAGCATTGAATTGAAAGAGCCCGTAAGGCCTCATGTCCTTTACTGCAGAGTGGGTGAGTTTGTCCTGGACAGTGAGTGCTCTGTGTGCATTTTCAGTTATTCATAAAGATTTTGGGTTGGGCACAGTGGCTCATGCCTGTAATCCTAGCACTTTGGGAGGCTGAGGCAGGCAGGTCACTTGAGGCCAGGAGTTCAAGACCAGCCTGGCCAACATGGCAAAAACCTGTCTCTACTAAAAATACAAAAATTAACCAGGTGTGGTATTGCACGCCTGTGATCCTAGCTACACAGGAGGCTGAGGCACAAGCGTCACTTGGACCTGGGAGGCAGAGGTTGTAGTGAGCTGAGATCATGCCATTGCACTCCAGCCTGGGTGACAGACCGAGACTCTGTCTCAAAAGAAGAAAACATTTTGGATACTTCAATACTTGTTGACCCTTATGTATTTGAAGAGCTGTGGAAAAGTAATAATCACCGAGAACTGTGAAGGAGTTCTTAGCTTCATTTATACCTAGTGGTTTCTAAATTTTTAAATCAACTTTAAAAACCTAAAAATTGAGCAGACTATAGCAAAAGAATCAGATGAAACTAAATTATTTATCCTCCATAGCCATCCCACCCTTTGGAGACCAGAGTATGGGAGTTACATGATTGAAGGGACTCCAGGACAGCCCTATGGAGGAACAATGTCTGAATTCAACACAGTCGAAGCCAACATGCGAAAACGCCGGAAGGAGGCTACTTCTGTCTTAGAAGAAAATCAGGCTGTTTGTACAATAACTTCATTTCCCAGGTTAGTTCCTACATTAACATGCCCCAGCAGATCTCTCAGAGATACAGGTAATAAAAAGAGCACGTCATGACCCAGGCATTCCACCCTACAATCCTCATACATTACAGACAGTTCAGATTTTTTGCACGTGAGAGACTCTGTTAACAGTAGAGCTGCAGGCACAGTTGCATGCCAGCTTCTGTCGGCTGTGATGGCTCTACCGTGGTGAGCATACTCAGCAGGGCTCAGTGGGAAAGACGGGTACTGTGATGACAGACCAGCAGTGTGCCTGTGTCTGTCACCGGCGAGGGTGGAGGGAGCAGCATGCCTGCCTTACACAGTTCTGACCGTGTAAGCAGTAGCCGAAGCTGCTGGAGTGCTGTCGCCTCGTGACTGTGATAGCATATGGCGACATCACTGGCAGATCGGAAGGTCTGCAGTGCTCCCAATGCACTATCAATACTGATAATCTATGTGCAACATGAGTCATTAGGTCATTGCGTATTGTGCTGAAAAGATTATTTAGGGTTTGTCATCAAATCTAGTTAAGACCAAAAGTACGTAAAAGTAATAGTGAAATTATGTTCTCTGCTTAGAATGAGGTACATGAATATCATATGTATGATACATAGAACCTCTGCATAAGAATACATTTCTGTCAAAGCATGAATGTGATTTATCTATTCTAGATGTCTGTCAGATTGTGACAGTACACTTAGCTCCTCAAAATTCAAAGGAACTCTGGGGTTGGTATCAATGGTGGAGAACGCTTTGAACTATTATTTTTATACTTCTTCACTGAAAAGTGTCCACCAGCCATTCAAGGTCATATAATTGGCCTCAGAAGGGCATTTAAATGGGAATTTTATTGTTTTTTATATCTCTGTTGTAACATCGAAATAGTTGGAAATTTATTTAAGCCAGTCATCTAACATTTATAGAAGCATTTCTGTTTCTGTGATACCTTCATTCCCTATGTATAGGCCACTCCCCTCTTTCCACCAAAAGGAAAAACCCTGGGTGAGGGTGGACAGATTTGTTTTGATTCAAGTGGGCACATTTCTCTGTCCTAATGTTTGAAAGAAGAGGTGAAAAAGCACTGGCCCTGCCATTCACTCAGACACTTGAGTGCCTGCTGCAGGCAGAATGGTTATACCCTCATGAGTGAAGACAGACAGCCCTGTCTCTGTGGAGCTAGAGGGATGAAGGACAATCAAATACCCATAGATTCAGTGAGTGTCAGAGTGGGGCAGTGCTAGGAGGAGCAGACAGATGGGGAACAAAGAGTACAGCCTGGGTATCCAGTGGACTCTGGTGGGCAGAGGGGGAGAGGGATGGGATGTCCGAGGCTCTTGGAGGAGTGAAACAGGAATGGGGAGCAAAAGGAAATCTTAGGAAGGAGGAGCAATGTGTGGAAGTCCTAGGATGAGCCAAGCAAGCAGGTATTTTCTGGGAACTAGAAGAAAGCAAGCTGGCCAATGTGACTAGGAGGCTGAGGAGGAAGTGCAAGTGTGGGGTAAAGGGAAGCTGGCAGGTAACTTGCAGGCCAGGTCAGGTTACCCAGAGATTTTGGTTATTCTCCTAAAAGCAGTTGGAGGCCTCGGGAAGGTTGAATTGGACGGATGGCATCCCTTTTTGCTTTGCAGCCCTTACTTGGGCTGTAGTGTAAGGGTAGCTGTGGAGCTGGTGCCAGGGCTACAAGGAGCTGAGTGTGGGAGCTCCCTGGGGGAGACAAGGGCTGCCTGGCTGCCAGTGGGTGCTGCCGATAGGAAAAGTGGGTGGTTTCAAAGATAACAGAGTCGGTGCACCGCTGGGGAGAGAAGAGACAGCAAGGCTGTTGCTACAGGTCATGGTCCTGAAAACCTTAGAATACTACAGTAGAGACCAAGGAGTAGGTTACAGAGGTTAAAAGACAACTTCTAGTGAACTGGAAAATTTAATACCTTATGTTTTCCTTTTTTCCCCTTAACATTTAAGAGGGTGGTACATTTCACTTAGCAAATTAAGGAAGTGGGAAGAGATTTGCAACACAAAGCAGAACTGTTTTATATATTAAAACTGAGGAATATATAGGATTGATGGGCTGTCGTGTTTCCTTCTAGGCCTGAAAGTAAAGTTTTGGGTTAAACCTAATGTATCCCTTACCTTAATTGAGAATGGTTCTGTATAGAATAGTTGCCCTTCTTAAAAAGATTTAGCGGCTGGGCATGGTAGCTCACACCTGTAATCCCAGCACTTTGGGAGGCTGAGGCAGGTGGATCACCTGAGGTCAGGAGTTTGAGACCAGTCTGGCTGACACGTAAAACCCCATCTCTACAGAAAATACAAAAATTAGCCAGGCATGGTGGCATGCGCTTGTAATCCCAGCTACTAGGGAGGCTGAGGCAGGAGAATCGCTAGAACCTGAGAGGCAGAGGTTGCAGTGAGCTGAGATTGTACCACTGCACTCCAGCAAGACTTTGTCTCAAAAAAAAAAAATAAAAATAATAAAAATTAAAAGATGTAGCATCTTAAGTCATTATGAAGGGAGAGTTGAGACAAATGCATAAGTTTTATTCTAAAAACCTATAATTAAAAAAATTACATGTATAATTTTTTATACCCTGTCCATATAGGAAGGTATTTTTGGACTTGAAACAATAATTATTAGTTATTGAGTGGTCAGAAGCCTCCCTGTACATCCACGATAAATGATAAAGTTTTGTTGTAGTGTGGGATCAAGGGAGAAAGGAGTGTGCTGGTTCTTAAGTATAAACAGTCTGACTTTCTTTGTAAAGAGGTAAAGCTCTACATCATGGAACTGTAGTCCAAAACAGTAGTCATCTGACTATTTAAATTTAAAATTAAAATTATGTAAAGTGAAAGTTGTAGTCCCTGATGTGACTGAGGAGCTAGACTCATTTCAAGGGCTCAGTAGCCACGTGGTTAGTGACTACCACATTGGTTTGGATAGTGGAGATATTAAACATCTCCATCACTCCAGAAAGTTCTATTGGACAGCACCGGTCTAGGATAAAGCAATGTCGTAGGTGTCTGAAGATGGAAGTTCTGATTCTACCTTCTCCCTTCCACACAAACACATTCTCATTCTCTCTTCATCTAATCTGATTCTGGCGAGTGAGGAGTCCCCTCAGATTTAAGTTTGTTACTCTCTCAAAGGACTAATCCTGAGGTTGTAGGCTCATAGCAAATAATGCACATAGCTTCAAGAATTCTCAAGAACCCTTGTAGCTGGGAACTGTTTTCTAGGTAAAGATCACTACCTTCAGTTGTTCACAAGGTGGATATGGGCAGCCAACAGGTACTTTATTTTATATAAAGAAAAAATAGGGGTTGAAAATAAGGTATGGATGGTCATGCGTGGTGGCTGACGCCTGTAATCCCAGCACTTTGGGAGGCTGAGGGAGAAGGATGACTTGAGCCTAGGAGTTCAAGACCACTCTGGGCAACATAGTGAGACTTCATCCCTGCAAAAAAGAAAAACTTAGCCGGGTCCAGTGGCTCACGCCTGTAATCCCAGCTACTCAGGAGGCTGAGGCAGAAGGATGACTTGAGCCCAGGAGTTCAGGGCTGTGCTGAGCTATGATTGTGCCACTGCCCTCCAGCCTGGGAGACAGAGCAAGACCCTGTCACAGAAAAAAAATAATAATTTTTTTTTTTTTTTTTTAAGATATGAACTAGTCTTGACTCTGAAACCGCAAGTTTCTTTCTTCCCACTGACTTAAAACCCCTCCCCTGTCTGGCTTTTACTTAGTGTTTGTCCTCCCTTACAGCACATGTAATATTGACCTCAAATTCCTAACTTGGAAAAACTGGGGCCATCACTGAAAGTGATGTGGAATTTGAGCTTTACGTTTAGGAATAAATATAGAGCTTCATTTTGCTGTGATGACATTAGAGCTCCTTAAGTCAAGTAAGAGAATAGGGTTGGGTTTCAGACTTCAGAGGGTGATCTCAGGAGTGGATGGGGACACTGGCAGAGATACTCCCTAATCTTGAGGGACTCAAGAGGTGACCTGCAGAGGCAAAAAACAGGCTCGTTCCAGTTTCAAACAGAGCCAACCAGGAAGTGGGAGGCAGTGGTGCCATGCAGGGGGTCCAAAGATAATCTGAGAATTTGAGGTGAAAAGCCATGTAGGGGGACACCTGTAACCCATGACAGCTGGCGTGACCAAGAGAAATGACTTCTCGGCTCCTCCTTCCTATTAGATGAAGAGATGGAGAGGACACGAGTAAATGCTGTGTGGATTGTGAGTCAGTGGAGACTTGGATAAAGTTAGTAGTGAGCTGGAATTAAAAGAAGATCCTCATGAGCAAGAAGTGCAGGGAGTGGGTGTGAAGGGGCACAGTATTTAGCACTACACAACATTTGTTTTGTAGATACAAAACCCTCTGAAAAGGGAATTAGAAATGAGGTGTCTTTAGCAGGTGCAGTGATGGCATGATTGCCCACAATTAATTCCTGAAAACAAATCCCATCTATTTAGTTCTCCAATTTGTTGTAGATTAGGCTGTCCTGGGTTCACACTGCCTGAGTTCAAACCCAACCCAGTGGAAGGAGGAGCTTCCAAGTCACTCTTCTTTCCAGATGAAGCAATAAACAAGCACCCTCGCTTCAGGTGAGTATGGCTTTGTGTTGAAATACAGATGCCCCTCACTAGACCTCTGCCTTCTGAGAGTATGGTATTTCTGTCTGGGAATCCTTTTTGAGCATTTACGGAGTTTTGGCTCCCTTCCAAAGTCACCAGAGAAGATAGCGGACGCGCACTTGTTCACGTCTTCGGTACCCCCAGGCTCTTTGGTTGTTGACACTTGAACCAGGCTTGATTTACCCATTTACCAAGTCATTGCTAAGTTATTCGCTGAGCCACTGACCTCTTTTAATGGGGCGATTATTTTCAGTGCTAGGTCTGTAAATGCCTACTGGGATTTTTTTCTCTTAGTTATTCCTACTTTGTTTTCCCCTCTCTAAATTAACGGTGGTATCTGTGATCTGCCCATCTCACTCTGTATAATTTGTGAAGTAGGTACAGTACCTGGTATATATAATAAGCACTCTCTTTCTTCTATTAACTTCTAGTTCTGTTAGTTTGTAGTTCAAGACTTCTCAGCATTCATCCCTTTAACAGGCTCTGCTATGTGCAGAGACTTTTGGGGGAGACATATTTGTAGACATAGTTTCTAACTTCAAATGTTGTCATGTGTTTAAAGGAAAATAAACACAATTCAGCGGCTCAAGAAGAGATAGATTATGTCAGATGTCAAGATGGTAGCACTAGAAATTCTTGGAGAAAGGAAGGTGCTTCTGAGTGAGGGTATCAAAGCAGGCTTCATGGAAGAGGTGACATTGAAGCGGAGCCTATAGCAGCACTGTCCACAGAAACATACAATTGTAAATGTTTCATACCCACATTAAAGTAAAAACGAGATGAACATAATTTTATATTTTATTTAACCCAATATTTCCAAAAGTGTTATCATTTGAACATGTAATCGATACTTTATAAACAAGTAATATTATGTTTTTTTGTACTAAGTCTTCAAAATCTGGAATATATGTTACTCTCACGGAACATGCATGTTTTAATTAGGACAAGCCATATTTCAAGTACTCAGTGGCCACTGTGTGCCTGGTAGCTTTTGGACTAAGCAAGCGTGAGTCTGGAGGTTAAGTGTTAATCCTGCAGATTTGAGGGAGGGAGGAACAAGGCCTTGGGGCTCCCGAGATGCCTGGGGAAAGCGAGTACTACAGTTTGACCAGTCTTTGGAGTTCATTTGGGAAATGCTGGAAACAGTGAAAGCAGACCATGGTAAGTTGCAGGGAGCCATGGGAGCAGGGGTTGAACAGGAGAGAGAATGGGATTCTTGAGCAGAAGCCAAATAATTGATACTAATGGAAAACCTTTTATCAGAAACTTCCTTTACAGTATCTTGACACAGATACATTTTCTGTTGAGTTGCCTTAGAGAACTAATTTGAGGTATGATTTCATTCCATTTAATTGTATGTAATCACATTCTTCTTTTACATGATGACTCTTAGGTGACCAATTTATGACGTTTGGTTGTCTGTTTTAGTACCTTAACAAGAAATATCCGACACAGGAGAGGAGAAAAGGTTGTCATCAATGTACCAAGTAAGTCTACTGAGAGGTGGTGGTGAGAGACATGTTCAATTGTTGTTTAATCCTGGATTCTCAACCATTTTTGTTTTTGTATTTTTATTATACAGTATTTAAGGACAAGAATACACCATCTCCATTTATAGAAACATTTCCTGAGGATGATGAGGCATCAAGGGCTTCTAAGCCAGATCATATTTACATGGATGCCATGGGATTTGGAATGGGCAATTGCTGTCTTCAGGTATCATTTCAAATATACAGAGAGGCAAAGTGTTCCATCCGTTTCTGTTTTTTTACTTCATTATATGTGCATGTTTCCTGTTCCAAAAAAATCACATTTTAATCAGGTTGAAATGGTAGCTGGTATGCCTTTCTGAAAAACAATGAAATTATATTAGTAAATTCATTGGAAGCTGTGTATGACTAATAGTGCTACAGACTCTGTGGTTCACCAAAAAGGTATGTACTCTATATATACCTTTATAATTTCAGTTAACTGAAAATGCAATATATTCTGTCATCATTTCTTTATATGCCTAGTTTTTACTGCCATCTAGTGACAGGCTAATGAGGTAGTTTAAATATTGTTCAAAACTGAAAATGAGCTCCAATGGAAGTATTCCAGTGATTTTGTGATCCAAGGGATTTGTGCAAAATTGTCTAGCGGTATAAAAAGAACAAATGTTTAGCAGCTTGTATTTGCCTTGCTACTGAGTAAAGTACACAGGAGCCTGTCTGTGTTTACCCATTTAAAAGTTTTCCTGGATCTGTTTAAATTATGGTGCCCCTGGCAGTGACTGTGCCCAAGCTCACTTAGGACCAGAGTGGAAGAGCATAGAACCCATCGGGTGGCCACACACAGGCCTGCCATTGGGTTTTGGCTCAGTCACTACTCAGGTATTTGGGAAACTCCCTTTACTTCTTTTGGCTCAGGTTTCTCATCAGTTGAAAGGGGTTGATATTAAGGCCCCTTCTGGGTCTGACTCTAAGCTAATATTTATTTTATTGCCTTACCTAACAGAAGTTAAAGAATATTTATTGTCTAAGGAAATGTTATCCAGTTCCAATTACTTCAGCTATTAAAAATGGTGTCCTTAGGGGCACAGCGTCGTGCAGAGCCTGGCCCCACTAAGGGCCCAGCCTGACTGCTCTCAATAGACTGGGCCCAGAACCCAGCCTGCCTTCACCTCAAACAGCTGCGGCGTGTACATGCACTTCTTGCACATGTGTCTCTGGTCTGTTTATTTTCAAAACATATAATCCAAATTGAATGCTGAAATCAGATTTTTCCATTCTGAATGTGTTTAAATAATGTGACCAAGGATAATTTCTGTTTTCTTGACATATATAGGGAGTATAAAATATGTGACTTCCAAACAAACATAAACCATCACACTTCGTGAAAAACGAGACCTTTCGACTTTTAACTACGCATCTGTTCTCCTATCTTAATTACAAATATTTGTAAAGAGAACCATTAAGTTCTAGAGCTCACTGTACATAGTTTTAAAATTATATAAGTGCTATCAGAGTATTGATTGCCTTTTCTTGGTTTAATATTAAACCAGGGTGTTCTGCCAAGGACTGCATAGTTTCTCTGATACAGTGTCAAAGGGATATTCTTTCCACTGAAACACTGTATGTATACCAATAAATGTGTACTAATGATAGATGATAAATATTTTTCTTGCTTGTAGATAGGATTTTTCCATTCAGTGTAAGCTTTGCCATGGGATTCAGTTTTCTTTTTCCCAATGACATGTAGTTTCACTACTCCACTTAAAAAAAAAATCATTAGCACAGCTGAAGTGTGTGGCAAATGAAATGAAATTTTGCAATTCACCACAGAAATCCCTGCTTTATATCTCTTCAGTGAAATGCTGAAACTTCTTTTCCAAGTATACTGATTTAATCTTTACAAATTATATGACTATATTAAATTATCACATGTGCCCTGAAACAGTGTACATCCATTATGTATCATTAGAAAGATTAAGGAAAAAAAGTATTTACTACAGTAAAGCAGAAAAAATATATTTAAAGTAATTTTTTGAGGTTAATGTAAGGCTTACTGTATAAAACAAAAAGCATTTTAACCACATTCAAATTCTTGACTGTTTTGGGGCTTCTCAGGAGTCACTTAAAAAAACGCTAAGTTCACAGTCAGGCATGGTGGCTAATGCCTGTAATCCCAGCACTTTGGGAGGCTAAGGTGGGTGGATCACTTGAGGTCAGGAGTTTTAGACCAGCTTGGCCAACATGGCAAAACCTCATCTCTACTAGAAATATAAGCCAGGTGCGGTGGCTCATGCCTGTAATCCTGCACTTTGCGGGGCCAAGGTGGGCAGATTGCCTGAGCTCAGGAGTTCGAGACCAGCCTGGGCAACACAGTGAAACCCTGTCTCTACTAAACTACAAAAAATTAGCTGGGCTTGGCACCATGTGCCTATAGTCCCAGCTACTCAGGAGGCTGAGGCATGAGAAATGCTTCAGCCTGGGGGGCTTGCTATTTTGACAGTGAGCCAAGATCATGCCATTGCACTTCAGACTGGGCAACAGAGCAAGTCTTGGTCTCAAAAAAAAAAAAAAAAAGCACTAAGTTCATGACAGGCTATGATAGCCCTGCTTGCCCCTCCCCCCAAAGTCATGTGACTTCAAAACTGGGTTATAGGTTAATTTTAGATTAGATGTTTAGGTTTCTAACATATATCTTCCTTAGTTCCTTCCCCTGTCCCCATCAGTTTCCTGGCAACATTGTGTGTCTTCTTTATATGATGCTTTAAAAGGACACTAGAAGCCAAAACTACTCGTGTATTCATGGCTTTTTAAGGTGTGAGAACTTTTTTTCCTTCCATTAAAGCCATTATCCACAGTGATGTCCTATTTAGTTTGATGATTGCATATCAGCTCTAGAGTAAGGAAACTATTTACTCGATGTATTTAAAATAACTAAGTCACTCCACTGTTGTGTACTTCTCTGTGGTTGGATTTCCCAGGATTCACCTACGAATTATGTATTGTGTACTAGGCCATCTAAGAGAAGCCAGTTGCAGAACTGGAAAGAAAACCTGCTTCTCACAGTATTGTCTTAAAAACAAAAATAATGCACGCACACTAAAATACCTAAGAGTAACACAAAAAAGACCTAAAAAAATTACGAGATACATGTTTAAAATAATTCTGTAGTCAAAATACTTGGGAAAAATGTAGTGCTTTTGTTTTTAAATCTCAATGCCTTGTCAGTTTGGCCTTTGGGGTCCTTATCTTTCAGATAGCACCTCTTTTTTTTTTTTTTCAAGATTTTCAGTTGTTAAGCAGTAACCAGGTGTCAGACACTGTCCTGCACGCTTGGGATAGAGAATGGGAAGAAAGATCCCCACCCTTCTGGAGCTTCCACTTTAGCAAATAAGTGCATAAAGACTTTGCTTTCCAGCTCCCATTTCGTCACTACTCATGTAATTCATACCACACTCAAACAGATTTCCAAGTTCCTACCTCTTTTGCGGAAACCACCCTTGGTCTGGTTAGCAGTGACCTAATTGCAAGCCCTTCTCAATCTTTGTTTTAACCTTTGAAACTCTTATTCTTTCATGCCTGTGACACAGCTTTCCTCTGTGTCGAATTAATTATTAAACTAGTAATGACTAGTTAATATAGTTAGTCTCCACATTGACATGAAATGCAGTTATAATTGGGCAGGCAAACTCGAGTCTCCGGTAAGAGGTTGTCTGCTGTTGAAAGCAAAGTTGAGATCCAGGTAAAACCACTGGAACTAACAGGTTGCTATTTTAACAGTAAAATATTCAGTCAGCTGCCATTATTTCAAGTCTTAAACATTTAATTGATTTCATGTAGCAACACTAAATTGAAGCTGTCATTATTGAATAACAATAACAGAGGAGATTAAAACTGTTCCCAACTTGCAGTTATTACAAATGTGCTAACACAAGCACAATTTGTGTTTCTTGCCCCTTCTACCCTCTTGGAAAAAAGCAGGTGTTTTTTTCTTTGGTTTCTGTTGGGTAACAGAGAATTTATGCCAACCAAATTATATGGTCTTTTTCTCTGCCTAACTCTGAAGTGTCCTACCTACCCTCCTTATGCAGCCTTCCTGGGTGATCTCCCCATCTTCAGGACATTATCTGAGCCTATCCCCCAGATATTTCTCAATTCAGATTTTTCTTTTGGGCACCACCCCTGGAGACCTAGCCACTTAGAGGGCCCCTTTTTCTGTCTGTTCTCTTGGTCTCATAAATCTGTCACATCTTGGCACTTCTTTCTCTCTAACCTCTGAAAACCCAGGCCAAAATCTCAGCTACCCTCTCTACTAGTAGTCTCCCTTGGTCACCAGGGCTTGCTGCTTCGACTTTCATATCCCTCTCCCCAGATCCTTCCTTAGGCTTTTCCTTGACAGGTGCAGTATTTTAGCTGCTTCCCTGTCTTTCTAGCCTTGCCCACTTCCAAGCTCTTCACCATACTGCCACCAGTGAAGTTTGAAAACAATAGTTAACCTGTCCAAATTCCTTTTGCTATCCCTCGCTAACTAAAGGGTGAGTAAGGCAGCAAGCCCATAGAAGAGAAAATGCTTTGCTAAAGGTCATCACATGTCTGTGTCTTCTTTTTCTTTTTTGACTACTTAATCTTATTTCACATAGAACCTTGGTTATTTATGTTAGTTGTCAGTAGGCAGTGGAACATAATCAAACACCATTTTCAAGTTAAATTCACCTAAGACAACTTTTAAACAAACCCTTGCATTAAATGTTGCCATTAATGAAGGGCTGTTAAGTTGCCCCTGTTTCCCCAGCCACCTTCCTTCTCTGACTTCACTGCTTGGGGAGCATGCTAATGATTTTTCCTTGGTGTTAATAACTTTGTAATTCTTAAACAGGTGACATTCCAAGCCTGCAGCATATCTGAGGCCAGATACCTTTATGATCAGTTGGCCACTATCTGTCCAATTGTTGTAAGTAGAAATTACCTTTTATTTTAAATACTACTTTGTATGAAATAAGATAGCATGTGCAGAATTTACTGACAGTGTGGTATTTAAGTCCGGTTAAGACCTCAGTTCAGAGATGAACTAATATAAATGGTATGTAGGTTTAGGTATAATGAACTGAGAGTCTACACTGTAGAAGTTTACTCTTGCTAGTACCACACTGATTTGTTAAGTGTCAAGTTTGACTGTGGCCATTTTCCCTCTCCCATACTTCATGTCCTCACATTAGAGAGAGGATGGTTTCAGTGAATCAAACCCAAGGATTTGGGTTCTTCCTGGTATATTTCACTAGAAGACAGGCACAGATATCTGTGGTGGAGCTCTATATGGGTTGCATAAACTGATCCTCTTTGACCAGAAATATAACTACATGGAGCTTTTTTTTTTTGGCATGTGACACTTTGAATTTGCAGAAGCTGACTTTCGTTTGTTTTAGATGGCTTTGAGTGCTGCGTCTCCCTTTTACCGAGGCTACGTGTCAGACATTGATTGTCGCTGGGGAGTGATTTCGGCATCTGTAGATGATAGAACTCGGGAGGAGAGAGGACTGGAGGTGGGAATTATTTTTCCTTAATAGCCCTTTTCAGTCAAGCAAGTAAAACGGAACTATTTTAACTACTTGCAATTTTGATGTCTCTGAAATTTTTATCTGAAGTGGGGAAAAAAGATTTGGGCTGGGTGGGGAGTTAATTTTTTATCATATGTTGATGTCTGTAATTGTTTTAGCTTCATTTAAAATTAGTAGTGCCATTTTCTGTATTTTGGAAGTGCTGATGGCTGTTTTTACCTGCCACTTGAGTGTTTCGTATATGGTGCTTTCTGCTATGGAAAGCATAATTTGTTGTCAGAGATTCTTTTTCCATGTAAAAGTTCAGGCGTTGATTAATAAGGGTGAGATGGCACCTCTTGTTTGCATGTTGAACTGTAAAGTAACCCTCGCATCTCTCCAACAATGGATGTGCGTCAGAACCACCCATGGAAATCTTAAAAAATACATGCCCAGACCCCATCCTAGACCTTCTAAATATGAATGGATAGGACCTGAACATATGTTTTTTAAAGGAACCCTCATAAGTGGTTTTGATATTCTCAACCAGGGCTATACTGCTACTGCTCTGGTCTTCATATAATTGCTCATAAATTGTTGAACATGCTTTCTAAGTAGAAATAAACTTTAAAGGTTAAATTATTTTGATAGATTTATTTTACTTTATTTATTTACTTTTAACCTTAGCATTTATTTTCCCTAGCTTAATAAGAATGAAAATCATCTGCTTTAAAAAGGAAAAAGTATATTTAAATCATACCAGAAAATAAGGGTACTTAATTGCCTTCAGATTTTTAAAAATATAATTTTCCTTAATAATACTTTTTAGGGCTTACTAACTTTTTTTCCTGTATCTTATGTTGAGGTTTTTATGTAATTATCATATATAAAAATATATGTAATTAGCTTATTTTCAACTCCTTTTATATGGCATATTCATTTATATATTTTTTAATCTTCAGCCATTGAAGAACAATAACTATAGGATTAGTAAATCCCGGTATGACTCAATAGACAGCTATTTATCTAAGTGTGGTGAGAAATACAATGACATCGACTTAACGATAGATAAAGAGATCTACGAACAGCTGTTGCAGGAAGGTGAGTTTCCACTCCATCTTTCAGGGTTTCATTGTACGCCTTTAGTTCTTCAAAGCTCTTTTACACTTTTCTGCTGACTCCTCATCTGGTTTCTATTTTTAGTGTGAAGTCTTTAACTTTTCTTATGAGGCTGCTTGTTCCTAAAGTTTCAAGTTCCAAATACTTGTGAGATCTTCTTGACTTGTAGCAAAAGGAGCTTACTTTGGAGGTCTGTGGCTAGGTCCACACCAGTGCCCCAGCAGGCATTGTGTAAGTAGTGAATAAAATGCTGACACTCCCCCAGTGTCTGCAGTATAAAATACTGGGCGAGGTGAGGATACTGATCAGACCAGCTATTTCCTAAGCTTCTAGGCACCCTTTCTTCAAACTTCCTGAGCTATCCTGTCATCTTTCTGGACTAAGAGGAAGCGGTATCTCCCGCTTTCCAGTGAGTTCCCGTGTGATCTCCCTTTGCAGGCATTGATCATCTCCTGGCCCAGCATGTTGCTCATCTCTTTATTAGAGACCCACTGACGCTGTTTGAAGAGAAAATACACCTGGATGATGCTAATGAGTCTGACCATTTTGAGGTATCTCCTCGGTTTTATTTTTTATTTATTTATTTATTTGACTCTGAGACTGGAATCCTGTCTTAAATGCATTTCACTTCACAAACCAAGATGGGGAGGCAGTTTTCTGTACCTGTGAAGAATACAAAAGAAATTTCTTAAGACTTTCATTTACCCAGTGCAGTAAAGAACTTGAAAAATGAAAAATTGGTTTCAAATACTCTTATGATTCTTACTGGTTATCTCACTGATTCTAAAGTTTTTTTGTTTGTTTGTTCAGTATTTTCTTATTTGCCTAGTCGTGAAAATTCAAACACACACTGTGCAAAAAATAACCTGATCAGTTATTTCAGTGCTTCAGACATATCACGTAACTTTTTTTTCCTTGTAGATAGACTTCTCGTAGATTTATTTCTGTGTCATGTTATATGTAGACATTGACATACATATATACCTTTTGTAATACCATTTGTATCCCCCTTTTTCCCCTACCAAACTCACAAAAGGAGATCTAAATCCTTCCAGTATTGCCATTGGGTCCCAGGATGTCAGGGCCAAGAAAGAATTCTCTCCCAACGTCTTGAGAAACAGCTACCCTTCTTAGGCTCTGGGGTCATCGACGCAGCAGCATTCTCAAGGGAGGAGGAAGAAAGGAAACAACTGCTGTGTGACAGGGTTCTCAGATGAAAGTGTCCAGTGTCACCTGGAGCAGCAGGCTGGCTCCTAGAATTCTCAGGGATGAAGGTGGGGGCCCTGTGGCTCTTCAGATGCTGTCCCATAGGTAGGAGGTAGGGAGTAGGAGCTGGCTAGGATCAAGCTTGCAGGATTAGGGCCTCTGTCTTTTGTTAAACACTTGCTGTTTTGTTTTCCTAAATGAGCACACTCCAGGAAAATCTTAAATTGTATCTTTTTGTCTTTGTAAATTGAAGAAATTTGGTATGGACAGTGAGCAGTCTTCTTTCCTAATTAAATACCACATCATCTTAATATTTTCCTGGATGTGTGAAAAGTTGGTTTTCTTCTCTGCTTTTGTATCATAGAATATTCAGTCCACAAATTGGCAGACAATGAGATTTAAGCCCCCTCCTCCAAACTCAGACATTGGATGGAGAGTAGAATTTCGACCCATGGAGGTAAGACACATGCATCAGCAAGAACTGACTCAAAAATACTCTTTCCCCAGCTGTTCATCACCCATCTGATGCTGCTATCAGAAGGCTCTTAAATATAAAATAAAAATTACATATGTGCAGTCCAAGTTAAGGAGGGTTGATTTCTGAGAATAGATATGGTCAAAAGGCTTCCAGACCCAGATGGGGAATTAGGAGATGGCTTGGGAATGACAGGTTCTGAGGAGGGGCCTGGGTCAGGGAAGAGCAGGTTTGTGTAGTTGGTGTATAACTTCTCTGGGCTTCTGCTTGTCTAGGTGCAATTAACAGACTTCGAGAACTCTGCCTATGTTGTGTTTGTGGTACTGCTCACCAGAGTGATCCTTTCCTACAAATTGGATTTTCTCATTCCATTGTCAAAGGTAAGGATGCGATTCTTCATGATGATGGGTACAGATCTGTCTGTCGATATATTTATTTATTTATATTTGCTATTTATTTCCAATCTGATTTCATTCAGAATTGTTTACCCTTTGCAATAAAACGTTTCTCCATCAACCCTATTCTTTTCTCTTAAACCTAAGCTTAATTTCCAGATGCTTTCCATTCTAGGTGATTGGTGGCCGGAAGTAGTCCCACACATTGATTTCAACCACCACAAAACCCCAGGTTGATTATAATGTTAAAATTAGGATGCAGAGGGAAAGTGTAACTGCTGGAATGCTGGGAAAAGTCTCCTCAGTAGAACTGAACTTGAGATGTTTCTCAAGAATTTGGATGGGACTGGACTGTCAGAAAAACAAATAGGAGTTAATCAGCCACCAAAAAGATTTAAAAAACGAGCTTGCTTTGGAGACGTTTGCCAGCAGAACAACTCTAGGTGACGAGAGAGCAGAGCTGTGGGCTGCGGGACAGTAGCTGAGGAGGTGAACACCTTTGGTTTCTGAGCCGGGGTCCTCTTCGCAGAAAGTGGCTGGGAAAAACTGCTAAACAGAGAGGGCCCTGCCACAGGGGTTCCTGGCTGGGGGGTTTAGGGCCAGAGAATGGAGAAGTAGGGCAGCCCTGTCACAGCAATCATGGAAGCAGGAATGAAACTGCTTAGCTCAGCATCTGCCCCTGGGGTATCTCCCTCCTCCACAAGGGGTTTGCCAGCCTCTGCCCATCCCCACAGCCCCGAAGGAAGTTCAGCTGTCAGCCCATCCATGCCTGCTCCTCACACCCAGACCAAAGGTCACCCATGGAATTCTGTGGACCCACATTTCCTCATGCCTACCTATTGGGGAGACCAAATCCATCTAAGAGAGATTCCATGTAAGCTACCAGTCTTAAGCCTTTGCTTATAAGTAAGAATAGATGCCTGGAAAGCAACGGAAAATTGAGAATAATTAACACCTTAAAGAGAAGGGCCCAGCTGGTCCTGCAAGGGAATATTCTGTTCAGTGAAATTTAGTTACTTCAAGGAAGTAAACTGGGTCCAGCGCACGCCTATAATCTCTGCTACTTGGGAGGCTGAGGCGAGAGGGTTGCTTGAATCCAGGAATTCTAGTGCAGCTTCGACAACGTTGCCCTATCCCATCTCTTTAAAAAAAGAAAAGAAAAGAAACTGGAAATAATAATTACTATTTTAAAAATTTATTTATTATTTTTTATTTTAAAAAAATTTAAACCTATTTTAGAAACAGGGCCTCACTATGTTGCTCAGCCTGGTCTCGAACTCCTGGGCTTAAATGATCCTTCTTTTGCTGCCTCAGCCTTCCAGGTAGCTGGAATTACAGACACAAACCACCATGCTCAACTTTGGAAAGAATTCTTAAAGGAATTCTAATTAGTGGCCTGAGACAAATTCTACAGAAGTTTAGTCACATTTATAAAATAAGCATTATAGGTGGTGCTTATTTAATGGTGAGTATATTCACCAGTAGAGCAGATGTTATTGAATATCCAAGGCAGTGATTTAGAAAACCAAATTAAAATTAATCCCAGCAGAATGGTAAAGAAATGGAAATTATGGAAAACCTGAAGCATGGAAAGCTCTGGAAAATTCCATGATTGTATAATAATTTAGAAGGGAGAATAGTTTATATAGGAAAGATATAAAATACAATAATCAAAGAAATAATAGAAGTTTTCCTTAATAAGTCTCTTGTTAAGGAAGAGACAAATATTTAAAGAACTCAAAGGTAGGCATTTATGAATCTCAAAGGGACAATTAACTGTCTGGACAGGAGGAAAAATTAAGAGACCTGCCAAGGGGGAAAAAGAATCAACTGATATTACTTCTCATTTGGAACATTAAATGCTAGATGAAAAGCAGTTTTCAGGATATCGAGAGGTACAGAATTAACAACTACAGAATGATCTTCCCAGCCAAATTATTCTTTAAGTTTCAGGTGATTCTAACAAAACTGCATGGATCAAGTTCGGGCTAGAAGTCTTGTCTAGTGTCCAGTTTAGGCTGTGGTCACAAAAATACCATACACTGAGTGGCTTAGAAACACCACGGATGTACTGCTCACAGTTCTGGAGGTGGGAAGTCCACTATCAAGTCACTGGCAGTTTCATTGTCCGTCGAGAGCTTGCTCTCTGGTTCATACATAGTGGAAGGGGCTCTTCAGGGGTCTCTGTTGTGAGAGCACTAATCCCGTTTATGAGCATGCGTCCCCAAACTTTTTACACAGGGGGCCAGTTCACTGTCCCGCAGACCGTTGGAGGGCCACCACATACTGTGCTCCTCTCACTGACCACCAATGAAAGAGGTGCCCCTTCCTGACGTGCGGCAGGCGGCCGGATAAATGGCCTCAGGGAGCCGCATGCGGCCGCCTGATAGAGCCTTCCTGATGTGATCACCTCCCAAAGGCCCTGTCTTCCAAAACTGTTACATTGGGCTTTAGGTTTCAGTGTATGAATTTGAGGGAACACAGATTCAGACCATCGCACCTAGTAAGGGGATAAGGAAGGAGATGAATGGTGGATACTCATTAGCGCTTGACAGAGTTATAATTTCAAAACTACCTCTTTAAGAGTAAGGAAAACTATGAATAGTATAGAAACAGGATTTATTACTTCTAAACTTGCTGGCTAAAAGTGTGGTAAAATGAACAGTGAATACATTTCAGTGCCACAGAATTGGGCGTGGGGTCAGGGGAATGATGAAACAGTAGCTCACCGAACATAAAATGGTGAAAATAAAATGAAAAAAAATTTGAATAGACTAAACTGTATCCTATTGAACAGCTAAAACAGATAATATAAAATAGCAACAACACGGTGTAATTTGATAAGATACACCTAGAACAAGGACAGATGCCGACAGGAGCTGCCTAGTGACCTTTTGGAAGGATAGCAGGAATGGCAAAGCAGTATCAGGCAGAACGTGAAGTGGAAAGTAATAAATGGGATAAAGCAGATTTATATATTCTTCCAAGATGAGGTGAAAGCTGTGGTCCTTTTTGTACCATAAAATGTAACATGAAAAGAATTTACTGTGATGGGTAATAATACTTGGCTTCAATGTGTTAACTAAAGGCATAAATCCCTGGCACGGTTTACTAGGCTTTTAACTTGGGCAAGTTACTTATTCTCAGTGCCTCAGTTTCCCACCTGTATCCCAGAGGGGGATAAGTAGGCTGTTGTAAGCCCATGTGGGATTAATGGAGGTAAACCACTTAGCAAGTACCTTGCATGTTACTCAGTAACTGACAGGCCATATAATAAAGGTTGGGAAAGGCCATGGGGGAATTAAATGGCTTATTAAATGTTAACAAGCTTGGTTGTATAGCCGGTATTACGTGTCTCATACCACATCTTGTTTCAAAATGCCCTGAGTAAGATTTACAAAAATTAAAGAAAATCTTCACTTCTCAAAAGTAGACACAATACAGCATGTGTTCCCACTAAAATTCAACTAAAGAGATGTTATGGAGAAATTTAACATTGGAAATTTAAAATGTCTTTCCTGGTAGGTTTTAGATTAACCAAAACTAGAATTACAGATTGTGTAGGAACGTGAAAGGCAGTGGGATGCTGGCAGAGCTGGTTTCTAAGGAAAAAGTATAGCTTTAAATGTCTTAACAAAAAGTTGAAAATCTACAGAACAAAGTAAAATAGACTTTGAAAGGAAGTCATAAAAGCAGACATTAAAACTAGTGGTCATTATGAACTTTTTTCAAAACTAAAGAAAAAAGAAACAGGTATTAGAAATGAAAGCGGATGTTCACAGCCATGGTGGAATTTTAGACTATTGATTTGAGTATGCTCCTAGAGTATCTGGATTCTTCAGACGGTTCTGTGTGTCTCTTAAAAAATGAAACCACAACAATAGCATTCCACCCTTAGTGAATACAGGAAGAGGCTTGGTAATCAAGAGAACTTGTGTACCATCTGTCCCATGCCAGCCTGGCCCTCTAACTGGTCATTGTTATATATATCGAGGTCCCACATAAGATTCCATTATAGAAAATAAGAGATTACTACTAAAAAGTTGTAATTCTGCTTTGAGGGTCTTAAAAAGTCATTGGAGATACAGAGAATTTACAAATAAAACAGTTTTTGGTCTCATGAGTGAGTCTACATGGCCAGAGCCACCAGGTGGGCAAAAAGTTGTGATCTGCCCCTGGAGGGCTGTAACCTTATTCCAGATATGACAACCTATGAATGGTCTTTGCCTTTCCTCACTAAAGTGGGGAGGCAAAACCCCAGTGGCAAGGCAGCAGGGGAAGAGCACTGAACTTAGAAGAACTGGGTTCTAGGCCTGGTGTGATGGCTCACGCCTGTAATCCCAACACTTTGGGAGGCCAAGGCAGGTGGATCACTTGAGGTCAGGAGTTTGAGACCAGCCTGGCCAACATGGTGAAACCCTGTCTCTACTAAAAATGCAAAAAAATTAGCCTGCATGGTAGCATGTACCTGTAATCCCAGCTACTTGGGAGGCTAAGGCACGAAGAATCACTTGAACCTCGGAGGCGGGGGTTGCAGTGAGCCGAGATTGCGCAACACACTCCAGCCTGGGCAACAGAGCAAGACTCCATCTCAAAATAAATAAATAAATAAATAAAAAGAACTGAGTTCTAGTCCTGCCTTACGCCTTCATTACCCTGGGACCCCTGGAGAGACGCTGCTATATAAAGGGAACCAGCCACCTGCCCTCCCAATACTGGATATTTATTGCAAGGCTCAGTCACAAAGGTGCTTTGAAATGCAGACATTTCACATGAATGTAAGTTTTAGGTTTGTTAAGTTTCTCTTAAAATTCCTTGATGGGTTAAAAAAAATCGCATGCCAATCCATGACTAGTGACACAGGCCACATGTAAATAAAAAGCTGTTCCTCCAACCGGGAAGCATTTGAGCAGAGAGTAGAATCCCTTAGGGAGTGCATCCTCATTGCACAAGTGGGGGAAGTGCTGCAACTTCTGTGTTTGACTTGATCGTGATTCTTTTTCTCCCCTAGGTTGATGAGAACATGAAGGTAGCACAGAAACGAGACGCTGTCTTGCAGGGAATGTTTTATTTCAGGAAAGACATTTGCAAAGGTATTACGTTATCTTAGATTTCTGAGGTCACCTTATGCTGCAACAAGCTGCCAAAGCTCCCCTTTCCCTCTTCTCTGGCAGGTGGCAACGCAGTGGTGGATGGTTGTGGCAAGGCCCAGAACAGCACGGAGCTCGCTGCAGAGGAGTACACCCTCATGAGCATAGACACCATCATCAATGGCAAGGTAGGAGGGTGGCCCTGTACAGCACGCCTCACTGTGCACATCCCCCGGCAGGGAGTTCATAACCTGTCCTGCTTCTTGTAGGAAGGTGTGTTTCCTGGACTGATCCCAATTCTGAACTCCTACCTTGAAAACATGGAAGTAGATGTGGACACCAGATGTAGTATTCTGAACTACCTAAAGCTAATTAAGAAGAGAGCATCTGGTATGATAGTCTTTTATATTTTTTAATCTCATAATTTAGACAGGACGGTACTATCTTAGAAAGTTCAGTTTCTTAATGTAGTCTTAAAAGAATGCCGTATTCAATTCATGCACACTGTTTCACATTTTCACATCTCTGCAATTGTATTCACCTTATAATCTTTGACACTCATAACTTAGATTAGCAGTGCTTTTTTTCTTATCAGCTCATAAAATCGGTGTGCATCTTAAAATCACTGGCATCTTAGATGATGAAATGGCATGTGGATTGCCTACTTATCATTTACATCCCCCTGTATTGATTATACATCATCATGGGCTCTTTTTTAGGGCCAGGGAACTCTGTAAGTTAAATACGCTGACCAGTTCTTCAGCCTGCCTTCATACATGTCATGAGGCTCCTGAGAATCTCCTTTCTTGGTTAGCTTTGAGGAGGTCACACTGACAGTGCCTAACACAGTACTTGGCACAAGGGAGCCATCAGCAGTTAACAGAGTGACAATAATAATGGTAATGGCATCTGTATTTAACTTGAGGCTTCCGTAAACTTTCTGGAGTCACAAAGGATAGCCGTAGAACCCCACCTCATCCCTCAAATGGTATACTGCCAATTTCTCTCTTCATTCACTCTACTTACTGTTCTTTATTCTCTCCACCTCTTTGATCAAAGATCGCTCGAGGGACCCTACAGTCCTCTGAGGCAGTCTCATGACACCGGCATTTGTAGTCCTAGCCCTCTGGCCAAATGGGAGGACACATGCTCTTGTATGCATGTGCTGGCTCCTGTCCCTTAAGAGCTGGCAGTGTCGGCATATGGGTGGCATCTAACAGGTACCATAGAAACTGGATGTATGTGTTCTCATTGCCTGCCTGCAATCTAAAATCCTTGCCCAGGAGGAGTTCTTCAAGCGCTGTGAAAGATGTTCCCACCCCCTGCCATGTGGCTACACTAAAAGGGCATATTGGTTTCTCTTCAGAATTGTGTTTATGCTGACCACTAAAGCAACTTATTAAAAAAAAAAAACAAACTTCTGTTATGTGGTTCTAATTTTTTTTTTTGCTCCCACAGGAGAACTAATGACAGTTGCTAGATGGATGAGGGAGTTTATCGCAAAGCATCCCGACTACAAGCAAGATAGTGTCATAACTGATGAAATGAATTATAGCCTTATTCTGAAGTGTAACCAAATTGCAAATGAATTATGTGAATGCCCAGAGTTACTTGGATCAGCATTTAGGAAAGTAAAATATAGTGGAAGTAAAACTGACTCATTTAACTAGACGTTCTACAGAAAGAAAAACGCATCACTGTTTTACTGACGAACTGGCTGCAGTACCATGCCTGTCAGCCTCTGTGTATGGTATGAAGACCAAATGATAGAACTGTACTGTTTTCTGGGCCAGCGAGCCAGAAATTGATTAAAGTTTTCTTTGGTAGGTAAATCTAGAGTTTATACAGTGTACATGTACATAGTAAAGTATTTTTGATTAACAATGTATTTTAATAACATATCTGAAGTCATTGTGAACCGGCTTGTACATTTTTAAATTCCTACTCTGGAGCAAATACTGTCTAAGCATTTTTGTAAATGTAATGTACTGGTAATTGTACAATACTTGCATTCCAGAGTTTAAAATGTTTACTATAAACTTTTGTTCTTTTAAAGACTACCCGGGACCTGATTTGCTGTAATTTCTCTCTTTACTTTAAAAACACTTTCCATAATTTCCTGTCAGTTCCTTTGTTGTGTACATTAAACGCTTGAATCCATTGAAGTGCTTCCAGGGTAATCTTGGGTTTCTAGCACCTTATCTACCAAGTTTCTTTTGAAATTGGAATAGCTAACCCCTTGGTCAGCTTGCCCCAAGCTTTCCCCTCTGAATAAATAGCCATTGAACTCTGACGACTGTTATCAAAGGAAGTTTTCTTTTGTTTAAATTTGCTGCTTTAGGCATTAAGCTTAAACACAACTCTAAGGAGAAAGGAGATTCTCACCCAGATTTCACAATTTAGTGATCATTGGGGACAGTTTTTTTTTTAAATAACAAAGTTGGCAGGGGGTCAATCGTATTTCTTCCTATACATACGAAGAATTCTGTCAAAAATGGTGTTCATGCTTCTCTTGTGGCCTGTTACTCTGATTGCTGCTGTATACAGTTTTATTACTCTTTAGTTTTTAGCAAGCATATTGATAGACTTTCTTTTAAAAGCCATTCACCCCAGATTTTACCTGGGGAATATTCTACATACTGCTTACTTTCTCTGTAAAACTCATAAATCATGAAAGGCACTGAGTTTTGTGAATCGGAACCCTAAATTTTTAATTGTAAATAAGTTTTAGATAATTGTTACAGCTTTGTGTTGAAGTTTTGTTGGGTTTTTTTTTTTCCAATTAAAGTCCTAACTGCTTCTGAAATAACTATGTATTGTAGATTATGTAGACCTTTACAAGCATAAATATTTAAACTGTAATATGCTACCTTTAAGAGATTGCAATAAAGCTGCTTAAGCTAACCCTGTTTATCTTTAAACACTAGGGTTTGTTCTATATTTTATACATGCATTTCGGATGATTAAAGAATGCCTGGTTTTCGTTTGCAATCTGCTTTTGTAAATCAGGTTGTAAAAAGGCAGATACATTAAAATGTCTGTGGTAGGAGGAAATAAAAGAATGGAATTAGCATTCATTCAGAAACCTATCGCATGTGTGTGAGTTCCACAATTACATAGTAGGAGAGTTTGGTTTTTGTAATTAACCCAGATACCATGAAATTATGTTTTCATCACTGCGACCTCAGATGTTTCTAGAAAGAAGCGTAGTGATGAAGACAAGCAGATGCCTTATCTCCCCAAAGAACTTGGGGACATGGTGAGTGAATGTTGAGTGACTCGGGTGCTGTGTGCACACTGCAGTCTAAGCAGGAGATACTTTGACTGAGGCAGCAAGCCTTGCAGAGAGCTGTTTTCGACTCTTGACTTTGGGTCATTATTCACCCCCACACAGAGTTCATGAAATAATGTTCATCTGAGCACCACACTTTTCTCAGAGCTCTAGTTTCGTTATCTGAATGTTCCTAGGGCAGTGTTTATCAAAGTGTAGTCTACATACAAATCTCTTGCGGGTGTTATTCTGGCTTGGTAAGTCTGGGGTTGGGCCCACATTTCGAACAAGCTCCCAGGCGACGCTGTGGATTTGCTGGCTCCATGAATAATAAGGACTTAGACCTCTTTCTTTACCTAAGTTATGGGCAAATCAATATGAAGTCTCAACACTTGCTTTTAAGTTTAACGTGATATGTCTAGATTTTCTCTTATTAAAAACCAGATAGCGGTCTTTCTCCAGGACAGAGAAGGTAAGCCTCACAACTCATGAGCGTTACCATCTGAACACAGCTGAATTTGGGATTTTGGGAACAGAACTAAAAACCTTAAAACAAGCAAAAAGTGATTTCTCCTTGGTAGAAACACCTGTGGCCAAGCCCAGCCCTTCAGGGCCTAAGTTGAGATACAGCTGGTGGTTAATTAACCTGCTGCTAACAGACTAGTTTCTTGCCCACCTAGTCCCATGCGTGAGTAAGAGGTTTCCTCCCGGTCCCAGGATGCCTCTGCTGCTTGGCTCGTCTCTGAGGCTGTCTGGGAACCTCCCAGTTCAGAAGTGGAGGGAAAATCCATTGCCTTGGGTAACTCCTTCTAAACTACTACCCAAAACAAAAAATTAGCCAGAAGACATGGGCATCCAGAATGTGGTGTGGGTTAGGCCACACATTCTGAGGAGTTGATGGAAGGTTTCTCGGGGACCTGAAGTCTTAAGAAGAGAAAACGTGGAAGTAAGTGTCCTTCAAGCCATTGTAGTGCTTGACATGGGGGAAAGAGGCCGGCGGGGAAGGGGGCCTGTGGTGCCGGGGCCTTTCAGAGCTTGGTTAGATGAGAGGGTTCTTCTCGGAACTGTATAAAGGCTGCTCAGTTGTGTGGTTTTCAGAGGTCCTGCCAATAAGCTTTTTTGTTTAGGTTAAGCCTCCCCAGCTTTCCCTGGAGATAAGCCACTGAGTTCTATCAGCTGCTGTCTTCCCTCCATTATGCTTTTGTGTAAATATTTAACATTCCTTATAAACAATTCTGGAAGTATATGCCAAGTGATATTTACGGAAGTGTAAGATGTCTCAGTTCAGGCTGCTGTAACTACCGCAGACTGACTGACACAGCTGACATTTGTTACTGTTTGGGAGGCTGGAAGTGCAAGAGCTAGGCACGGGCAGATTGGGTTCCTGGTGAGTGCTGTCTTCATGGTTTGCAGGTGGCTGTCTTGCTGCAGCCCCACGTGTTGGATAGACCATTTCTCTGGTATCTCTCCTATATAAGGGCACTAATCCATTCATGAGGGCTCTACCCTCACAAGGTTGGGAAAGAATGTATCTTGTACCTTGGCTGGGAAAGATACATTCCTCACTGTTGTGTTTTCCTGGTAAGCAGAGGCTGAGATAGGCTAGATAATCCCTAAAGCCCCTTTTCACTCTCAATAGTCTATGAAATGAAACATTACAAATATAAGTATGGAAGATACATGATGAGAATAATGAGCTGGGTGCTGTGGCTCATATAATTGGCACTTTGGGAGGCCAAGGCAACGGGATGGCTTTAGTCCAGGGATTCAGGACCAGCCTGGGCAACATAGATTTCTATCATTACAAAAAAAAAAAAAAATAGCTAGATGTGGTGGTGTCCACCTGTGGTCCTAGCTACTAGGAAAACTGAGGTAGGAGGATCACTTGAGCCCAGGAAACAGAGGTTGCAGTGAGCTGTCCAGCCTGGGTGACAGAACAAGACTCTGTCTAAAAAGAAAAACTAAACAAACCAATGGACTGTATAACAGTGACAGAAAACTGCTACATACAACGTAAGGGATGAATCTCACAGACATTGAAAGAAGCCAGATAAAGAATGTGTACTGTACAATTTGATTTATAAGCTCAAGAACAAAGTTAAGTGACAATTATTGAAGTCCCACTAGTTGTTACCTCTGGATGGGAATGAACAAGTACCAAATAGACTAACTTCTAGGTTGCTAGACATGTTTTATAATCTGGGTGGATATCAAGATGTTTAAAAATCACTGGGCTATACACTTAAGATGAGGGCACTTTACACATTTTGGGTTTGTTATGCTTCAAACAGAAGCAAAATGTGGGTTAAAATGGTTCAGAAAGGAGGATGGGAGAAAACAAATTTTTCTGAGCAAAAACTAGTGCATGAGTCTGTTTTCACGCTGCTGATAAAGACATACCTGAGACTGGATAATTTATAGAGAAACAGAGGATTCACAGTTCCATGCAGCCGGGGAGGCCTCACAATCATGGCAGAAGGCAAAAGGCACATCTTACCTGGCAGCAGGCAAAGACAGAATGAGAATCAAGCAAAGGGGAAGCCCCTTATAAAATCATCACATCTCGTGAGACTGACTTACTACCATGAGAACAGTATGGGGGAAACTGCCCCCATGACTCAATTATCTCCCACCAGGTCCCTCCAACAATATGTGGGAATTATGGGAGATAGAATTCAAGATGAGATTTGGATGGGGCCACAGCCAAGCCATATCAACTAGTGTGGTGAATGTGTTGAAAAACTGCACATTTATGCCCTTTTAATACATTACGCTTTCATCATGGCTGATGAAAGCAGTTTAAAAACCCAGTGTCTCAGTCAAAATTGTTGTGTTCTGAAGTTCCTGGGAAGTTTATCAGCACTGGGTTGGGACAGGATACAAGTATTTCTAGCCTAAAAGCAAAAGTGTAGAACTGAGTTCCAATCCCAATATACATACTAGTTGGGTGACTTTAGACAAGTGGCATAGCCTCCTTGTCTCTGTATCATCTGTGAAATGGACATGAGAACTCTTTGCCAATTTGCTATGTGGTTGAAATAAGGTGATATACATAAAAGCAAAGGACATAACCTGTTCAGGCAAGCCACGTTCACTCCCTATTCTGCCCCTGGAGAGTGTGAGGACACCATTGTATTGAAGATGACACAATCTTCATCTACTTTCTACCAGTATACAACACACATTTTCTTAATAGTCTCCTTTGAAATAATTTACCCTTCCAAGAATGCAATGAGGTCAGCAAAGAAAAACAATCACACTGATGACTTAGGACCTAAAATTTCTAGGGGAAAAAAACACCATGAGAAGCTCTTCCTATGTCTTTATCACCACTCAAACAGTCCTGGTGAGTTGCCGGGAACCTTTTTAGGCTTTGTCCAAAATAAAACCATGCATTTTGAATACTATTGGTCCTGCTGCAAACTAGAGATCCTTGGCATATTCAGAAATTTTGCATGCAAGTGACAGAAAACCCCCATACCCACCAGCTTTAGATAAAAAGAAAATCTACAAGCTTGTATCGTGGAAACATCCAAGAGGTGGCACTAGCTTCAGGTACAGGTTATTGGCTCAAATGCTCTTCAAGTCCTGGTCCCCATTGCTGGCTTACATCTTCCACTGTAACAGTTTCACTCTCAGGCAGGCTTTCTCCATAGACTACACTCCCCCGGTGCCCAGCCCTATCCAGCAGACCCAGCAATGCCAAGCATACATTACAGTAGCTGGGCACCCCCAGCGGAAAAGAACCTCTCATTTGCCATAAGTGTATAGGAAAATCTGGGTCTGTCTGATTTTTATGCAGAACCATGATGTGTTTCTATAACAAGTGGGGAGACTGGGTTCTAGTTCTGACTCTACAACTAGTGTTCGTATGCATTAAGCAAGCCATTTCTTCCCTTTGGACCTCAATTGTCTAATCTATAAAATAGAGGAATAAAATGTCAATGCCATCTTGAGTCTGTTTTAGAGCTATCGTTTAAGTTATCCACACTACGTGCTTTTTCCTCTGGAAGTTAGATAATAGTGCCCTCTAGTGGTCTTTTCAGTAGGTGCCTTTTTATTTAGTTTGATTTACAAATACGCCTCAATTCACAGAGACATTCGGAGCACAGTTGCTATAAAATGAAATTCTACATGGAAATGTATCTTTCCATTCTCATTTTAAGATACAAATATGCTTGTGCTCGGACATAAGCAGTTAAAACTGTGGATTTCACGTTTATTACTGTTTTCGCGCATAGTGGTCATTTGGTTATATTGTACATTGTTGTTCTTCATATGTGTTTTCTGCTATCCCTTGTGATTTCTTCTTTGGCCATGGGTTATTTAGTAGAATGTGGCTTCATTTCAAAACTTTTGGAAATTTTCTAGATGTCTTTTTTTATTATTAAAGTGTAGTATAGTTTCATTTTTGGTCGTAGAATATTCTGTATTATTTCAATGCGTGGCATGTTTGACTTTTTCATAGCCCAGCATATGGTCTTTCTTGATGAATATTTCATGTACATTTCAGGATAATATGTATCTGACGTGTATAGTGTGTAGTTCTCTTTAATAGTTGAATTTTTGATAACGTCCTTCACATCATCTGTAACCTTACTGCTTCTCTTGGTCTACTTTTCTTTGAACAACTGAGGGTGGAATATTAAAAACCCAAAATGTGATTATGAATTTGTCTGTTTTTCTATTTAGTTTTGTCAGTTTTTGTCTCGTATACTAGGTATCTTCACACTTAGGAATTGTATATCTTCTTGTTGTTTTTGAGACAGAGTCTCACTCTGTCACTCAGTCCAGTGGTGCGATCTCGGCTCACTGCAAACTCTGCCTACTGGGTTCAAGCAATTCTCCTGCCTCAGCCTCCCCAGCAGCTGGGATTATAGGCATCTGCCACCATGACTGGCTAGTTTTTTTTTTTTGTATTTTCAGTAGAGACGGGATTTCTCCATATTGGCCAGGCTGTTCTCGAACTCCTGACTTCAGGTGATCCTCCCGCCTCAGCCTCCCAAGGTGCTGGGATTACAGGAGTGAGCCACCGCGCCCAGCCAAGAATCGTATGTCTTCCTGATGAATTGGCTCTTCTATCATAATAAAGTATCGTCTTTTTCAATCTCTGGGAATACTTTCGTTTGGAATTTTACTTTGTCTGATATTAACATTCCACATCAACTCTCTTACAATAAGTGCTTACACAATAAATAGTTTCTATCATTTTATTGCAGCCTATCTATGATTTAAGAATTCAAGTGTTTCCTTTTAAACAGCTTCTAGTTGGGTCTTATTTTTTAAATCCTTCTGAATGGAAGTGCTTAGTTTATTAACATTTATTGTAAGAACTGATACGGCTGAGTTTCAATCTACCGTCTCTTAGTCTCCTATTTGTTTCTGATGTTCTGTGTTCCTTTAATGCTCATTTCCTGTCATCTTTTGGTATTTCATTTTGTCTCCTCTATGGACTTAATAACATCTTGAATTTAAAAATGGTTTCTCTTTCCGTATTTTTAAATGATTATGCATCTCTAACTTACTACAATTAAGCACAGACTAACGCTAAATCAGTTCATATAAAATGAAACGCCATAAAGGAGGACATATCCATCCACCACCTCCCATTCTCTGTGCTCCTGTTGTCATATATTTTACTACTACGTATGTTATGCTGTTCACAATTCAGCGTTGATGTTTTACTTTAAAAGCAAAATACATCAAGGCTTTACATCTAAAATATGTAAGAACTCTCAAAACTCCCAGAGAAAAGCAAACAATCTAATCATAAAATGAGCAAAAGTCACAAAAGAGATGATATTTCACCGAAGAGGCGAGGCAGATAGCAAATAAATAAGCAATGAAAAGATGTGTAATATCACTAGCCTCCGGGGAAATGCAAATTAAAACCACAGAATATTACTACTTGCCTATTCAAAAAGTTAAAATGAAAAAAATTAGTGATAATACCAAATGCCAGCAAGGACACAGGACACTTGATCACTTGCATGTTGCTGGTGGGGATATAAAGTGGTACAGCCACTCTAGGAAACAGGCAGTTTCTTATCAAACTAAATGTGCGATTACAATTCGACCCAGCAGCTGCACTCTTGGGCATTTATCCAAGAGAAATGAAAACTTACGTTACACAAAAACCTGTATACAAATGTTCACAGCAGCTTTATTCCAACTAGCCAAACACAGGAACCAACCTAGATGTCGTTTCAAGGAGTGAAGGGCTGAGCAAACACTGGTACATCTATCTCATCGAAGACTACTCAGCAACAAAAGGGGATAAACTAGTGATACCAGCAACAAACTAGATGAGTCTCCGGTGAATTATGATCAAGATAAAAAGCCCAATACCAATTGGTTGCTAGAGTTCAGGACAGGGTGGGGAGGATACAGGAGAGAGGTTGGTGTGGTTATAAAAGGCCAGGACAAGGATCCCCATGAAAGATGGCACTGTTCGGTATCTTGACTGTGAAGTGGAAATGTGAACTTATGAACGCGATAAAATTGTATAGAACTAAATACACAAACACAAATGCATACAAGGAAAACTGTAGAAATGGAATAAGATGGAGAGATCACACCCAATGCCAATATCTTGGTTATGATACTGTATAATAGTTCTTCAGACTGTTTCCAGTGGGAAAAAAAATTGGGTCAAGAGTCCAGTCATTCTGTATTATTTCTTATAACCGTATAAACCTAGAATTACCTCAAAATTAAAAGTTTAATTTTAAAAAGGCAAATATACAGACACAAGAAGGTACAAAGAGGTACAAATAAATGTTCCCATCATTAAAGAATTCATCATGAAGGCAGGGTTAGGAAGCCAGTGATTTTAGAAATGGCAAAGTTTCATTGGTCACATTTAGGAGACAGTGTAACTGTAGCAGATCAACTCTGTAGTCACATAATCACACCAGTGGATGTTTACTGCACAATCTAAATGCTTTCCATGTGTCAGCTCAATCTTTACTAGGATCCCCTGCAGTAGGATATTATGATTGTCATTTTGCCAGTAAGGAAACGAGAGCATAATTAGGTTAACCAACTTTCCCGTTTTTTGTTTGTTTGTTTGTTTTAAATTTTAGTCCTGATTTGGCCAATCTTGGCTGATATTTTGGCGCTTTTATATACAGAGCATTGGATTATTTGTCAAAAAGTCTTGAGGGAGGCGGGCACAGTGGCTCATGCCTGTAATCTCAGCACTTTGGGAAGCCAAGGTGGGAGGACCGCTTGAAGCCAAGAGTTTCAAACCAGCTTGAGCAATATAGTGATATTCCTGTCTCTACCAAAAAAATTAAAAATTACACAGTGGTGTGTGCATGTAGTCCCAGCCACTCAGGAGGCTGAGGTGGGAGGATTGTTTGAACCCAGAAGTTCAAGGTTACAGTGAGCTATGAATGTGCCACTGCATGCCAGCCTGGGCAACAGAGTTCTCAAAAAAAAAGGGGGGGGGGCTTGGGTTCTAGCCCCACTCTACTACTGATCCACGTTTTAACTTGAAGAGTGATTCAATCACTTGGTTTCCCCACTTGAAAAAAAAAAAACTGCAGTACATATCTAGAATCCTTACCACATGGACGTTCTATATTTTTGGTTCTTTGACTCTAAAATGGTCAGTATAAAAGAGTGTTTTCCAACCTCATTTTGGCTGTTAGAGCCGTCTCTGGTGACTTCACCCCTTTCCCCCGAACCCTTCACATATTTACTGAGCATCCACTCCAGTTGTATGCTGGGCATTTGTCTTCACGGGGTTACTGGTGCACACACTACCTTCACCCTTCTCTCTCTCCCTGCAAAAGGCTTTTCTAATACTTTCAGCCATGGCCAATTTCAGGTGACAGCAATGGTAGTCATTTATTGAGTGCTTACCAAATGCTAGGGATTGACACAGGCGATGCCATTTTTTCAACACAAAGCCCTGTGAAATGGGTCCTATTAGACAGTTTTTACACCTGTGGCTTAGAAGACTTTAATGTATAGTGTGAGGACAGTTGTAGTGGGAGGCAGAGGCAGGTTTAAACCCTCACCTACTTAGACACACTTGGCAATACTATCTATCCCTTTAAGCCTTCCAGAGGATGTTTTAGGATATGGATTGCTCCATTTTATGCATATCTATATTAACATAAAAATATATATTTTATACGTGCTCACTTTCATTTCTGAACATTAACATTTGATAACAAACCACTTTAACTGAAAGAGCCTTGCAATTCCAGCATCTCCCTCACGGTGGCAGTATAAGACTAATCCATGTACATGCAGCCAGCAGCACCAACAACTAACCCGGAAGAAACCTCCTTAAGAAATGAGGTAATCCCAGCACTTTGGGAGGCCGAGGCAGGCGGATCACAAAGTCACGAGTTCGAGACCAGCGTGACCAAAATGATGAAACCCCGTCTCTACCAAAAATATAAAAAATTAGTTGGGAGTAGTGGTGCATGCCTGTAATCCCAGCTACTCAGGAGGCTGAGGGAGGACAATTGCTTGAACCCAGGAGGTGGAGGCTGCAGTGAGCCGAGATCGCACCACTGCACTCCAGCCTTGGCGACAGAGCAAGACTCTGTCTCAAAATAAAAATTTTAAAAAATCAGTTTTTGGTGAAGTTTTTGGTGTTACATAAAATGCAAAATTAGGACCCTCAGAAGGGGAAAAAAGTATCTCAGGTATCTAGGTTATTTACCCCAGAAACAAAAGAAATTTAACAAACTTGCAAAACAGAAACAACAATTTCCTATGGGGAAAAAATAAAGCACCTGTTTGGGGCTGTCTGCCCATTTAGTAACTGGCCTTGGTAGTCTAGCAGCAAGCACAATAGCCCTGTCTACAGATTCCTTTCCCATTTCCTTGGTCCCCTTGAAACCAAGCATTTGAGAACAAATAGTTCATTTCTCCTTTCTTAATTTATTCTGAAGGTTTTAAACATAGGGATGCCTGGCATATAGAAATTTCACATATTTTTCTGAACAACTATGGCCTATCAACCCTTGCCTGATGATTAAATGAAGGATGATGTGGGTCCAAGGTTCTTAAAGAGCTTGGTTGCAACTAGTGAATTAAAAAAAAAAAAAAAAAAAAAAAAAAAAAAAAAACACCAGACAATAAAGTATTGAATTACATCTGGGTACGGTAGACATCATTGGGCTGACTTCAGAATTAGCCCCTAGAAGTTTGCTTTTTCCTTGACTCTTGGTCATAGGTGATTGGACTAAAAGTGAACACCTGACTCAGGAAGAGAAAGTCCATTGGCTGACCAGGAACCAATTAGGGTCTCTCTCTTGAGAACTCCAACTAAGAGACAGAGCTGAAGGTAATTTAGTCCAGTGTGGGTGTAGGGTGTAGACAGATATAAAACCCAAGAACTCTTGGTACTGAGGAGTTTTGTTCAATTTTCCTCAGATTTTAGGGGATGACCAGGATCCCTCCCAACAAAGTATCATTTTTGTTCAAGCTTAATTTTAGTGAGTTATGTTACATGCATTCTCCACCAGAGACTCCAAGCCCAGTGCAAAGTGCAGTGAGGGCATACAAAGAATTTATGCCATTTCCCTGCTGTCCTGGGTATGGGTAATTTTCCTTGCTGTGGAAGAGAACAGGGTCTCTGGAATTCAACCCACCTCTGTGACCCTGTGAATGCTCCTTTTTTTCTCTCTCAGAGACTCAGCTTTGTTCTCAGTAACGTGGAAATGATAGCATCTGGCTGACAAAGTCATTTGGAACAGGAAGTGTCCATCTGGCCGGGTGCCTGGTGCATGGCAGAGTCTCAGTAAATGTCAGCGTCTGCATTGCCTTGCCAGGAGGTCCTTTGGCTGCTCTCAAATGCAAGTCACACAAAAATCGTGGGAGTTTTTTTTTTTTTTTTTTTTTTTTTTTTTTTTATACATCATTCCTATAGAGAAACAAATACAGTCACATTTAATAATGGCTGTTAGACAGGGGTAGGTTCTCTCTGGAGCCTCTGGAGGTGGTGGGAAGTGGGGGTCAGTCACTGATCCCAAGAAATAGGCTATAGGACTGAGCCAGTTTCTGGAGAGAAGGGATGTCACTCCTACATGTAAGCCAATGGTGAAGTTCAGGTAGAAAAGTCCAGAGGGACCGTTGAGCCCACTTGCTTGACGATATTGGTGCAGGACAAGTCTAACCTTCCCAACTGGGCAGCTGCCCCTTCCAACTAGTGGTCTTTCTTGAGGAGAAAATATTTACCAATCAACTTATTCTCATGAAGGCACAAGGGTCTGATAGGGACACCTCTCCTCTAGGCATTTTCATAGAAGTTGGTGAGGATGACATACAGAAAAACCTCTATGCATTGAATTTCAGGCACCATCAGGGAAATGTTTTTTCTTAGGGTGACTTTCAAAGTATCTTTAAATCTCCCTGTTACAAATGGGGTATTAAACAGACTGCTCTGCCTAGAGAAAAGATTCCCAAGATTCTGTGTAGTTGCTGGGAAGTGATTGAAGTCTGCAGTGCCCTGTTTTGAGAAAGTGTTGACAATACAGTGGAAAGTTGCATCTGGCAGCTAACAAATATTTCTTGAGGGTCCACTCGAAGCCAGGGATTGTGGCACTGAAAATGCAAGGTGATCAAAACAAGCCATTCCTGCCCTCGAGAACCCCGCGGGCTCGTGAGCATGCACCGAGTGTCACATACAGCTTATATCTCGGATGTTTTTCACAGTCCGGCCCCCCCAAGATTCATTTCCAAATTCTGTGGAGGGCCTAGAACTGTGTCCTCAAAGCTCTTTAGGGCAGGGGGGCACTAATATCTCTCTTCATTCGATTTTCCTTTCTTTCTTTCCTTTTTTTTTTTTTTTTTTGTTTTTTGTTTTGTTTTGTTTTGTTTTTGTTTGTTTGTTTGTTTGTTTGTTTTTGGAGAAATGGAGTCTCACTGTATTGCCTAGGCTAGTCTCAAACTCCTGGGTTCAAGCAATCCTTCCATCTCAGCCTCCTGGGTAACTGGGACTCCAGGGGTGCACCACCATGCGCAGCCTTATTACTTCTTTTTAAAGCTTATTACTCCTTTTTAAAACTTTTCTTTTTTAAAGCAGAGAATGTGCTCATTCATTCTGCAGCTGAATCTTGAATAACTTTGCCACTTCAAGAGTTCCAACCCCCAAAACATTGCCGTCACTTACCAGGTATTCAATCCTTTCTTGGACCCCATAGCCTGGCTGCCCAAGTCAGACAAGTATGGGAGATGACATTTTGTTTGTGAGGACGCAGAGACAGCCACTGGCAACATACCGAAGTATTACAGAGACTTGCTGTGAAGCAAGGCCAGCGAAACATCGCTTACACAATCAAATAACAAAGAGGGGCGTCTTTTTCAAAATTAAAGGTCTATGTGTAAATAAATTCTTTCTGAAAAATAAACAAGATATGAGATAAGGATCCAGGTTTGCTTTGGTATTACTATGGTTACCAGAATAATATTCAAGATGTTTTCAGCATGTTCTCTTCCTTTTGAACACATTCCGCAAGTAAAGCAGGCCTGAGCTTGGTCTACAAAGCCCAGGAAGCACTCTCTGATGGATGTAGAAGGATGGGTTTAACACATTGCTAAGCTTAAAAACAAACAGAAAGCCTAGGAAAGGTTCTCTTCTTTACTGGTTCAAAAAAGTGCCTGGTAAGAAAAAGTTGTTAGATACACTATTAGTGACATGACTGTTTGGTATTATCAATATCACTCTCAATCAGTCAGTATTAGTGAGCTCTTCTGAGCACACCTACCATAAGAAGTCATTTACCGGATGGTTATTGAAACAGTTCCATATAAAATTTTGAATTAGTTGCTTAATGTTCTTATTTTTTCCACAGTGTTTTTCTTGACCTAGAGATAGGCTCAGTTCTATTCCTCCTAACAACGAACTCTTAGCTTTGCTCCCCAAACCTAAACTGAGGACCTGGAATTGACCTCGTTTCACTGCTGCATAACACAATGTTTCCTGCTTGACAAAAATCCTATCTTGAGTTTGCAAACCTCCCTGCTTTTAAAACTGAAACTGGACTCCTTCCTTACACCTTATACAAAAATTAACTCAGGATGGATTAAAGACTTAATCGTGAGACCCAAAACCATAAAACCCTAGAAGAAAATCTAGGCAGTACCATTCAGGACATAGGCATGGGCAAAGACTTCATGACTAAAACACCTAAAGCAATGGTAACAAAAGCCAAAATTGACAAAAGGTTTCTAATTAAAGAGCTTCTGCACAGCCAAAGAAACTATCATCAGCGTGAACAGGTAACTGACAGAATGGGAGAAAATTTTTGCAATCTATCCTTCTGACAAAGGGCTAATATCCAGAATCTACAAAGAACTTAAACAAATTTACAAGAAAAAACAAACCCATCAAAAAGTGGGCGAAGGATATGAACAGACACTTCTCAAAAGAAGACATTTATGCAGCCAAAAAACATATGAAGAAAAGCTCATCATCACCGGTCATTAGAGAAATGCAAATCAAAACCACATTGAGATACCATCTCATGACAGTTAGAATGGCGATCATTAAAAAGTCAAGAAACAACACATGCTGGAGAGGATGTGGAGAAATCGGAACACTTTTACACTGTTGGTGGGAGTGTAAATTAGTTCAACCATTGTGAAAGACAGTGTGGCGATTCCTCAAGGATCTAGAACCAGAAATACCATTTGACCCAGCAATCCCATTCCTGGGTATATACCCAAAGGATTATAAATCATTCTACTATAAAGACAAATCAACATGTATGTTTACTGCAGCACTATTCACAATAGCAAAGACTTGGAAGCAACCCAAATGCCTATTAATGATAACCTAGATAAAGAAAATGTGGCGTATAATACACCATGGAATACTATGCAGCCACAAAAAAGGATGAGTTCATGCCCTTTGCAGGGACATGAATGAAGCTGGAAACCACCATTCTCAGCAAACTGACACAGGACATTCTCACTCATAAGTGGAGCTGAAAAATAAGAACACATGGACAGGGAGGGGAACATCACACACTGGGGCCTGTTGGGGGATGAGGGGCTTGGGGAGGCATAGCACTGGGAGAAATACCTAATATAGATGACAGATTGATGGGTGCAGCAAACTACCATAACCCATGTATACCTACGTAACAAACCTACACGTTCTGCACATGTATCCCAGAACTTATAATAATAATTTTAAAAGACTCCCTGCTTCTTTATTTTCTCTTATAAACCTATAAAAGGATTGATGATGAGCAGAGAGAAAAAGACACAAATAAGGACAGGAGGCAATAGAACATAGAGCTCAAGGAACAAGGTCTCTGACATCTGACTGCCCGCCTTTAACTATGTGACCTTGGGGAAGTAATCTAGCCTGCTTGTGCCTTGGTTTCTTCACAGGCAAAGTGGGGATGGTAATAGCAGCACTCACAGAGTTGTGAGGATAAAAGGACTAGTGCATGGCAAGCATTAAAGATAGTGCCTACAGAACAGCAAGCACTCGATAAATGCTACCTATTCTTCTAGCTGAGTGCAGTTTTAAAAAATTACCCTAAATTGGCCAGGTGCAGTGGCTCATGCCTGTAATCCCAGCACTTTGGGAGAGCAAGGCGGGCGGATCACCTGAGGCCAGGAGTTCAAGACCAGCCTGACCAACATGGTGAAACCCTATCTCTACTAAAAATACAAAAATCAGCCGGGTGTGGTGGCACATGCCTGTAGTCCCAGCTACTCAGGAGACTGAGGCAGGAGAATCTCTTGAACCCAGGAGGTGGGGGTTGCAGTGAGCCGAGATTGCACCACTGCACTCCAGCCTGCGCAACAGAACAAAGACTTCATCTCAAAACAAAAACAAAAACAAAAACAAAGAAAGAAAGAAAAGAAAAAGGGAGAGCTAATGAATATAAAAACCTACTTGTAATCCGGAAAATGAAACTAAAAATGGAATTAATTTTTACTAATAAAATTAGTAGAGTCGGGTTTTTTAGAGTATCATACACAATACCGGCAGAGATAAAGCAAAATGGGCACTTTCTCACACTCTGACAGCACTAACCTTAGAACTTAAAAATATTCACATTTTTACTGAGATAGTCTATTTCTAGGAATCTGTGATAACAAGATGATCAGAAACACGGAGCGCATATTATATACCTATTCATGTATATCACTATAACAATATCTCTTCACAGTGCTACTTAAAATTTTTAAAAATTAGACAACCCAAAGTCTGCTGATACGGAAAGAGTTACAAATGTTATCTTGTGGAATGAATGGTATATAGCAGGCGTCCCCAAACTACGGGCTCGCGGTCTGCATGCGGCCCCCTGAGGCCATTTATCTGCCCCCACCGCCGCACTTCAGGAAGGGGCACCTCTTTCATTGGTGGTCAGTGAGAGGAGCACAGTATGTGGCGGCCCTCCAACGGTCTGAGGGACAGTGAACTGGCCCCCTGTGTAAAAAGTTTGGGGACGCCCGGTATATAGCATTTGCAACTGCTCGAAAAGGTATTTATGAATAATTTTTAATGACATGATAAAATGATTATTATGTGGTTTTAGTACATGACACAGATTGTAGAGCTTAATATGCAATATAATAACTATGCAACAAATATAAGAGCATAGTAAAAAGAAAGAAAGCAATTTGAGACATGCACAGTGATTTCCTTTAGCTAGTCAGATTTTGGCTGATTTTAATTGCTTCTCTATACTTTTCTGTCATTTTCATTCTTCTGCAGTGGATCTAAGAACACTGCAAGGCCTCTGAGGAAGATGCTGTCTTTGCTTTCCATCTCATGCCAGGTCTATTAGCCAATGGCTCTCAACTAATGGACATTAGGGTTAACATCAATTAACTCTTCTTCAGTTCTCAAGTTCATGTTTGTTTGTGTTCTGGACTCCAGTCATAAAAGATAGTCTTAATAATACTGCTACATGTCAATGATGTGAGGTTGAGAAAAACCAACAATGAAAATAAATTAAAAATTAGACTGGGTGTGGTGGCTCACACCTGTAATCCCAGCACTTTGCAAGGCCAAGGTGGGCAGATCACCTGAGGTCAGGAGTTCAAGACCAGCCTGGTCAACATGGTGAAACCCCGTCTCTACTAAAAATACAAAATTAGCTGGGCATGGTGACACATGCCTGTAATCCCAGCTACTTGGGAGGCTGAGGTAGGAGAATTGCTTGAACCCGGGAGGCGGAGGTTGCAGTGAACCGAGATTGTGCCATTGCACTCCAGCCTGGGTAACAAGAGTGAAACTCTGTCTCAAAAAAAAAAAAAAAATTAAAATAACACTACAAGTTTTTAGTTACTATCTTTTTGTTACTCTGTGGTAGTAAAATACATACATGAGAGTATTATAATTTTTCAATGACTAATGGCATTATTTTTGTTTGTTTTTTAAAGAGCAATTATATGTGCTCCTAACAATACCATCTAATTTTTATAGTCTTAAAATTTGCCATAAACCAGCTTCTTTCAACTTGGTTCTACAGAGCACCTTTCTAAAAGGTGTTAACAGGTAAGCCGAGTTTGAGAAACCCTGCTGTTTTGTTTGCCTGTTTCCCAAACATATTTAACCATGGATATCTTTTATCAAGTAGTGTTTTTTAACATCCCATGAAACTGTGTTTCCTAGGAACACATGTTACCATTTGTGAAATGCTGCAGTAATACGCATGATAACAGAATGCTAGTAAATAGGAGAATGTATTTTCTGGAAAAAGTAGGATTTTTGTTTCTACTGTCATCATACTTGAAATACTTTATAGATGGGTTCAAGAATGTTATGGACTGAACTGTGTCTCCCCCAAAAATTCATTTTTGAACTCTCTTAACTCCCAGTACTTAGCATATGACTTTCTTTGGAGATAAGAAATTGAAAGTGGTAACTAAGTTAAAATGAGGCCATCAGGGTGGGCCCTAATACAACAGGATCGGTGTCTTTCTAAGAAATTTGAACACAGACCCACAGAGAAAAAAGATGGTATGAAGCCACAGGGAGAAGACAGCTGTGTGCTAGCCAAGGGAGAGGCCTTGAGAGAAACCAATGTTGCTGCCACTTTGATCTAGGATTTCTTGTCTCCAGAAGGGTGAGGAAATAGATTTCTATCGTTGAAGCCATCCAATCTGTGGTACTTTGTTATGGCAGCTCTCGAAAATTCATGCAAGTGGTGTGCCAGCACAAACATCCCTGTCCAGGCAGGTTGGGAGGGTCTTCATAGGAGTATTTGACTGTTGCTACTGTTTAGAATTCTGGAAGCATGGTGATAATAACAGACTGATTTTCAGTTGGTTTTGTTATTGCTTTTAAATTTTCTATGGTGTGTCCCCTTGCTGCCTGGACCTTCCCCAATCCTCTTGGCACACCATTAACATCCATCAGGGTTGTTGGTTGAATTGTGTCCCCACAAAAGACGCATTGCGGTCCTAACCTCCAGTACCTTTGAATTTGACCTTGTTTGGAAACAGGCTTTTGCAGCTGTAATCAAGTTAAGATGAGGTCATATTAGATCATGGTGGGCCCTGAATCTGCTGATTAGTGTCCTTATAAAAAGAGAGATTTGGAGACACACAGACACACAGGGACAGGGGCCGTGTGAAGATGGAGGCTGAGACTGGGGATACACTGCTTCAAGTCAAGGAATGTCAAGGGATTCCAGCAAATACCAGGAACTAGAGGAAGCAAGGAAAAAATTTCCCAGAGAGCCTTCCGAGGGAACGTGGCCCTGCTGACACTCTGATTTTGGACTTCTAGCTGCTGGGACTGTGAGACAGTAAATTTCTGTTGTTTTAAATTGCCCAGCTTATTATAATATTGTACTTCATTGCACAAATGAATGAAGTTTTAAATTGCCCAGCTTATTATATTGTACTTCATTACACAAATTTTCTTCATCTAGGAAACTAAAACAAACAGGAAAAGTTGAAACTTACTGATTACTGACTTAAGCAGTCCTCTTCCTATTTCAAAGTCTATTCACCTTTTGGGATACTAATTATGGACTTACCTATTTCTCCTTCTCTTAGCCCCCAGTTGATTGGCCAGTCAGAAATGATTGAAGGGAAACAGAGCAAGATGATAGGCCAGAAGCTGCCACCAGTTTTCCTCTCCACAGGAACACCGAATTGAACACATATCTGCCTAAACACACCATCCTAAGAACCAAAATTTAGGTGAGAGATTACAGTACCTGGTTTGAACGTCCTGTCACTGAAAGAGGCACTCGGTGCTGCCCTGTCACAGCAAAAGCAACACTGGGCAGAGCTCAGCCAGTGCCTGCGGAGGGAGCATCTAGACCAGCCTTAGCCAGAGGAGAATCAGCCATCCTAGCAGTCAAAACCTGAGTTCCAGCAAGCCTTGACATTGTGAGTTACAGTGACCTGGGGTTCTAAATAAACGTGAAAAACAGCCTAAGCCACGAGAACTGCAATTCCTGGGCAATTCAAGGTACTATGCTGGGCTCAGAACCAGTGGACTTTTGAAACAGGTAACACAGTGAGACACCAGGCAGGGGAGCCAAGGGAGTGCCTGAACCACTCCTCTTCAAATCCCAGGCAGCGCACGTAACAGCTTCAGGAGAGACTCCTTCCTTCTGCTTAAGAGAAAAGAGGGAAGACTAAATAAGACTTTGTCTTGCGACTTGGATACCAACTCAACCACAGTAGTATAGGGTACTAGGCAGAGTCCTGAGGTTCCCATTCCAGGTCTTAGTGTGCAGACATTTCTAGAACAACTTGGGCAAGAAGGGATCCTGTTGTCTTAAAGGGAAGCAGCCAGCCGTGGCAAGACGTATCACCTGCTGAACAAAGAGACCGTGAGGGCTGCAGAATGAGCAGCAGCACGCAGGCAGCGCTCACTGTGGGCCTTGGGGGAGACTCAGAGCCGCACTGGCTTCCGATGAGACTTGGCACGTTCCCAGGTGTGGGGATTACGAGGGACTGATTCTGTTGAGAAAAGGAGAGGGAAGAGTAAAAGGGGATTTTGTCTTGCAGCTTAGGTACCACCTCGGCAACAGTGGGGCAGAGGATCGAGTGGACTTTTGGCATCCCCGATTCCAGGCCTTGGCTCCTGGATGGCATTTCTAGACCTGCCCTGGGGCAGAGGAGAGCCACTTCCCTGAAAAGAGAGTCCCAGTCTTGGTAGCCTTCACCACCACAAACTGACTGAGGAGTCCTTCGCCTTGAGTGAACACTGGTGGTAGCCAGGTGGTACTCGTCACAAGTTGGGGGTGGTGGCGGCCATGAAGAGAGACTGCTGTGGTTGTGGAAAGGGAGGGAAAAGTGAGAAAAACTTTGTGTTTTTTTTTTTTGCTTGGGTGCCAGCTTAGCTGCAGTGGCAAAGACTAGCAGTTAGATTTCTAACTCCCGGTCCTGGCTCCCAGACAGCATCTCTGGACCCACCCAGGACTAGGGGAACTCACAACCCTGAATGGAAGGACACAAGCCTGACTCGCTTAATCATCTGCTGATTGTAGAGCCCTCGGGCCTTTGAGCAAACGTAGGTGGTAGCTAGACAGTGGTTACTGCAGGTCTCCAGCAAGACCCATTGCTGTGCTGGTTCCAAGTCTAACCCAGAGCCGAGCCAGTGGCGGTGGCCTCAGGGGTTCTGGTGTGAGGCCTCCCCCAGGAACAGACAGCTTGAGAGAGAGAGAGAGAGAGAGAGAGAGAGAGAGAGAGAGAGAGAGAGAACAAGAGAGAGAGAGTTTGTTGGAAAGAAAGTAAAGAAAGAAAACAAGAATTTCTCTGCCTCATAATCCAGAGAGAGAGAGAGAGAGAGAGAGAGAGAGAGAGAGACAGAGAGACAGAGAGACAGTTTGTTGGGAAGAAAGTAAAGAAAGAGAACAAGAATTTCTCTGCCTCATAATCCAGAGAATTCTTACGGATCTTATCTAAGACCACCTAGGTGCTACCTCTGTGAGTCTACAAGAGACACACCACTGCTGAGCTTGGGGTGCCCACAAATGCAGATACAGCTGCAATGATCAAAAACTTAGATAACAACACCAAGTCCCTTCAAATACCTGAAAATGTTCCCTAAAAAGGGCAAATACAAAGGAGCCCAGACTGGGAAGACTATGGTAAATACTTAACTCTTCAATGACCAGACACTGATGAATATCAGCAAGCATCAAGACCACCAGCAAAACATAAATTCACCAAACAAACAAAATAAGGCACCAGGGACCAATCAGAGAGAGAGGGGGATATATAACCTTTCAGACAGATAAGTTAAAATAGCTGTTTTGAAGAAACTCAGCGAAACTCAAGATAACAGAGAAGGAATTCAGAATCCTCTTAGATAAACTTAACAAAGAGAGTGAAATATTTAAAAAGAAACAAGCAAAAATCTACTGAAGAATGAATCAGAGTCCTAACATACTGAAGAATGAATCAGAGTCCTAACAGCAGAACTGATCAAGCAGAATGAAGAATTAGTGAGCTTGAAGATAGGCTATTTGAAAATACACAGTCAGAGGAGACAAAAGAAAAATGAATAAAAAAATGAATGAAGCACACCTACATGATCTAGAAAATAACCTCAAACAGGCAAACCTAAGAGTGACTGGCCTTAAAGAGAAGGTAGAGAGAGAGATAGGGGGAGAAAGTTTACTCAAAGGGATAACAGAGAACTTCCCAAATGTAGGGAAAGCTATCACTATTCAGGTACAAGAATGTTATAGAATAACGAGCGGATTTAGCATGAATTAGACTGCCTCAAAACATGTAATAATCAGTCTCCTGAAAGTCCAGGATAAAGAAAGGCTCTACAAGCAGCAAGAAAAAATAAACAAATAACATACAATAAAGCTTTAGTCCATCTGGCAGCAGACTTCTCAGCAGAAGCCTTACGGTCCGGGAGAAAGTGTCATGATGTATTTCAAGTGCTGAAGGAAAAAGCTTTTATCCTAGAATAGTATATCCAGGGACAATATTCTTCAAACATGAAGGAGAAAGACTTTCCTAGACAACAAAAGCTGAGGGGTTTCATCAATACCAGACCTTTCCTACAAACAAATGCTAAATAGAGTTCTTCAATCTGAAGGAAAACAAAATTCATGAGCAACAAGAAACCACTGGAAGGTACAAAACTCACTGGTAATAGTAAGCACACAGAAAAACACGGAGTATTTTAACACTGTAACTGTGGTATGTAAACTCCTTAGATCTTGAGTAGAAAGACTAAAAGATACGCCAGTAAAAAATAGTGACAACAACTATTTGAGACACAGAGAGTATAATAAGACATAAATCAACAAAAAGTTAAAAAGCAGGGGATGCAAGTTAAAAGGTAGAGCTTTTACTAGTTTTCTCTTTGCTCATTTGTTTCTCTGCTCGTTTCTCTTTGCTTATTTTCTCTCTGCTTGCTTATTTCGTTTACACAATCAGTGCTAAGTTGTTACCAGTTTAAAATAATGCATTGTAAGGTATTATTTACAAGTCTTATGGTAACCTCAAATCAAAAATCATACAACAGATACACAAAAAATAAAAAGCAAGAAATTAAAACATATCAACAGAGAAGGTCACCTTGACTGAAAGGAAGACAGGAAGGAAGGAAAGAAGGAAGGAAGAGAAGCCCATAAAGCAACCAGAAAACAAATAACAAAATGGCAGGAGCAAGTCCTTACTGATCAATAATACCATTTAATGTAAATGGACTAAACTCTCCAATCACAGAGTGGCTGAATGGACTTAAAAACAAAACAAAACAAAACAAGACCCGATGATCTGTGGCCTGCAATAAACACACTTCACTTCACCGATAGAGACACACATAGACTTAAAATCGAGGAATGGAAATTTCATTCAGATGGAAACAACAACAAAAAAGAGAAGAAATAGCTCTAAACATAGAAATAAAGAGAATATATTTATATGTTTACATCCTCTTGCTGACTTGAACCCTTTAACATTCTATAATGAACTGTTAATACATGCTGTAAATATGTGTGCACCCACACTGGAGCACCCAGAGATATAAAGTAAATATTAGAGCTATAGAGAGATAGACCCCAATACAATAATAACAGGACACTTCAACACCTCACTTTCAGCATTGGACACATCATCCTGACAGAAAATTGACAAAGAAACATTGGACTTAACCTACATTACAGACCAAATGGACCTAATAGATATTTACAGAACATTTTATCCAATAGCTGCAGAATACACATTCTTCTCCCCAGCCTATGGACCATTCTTAAGAATAGACCTTAAGATAGGGCACAAAGCAAGTCTTTAAAAATTAAAAAATAGAAGAAATTAAATATCATCTCTGACCACAGTGAAATAAAACTAGAAATCAATAATGAGAGGAATTTGGAAACTACAAAAAGAAAAAAGAAAAGAAAACAATGTGCTCCTGAATGACCAGTGAGTCAATAAAGAAATGAAGAAAGAAATTTAAAAATTTCTTGAGACAAATGGAAATGGAAACACAGCCTACCAAAACCTCTGGGACACAGTGAAAGCAGAACTAAGAGGAAAGTGTACAGCTATAAGCATCTATATCAAAAAAGTAGAACTTCACATAAACGACTTAGCAATGCATCTTACCTAGGAAAGCCAAACCCAAAATCAGTAGAGGAAAATAAATTAATAAAGATCAGAGCAGAAATAAATGAAATTTAAACAATATACAAATCAGTGAAAGAAAAAGTTGGTTTTTTGAAAAGATGAACAAAATAGACAAAGCTTTAGCCATACAAAGAAAAAAGAATACTCAAATAATGCTAGAGATGAAAAAGGATACATCATAGCTCACACTGTAGAAATGCAAAAGATTACTAGAGGCTCCTATGAGCAACTATAAGCCAATATGAAGGAAAATCTAAAATAAATGGATAAATTCCTAGACATGTACAACCTACGAAGGCTGAACAATGAAGAAATCCAAAACCTGCACAGACCAATAAAAAGTAACAAGATCAAAGATGACACAAGAAAAATCTCCAGTCGAGAAAAGCTAAAAAAAAAAAGGAGAGAGAAAAGCTCAGGACCTGATGGCTTCCTTGCTAAATTGTATCAAATATTTAAAGAACAATTAATACCAATTCTACTCCAAAAAATAGAGGAGAAGGGAATACTTCCTAACTCATTCTGCGAGGCCAGTATTAACCTGATACTAAAACAAAAGATACATAAAAAATCAAACTACGGGCCAACTTCCCTGATGAACATTAATGCAAAAATCCTCAACCAAATACTAGCAAGCCAAATTCAACAACAGATTAAAACCATCAGTTATCCTGGCCAAGTGGGATTTAACCCAGGGATGCAAGGATGGTTCAACATACACAAATCAATCAGTGTAATGCATCATATCAATAGAATGAAGGACAAAAACCACGTGATCATTTCAACTGATGCTAAAAAAGCATTTGATAAAATTCAACATCCTTTGATGATAAAAAAAAAAAAATCCCACCCAAAAAACTGGGTATTCATGGAACATATCACACCACAGTAAAAGCTATATATGACAGATCCACAACTACTATCATAGTAACCACAAAAAAACTGAAAGTCTTTCTCCTAAGATCTGGAAAAAGACAAAGACGTTCACTTTCACCACTGTTATTCAACATAGTACTGGAAGTCCTAGCCAGAGCTATCCAACAAAAGAAAGAAAGAAAGGGCATCCAAATTGGAAAAGAAGAAGTCAAGTTATCCTTCTTTACAGATGATATAATCTTATATTTGAAAAAAACTAAAGCTCCCATCAAAAAAACTTAGAAGGTAAACAAATTCAGTAAAGTTGCAGTATACAAAATCAGCATACATAAATCAGTAGCAGGTTTTTTTCTTTCTTTTTTTTTTTGAAACGGAGTCTCACTCTATCATCCAGGCTGGAGTTCAGTGGTGTGATCTCAGCTCACTGTAACTTCCACTTCCTGGGTTCAAGCTATTCTCATGTCTTAGCCTCCCAAGTAGTGTAGTAGTTAGGATTATAGGTGTGCACCACCACACCTGACTAATTTTTGTATTTTTAATGGAGATGGGTTTTGCCATGTTAGCCAGGCTGATCTCGAACTTTTGACCTCAAGTCACCTGCCCACCTTGGCCTCCTGAAATGCTGGGATTGCAGATGAGAGCCACTGTGCCCGGCCAGTCAGTAGCATTTCTACATTTCAATGGCAAGCTATCCAACCGACAAGGGATTAATAACCAGACTTACAAGGAACTCAAACAATTCTATAGGGAAAAAAATCTAATAACCCAATTTCAAAATAGGCAGAAGATTTAAATAGATATTTTTCAAAAGAAGACATACAAATGGCAAACAGACATATGAAAAGTTGCTCAAACATCATTCGTCATCAGAGCAACGCAAATCAAAACTACAATGAGGCATCAGCTCACCCCAGTCAAAATGGCTTTTAGCCAAAAGGCAGGCAATGATGAATGCTGGGGACATGCGAGAAAAGGGCCACTCTCATCCACTGTTTGTGGGGATGTAAGTTAGTACAGCCACTGTGGAGAACTGTTTGGAAGTTCCTCAAGAAAATCTCAAAACAGAGCTACCATACAATCCACTAACTGCATGGCTAGGTATATACACAAAAGAAAGAAAATTACTATGTCCAAGAGATATCGGCACTCACATGTTTCTTGTAGGACTATTCACAGTAGCTAAGACTTGGAGTCAACCTAAGTGTTCATCAGCACATGAATGGATAAAGAAAATGCGGTTCTTGTGTACATTGGAGTGCTGTTCAGCCATTATAAAGAATGAGATCCAGTCATTTGCAACAACATGGATGGAAATGGAAGACATTATGTTAAGTGGAATGATCCAGGCACAGAAAGACAAACTCATGCTCTTGCTTATTTGTGGGAACTAAAAATTAAAACAATTAAACTCGTAGAGATAGAGTAGAAGGATGGTTTCCAGAGGCTGGGAATGGAGGGGCAGTTGTGGAAACAGGAATGGTTAATCGATATGAAAATATAGTTAGATCCAATAAGTAAGATCGGTATGTGATAGCACAGCAGGATGACTCAGTCAACAATAATTTATTGCACATTTAAAAATAGCTAAAAGAGTATAATTGGATTGTTTATAATGTAAAGAAAGGATAATTGCATGGGGTAATGGACACCCCATTTATCCTAATGTGATTATTGCACGTTGTATACCTGTATCAAAATGCTTCGTGTACCATATAAATATATACACCTATCATGTACCCACAAAAATTAAAAATTAAATATAAGCTTTTTAAAAAGAAATGATTGACAGCTCCTGAGTTCTCCAAATAAGACAGGGTGTTGTAAGGGGCCTTCACAGAGAATGCTTGAAGGTTTCTGCTTCAGGGATCTTGTTTCTAAAGAGCTGAGGGGTAGAGTGAGACAGGAAGAGATTTGTTATTGCTCTAGATCGGGGTGTCTAATCTTTTGGCTTCCCTGGGCCACACTGAAAGAATTTTCTTAGGCCGTACGTAAAGTACACCAACACTAATGATAGCTGATGAGCTAAAAAAAAAAATTTTACAAAAAATTCTCATAATGTTTTAAGAAAGTTTACAAATCTGTTGGGCCACATTCAAAGCCATCCTGGGCCACATGCAGCCCGCAGGCTCAGGGTTGGACAAGCTTGCTGTAGAATGTTCTGTGATGACTCATTATTAAGGTACACCAAGGGAGGGGAAGAATTTTTCTCAACATCTTTTGATTCTGTTCTTACTATTTATAATATTTAAAATATGAAACAACAGAAATATGTTTACTGCTATAACCATGGCACCTTGAACAATGCCTAGCTTATAGGAGACAGTCAATAACTGTTGGTCAAAGAATGAAGGAATACGTAATTCTCACAGTGTAAGGCAAGCACTATCCAATCACACCCCTGTTTCCCATCACTCCAGAAACTCTCTTCAGTCGGACCAATCTTCTAAAATCACTTTCTTTGTCTGTAAATAAAGAGAACTGGGGCAGTTCTCCCGCTGCCTGTCTCAGGAGTAAGGCAAATCTCTTCCTGTCTCACGCCAACCCTCAGCCTTTTAGAAACAAGGTCCCTGAAGCAGAAACCTTCAAACGTTCTCTGTGAACCCCTTCCAACACCCTGTGTTATGGGGGAACACATCTAGCCTCATCAGCTCACACCCTTGCTGGGAACAAAGCAAAGCCCTGGGCTGCAAGTGAATGTGGGAGTCAGTAAACAGCAGCCTCAACTGTTGCACAATTTTGCCAAGGGCCGTCTCAGTTCAGAACATAGAATTCCTTGTTCCATTCTTAAGAGGTCACTCTAAGATGCCTGGCTTGTTTTGTTTCATGGTGTGCCAGTGGGAAAGCAGTGATCAGATACTTCAACAGAGATAAGATTGAATTGGGCCTGCAGGAACAGGCCCTCCTCAGAGAGAAGGCGGGGGGCGTTTGTGACGGACTTGGTCCCATGAGTCCCAGCCTTGCTCATGGCAAGGAGTTTCATGCTTTGTGGCAATTTAACTCTTTTGTCCATGCTTCCTTGTGCAAACTGCCCATTTGTTCATGAGATTTCTTCTCTTCCTTCAGCCTTACCACTCCAGGGCACAGGCCTCCACCCTTGTGTGTAATTGATCCCGTCTTCAGGAGCAGTAGCTTCCTGGGCCTTCTGCTTCTGAGCCCAGGCTGCAGAAGAAAGCATGGCCCTGGACTAACCCTTCTCTCTGGCATTGATAGCGAGTATTTGAATTGACCTCTCCTCTCAGAACCTGCTGGCACACTGGGCTCACCTCCCACCCTGGAGAACCCAGCGGGGCTGGTCTGGTGGTGAGCTGTGCATTGGGCACATTTTAGCCTGGCCTCAAGCTCCTGCCCAGGCTCACCACTCCTAAGCCTTGATTCCACTGATATCAACTCTCAGAAACGCACCCAAAGACGCAAAGCCAGCCACTCCTCTGTAGCACTGACATGCTGTTTTCCTCTGCCTAGAATTTTTCTTCCTCCTTATCTGCTGGATGACTCTTCTCATTTTTCAAAACTGAGATCAGTATCTCTTAAAGTCCAGAATCTTTACTTTGGCTTGCCAATGTTACAGTGTCCTGGCCAGAGCTAGCCCTCTGACCTAATTTCCCAATACCCTCTCATCTCACTGCTCAGGACACTCTGGCCTCTCCATGCTATCCCTTGAGCTTCCAAGCACGCCCTGCACATGGCCTCTGCCCTTGTGGTTTCCTCACACTGGAGTTGCTCTTCTCCCCACTCTTCATATGACTCACCCCTCTTTTCATTATTTTTCTTACATAAATGCCACCACCTCAGGAAGCCTTCACTGATCCCTGGTTAAAATAGCATGCACCCACTCCTACACACCCACTGTCTCTCTCCACCCCCACCTCCTCTATTTTCTTTCATTGCATGCGCCATGATCTGATTTTATGTTAAATATTTATATGTTATGTTCACTGTCTGCCTCCACAGTGGGCTGGAAGTCCTGTGGCTCCGGGAGCTTTTGTGCTCATCACATCGTAAAACACCTGGAACAACGCCTGGCATGTGGCACTCTCTAGTAATCAGTAGCTGAGTTAATGTTGTTTCAAGTTGATTTCTAACTCGATGTTCTAGTGCCTCTGGGCAGTTCTGTGAATAAACAGAAAACTCTAGGTAAGGTTCATATAGACTTGACACAGATGACATGTGCATGTCTATATGTGTGAGTGTACATGCATGTGTGTGTATGTACATGTGTATATATTTGTATGTGTGTATATACAGTTGTCCCTCAGTATTCATTGGGGATTGGTTCTGGGACCTTCTGCACATACCAAAATCCACAGATGTTTAAGTCACTGGTATAAAATGGTGTCGTATCTGCATGTAACCTATGCACATCCTCCTGTCTACTTTAATTAATCTCTTTATAGATTACTTATAATACCTAATACAATGTACCATGTCATTTATACCATGATACTTATATTATTTTGTTTTTTCCTTCTGTATTAAGCCAAGTTAACAAATCTCGAGCAGGAAGATATTTCTAGGAAACTTAGTTTAGCTAAATGAGGTTTTCCAACTCACTCATCATATTTTGTCCTAAATTTCATATTGGTGTTTTATCTCCTCCGGAACTGTAAGCTCTCTGGAGACACTGACAGGTCTGATTCACTTTATTGTGCCCCGCAGTAATAAAGAGACATAGCAACATCTCACTGAGTCTTAAATACTTCAGGCCAGGCTTAGTGGCACACGCCTGTAATCCCAGAACTTTGAGAGGCGGAGGTGGGTGGATCATTTGAGGTTGGGAATTTGAGAACAGCCTAGCCAACATGGTGAAACCCTGTCTCTACAAAATACAAAAATTAGCCAGGTGTGATGGTGGTTCACCTGTAATCCCAGCTACTCAGGAGGCGGAAGCAGGAGAATTGCTAGAACCTGGGAAGCAGAGGTTGCCCTGAGCTGAGACTGCACCACTGCACTCTCCAGCCTGGGCAACAGAGTGAGACTGGGTCTCAAAACCAAAGCAAAAACACAATGAATACTTCTGCTGACTTACCTCCATTATCCATGAATTCTCATAGCTCTCACCATGCTGCTTCCACGCTCGTTCTCTCAGTTCTCTAGCCTTCGTGAAGAGGTGTGGCTCTGGCTCTTCTCTGAGATGAGACCCTTCACCCGAGTGCCTGGCTTAGGCCTTTTCCAAGCCGTCTTTTCAAGGACTCTTCCTCTTAGGAGCCCTCCCCTGTGTAATCCCAGACCCTGAAACCCCTTTGCTTCAATCCACTCCTTTCTCTTTCTCCCTCCTTTATGCCATTTTCTTTTTCCTTTTACTGCCTTTTGAAATAATGTACTACATATTTACATAGTCATTTAACTAAAGGCAGGGTTGGCTACCTGGGTGTGTGGCCAGGTGCAGGGCTCTGTGGTCAGAAGGAGGCCCAGGCTTGGGATTTGATACTCTGCTGTTGCTGTCTTAGAGTTCTTAATAAAGTCTTTTTGTTTGTTTGTTTGTTTTATTTTATTTTATCAATTTTTTTTTTTAGAGATGGGGTTTTGCCATATTGGCCAGGATGGTCTCTATCTCTTGACCTCGTGATCCGCCCGCCTCGGCCTCCCAAAGTGCTGGGATTACAGGCGTGAGCCACCGTGCCCGGCCTTGTTTGTTTGTTTTAATAGAGACAAGGTCTCTCTATGCTGCCCAGGCTGGTCTTGAACTTCTGAGCTCAAGTGATCCATTGGCCTTAGCCTCCCAAAGTTCTGGGATTACAGGCATGAACCACCGACCCGGACAGTAATTTCACTTTGAAACGACTCAGGGGTCATGATGCAGGGAGAGCTGAGGTCCTGAGAATGCAAGTCTCTGGAGAGGAATCTAGAGACAAACAGGAGAGCCAAGCAATCTATCTGGGAATGTTTTCAACCAACGGAGGAGACGGGAACCAGCAAAGAAGCTCTGAGTCGGCCTTCAAGTGAAGGACAGCCGTAGTGTTAAAGATTAGTGGAAACAAAGATTCCAAAAAGAAGGGATGAGGACCGTGTTAAATGCTGTGGAAGTTCCAGAAAGATGCCGGGAAGAGAGTTGTGGATCCAGGTGGGCGGTTCTTGGTGAGACTTATTTATGCCTGTTGGCCCAAGATAATTATTAACAGGGTCTTGTTTCACCCTGAGAAGCATCCCTGTTTGGCTACCATAACTATTGGTGAACTTTGAAAGACATAGTGTTAGTTGAGTGGTTGGAAGTAAAAGCCAGACTTCACTGAGTGAAGGAGAAAGATGGAAAAGAGGAGGCGGAGCCCCGTCCTGCACATCTCAGCGCTCCCCAGTGGACGGTTTCAGAGTGAATTGAATAGAGGAAGAGGACAATGCCTAGCTTTACGAAAAGGTGTCTACTCTTGCATTTACTTATATTTGTTTCAATGAAGGTAAAGATAAAAATAGGGAAGCTATCTGCCATTATGCTATGAGAGTCAGTGCAGTGTGTCCTCCTACTACATGCTGTGTTCTTTGTTGGAATGAATGTTTGTGTGAAATTCCAAGATGAAGTCTGTAGGAGCTTCGGCTGCTCTCCTGCAGCAGCTTATACAGTTCGGAGAGCAGTTGGCAGGTAGCAGCAGCACCCCCCTCTCCCGCACCCCCCACCACCGCCCAGCGAGAGTTTAAAGCACTCACTCCTCTCTGTTGTTTGACAGGGAGGGGTGGTGTTCACAGCAATCAAAGGGGCTGCAATGGTTTTACATTGCTCTTTTATTACTTAATACGTTGTAAAATTTAGTTTATTCTAATTCGTGTGTGTATGTTCATCTCCTTGTTTTCTGGAGTGTGAAAAGATAAGAACATTTTTTTTTTTTTCGAAACAGTGTCTCCCTCTGTCTCCCAGGCTGGAGTGCAGTGGTGCGATCTTGGCTCACTGCAACCTCCGCCTCCTGGGTTCAAGCAGTTCTCTGCCTCAGCCTCCCAAGTAGCTGGGATTACAGGCACCTGCCACCACATCCGTCTAATTTTTTGTATTTTTAGTAGAGACAGGGTTTCACCATCTTGGCCAGGCTGGTCTTGAACTCCTGACCTCATGATTCACCCACCTTGCCCTCCCAAACTGCTGGGATTACAGACGTGAGCCCTCGCGCCCAGCCAGATAAGAACATTTTTAAAGCCATGGCTTATTTACTGAAATGAACTCTTCCTTTCTCTGAGATGCATGAAACTAACAGAGAAAATGTATTTGAAGAGGGGGTTTTTAGGGCTGAATAAACTAGAAGAGGATATCATTTTAAGGAAGAGAAAACATGTCAGTGAGAGGAAGCTGTTTCATTTGTTTAAAATGTACACATGGATGGGAAAGTTATACAAATGATTATTCAAATTAAAGAGAAAAAGGACATTAGACATTTGATATATCACTTGTGCTAATCTAGTGCTTTTCTGTAGAAAAATTACATCCCTGTTCCTTTTCTTCTGTGGGATCCAGTGGTCTGGTTCATAAGATATGAGGGAGGAGCAAGTATAGGACAGGCTTTGGGACCACCTGCTTCCATCATAGGGAGCTTCCTTAGGGGGTACAGCAACCATGTATCTCTAATGAGTGACAATCCCATGACGGAGGAAGTGAATACTAGTAATGAAAGTCAGGGCAGTTCTCTCAGGGGAGTGTTGAAAAACTGCATTCACTTTCATAGTCTACCCCTCCAACATTCTTCAAATGAATATAGTATATTTCCCCATCTTTGCCTTTTGCAACATGTTTCCCAATTAGGGTTATGAAATTTAGCAAAGAAAAATACAGGGTATCCAGTTAGCGTTTTCGAAAAACAAGAGATAGGTTTTTTTTTTTCGACTATTAATTTTTGTGGCTACATAGTAAGTATATATATTTATGAAATATATTAGATATTTTTATACAGGCATACAATGCATAATAATTACATCAGGGTAAGTAGGGTATCCATCACCCCGTGCATTTATCCTTTCTCTGTATTACAATCTAATAATATTTTTTAGTTATTTAAAAATATGCAATAAATTATTGTTGACTGTGGTCATCCTATTGTGCAATCACATACTTGAGCTTACTCATTTGATCTAACTGTATTTTCATATCCATTAACCATCCCCATTTCCACCACTGCCCCTCCATTCCCAGCCTCTGGTAACCATCCATCTACACTGTCTCGATGAGTTCAATTGTTTTAATTTTTAGCTCCCACAAATAAGTGAGAACATTTGAAGTTTCTCTTTGTGTTCCTGGTTTATTCCACTTAATATCATGTCCTCGAGTTCTATCCATGTTGTTGCAAATGACAGGATCTCATGCTTTTTGATGGCTGAATAGTACTCTATTGTGTGTAAGTAACACATTTTCTTTATCCATTCATCTGTTGATGGACACTTAAGCTGCTTCCAAATCTTGGTTATTATGATTAATACGGCAAGAAACATGAGAGTGTAGATCTCTCTCGAACATACTGATTACTCTTTTTTTTTAAAGTATATATACCTAGCCACGGAATCGCTAGATTATATGGTAACTCTATTTTTAGGTTTCTGAGAGTCTCCAAAATGTTATCCATAGCGGTTATAGTCATTTATGTCCCCATCAACAGTGTACCAGAGTGGTCTCTTCTGCATGCTCACTAGCATTTGTTGCCTGTCTTTTGGATAAAAGCCATTTTAACTGAGGTGAGACAGTATCTCATTGCAGTTTTGATTTGCATGTCTCTGATGATCAGTGATGTCAAGCATCCTTTCATGTACTGGTTTGTTATTTGTATACCTTCTTCTGAAAAATGTCTATTCAGATCTTTTGCCCATTTTAAAATTGGATTATTAAAGTTTTTCTTACAAAGTTGCTTCTTTATATATTTTGGTTATTAATTCCTTGTCAGATAGATAGTTTGCAAAATTTTTTTTCCAATAGTCTCTTCACTTTGTTGACTATTTCCTTTGCTGTGCAGAGGCTTTTTAACTTGATATAAGCCCATTGGTCCATTTTTGTTTTGATTGCCTCTGCTTGTGGAGTATTACTCAAGAAATCTTTGCCCCAGACAAATGTCCTGAAGCATTTCTCCAACTTTTTTTTTTTAATAGTAGTTTCATAGTTTGAGGTCTTAGACTTAAGTTGTTAATCCATTTTAATTTCATTTTTGTATGTGGCAAGAGATAGGGGTCTAGTTTCATTCTTCTGCATATGGATATCCAGTTTTCCTAACACCGCATATTAAAGAGACTGTCCATTTTCCAAAGTGTGTTCTTCAGAAATTTCTAAAAAATGAGTTCACTGTCGAAGCGTGGATTTGTTTCTGGATACTCTATTCTGTCCCATTGGTCTATATTTCTGTTTATATGCCTGTGCCATGCTGCCTTGGTTAGTATAGCTTTGTAGTATAATTTGAAGTCAGATAATGCGATTCTTCCAATTTTGTTCTTTTTGCTCAGGATAACTTTGGCTATTTCAGATCTTTTGTCGTTCTTTATCAATTTTAGGATTTTTTTTTCTATTTCTGTGAAGAATGTCATTAGTATTTTGATAGAGATTATATTGAATCTGTAAGTTGCTTTGAGAAGTATGGACATTTTATTTTTATTTTTATTTTTTTGAGACAATCTTTCTCTGTCACCCAGGCTGGAGTGCAGTGGCACAGTGATCTCAGCTCACTGCAACCTCTGCCTTCAGGATTCAAGAAATTCTTGTGGCTTAGCCTCCTGAGTAGCTGGGACTATAGGAATGTGCCACCATGCCTGGCTAATTTTTGTACTTTTAAAAAATGATGACAGAGTTTTGCCATGTTGGCCAAGCTGACCTCAAACTCTTGGCCTCAAATGATCCTCCTGCCTAGGCCTCCCAAAGTGCTGGGATCACAGGCATAAGCCACCGTGCTCAGCCTTTGCATGGACATTTTAACAGTATCGATTCTTCCCAGCTATGAACACCAACTGTCTTATCGTTTTTTATGCTGTCCTCTTCAATTTCTTGCTTCAGTGCTTTATAGTCTTCATTGCAGAGATCTTTGACTTTGGTTAAGTTTATTCCTAGGTATTTTATATTATATGTAGCTACTATAAATAAGATTACTTTCTTGATTTCTTTTTCAGATTGTTTGCTGTTGACAGATAGAAATGCTACTGATTTAGTATGTTAATTTTGTATCATCCAACTTTACTGAATTTATCAGTTCTAGCAGTTTTTTGGTTGGTGTTTTTAGGTTTTCCCAAATATAAGATCCTATCACCTACAAACAAGGATAATTTGCCGTCTTCCTTTCCAATTTGGATACCCTTTCTTTCTTTCTCTTACCTGATTACGCCAGCTAGGACTTCCAGTACCGTGTTGAATAACAGTGGTGAAAATGAGCATCCTTGTCTTGCTTCAGGCCTTAAAGGAAAGGCTGTACGTTTTTACCTGTTCAGTATAATATTAGCTGTGGGTCTGTCATATATGGCTTGTACTGTGTTGTGATATGTTCCTTGAATACCTAGGTTTTTTTAGTGCTTTTATTATGAAGGGATGTTGAATTATATCAAAGGCTTTTCAGCCTCAATTGAAATGATCATTTTTGTCCTTCATTCTAATAATAGAATGTATATTACATTGATTAATTTGCAGATGTTGAACCGTCCTTACATTTCTGGGATAAATCCCACTTGGTCATGATGAATTATCTTTTTAATGTATCTTTTTAATGTATCATTGAAGTGGTTTGCTAGTATTTGGTTGAGGATTTTTGCATTAATGTTCATCAGGGATATTGGCCTATAGGTTGCTTTTATTCTTTTAGTGTGTTTGGTTTTGTTATCAGAGAACTATTAGCACTGTAAAATGAATTTGAAAGTACTGCAATCTCTCGTCTGAATTTTGGTTCTTATGAAGGTGCTTTTTATGTGGTCAATTTGGTGTTCCTGTGGAGAGGACAATTGGTGGCAGCTTCTATCCAGCCATCTTGCTCTACCTTCCTTCAATAACTTCTGACTGGTCTGTCAACTGAGGGGTCAGAGTGGAAGAAATAGGTAAGCTTGTAATTGGTATCCCAAAAGGTGAAGAGACCTTGAAATATGAAGAGGACTTTTACACAAGTAATCAATAAGTTTTAGCTTTTCCTGATTGTGTTAGTTTCCTGGATCTGCTGTAATGAAATATAGTAAGCTGGGTAGCCTGAAACAACGTAAATTTATTCTCTCACAGGGGAACATCACACACTGGGGTCTGTTGGGGAGTGGGGGGCTAGGGGAGGGATAGCAGGGGGTGGGGAGTTTGGGGAGGGATAACATTGGGAGAAATACCTAATGTTGGTGATGGGGGGATGGAGGCAGCAAACCACCATGGCATGTACACACATGCCATGCAACAATCCTGCAAGTTCTGCACATGAACACCAGAACTTAAAGTATAATTTTAAAAAAATGTATTATCTCACAGTTCCAGCAGCTAGAAGTCCAAAATCAAGGTGTCAGCAGGACTGTGCTCCTGCTGAAGGCTCTGGAAAAATTCTTCCTTGCTTCTTCTAGTTTCTGGTGGTTGCTGGCAATCCTTGGCCTTCCTTGACTTATAGCAGTGTAAGAAAGGTTGATAAATGGGGAGACAGGCTTCTCGGGAAAGGTGTGTTTCACAAAGTTGTGCATTTTCAAAGGAGAAGTGAGTACACAGAACTCTTTGCAGAGGAAACCGTAACAACAAAAGCACAGTGTGGGGCCAGAGAGAGAAGAGCGAGAGAGGGGTAGATACCTGTTCCTGGATCAGAAAATTGTCAAGGTACATGGTAAGGATGATGGGACGTACATTTAAATGCTTAGGTTAAGACTGCATTTGAGTAGGACTTAAGGAGAGGCTAAAAATCCTTTCTCCTCTAGAAGACCAACTTCAGGTGCCCAGTCAATGCTTGTTTCTGTGCCTCTGTGCCTTTGCTTGGTTTCCTTCTCTTAGAAAAATAGGGAGCCAGGGTATGCTGGGTTGGAGGAGGCATCCAGGAGGCCTGATGTCTGTGTCTCTTTGTCCATGATCTCTACAGAAGGATCACCTAACCAATGCCAGAAAGTAAGAGAAGTAGGTAGAGCTAGAACGGAAATGAAAGAACCATTTAGGGAACCCCTCATCATGCACTTCTTGTTCATGCATTGTCTCATTTCATCTTCACAGTCACTTTAGAATGTAGGTATTATATTATCTCCAGGTTTTAGCTGACGACACTGGGTTCACCTAAGTCCCATGGGTAGGTAGTCAGGATGTGAATCCTCATCTAACTCAAAGTGGGAAGAAATGATGAGATGAAGAATAAGATTTCTGAAAGAGACTAAGTATGAGGGTGGGAGAAAAGGCAATGATTCAGCTGCATGGAATCCTGGAGAACAGTTTTGTTCCTAAGCAACTTTCGTGCTATGTGAAGACAATGTAGGAAAGCCTGTTATATAACAAAAGGCTGACCTGATAGAAATACTGTGCAATAGACTTACGTTTTACTTAAGGCAGTAAACCTAAGCGGATCTCTTATCTCCCCGCATCTGCCCCACTTTGCTCTTTTTCTCTCATGCACTAAAAGTGAATGAATGATAATAGTTCTTCAAGATATGCTGGGTGGAACTTTTTCTATTTCCTATGAAAATTAATACTCTATCGAGTTTATGCTCATATGCTCATTTGTTTGAGAGAGGCAGAGAGAGAGAGAAATCTTCACTTCCCCCCACCAAACATACACACACATACTGCTCGCTGCTGTTGATTAAGCACTAGTTATGTGCCAGGCACATTTTCACGTATTCCGTTAGTTCAGGTGCAAGTGTGGGCTATGAACACTCTTAGGTACTGTGAGGATGGAATGCTGAGTTGATTGTCAGCCAGAAAGGACTGTAAAATTATGCCTGTTATCACCACAGACCTTTGGCCTCAGAGACTTAATTGCAGTGTTCAAGTCCTCCCAGTTCGTTCTCATATAATTGAGAGATATTAAAAGCCTAACCTGTTTTTTTTGTCAGTTTTGATTACAGTTATTCAGAAGAGTGGCAGAAAGCAGCTCATCTTATATTGATTATAAGGCCCATTTCCATCCTTAATACAACTCTTGAAATCATTCCGTATGCTTGGCAAGTGATGCTAATGAAATGTCGTCTCCTCTGAGCTCTCCTCAGATTGCCTTTGTGGAAGGCAGATTTGTCCCAGATATTATGGAGCACTTGCTCATTCAGCGTCGTTGTGAATCTCTTCCCACAGGAGATGAGTTCGCTTCTAAATAATCATGGGAAAGCTTTCAACACAAGAGTTGGCTTCCTTTACACTTTTAACCTCTCAAATAAGCTGGCTGGGCATACCTGAGAAGCCCTTTGTTTCTTCCACAGTTGTACTCAGTGAGCCCCTCACCCTATCTGAAGAGGTCAGAATGCATTCGTGGTGTCATCCCAGTTGTGGGCAAAGGAATGGTTCTGAAATCAGGAACACAGACAGAGAAGAGTTGGTCAGACAGAACCAGACATAGGGCTGAAGTCAGAGAGCTTCACTGAGAGGTAAGAGGCAGGGAGATTATGTTTAGTGTGAGACTTTCATGTGCACAAACTGTGCTAGCTATTTTGCTTGTCTTCACTTATTCAATAACAACACTTAATAGTAAGATTTGGGATTCCCATTTTGCACAAATGGGGGTAGTGGTTATGGAAATAATGGAAGATAAGTATAGATCAGAGAAGTTAGTATTATGCCAAAAAGAAGTGTGATGATGGAGATTCTTAGGTTATGATGTCATTCGGTCTCAAGGACAGGACCCACCCGATGAACTCATGCTGGGAGCAGAACTTAGTGACCTGTGGGACTGAAGTAGAGACAGATGGAGTTTTCTTAGTGTGGTGCAAAAGTAATTGCAGTTTTTACTATTGCTTTAAAGACAAAAACCGCAATTACTTTTGCACCAACCTAATGCTTTAATAAAGTGGGACGTGAGGCAGAGATCCATGTAGGCTGAAGGAAAGAGGAGGATTGAAGGCCAGGGAATCTGACATACCGCCACAAAGAGCTTACATCTTCCAGGCTTTAAAAAAATCATTTACAATCATGGAAATTCTCTAAATTGGTATTCATTTAACTGGCCACAGTGCAGGAATCATCTTTCCAACACTTCTTGGCTATGTTTACTATATATATATATATATATATATATATATATATATACACACACACACACACACACACACAACATACTATGACTCTGGGGTTAGAGTTCAAGGGATCTGAAGAGCCAAAATCTAATATGTCCCAAAGTTATTGAACACTGACTGGCTAGAAAGATGTGTGGTAAGCAGAGAGGTCAAATCAAAGTACTCAAACTTACACAAAAAAGCCTGGAGAATCGAGCATTTTACCCATGTCACCTCAAAAATCTGAAGCTGTCCCTCACTTCAGGCCAGCAGTGGTTTTCCTGAATGAACCATTAACTCCACAAAGGAAGGTGTATTTGTTTCTGTGTATGTGTGTGTGTAAAACTTTGTAACTGATAAAATCTATAAAAATGAGAATTCTTTATCTACTGATAATTTTGTCTTATATTCTTCACCCTAAGATTTTCCATTGTCAGAAATAATACTTATGTTTTTATGTGGCACACAACAGACATATTTTAAAATGTTTGCTTGAGTATCTATTGACTTCTATGCTTATAATTTCATATTCCTTTGTCCAAAGAGTATTAAGAGTTCATGCCAACCTCAGCTGCTAGAAATCATTAGTGTGTGCTTGGAGACTCACCACTCTAACTGCCCTTCTGTTGAAGAAGAACCCAGCTAAAGGGTTATGTAAATCAATCAAGCAAAGGGATGTAGCTGCCTGACTTACCTAGCAAGCTCTCTTGGCTTGATCTATAAAGACTCATTAGGAGTTACAGGAAAGCTAATTCACATTTCCCAATTTTTGCTTAGCTTCCTTATGTGCTTCAAAAAACAATGGGAGTGGCCCAGCATGGTGGCTCATGCCTATAATCCCAGCACTATGGGAGCCTGAGGAAGGTGGACCACCTGAGGTCAGGAGTTCAAGACCATTCTGGTCAACATCATGAAACCCCACCTCTACTAAAAAATACAAAAAATTTTAGCTGGACATGATGGCACACACTTGTAATCCCAGCTGCTCAGGAGGCTGAGGCAGGAAAATCGCTTGAACCTGGGAGGCAGAGGTTGCAGTGAGCTGAGATTGCCCCATTGCACTCCAGCCTGGGTGACAGAATGAGACTCCGTCTCAAAAACAAAAAACAAAAAAACAGTGGGAGGGGGCAAATTTTCGGAATGTATTTTCCTCTTGTAAGCACGTGGTTATTTTGTTGCTGCTGCTGTTTGTTTTTTGAGACGCAGTCTTACTCTGTTGCCTAGGTTGGAGTGCAGTGGCAAGATCTTGGCTCACTGCAACTGCAACCTCCACCTCCCAGGCTCAAGTGATTCTCCTTCCTCAGCCTCCCAAGTAGCTGGGATCATAGGCATACACCACCACACCAGGCTAATTTTTGGTAGAGATGGGGTTTAGCCATGTTGGCCAGGCTGGTCTTGAACTCACAGCCTCAAGTGATCCGCTTGCCTCAGCCTCCCAAAGTATTGGGATTACAGGCGTAAGCCACTGCTTCCAGCTTGTAAACCCTTTCAATGGCCATTATTACTAGAACTGCAATTCATCACTCCACCAAAGAAGCTGAACAAGGCTCAAAGTTCAATAATATTAAGGTAGATGGTAGATCAAGAAACTGCGAGTCTCTTTTTTTTAATTTATTTTATTGCATTTTAGGTTTTGGGCTACATGTGAAGAACATGCAAGATAGTTGCATAGGTACACACGTGGCAGTGTGATTTGCTGCCTTCCTCTCCATCACCTATATCTGGCATTTCTCCCCATGCTATCTCTCCCCAACTCCCCACCCCCCGCTGTCCCTCCTCTATTTCCCCCCAACAGACCCCAATGTGCAGTGCTCCCCTCCCTGTGTCCATGTGTTCTCATTGTTCAACACCCGCCTATGAGTGAGAACATGCGGTGTTTGATTTTCTGAACCTGGAAACCATCATTCTCAGCAAACTGACACAACAGCAGAAACTGTGAGTCTTAGTTATCAAGGAGAGAACTGGTGTCTGAGTTCTGAGCAACGTGAGGTCCTGAGGGCTGGTTTCATCCTTAGCTGTGTTAGAAAGTTGACAGCAGAGCTAACCTGCTTCAAATGCCTGTAGTCTCAAGACACTGCCCATGAGATGCTGGCCATTAGACCTTCCCTCTTTCGGGCCTGCTGGAGTAGTTTCAACTTTTACTGTACGGTTAAATTGTCCACCAATGACAAACATTCCATGAATCCTTTAAAAATATGTACCTAATAAATAACCACATGCTTTCATTGCAAAAATCACCTTTATGCTAAACAAAACCTGCTATTATAATAGAGTTGTAGTGGCCAACTTATATTGAAGGTCTAGGCACTAACTTTTTAGAGAAGAGTCTGTAACTGAAGTGACATTTCCTTGGTGGCCTCCAGCTCCAAAAGGAGAATGTCCCAGGGACAGCTTCCAATACAGACCAACAAAGAATGTTCCTGATTCGTGAATGTATTTATATAAAAACAATTTTGAAAGATGTAAAGTTAAATTACATTTATTTGAAATTGCAATTATCACAGAAAAACTATATCATTGGATCACTGTATAAAAAATAGATCTGAACATTTTATTTTTGTGTTTATCACTCCGTGGAAAAAGAAGTTAGAGTTAAGACATATTTCTTTGCTTTGGAAATAGAAAAAGGATTCTATATTCTTTCCTTACTTAGAGAGCTTGTTTTTATTTCTAAATCAATAAGCATATAAATAGAAAAAAAGAATATTTTACCCAAGAAACTGTGAGCCATATGGAATGGAATTGATGGGAGGGTGCCCATGTAGTCCTCAGACTTTTGACTCTCCACCACCACCCTGACCCCCTGCCACAGGGCATTCTTTTGCAGGATGCCATTGGAAGTAAGTCCAGTTCCAATGAAAATAAAAGCCTTGTCTATTCTTAGTCTTTTAAGGGGACAGCATCATTGACACTCAGAGACCTTCGTGCAGCACTGTGCAAGTCCTTAGAGGATATAGCTGTTCCATGTTTATGACAGCATGCAAGCAAAAGTTAAACCAAAAAGTTCTGCATCTTTTCTTTGGGCTGGTAAGCCTCTGTGATGCTTTTACAAATGGTTGAGTTGCAGAGTGGGATGATGTTACTTAGTAATTTTTTGAAGGCTACTTGGTAATGAGATTACTAGTGTAAGTAAGATATAACCCATAATCTCCAGGAAAACTCATAGACAGGTACAGTAAAGACAGGTACAGTAAAGTAACACTTTTCTGTATCTGTGAGTTTTCCTGAAGATGATAGATTATATCTTACTTGTACTAGTAATCTCAGTACTATCTTGGTACTGTCTTAGTACTATCTTGTCACTGAGATTACTAGTGCAAGTAAGATCTAATAAAATAAAAGGATAGTTTTTTTATTATATGCCACAATTCAAAATGGACCATAGACCTAAATATAAAACATAAAACTACAAAACTTCTCAAAGATCACATAAGCAATAAATCTAGGAAAATTTATTTTTATCTAAATAAATATTTACATATTTACCTAAATAAATCTCAGTCCTTGGTCCCAAAGGAATTTAAAACTATGTCCATACAAAAATTTGCAACAGTTGTTTATAGCAGCTTTATTTATAGTCACCAAAACTTGAAGGCAACCAAGATATTCTTCAGTGAATGGATAAACTGTGGTACATCTAGACAATAGGATATTATTCAGCCCTAAAAAGAAACAAGCTACCGAGCCATGAAAAGACAAGGAGGAAACCTAAGTGCATATTGCTCACTGAAAGGCTTCATGCTGTATAAGTTGAACTATATAACATTCTGGAAAAGATAAAACTGTGGAGACAATAAAAACATCAGTGGCTGCCAAGAGTTCAGGGGAGTGGGGAGATGGATGAATAGGCAGAATGCAGGACATTTTTAGGACAGTGAAACTGCACGATAATGGTAGATATAGGACATCATGAATTTGTCAAAATCCATAGAACTATGCAATAGAAAGAATGAACCCTAATATAAACCATGGACTTTTGGCTAATAATATGAACCAGGAATGGTTAATTGGTTGTAATTCTTTGATAAGCTACTTGTAATTAATATACCACACTACTGCAAGATGTTAACAGGAGAAATTAGGCAGAGGGAGGCGGTGGGGAGAGGAAGTATATGGAACTCTCTGTACTTTCTATGCAGTTTTTCTGTAAACCTAAAGGTCCTCTTAAAAATGTGTGTGTGTGTGTGTCTGTGTGTGTTTTCAGGACATTGGGGAGCACAGAGGAATTGAACTAAATCTGGCTCTGGGGAAGTAAGGGAAGGCTTCCTGGAGGAGGCAAACTCTACAGTGAGTTCTAAAGAAGAGGAGGAGGAGGAGGAAACAGAGAAAAGGGGAATACAGGAATACAGGTTAATACAAGTGTAGTAGGCTGAATAATGGCTTCCCAAAGATATTAAATCTTTAAAAAAAAAAATTTCTTTTTAGAGACAGGGTCTCACTGTGTTACTCAGACTGATCTTGAACTCCTGGGCTCAAGCGATCTTCCTACCTTGGCTTCCCAAAGTGCTAAGATTATAGGCATGAGCCACCACATCCACCCCCCTACAAGATACCAAGTCTTGATTCATGGAACCTGTAAATGTTGTAATATAATGAAAAACACCTTTGTATAACAGATGTGACTAAGTGAAGGATCCTCAGATGAGATTATTTTGGTTTATCCGGGTAAACCTTAAGTTTAATCACAGTATCCTTAAAGAGAGAAGCAGAGGGAGATTAGACACAAGGAGGAGAAGGTAATGTGAAAATGGAGGCAGAAATTGGCATGATGCAACCACAAACCAAGGAATGCTGGCTGCCACCAAAATCCTCTGGAGGGAGGGTAGCCCTGCTGATACCTTGATTTCAGCCAAGTGAAAATGACATTGTACTTCCGGCTTCCAGAGCTGTGAAAGATAAATATCTGCTGTTTGTAAGCCACCAGGTTTGTGGTAATTTATTTGACAGTCACAGTAAACTAATACAAGCAAAGGCAATAACGTGTTAATGTGTTTCTACAATGCCTACTGCATGCCAGATACTATTCCTTTTTTTTTTTTTTTTTTTTTTTTTTTGAGACAGTCTCACTCTCTTTCCCAGCCTGGAGAGCAGTGGCGTGATCTCAGCTGACTGCAACCTCTGCATCCCAGGTTCAAGCGATTCTCCTGCCTCAGCCTCTCGAGTAGATGGGATTGCAGGTGGCCACCACCACACTTGGCTATTTTTTTGTATTTTTTGTAGAGATGGGGTTTCATCATGTTGGCCAGGCTAGTCTGGAACTCCTGACCCCAGGAGATCCGCCTGCCTTGGCCTCCCAAAGTGCCGGGATTACAGGTGTGAGCCACTGCACCTGGTTTGTCAGATGCTATTCTAAGTGTTCTACATAGAGTGATTAGTTTAATTCTTGTAACAACAAATAAAGTAAGAACAAATACTGTTATTACCCTCATCCTTATTCTGTATATGGAAAAACCAAGGCTCAGAGAAGTTAGGTAACTTGACTCAGGTCACTACTGCTAGTAAATGCTATAGGTGGCATTCAAGGCCAGGCAGACCAGCTGCAGAATCCTTGTGCTTAACCACCAGGGGACAATGGCTTTGGACAGGAAGCTGTAGTATGCCTAGGGAATACATATGCAGTTTGGGGAGGGAGGCAGTGAGCAGCAAGAACAGCTACAGGGGTCAGCAAGAACAGACCAAGGGGTCTCATTGTCATCTAAAGACCCAGCTTGAGTGTGTTGCATCAGAATCACCCCCAAGAACTTGTACACACCCAGACTGCTGAGCCCCATCTCTTTCGGATTCAGTGAGGCTGAGATGTGGCCTGAGAATTTGCATTTCTAACAATTGCCAGGTGATGCTGCTACTGCTGGTCCAGGGACCGCACTTTGAGGACCACCGTTCTCATTGTTGTTTTAGGTAATGAAAAGCTATTCAAGAGTTTCAAGCCGAGAATTAAGGCTGTTAGAATTGCACTTTAATAAGTTACCTAAAGGTCGTGTGGGAGACCTGCAAAGGCCTCACAAGTAAAAGCTCAATAAAACAGAAGAAAAGTATAGCTGCTCTATTTCAAGAAGGAAGTGACAAGGAACTACTAATATATGGTAATTCAGCCTGTAGACTCTAGCATCTGGAGACCTTAGGTAAATTACTAAACTTCTCCAAGCCTCAGCTGTCTCATCTGTACAGTGGAATTAGAATCAGAGGGTGAAATAAGCTAAACAAAGTGTAACACTTGCCATATAGTAAGCACCCATCATATAGAAGATGTTTTTATGTTTATTATTATATTATTAGGAGGGGCAAGGAAGAAGCTCTGTCCTCCAGGATGGATTTAGGTGATCTCTGAGATTTTTTTTTTTTTGCTTTTTAGCACATTTATTTCAACGTAACTATGCATACAGGAATACACTCATATTGGTTAGCAAAGTATATATTAATTTGACTTATCAAATGCAATTTGAACCAAAAAGTGGTACATGCATTTTGGGAAGCTGAGGTAGGAGGATTGCTTGAGATCAGGAGTTTGATGCCAGACTGGGCAACATAGCAAGACCCTGTCTCTATAAAATGCAAAAAATAAAAAATTTTTTTAAAAAATCAGCTGGGCATGGTGGTGTGCAACTGTCATCCCAGCAACTCAGAAGGCTGGGCTGAGGATTGCCTGAGCTTAGAGTTCTAGGCATTCCAGCCTGTGTGACAGATCAAGACCCTATCTTAAGAAAAAAAAAATTGTACATGGTTTAAATTTTAAACAGAAAACAACCACAAGACTCACAATCTGGATTATTTTTTATCTATTAGAAATGTATGAAGGATCCTCCCTCAAGTGCTGCTAAGGCAGGCAGCAAAAACCCAGAGAAATTTGCTTTTAGTTTACTTAAGAAAAATAACATGTAAAAAGCTAACAATTGGAGCTAGAAAGCATCTTCGTTATGTTTTAATGCCAGCTTACACAAATCCAATAATTATAGTACGGTACGTACACAGGTGAGACACCTGCAAAAGCTGTGTAGATCTCGTTCATGCTGTATGCAGCTTCTAGACTTATACACTGTATGAGTCAACTCATTCCCTAAGTCTCAGATAACACTACCAATCTGAAGGACATTTGGTACAACACTGACTTTGATCATTTTCTAAACATCCAGTTCTAAAATTATATGGTTTTAAGTGAGCATTTTTCCTGACAAGTGAATTAGACTGATTTTTGCCAGATTTATAGAGGCAGGCATTGAATAATGTGCCTGGTCCTTCAAGGTGCTGGAAACATTTTCTATGTTAGGCCATTAATCTTGATCACATTTCAATGAGACATGGAAAAAGTAGGTCTTGTCCTCCTTAAGTTTTAGATGAAGAATAAGGCACTGAAAGTCTACACCCAAGGTCACTGAAAAAATCTGTTTCAGAGCTGCCACTAGATACTGTGCCTCTGGAAATCTCTTCCAAAAGACTTCCTGTTAGATTGTGCTGATACCCTTTAATAAGAGAATTCACGTGGAGTTTCTGTCAGGAGGCATCTGGTCAACCAGAGTATCACAAGGCTCAGCAAACATTTATGCTAAAAAACAAGCTAGGAGATTATCAGCTTTTTTATTGTTTGCTAATATACCAAGAAAAAAAAAGAATCTTATTTTTGTTCTACTTTACAGTTCCTTAAGAGACATTGAGTATTTTTTCATATAGTTATGGACCATTTTAATTATCTCCTCTGAATTGCCTATCCTAATTTTCTGCCTGATTTTCTACAGTTTCGTCTTATTAAGGACATTAGTAGTTCTGTGTTATATATTTTTGAAGAGTTTTTTCCATAGCCCATTGCTGATATAAATGTATTGTACACTTTGATGTCCAGAAAGAATGTAGTTTATTTTTCCCTTGTCCATCATCTTTATGAGGCCTACCTGCTAAAGAGAAGAGAAAACTAACTAAATGTCAAGTCAATTTACTCCTTAGCCTGATTTAACAATTTAAACAGACCCTTTAGGTAATGGTTATTTTTAGGGGATAATTGTTTAGTCAACCTTGTATGTATCCCACCAGCACTATCTCCACCTTCACCCCTACTTCTCCCAAGATCAGTTTTGGTAGATGAAAGAGGTGGGCTATTGTGAGCTCAGGAGACAGAGCATCTGCAGACATCTGCAGAACAGCTGGCCTAGTGCTCTTTGGGCGACCGCTGGCTCCATCCAAGCCACATGTATTCAGTAGGCATCTACCACTGCATCTGCAGCTGGTGACACCGAAGTCTATTTCTTCTCAGCTCATTAAGAACCACGGCAGCCTCCCCACTCTCTTGGCTTCCTCTGATCTTTGCTAAGTTGCAGACTCCACTGAGCATCTGCCACGTATTTCTTCCTACCCTCTGGCCAAGGTGACCAACCCTTAAGTGTTCAGTGCAGGGCCAACCCACTCACTTTACAACAGGCTCTGTGGCTCTTAACTTGGTGTATCCACTTGGAGAAGCACAGGAATTCAGAAATATCATGACCTCTACCCAAATCTGTCCTTCTCCTAACCTTGCTGGACACCACCATGTTAGCACAAAACCCAGGCACAGCCACATCCTTCACAACCCATGGAGGAAGTCAAGCAAGAGTTCTTTTGCCCTTGTTCTCCTCAGTTGAGCTGACATGACTTCCTCTCTTAGAACATGTGTCCAGTGATTTACTCTGCTATGTCACCCAGTTCTTCCTACAATCCCTCAGGACTAGAAAGGGTGAGTTTTTCCTGGTTCTTCTTCTGTCCAGCTGCCACTTCTCTAAGGTAAAACACTATCATCTATCTCTGATTTCTGTCCCTTGGTATGCTTGTTTCTTGTGGTAAAATCCTATCCTGAATGTCAGATGCTGATTACTAATGCTTTCTTGGCAGAAACAATATGCTTCAACTATTTTCTTTGACTTCTTACCATTTTTTATGTTTAGCTCTTTAAGCCATATGAACTTTTGCATATTGTATGAATTAGAGATATAACTATATATTTTTCTTCATGGATAGCTACTTGCCACCATACTGAATCCAAACCCCACTTGTTTTTATCACAGATAAAATTTCCATTAATACATTGATCTATTTCTAGATTTGTTCCTCTAGCCCTGCAATATTTTGTTAAGTAATTGTAGGGAATGTTCTGAGTAATTTTTCCTAAGTTGGGTTTTGTCTTTTGCCTGCTATATTCCTTTTCACCATATATATTTGTATGGATATATTCCTATATTTGTATATATGTGTGTGTATATATGCATGTGTATGTCTTTGTTTTGTGTTACTATAAAGGAATACTTGAGGCTGGGTAATTTATAAAGAAAAGAAGCTTATTTGACTCACAGTTCTGCAGACTATACAAGAAGCATGGCTCTGGCATCTGCATCTAGTGAGGACCTCAGGATGCATCCATTCATGGTGGAAAGCAAAGAGGAGCCAGTATGTGCAGAAATCACATGGCAAGAGATAAGCAAAGAGAGATAGGGGACAGGTGCCATGCATGCTCTTTTTAACAACCATCTCTTGTGGGAACCAATATTGTAAGAACTCAATCATCCTCCACTCCCCGCCCTGCCCTGCCCCGCCACCAGAGAAAGCATTAACCTGTTCGTGAGGGATCTACCCCCATGACCCAAACACCTACCATTAGATCTCACCTCCAACATTAGGGATCTAATTTCAACATGAGATTTGGAGGGGAAAAACATCCAAACTATTGTAATGTATACATGTTAGAGGAAAGTGTGTGTGTCTATATCAGTTTATATCAGTTTTTGCAAAAATTTCCATGTATTTTTTTTCATCTTGCTAATGCTTAGAAGCTCTGTTAGAAAATTCCATTTGTTCTTACATAATATATGTGATTTCTTTATCTTATTTTCACTATATTTAATAGTATTTTGCTTCCCTGAATCTATATATTGACAGCTGACCCTCATTTTCTATCATCTAAAGAATGAATTTGGGGTAGTGAAGGACAATTGCTCAGCTGAGGTTTTGTATACTTGTTATAGTATCTGGGTTCCACCTCCTCTTCTGGGATGTGGGTGATTGTCCTATTAACACCCTGGAGTGAAGCCAATGGGAATAGGCTGTTTAACTCCTTACCCACTCTGTTACTCTGTTGCCTGTAATCTCAGCTATTTGGGAGGCTACAGTAGGAGAATCACTTGAACCCAGGAGGCACAGGTTGCAGTGAGCCAAGATGGTGCCATTGCACTCCAACCTAGGCAAAGAGAGCAATACTCCATCTCAAAACAAACAAACAAACAAACAAAAAAACCAAACAAACAAAAAAAGGAAATATATCCTATTTTTTAAAGTAGTGTAAAAATAGGTCCTATTTTTAAAACTAGGGTAAAAATAAGTCAGGGTAAAAATATTTAAGGCAATCTTTCTCTTTCCCATATTTTATAAAAGACACAGCAAGTGTGCAGATGCTTGTTTGCAAAGTGATGTGCAGCCGCTGACCATGGGAAGGGCAGACCCCTTGCCCTTGCCTGGGCTCCAGGTCCACAGTATTTGGGTAAGAGCTCAAGCTCTGGAGTCAGACTGTAAGAATCTTGCTCTGCTTCTTATTTTCTGGACTTGGACAAGTCCCTTAACTTAACTAAACCTAAGCGTTAGTTTCTTCATTTGTGAAATGGGAGTAATAACTGTAACTGCCACTACATTCTCACTCCACTCTTTACACAAGAATTTAGTCTAAATTGATTCTAAATGCACAAAGCTGAATGTTTACCCAAAACGACTATAAAACCAGCAAAGTCACTACAGATGAACATTTTAAATTCTTGAGAAAAGGTGGACTGAACTAAGAGTTTCAGTTATTGATTAAGCAAAAATTTCATGGCTCAGAACAACTGCCATGTTTGTAACCACAATTCTGAAACTGGGCTGGCCTCTGCTGGGAAGTACTTTGCTGGTGTTGCTGGTGGTCACTCAGCTCAGGTGTGGAAATCTTGATGGTTTCATTCATATGACTGGTGCCTTCACAAAGGGAGCTGGAAAAGCTGCGAGCTAGTCAGGTATGCTCCTCTTTCTCTCACAGTGTGGAGTCTCAACATGTCTGGATCTCTTTAGATGTTGGCTCAGGGCTCGATATAGAGCATTCCAAGAGTAGATGTTTCAAGGTGTATGTTTCAATGTGTAAGTTTCATTGTGTAAATGCTTATCAAGATTCTTGCTTGCCTCACACTTTGCTAATTTCCCTTTGGTCAAAGAAAGCTTCATGGCCAAGTTGCCGTGGGAGGGGATCACACAAGGGCATGGATGCTTGGAGGCATGATTCATTGCAAAACGTGATATAACAGTCTACTACACTAAGGCAAGAAATGAAATAAAAACCCACTTTTAAAAAGCCATGTGTTTGACTACATGCATTAAAAAATTTCTCTTTGGAAAAACATCATTTAAATTGAATGAAGGAACTATATACATCTTTCATATGCAAAAAGTCCTACAAATTAATAAGAAAGCATTCAGCCAGAAAATGGGGGAAAGAAAAGAACAGTTTCCAAAAAAAGAAAAATGAATGGCCAATAAGCATACATTCAACCTAACTACTAATCAAAGAAATGTACATTTAAAATAATTATATTATTCCATTCCCACTTTTCATTGGCAAAGATAACATGGTAGATTATATTTTTTTCCAATTATTCACTGTCCCTTGCCTTTCAAGAATTATAACTGTCTGCTTCACTGAAGTCAACCTTTGCAGTACGACTTGCTCTGACCAGTGAAATGTAAGCAAGTATGACATGTGTCATTCTGAGCAGAGGCTTTAAGAGTCATTCTGGAGTTTCATTATCCCTCTGCTTTCTTTGACATCAGACTAAGATGGGGCAGCTTCTTTAGCCTGAGCCCTGGGATCAATGGAACATGGAGACGAGCTTAAGTCAATCTGCAGCTAACATATGTGAAAAGGAAAAAAACTGTTTGCTGTAAGCCACTGCCATTTGCAGGGTCATTAGCTACTGCAGCATAATCTCACAAACACTGACTGACACAAATTATGGCATTGGCAAGTTCACAAGGAAATGAGTATTTTAGTGACTGTTGGATGGAATAAAATTGGTCTAACCTTTCTGGGGGGCAATTTTTCAAGTGTATCACAGTTACAGTAATTGTAACTTTTGACTCAGTCATATATCTCCTGGGAATTTATTTTTAGACAATACACAGAAAAGTACACAAGATATATGCAAAAAGATTTTCACTGCAGCCTTAGTTATTGTGAAAAATAACCTAAATGATTTCTGTAGTACATATCTTATTTGCCTCCACAGGTTTTCTTAGTTGTCTCATTGACCCTGGTTCAGTTTGTTTTACCTAAGCTCTTACTATGACTGACTTCCTAGGTAGAGACCCATAAAAATCTACCTCCTGGGGCCATCAACTACACATTTACTGTCTCTGGTCCTTCCTGCCACTTCCAAATTTAGATAAAATATCTCATTTCAGGACATGGGATGTGGCTTGGCAAGTGATTCCCAAAGACGCTAAGTGATGTGAGGGAGTAAAGTCCTCATGAGACAAAATTTGACCAGTGGAAGAAAGAAGTCAAGAAGAGGCAGCAGATAAATTTCTTCCCCTTCTTTCCTCTAAAAGACTATTCCAAGATGGGATTTTTCATACGGTCTTTCTGAGCACATAGTGCCCCTACTAAGGAACAGACTTTGCCTCTGAGAGTGTCAGCAGAAAGAAAACACATTGCATGGTGTTGCTCCTTCTCTGTCACTACATCCTGTATCTTTTCCTCCACCCTTGCTGCCCTAGAATTGCATGTCCCAGTTAAAATCTGGGCTTACACAAGTTGGTTTTGAAAGTTGGTTTTAAAAATCAAGCCAACAGCGGCAATTAAAAATGGTGATGTATACCTATATTCACTAACTAGGAAAGAGCTGTGAGTCATTTTGGAGGTAAGATACACTTGATTGCTTCTAGATGGTAAGAGTTTGAGCAGTCTTCATTCTTTTAGTCATTGTGCATTTATTGTTTCATGTTCTCCAGTGAATATGCATTATAGTTATAAAAGGAATGGTTTAAGAGCATAAACAATTCTTACATTGAAACATTGCCAAGTTTTTGACATTATATAATTATCCAATGAATACATGTTAATGAATAAATACATCATTGCTATGTCCACATGAAAGTAATTTTTACATGTGTAAATAGATTCTTACATAGTGTACAAAGTACATAGCCATTTTTGAGAGGAACTTTTATCAAATTAATTTCTTTTATATTAGACTATTGACAAACTGCTTTACTCAGCTTTCAGTTTCAGAAACACCATTTAATAATTACTTATTCACAAAGAACAACAGTCTCTTTATTCACTCAAAAATTTTTGGCTTACAGTTTTGTAGGCAGAGTTTACTGCATTATTTGTAACTGTCTCCACAAATCGGTCATAAAAGGATGGTATTTGGGGTTAGGTCAGTCAGTTCCCTGCAGAATTCAGTAATAACCTAGTAGCTACACTTAGAAATGCTACTTTATTATTTATATATAGATTTTTTTTTCTGTTTAAGGTATAGCAGTTGATTTAAATAAGGAACCTATACTTTTTCTATTTCCAGCAGGTAATTTACTTAATATTCATGTGCAAAATGAAAGATTTCTGTTCTTGAAATGAAAATCTATTAGAATAAATTTTCCCTAGATGTTGATATATATGGAGTTTCTATTTTTGGTCAAGTCCTTGAAAACAAATGCAAAAACAAACTTTTAATCCTTTATAATCCCCCAGCATGGGGAAATAATAATATATAGTTACCCCACTTATTAAATAGCTCTATCTGTTCCTCAAAGATTTATTTAAATATTGTTCTTTCATGAAAGGATGTTTTAAAACAAAAATAGGGAAAGGGGAATGGAAATGTTCAATAAACAGGTTTATTAAGGGAAATGAAAAATCTTTGACTGAGCCGTTGATTTTAATGATGATTTCATCCTCTCTTCTCTAAACAAAGTGATATTTCAGAGTCAATTATGGCTCATTCCATAATTATCTTTTTCAGACTACCTCTGCACATTGGTACCAGTAGTCCCAGCTATCCAGAATGCTAAGTGGGAGGATCACTTGAGCCCGGGAGGTAGAGGTTGCAGTGAGCTAAGGTCACGCCACTACACTCCAGCCTGGGCAAAAGAGTAAGATGTTATCTCAGAAAGAAAAGAAAAAAAAGACATCTGCCAACTTTTCAAAAAAGGAGTAAATCTTTTTTCAAACGTGCAACCTAAATAGAAAAATGCAGAGTCAAATTCAAAAACACACTAAAAAAGAAAGACATTTCCGAATTCTAGATTCAAATAAATTAGGAAATAGATGAGTGGATGGTTCATTACAGATATGGTACCAATGTACAGAAGTAGTCTGAAAAAGACAATTATGGAATAAGCCCCTCCCCTGCAATAATTATGGAATAAGCCATAATTGACTCTGAAATATCACTTTGGTTAGAGAAGAGAGGATGAAATGATCATTAAAATAAATGGCTAAGTCAAAAGACATCACCTTCTAACACACATTTCCTACACCTGGTGAGGTATGTAGTCAAAAGGAATATGTGGATAATAATATGAAATACGGAATAAAGAAAATCATCCTTATTCCAAGCCTATACCAATGAAATCATTGGTGTTCCTTTACTCTCCCTGGAACTGGGTTCCAGAGTTCCTTACACATTCTTCATGCAGTACTAAGTACTCTGAAGCTCAGGGTTCTTGACGCGTGCTCCATATGGCCTGTTCTCTTCTTTGTCTCCTGGGCTCTGCCCATTGCCCAGTGGTGATAATACTAAGAAAATGTTTTCCATCCCTTCATGGCCTCTGCAGCCCTCACTTCTTGTGACTGGAGTCAATCTTCCTGTTACCTTTGTGATGCATTCTTTCTCATGTCATTACTGACATCAGTCTAGTCACTTCTAAGGATATTCTACAGCCCTCCTGAGAAAAAGAAAACTTTCTCCACAAGTGTTTCAATACTTTAAAAAAATTTTACTTTAGGTGCATACTGTATCTGTCATTTCTCCCCTTGTTATCCCTGCCCATCCTCCTCTCCCTCCCCACGCCCCATTGTCTTTCCCCTACACCCCCCAACTGTCCCTGGTGTGTGATGCTCCTCTCCCTGAGTCCACGTGTCCTTGTTGTTCAACAGCCACCTGTGAGTGAGAACATACGGTGCTTGGCTTTCTGTTCTTGGGTCAGTTTGCTGAGAATGATGGTTTCCAAACCATCCAGGACATAGGCATTTCAATACTTTTGTAAGGCCTCAGACAAAAACTCGGCCCCATTTTGCTTGTTGCACCTGGTGCCACTAGACAGCGCTCTCCTCTTACTCTTCCCAGGCTACCATGGTCATCAGTTTGCATGATGCTTAGTCATACATCGTCCATGTAAACATGAAAAGCATTTTTCAGTGACCACCGGAGTCAGCAACTGTGCCCAGTCCTGGAAATTTAATGTTGACCAAAGCCAAAAGCAACCTCAGACTTTTTGGAACTTCCTTTCTAGGGAGAGGGGAGACACGGATCAAATAATCACCGAATGCGTAATTATAAACTATGCTAAGTGTTGTGAAGGAAAGGTTCAAAAAGCTATTAGAGCACATAATGAGGATACTCATCCATCCTGGCAGGAATGAGGAGTTTGTTCCAGGGAAAGCTTCCCTAAGCAAATAACATGCATGCTGATATCTGAAAGAGTTTTCTAGGCCAAAAGAAGAAAGAAGGTTTTGGGTAGAAGAAAGAATATGTGTCAACTCCAAGACATATTCCGTAATGAAAGGTTAGTGTATAGGAGCTAGATAAATCTGGAAAGGCTGGGAGGTACTGAAAATGGTCAAATTTTTCTCCCTCCTAAGAGGCCAAACTAGGGGAGTCCTAACTAAGCAGAACCCCCATTACCACAGACAGATAGTATTGTGACCACAAAATCAACTTCCTGCAGGTAGAGTACATCATGTGCAACTTTAGAGTTTGCAATGTGTAATCAGAAAGGATTCTAACAGCAAAGGGTGGTGCAGTATCCCAGGCTGGCAAGATTAAAGAGCTGTTACCATTCCCAGCACAAAAGAGAAGGGAGGGGGAAAAAAAGTTTTTAGAACTGCTATAGGTTGACACCCGACAAGAGACACCACCTTTGATAAAGGATCAGCCAATCTGTGGTGGCCTCTTAGAGAGGCATCTGGGAAAAGAAAGAAACCAATCTCTCCTCCCTCCCTCTAACCTCTTGTCACTGTTGGAACCTACTGGAAGCCAGAGAGCAAGGACACCCACAAGGGCCATCTTCTCAAGGCATAGAGCAGAATGGAAAATGGTGAATGGACATACCAGACAGGAGTCAGGAGAGTTAAAGCAGAGTACCCAGTTTCAAACCTTGGAGGTGCCACTGAGAAGAGGTGTAATCTTAGGAAGACTAACTCATCACTCCACACTTCAATTTCTTCATCTTTAAAATGGGAATAATGACAATAATACATCGGTTTGTTTTAGAGATTCGTAAAGTGCTTAGAGTAGTGCCTGACACGTGGCTAGTGCTTACAAATACTCTTAATTTTCCTCTTAATTTCATTTTACAGAAGAAACTTCAGTTTAAAGAAGATAAATGACTTATTCAAGATCCCGTTGCCAAAAGGGGCACAATCAAAGCCAGAATCCAGGCCTTCTGGTTCTTGTCCTAGCACTGTTCTCTCCCACAAGCTGTCTCTTCCACGCCCTTCTCCAGAATCACCAACATAATTATCACTAAACTGACTAATTTGGTGAGTACATTCTAAGTCTCGCTTATGTTTGTTGGTTTATGGAACAGTCATACTTTAAAAAGTTGTTTTTTAAATAGGGAAGTATTCCTGTATTCTCTATAGCTTGATGCAGACAGAAACCTAAACCCCTTCCTCCCGCATTTATCTTGGAATTACAGATCCTATCATGGTAGACATGAGGTTGGTAACAACAGGGCCTTTTTGGGCTTCTCAGTGGAAAACTCTCAGCTCTACTGTCAATTTGGGAGCCTCAGATTTTCTTATCTTCCCAAAGAAGAACTGAGGGATGACAGGTTAGGTTTAACTAATTGAAGTGCCTCAGAACAATTAATAACACAAATAATTGGAATGGGTGGGACCAAACATCCCCCCGATCTTAGGGAAGATCCTACTAGAGTTTCCAGATCTGAGACAAGTATGCACAAGCTCACCCAGTGTTATGTCAGTGGCCCGACCATACATACCCTAAGACAAACAGGAAGGAGATTTTACCTTTATCTTTGCCTCTGCTCTATTGCTTGTGTCCAAGTTTCGCCAGGTCACTAAGTCCTATCTGTGTAAAGTGGCCAACTAATTTATCATGTAAGCCAGAATACTGTTGAGAGAAGTGGGTGGTATTAATTGTGACACCCACTTAGGTGTAATAGGCGCAAGCATGGCCTATCATGGGCCAACTGGGACATATAATCATCCCAATTTTAGAGCACTCTGCCTCCTAGCATGTCCTCCCTCAAGATCATGCTACTGTAAGCAAAAGTCTAGTTATATCTTTATATTTAACCATTCAAAATGGATTTATTATTGTAATCATTATATAAAAACAATATATTAAGACTTACATGTTTACCATGTTCTCAGCTTTTTTTTTTTTTTTTTTTTTTTTTTGAGCTGGAGTCTCACTCTGTGGCCCAGGCTGGAGTGCAGTGGCACGATCTCAGCTCACTGAAACCTCCTCTCGGGCTCAAGCGATTCTCCTGCCTCAACCTCCCAAGTAGCTGGGATTACAGGTGCCCACCACTACGCATGGCTAATTTTTGTATTCTTAGTAGAGACAGGGTTTCACCATCTTGGCCAGGCTGGTCTTGAACTCCTAACCTCAGGTGATCTGCCTGCCTCGGCCTCCCAAAGTGCTGGGATTACAGGTGTGAGCCACCACGCCCGGCCAAACAAAGCCTTTACTGTTGAAACCTATTGCGATCTTATTTTTTAATATTTATTTATTTAGAGACAGAGTCTCACTCTGTCACCCTGGCTAAAGTGCAGTGGGACTATCTCAGCTCACTGCAACCTCCACCTCCCAGGTTCAAGTGACTCTCCTGCCTCAGCCTCCCAAGTAGCTGGGATTACAGGCACCTGTCAGCACACTCAGCTAACTTTTTATATTTTTAGTAGGAACGAGGTTTTGCCATGTTTCCCAGGCTGATATGGAACTCTTAACTCAGGCAATCCATCACCTCAGCCTCCTCAAGTGCTTGGATGAGAAGTGTAAGTCACTGTGCCTGGCCTTTGGCCCATATCATGTTTGTACCTGAGACTTTTGGGGTTATTTTTCTTCACTCTGAAATTTATCTCTGAAGTTCCTTAAGGTCGGTTAAGGTCTGTTAGTGGCAAAGTGCTCATCGGGTAGTTTTCATTTTGTCCTCATTCTTGGAAGAGTACTTTATTAGACCATTATTGAATCTTAGGATATGGATCGTATTATTCATGGTCTTCTGGCTGTGTGTTGCTGCTGCTGAGATGTCTTCCATCAGTCTAATTATTGTCCCTTTGTGGTGTTCTCTCTTATCTCTTTTGCCACTTCTAATATTTTCTTCTTGAATTTGGTGTTCTGAAGATTCTCTACATCCTAGGAATAAGCCTTTAATAGCCTTGCATTCAAGTCTGACACACCACTTTTGGAAAATCTTCCTTAGCCATTATTCCTTCAAAGAGTGAATATCAAGTGAATATGTGTGGACTATCTCAGTTTATCCTCCCTAAATTTAACCTCTCCTTCAAATTTGGCATTTTTTGTCTCTGGTTTCAGTTCACGAGTTCTTTCTTAAGTTATATTTAATTGCTATTTAAGAAATTTGACAATAATGGTGCCAAGATCATTCAATGGAGAAAAGACAGTCCTTTCAACAAACGATGTTGGGAAAACTATATATCCACATGCAAAATAATGAAGTTAGACCCTTACCTCATACCATATATAAAAAATAAACCAAAACTGATCAAAGACTTAAACTAAAAGTAAATACTATAAAACTCTTAGAAGGGAAAATGGGAGTAGATTGTCATGACTTTGGATTTGGCAAAGAATATTTAGATCTGACACCAAAAGCATGAGTAACCAAAGAAAAAATAGGTAAATTGGACTTCATCAAAATTTAAAACTTTGATGTTTCAAATGACATCATCAAAAAATGTAGGTAACCTACAGACTGGGAGAAAATATCTGCAAATCATTTGTCTGATAAGAGACTTGTATCTAAAACATACGAAGATCTCTTAAACTCAATAATAAGATAAATATCTCAAATAAATATAGACAAATGATATAATTAGACATTTCTCCGAAGAAGATATACTGATGGAAAATAAGCCCATGAAAAGATGTCCGATGCCATGAGGGAAATGCAAATTAAAACCACAATGAAGTATCACTTCACACCCACTAGGATAACTAGAATACAAAAGTCAGATAACAACAAGTATTGGCAAGGATATGGAGAATCAGAACCCTTATAAACTGCTGGTGAGAATGTCAAATAGTGTAACCACTTTGGAAAACAGCCTGGCAGTTCCTCAAATGATTAAGCACAGAGTTACTATATAACTCAGCAATTTCACTCCTAGGTGTATACCCAAGAAAAATGAAGACACATTTGTCCACACAGAAAACACATATGTCCACACAGAAACTTGTACAAGAATATTTATAGCAGTATTATTCATAATAGCCAAAAGGTGGAAACCACCTAAATGTCCATCAATGAATAAACGGATAAACAAAATATGAAGTATTTACACAATGGTATATTTTTGGCCACAAAAAAGAATGAAGTGTTGATATATGCTACAATATGGGTTAACTTTAAAAACATTAGACCGATGAAGCCAGTCACAAAAGACCATATACCTTATGATTCCATTCATATGAAAGTCCAGGATAGGGAAATCTATAGAAATGGAAAGTAGGTTAGTATGAGCCGAGAGCAAGGCGAGCAGAGAATGGACTATGGGGGTGATAGTTCAAGGGTATGGAAGTTTTTATTTTTTTGAGGTAATGAAAATATTCTAAAATTGACTCTGGTGATAGTTGCACATGTCTGTGAATGCACTAAAAACCAGTAAGTGATACATGAGTGAATTGTATGATATGTGAATTTTATCTCAATAAAGCTACTTTTAAAACTTTATAAACAGGCTGGGCACAGTGGCTCACACCTGTAATCCCCACACTTTGGGAGACCAAGGCGGGCAGATCACCTGAGGTCAGGAGTTCAAGACCAGCCTGGCCAACATGGCAAAACCCCATGTCTTTTGAAAATACAAAACTTAGGTGTGGTAGCGCATACCTGTAATCCCAGCTACTTGGGAGGCTGAGACAGGAGAATCACTTGAACCCAGGCAGTGGAGGTTGCAGTGAGCTGAGATCATGCCACTGCATTCCAGCCTGGGTGACAGAGCAAGACTCCATTTCAAAACACACAAACAAACAAAAAACATTTTAAACAGAGTTATTTTGTCTTGAATATGGTAGCTCTAGTATCCAATTGATGTCCTTTGGGTTTCTTTCTTCACTCATGAAGGCATGTTTCTCTACCTCTTTGTTGGTCTTTATTAGCCTACATTTGGTTGAGTTTTATCCCTGGAAATTCTAGGCCCCTACATGAGGCATGTTTTTCTCCCTGAGAGGATTCGCATTTGATTATGTCAGCAACCTGGGGACTCTGTTTGCTGGGACCAATTTGACTTCTTTCCAGGATTCCAGTTTAATCCATGAGTCTCATCTCCTCAACTTTATGCAGACCCAAGGGTTGGTCTCCCAGTTTCAGTGCTACTGTTAGCATTTAAGGCAGCTTTACTTTATGTGTTGACTTACAGTTCACTTGTGAGGTTTCAGCTCACAGATTGGCTGGGTTTGGTCTGATTTATGGGCCTTGGAGATTTCCCTTATGTCTTAGTCTGTTTTCTGTTGCTATAACAGAGTACCTGAGATTAGGTAATTTATAAAGAGAAGAGGTTTATTTTGGCTCATAGTTTTGGAGGCTGGGAAGTCCAAGATCTGGAGGCCACATCTGATTAGCCTTCTTCTGCATGATAACATGGCAGAGAAGCAGAAAAAGAAGCTGGTGTTCAAAAAGAAAGGAGATGGAGCCAGTTGGCTGACTTAACAACAACCTGCTCTCACGGGAACTAACCCAGTCCTGGGAGAACTGCCATAATTCCTTCATGACATTGGAACCCCATGACCCAAATACCTCCCACTAGGCCCCACCTCCCAGCACTGCCACATTGGGGAATTAAGCTTCCAACACAAGAACTTCTGAGAGACACACTCAAATCATAGCACCTTACTTTTGGAGCCCAGAATTGCAATAAAACTTAAGTCTTATGCAGAATCTGTTTTGTGTGAGGATCTTAGGGAACATAGGTGACCACACTGTCTAAAAAGGAAGCCTCTCATAGAGGGCTTTTTGTTTTGTTTTGTTTTCTTTTTCTTTTTTTTGACATTAGAATTCATAAGAAATTGTGATAATTGAATATGGTCAATTTAGCCTATTATTCTTCCCTTTTTTAAATCACTTATAGGAATATCAGGGATTCCAACCTTGTCTTCCTCCTCAGAGAAGGCATTAAGGCATTAACAGAACACTATATGACATATAAAGCAAATATAAAGTGTGGATTACCCCAATCCAGCTAATCACCAGAGCCATCTGGGGACCTTTAAAAAATGAGAATACTAGAATTCTACTCATGGCAAGTCTCTTTTGATGGGTCTTCCTATCAGTTCACCAACCTCCTCTGCTTTACTAGCTAAATATTCATCATCCAAACAAAAACATTATTAATAACTATTAGAAAGCACTTATCAGAAGATTACCATGAGAAGGGCACTCTGCTAAGCAGTTTACTTGGATTATCTCATCCATTCATCACCAGAGCTTTATAAGCAATATATTAATATTATTCCTACTTCATAGATCAGAATAGTGAGACTCAAAGAGGCTATGTAACTTGGTAAATGTATTAGCAAGGGTAAAGCTGGGCTGCTGTTACAGAGATCTAATTATTCAGTGACTTATTTCTCACATTATAATCTGGGGTCAGCATAGCAGATTGGCAGGCAGCCCTGCTCCATTTGATCATTCAGATGTCCAATTCCTCTACCATCTCCTAGTGCAGTGCCCTCATCTGCATGTGCAAAACTGACTTGTAGAGAAGAGAAAAGGCCTGGAGAAGGCATGCCCAATCCCTAAATGTGTCAGCCCGGAAGACATATAAGTTTTCTGCCCTTATTCCACTGGGAAGAACTGTGTCATATGTCCACACTTAACTGTGGACAAATCATATACGTTTGGGGATTCTGGAAATGGAGTAGAGAATTATATTACCATAGAAAAGATGAAGAATGATTTTTATGGATAATCTCCGACCCAATTAAGGTTAGAAAGCTGTCCCTTTAAGACACCATCATCTCTCATTTGTACTGATTATTCAGTCTCCCTGGTTCTGCCCTAATCTCTGTATTGCATTTCCTACATATTGTTGGTAGTAATCATCATAAATATAAATCAGATTGTGTCATTTCTCTTCTCAAAATCCTCTAATGGCTTCTCTTCTCATTCAGATAAAACCCAAAGTCTTTACCATTGCTAACAAGCCCCACCTTATCTTGCTTCTAACCACTGTTAGGACTTTATTTTTCCCTTCTCCCCATTGCTCACTCTGTTCCAGCTGCCCTGCCCTTTCTTAAGCGGGTCAAGTAAGCTATTGCCCACAAGCTTTTGCGCTTGCTGCTACAGTAGGAAGCCAGTCAAGAGAAATGCAAGAGGAAAAGTATCGCAGGTAGAGGGAAGGGCTGGAACAATTCGCCTAAAAGTGAGGCTAACACGTCCAGGGACCCAACAGATATCTTGTATGGATACTGCAAGTTGGGAACAGTGGGGAAGATAGTAGGTGACAAGACAGAGTTCGGCAGGGGCCAGATCCTGTAAGGCTCTGTAAGACAAGGTAAGGATTTCACCTAAATTCAGAGACAGGAAGCCACTGGAGCTTCTAAAACGAGAGCGACATTGTCTGATTTAAGCTGTGAAAAGACCGTTCAGGCTGACATGTGGACACTGGGCTGTACACTGCAAGCCTAGAGGCAGGAAAACAAATAGGATGCCTTGTTCTTACCCATTCAAATGTCTCCACGGTATCCTTAACCACTCTTCTACTCACTCATCCCCAGGTGCTGCCTCTTTCGTGAATGAATGAAGAGTTTGTATCTTAACACGAATACACCATGAGGGCATATTCATACTCAACATGTGTTTAGTGAGCATTGTAAAAAGCATTTGCAAGGCACCGTGCTCGGTGCTGTGGTTAGTACAAATATGACAGAGGCAGTCTCCTTGCCTTTAAGAAGCTGTTGGGTCACCAAGGAAGCGATTACATACACCAGTAACTAAATCACCAGCAAGAAAGTGTTAATTCTTATAAAAGCGTTACAAGTAGTGTTCCGTGAGGAGTACAAAGGAATAGATGATCACTTCCAGATGGAGAAATCATGAATGATGTCATATTTGAATAGAGTAAGACTTTAATAGCTGAATATGGTCAAGAAGGTCATTTAGGTTTATGAAAATAAACCGACTCAGAATTTTAGAGCAGAAACAGATATTAAAGTTCCCTTAGTCCAAAGCTGAGTTTCCAGGAGAAGATCAAGTTATTTTATGTCTGAACAAGTAATCTTTCAATCTCACATTTTGCTGTTAAATCTTAAATGCAGATTAATAATGAGACTTGAAGAGTCACTAAATCCTGGCATAAGCCTCCAGGCTATGACTAAGGAGTAATAATAATACAAAGTAACACATGCTTGGGCTTGGAAGAGAAAGTATCTAGAGTATCTGTCAAAACCTCCTCTCCTATGCACCCTATAATCCTTCTGGTATCCTTTAATCCATCTCAACTCCAGTACTGGTATTCATTCTCTCTGATTCAAAGAATTTATCTTTGTGGTAGTACCATAGTCTTCGGGTAGAGAGAGCTGATGAAATTTAACTTCTGATTATCTTGGGAAGCTGAGCTAAGTCAGTAATGAATATGTGCTTTAAAATTTTTGCCTATTTGAACACTCAGAACCTGCTGTTAGCCTTTTTAAAATCTCAGAAGTTTTAGACTGAATAATATAAAGTAAAAGCATCATAATATTCACTAGGGAGAAAAAAATAATTGATTTTTTAACTTAGACTTGAAAAAGTCAATAGCGTATGTTCAAAGGAAGATTAGTGAATTGCTACAGTCACAGCTCTGTAACACTGGACTTGAACGTCTACTGATAATGAGTATTACATTTAGCTTAGCGCTATGTCTACAGACCTCAACAGTTTCATGGTGCTGCCAGATAAAAATATTTTGATTTGCCTTTCAATTTGCCACACTTACTAGAGTAAAATGCTATAACACTCCTTGTAGATAAAGGATGCTAACGTTTTCAGGGTTTAAGCTAAAGGATTAGGAGGATTAAGCTAAGGATTAGGAAGAAAAATTGTTATGATTCTCTGTCCTGTATGGGTAAACAATAAGCTTTAGCTTTTTTCTAACATGTGCTTTGGATAGAGACAATAAAAAGTTAAATCAGTAAGTATATCAAGGGCAACCCTTTGTGTCCATTGTGCTATCAGGAACCATGGACATTGGGAAAGAAGACAAAGATATTGTCCCTGCATTCAGGAGATGCACACACTTGTTGGATAGTAAGATATGTATATTTCTGTATCTACACAGTATTAGATCCACAGTGGGAGAGAGGAATATGGAAGCAAAATATTAGACAGGATGTGTTAGTAGATTCAACTATCTGTGCTGTAGACATTAAAAAGGGGAAAGCTAACTTTAGGCAGGAGTTAGTCACAGAAGGCTTCATGGTGGAGGGGGAGCCTTCAGACAAAAGTGGAATTTCTGAAGTTATATTAGAAAAGGGAAAGTGTTCCGGGGAGAAAATGGCACAAGCAAAGACAATAAAATAGTTCCTTCTTTATTAATCCATTCGGCAACCATTTAATGAGCACTTAGTTCATATGAGGACCAGTAACCAGTATCTTCAAAGATGAACTGAAAGATGAAATCATGCTTCCTATTTTTATGGGAATGGCTTAGGAGGAACTTCGATCTTATAACCCAGTACATATTCTATAATCAGCTTTTGATGAGTATTTATTAAAAGAATGAGGCTTGTCCTACTTTCCCAATGCATCTTCTTTCTTTAATATAATATGGTCTATCCAGCTGACTCTCATCTTTCTGTCTTTCATGAGACTGTTTCCTACCTGCTGCTCTCACTACCCACAGTTATCACCAGCATCAGCAGTTCACTGGGAGCACTACCAGAAACCCAGCAGGGATGTGTGGGTTAATAAAATCACCTGGAAGCAAGAGTTACCCGAGGACAGGCTAAAGAGTGATAATAGCTTGGAGCAGCCAAACTGAACTGTCACCAGGCAGCTGAGACACCAAATCCTGGAAGAAAACAGGGACATGACCTGCCAGCTGCTGGCAGCTGAAGGAAAATGTGGACAAATAGATCATACTCCACTCCCTGCCCTGAACCCTGAAGAGTTTCAGGTTCACATTCATTCTAAATGCAAGGCCAGCTCCAGGGAATGTTGTGAAATGGGTTCTTGGTCACCAATGCCATAGTAACCTCTTTTTTGCTTTCCCTTTAGAGGCTCTTTTACTGTCCAATTGTGTATTTTTCTTTTTCTTTCTTTCCTTTTTTTTTTTTTTTGAGACGGGGCTTTGCTCTGTTGTCCAGGGAGGAGTGCAGTGGTTCAATCATGGTTCACAGCATCCTTGACCAGGCTCAGGCAGTCCTCCCACCTCAGCCTCCTGAGAAGCTACGACCAGAGGCACAAGCCACCATGCCTGAGTAATTAAGTAAACTTTTTTTGGTAGATATGGGGTCTCACTATGTTATCCAAGCTTGTCTTGGACTCCTGGCTGAAGCGATCCTCCCACCTCAGCTTCCCAAAGTCCGGGGACCGTAGGCATGAGCCACAGAGCCTGGTCTCAATTGTCTGTTTCTTTAGACCCTCCATGAACTTTCCAAAGCTTTGTCTCCAAGGTAGATAGGCCTTTTCTTTGCCCACGCAGAGGCAGCTGATCATTTCTGGAGAAAATAATGCAATTGGAAAGGTTAGTTTATGCCGTGATCTGAATGTTTGTGTCCCCCAATTTGAATTTGAATGCTGAGATCCTGAGCCACAGGATGATAGAATTAAGAGATGGGGCCTTTAGAAGATGATTAGGTTGTGAGGGTAAAGCCATCATGAATGAGATTTATGCCCTTATAAAAGAGGCCTCAGTGAGTTCCTTTACCCCTTGTGCCATGTGAAGACACAGGAAGAAGACAGCTGTGTGTGAACAGGGAAGCAGGCTCTCACCAGACACCAAATCTGCTGACAGCTTGATCTTGTGCTTCCAACCTTCTGAACTGTGAGTAACAAATATTGGTTTCTTGAGCCATCAGTCTATGGTGCTTCTGTTATAGCAGCCCAAATGGACTTAGCTGCCTTGTATCCATCAAAACCCTCTGCTACAACAGAAAAACAGAAGTCAGCTTTCTTCCCACCATGAAATTTAAACATATCTGCATACACATTCACTGTGTTAGTCCATTTTGTACGAGTATAATAGCACAAACTTAAAAAGAACAGAACTGATAAAGAATAGAAATTTATTTCTTACAGTTCTGAAGGTGGAGAAGTCCAAGATCAATGCATCAGCATCTGGTGAGGGCTGCTCTTGGCTTCCATGATGGCATTTTGAACACTGTGTCATCCAAAGAACAGAAACACTGTGTCCTCACATGGCAGAAGACAGAAGGGACAGAGGACCAAACTCCTTCATAAAGGGCTTTTATAACAACATTAATCCATTCATGAAGGCAGAGCCCTCATGACTTAAATATCCGCAAAGGCCCTAACTCCCAACACTGTTTCATTGGGAGGATTAAGTGTGAGCATTCAAATTATTCTAAAACACTCATTTATAAAGCCTTCTGTTTTACTTAGTAAAGATAAAGGTGAAATCTTCAAGTCAATGGTGGGAAGATAGAGTTATTTTATAAATGATTTTGGGAAGCCAGGTAGCCATCTAAAAATAAAACTGAAATTGTCTTAACACCTCCCACTTGCACCAGGAACAGTTCTAATTGAATCAAAGATTTCAGGGTAAGTAATGAAACTGTAAATCAATTCTAAGATATCTCAAGAGAATTCTTTCAGAGTTGGAAAAGCCTCTCTATGACACAAAACTCAAGAACCATGGACAAAAAGATTTATAATTTTGACAGTATAAAAATCAAGCTTTTCTACAAGTCCAAGTTACCATAAATGAATTGCAAAGGTAAATGACAAACTAGGAAAATATATATGCAAGATATATTGAAAGCAAAGGGCTACTTTTCCTAATATAAAGAAAGCATGTATAAAGTGTTAAAAAAAATCAACAACTCAATTTTTTTAAATGCTTAACAATCCTCCCAATGGCTCTTAGCCAATAAAACATATTTAATCTTGCTCATAGCTAAAGAATTAAAATTGAAACAATGCTGAGCTACCATTTTCACTTGCGAAATTAGGAAAGATCATAAATTTGACAATTTTCTGTGTTGATGAGGTTGTGGGGAAAGAGGCATTTTCATATTGCTGATGGGAATGTAATGGGTACAACTTCTGTGAAGAGGAATTTAGCACTATTTACCAAAATCGCAACTACTCATACCCTCTGATCCAGAAAATTCTACATCTAGAAATTTATCTTATAGATTACATGTACACACACTTCCAAAATATGCAAATTTATTCATTGCAGTTTATAAATGAAAAATATTAGACATAAACATCTCTATCCATAAGAGATAAATCAATGACACACCCACACAAAGAAGTAGGACCCTGCTCCTCCTCCACACAGCCTGGAAATGTTAGCTTCCCTTTTCACTGAGTCCTAGACTTTCTTCCATTTCTACTCTTGTTGGTCTCCTCCATTGTCAGGGCTTTAAATATCTTCACAGAAAATACCTCATTCCAGAAACCTTATAGTCATCTTTGTTACCTTCCTATCCCTCATTCTCTTCACTGAATGCTATTAATCTACCTCAAAATTACATTTTAATAGTAAAACAGCTATATTGATGTATAACTGAAATAAACTGTACATAATTAGAGTACATGATTTGATAAGCTTTGACACAAGTGTGCATCCAAAACTACCACCATAATCAAGATAATAAACACCTCCATCACCCCCAAAAGTTTCCTAATTCTCCTTTGCAAGTCCTCTGCCAACCCCTCTCTACTTCCCAAACTCCCATCCCCAGGCAACCACTGATATGGTTTCCATCATGATAGCTTAGTGTATATTTTCTACAATTTTATATAAATCGAATCATATAATATAAACTCTTCTTTTCATTCTTCTTTCACTTGCCATAATTATTTTCAGATTCCTCTATGCTTTTGTACATTATTAGTTCATTCCTGACTGAGTAGTAGTCCATTGTATGGAAATATAATAATTTATTTAAATTCACCTATTGATAAATATTTGAATTTCTTTTGTGTTTTGGCTATTATCAAACTGGTATGGATGCAAATATATATTTAATCCATCCAGTTTCCTCCATTTGAAAAAATTCTATGCTTCTTCCTCCCTTTTTTTTAATGCCTTTGCTAATTGACCACCATCTCTGAGTAAGGGTTTCCTGACTGATCTTCTACTTTCTCCTCTTCATCCTAACACACAACTATGGCTATCATTTTTTTAAAAAAACATAATGCTAGTTCTTTCTTGCTTAAAGTTCTTCAATAACCACCACTTCCTCCACCTCGCCCCAGCCCAATACTGTAAGCATGTAATCCAAACTTCATAGCCTAAAATGCCTTTTCTATCATCTGGCCTCCCTCACTTGACCTAGCACTGCTGTCATTCATGCCTATACTTCTTGACCCACATAATAATTCTCTCATTGTTTCCAAAGCTCCATTCTTTTTTCTACCTCAAGTATCTTTCACATGCTGTTCCTTCTTGGAATTCTCTTTCTCACTTCATCTACTGTCTTGCAACTTCTCCCATTCCTTAAGTTTCTGAGAAATCAATAATGAATTACAATCAGCTATCCAAATTTTCTGCCAATGTTGAAGATGTAAGAGATGAGTTGACTCCTTCAAGAAGTGGAGCAAGGAGGCTGCTTTAAGGGAGAAACAAATGAGCAAAGCCAAAAACTATGAACCCATGGTGATGATATCCAAAGCCCTGAGAGGCCAGTCCAGGGGATCATCAATCTTTTCATAGCTAAATACCACAAAAGCAACCAAAAGTAAAATATGTATGACACAAAACCACGGAGTTGATAAAAGACAGCCTTGAGCAAACATTAAAATATGAAATGGAAAGAAGGTGAAAATTAGTTGGCAGATGACTACTAATATGGAATGTAGACAAAGGTGATATAAAAGTAATGGGTATTCTTAAATTTTAAAAAGCAAATAGTAAAAGAAAAGGTATTAAAAGATTTAATAACAAAAAGAGAATACAAAGCACTAGAAAAAGTTTCTCTGGAAAATCTGATAAAGAATATTTAATGCTTACATATACCCTGAAATAAACTAGGGTTTAAGGACATCCATGCAGAAAAAGAAACGCTCGTCTAAGTGCAAGGGCTGGGAGGGAGATGCAGATGGGCCTAACCTCCAACACTTGGCCAGCTGCATTCAATGCCAGAAGACAATGGAGTTCCGCTTACAAAGTTCTGAGGAAAAGAAAGGATAATTTTGTGTCCAAGTAATTGTACTTGAAACATAAAGGCAGGAAACAGAATTTAAAATAAACAATAATTCATGAAATTTAGTGGTCATGAATTATTTTTGAAAAAGCCCCAACAGCAAAACCCAGCAAGCCAAGAGTTAAGTGAAAAATTAAAAACCTGGAAATGGAAGTTTGATCATTAAACCCATTCAGTGGCGCAAAGGAAAAGCAATGCTGAGAATTATAGTTACAGAACAGAACAAATTTATGAATCTCGATAATGAAAAAATAATAATACATTTAACAGAAATACAGTGTTGTAGGGGTAGGTTAGAAAGATGGTGTCATGGTTCTTATCTTCAGTGCAGGCAGATCCATAGTTATACTGCTTAAATGGAAGCATTTTGGTGATTTTTTTTTTTAGTAAAAAAAATCTTTTGAAATTTTAGATTTATCTTCTAGGAAAATAAAATTGTTTGATGTGAAGAAACTTATTAATCTGAGATTGAGCAATTCTACCAATTTCATTAGCTTTCCTCCAGTTTAGTTCAAGTAAAGACAAATTTAATGCTTTGTGTTTTAAAAAAGCATTTAGACTAGGTCCCGTTTTTGTAGAATTATGTCTGTGTGTGAATGTGGGTATATACATAGAGAGATTACTAGGAACTAGGATGATGTTGCCAAATAATCTTTATGTTGATTATTTCTGGGCAGTTGATAGTGGGGATTTTGCTTGTTCGTTTTTTTGTTTTTCTTTTTTAAAATTTATTCTATATATTCTTCTGTAGCACTTTTTTGTGATAAGCATATATCAGCTTTGTAAAACCAATACTTTTTGAATGGGTCCCTGACTTCTGAGCTATTGCAGGGTATGGCTGAGGAGAGGAAAGTTGACCAGAAGGCTCCCTAATAATGGGTCTCATACTCATAAAGACCATAAACTTAGATTTTTATGTTCTTTCCAAATGAGTTCACACATGCTGTAACTGAAATATACTAATGGGATTAAACACTTAAAATTATAGGGCATTTTCTTCTTCTTAAAATTATACCTGGAACTTCAAGATATCCATTCTTCTTGAGAAGCCCTGCATATATTATTCAAAATTAAGTAATACTGATTTAATACATTGGGAAGGATATGGCTTACAGGAGGGATCCTAGAGGCTTCCTTCCCCTTCCTAGATCATGCCCAGTTTAGAACCTCCTACCAGGCAAGCACTATGCAGCCCCGACACTTCCACCTACAGCTGTAAACATTGAACAAATGGCAACTAATCATTATTCACCAATTCTGGAAGTAGCCCTAGTCATCCAACACACAGATGTCTTTGGCTTATGATACTCATAGATTATTACTTGCTTATATTTGGTTCTACTTTAGTCTGCCTTCTCTCTGACCTGATAATTCAGTTCCTAATCTCACTACTGAGTCTAGCAAGTACTGCTTTTCTCACAACTAGATTTATAATTAGATTATCTATTTGTATTTGGCAACCTGAACTCACATCATTACCTGTGAGTTTCAGTTCCCACCTCTCCCCTGCCTCACTGCTTCTTAACATCTGGCTTGCTGCTAACCATATCTCATTCACCTGTAGTCGTATGGTACTGGAAAATAAACCAAGAAAACAGTACAACTCACTTGCTCATTAAAACTTCTGTGGCAGATATAGGTGAAGGGGAGGGAGGCAGCAAATCACACTGCCACATGTGTACCTATGCAACTATCTTGCATGTTCTTCAAATGTACCCCAAAACCTAAAATGCAATAAAAAAATACAAACCTAAATGTAAATAACACTTTAATGTTAGTAGATAAGGAGAATATTTTATGATATCAAGGGAGGGGAGGTCTTTTGAAATAAGACTCAGAGAAGTACAAGTTATAAATAAATGGAGTCAATTGGACCACATAAAAAACAAAAGTCCGTATGACAAAGGAGACCGTAAGTAAATTGATATGTCAAGTTCGAGGCAGAAAATATCATAGTTGCCACACATGTAGTTAATTACTAATACTTTACTAGTTAATTACCAGTAAAGAAAAACTGCAAATTAATAAGAAAACACAACCCAATTGAAAAATAGATAATCTCGTCAGAGTTTATCACAGGACCCTGAATGGTTAATAAACAATATATGTATAAGGTCGTTAATCATCATGGATATGAAAATTAGAAGAATATTGAGGAGCTATCTGTTACTTATCAGCCTGGCAAAAGAATGTAAAAAGTCTGACAGTGTTAGTGTTGATCAGTATGTGGGAAAATGAGAACCCGTATGTTGCTGGTAGGAGTTAGTCTCCAAAAACAGTTTGGCAATATCTTATGATTGGTTAGTAAGTTTTTGTATTCCATGGGCATATTTGACAGTCTGGTGAATGAAGCCTGTGCACTTCTTTGCAGAAAATTTTTTAAATACATAAAATATGTAGGATTATAAAAGATAGCCATACTGAAATATTATCAAAATACAAAAATATGATATACTAATATTTTTATGAAGAGTTTATAACAATCTAGTGACAGGTCTGATAACCATCACAGTTTCAAAATGGTGATGAACATGAACTATATCTTGAGCTATCAGCAATAAATAGAATGGAATAGGAAAATACCTGCGATTTCTGTGGTTTACCAAGTCACAGCTACTGCTAATTCTGTTTTCTTTGTTTTTTTGGTTTTTTTGCCACCACTTAACGATTGAAATGTTACATTTTAGAGACTTACATAAATGAGGATATTCTTCCCCTTTTCAAGTTTATCAGCTCCTTGAGTTAGAATCATAGAACTTAAAGATGCCAGTTTAAGAACCCTTTTAGAGTGATTTTTACTCTTGAACAATGCTAATGAGAAATCTTATGTGACTGTTATTAAGAGAAATGGAAAAATGTAATATATTAGTGTGTTGGGGTGCTCTGCAGCAATGGAATTAAATGACTTACTTATAAGCATCAATGTGCAGAGGATTCTAAAAAATATGAATTAAAAGTTTTTGATAGGATATTGAGAAAGAATATTATGCAAATTAAAGACATATGTAACATTCTATTGTATAGTTTGTGACTTTATGTACCCATTTATGTGTGTGTCTTTACACACAAAAAGATTTTGGAAAAATGATATTTCTAGTTTACTCAGTGGAAGAGAGGAGAGTAAGATGGGATAAAGGACTTTGGATGCACCTGTAGTATTTTAATTATGTTAAGAAATAAACAGATTGCAACCAAACAAACAAAAACTTCTGTGGCAATGAAGGGTAAAAAAGATTCATAAGAGTGTTGAGAAATTCTGGCTGGACCAATATCCAGAATGATGAAATTGAGCTCCTCGTGGAAAGACAGTCCAGTCCTGGAACTCATGGGCTCTCACGCCCCCTGAGATGTGGTAGAAATAGTCTTGAACTTGGAGTTAGAAGACCTTGATTCAAATCCTATCTCTGTGCTAGTAGAACTGCCCTCCAAGTGAAATGAAAGGATGCTAAACAGTAACTCGAATCCTCACAAAGAAATAAAAAGCGCCGATAAGGGTAACTACATGGGTGACTTATAAAAGGTAGCATAAATGTGTGTTTTCTTGTAACTTTTCATCTTCTGATTTAAGACAACTGCATAGAGCAGTATTTACACAACTATTGATAGGTTTATAACATATAAAGATGTAATTGGGCAATAATGACATACTGGACTAGGGAGGAAAATGAGTAATAATGGGATCAAAAAAGAGAGAGAAAACAAATAAATAAAATTAAATCCAAGCTTTACAAATTATGAGTTGTGTAGCCTTGCGAAATTTTTTATGCAACTTGAGTCTCAACGTTCTGCATACATAAGGTATAATATTTATCTTATCGTTAAGATGACATTTATTTTATAAGAGAATTAAGTAAAAACAGTGTTTCAGAAATATTTTGTACAATGATTTGCACAGGCACTCAATCGATGCTGGAACTACTGGGTGGTTCAGTATACTATTTTCTCTACTTTTCTGCACATTACAATTTTTATAGTAAAACAATTTAATTCCAGCTTCCTTCCTTTTATGATCTTCTCTTCCCTGACACTGGAAGGCTCAGTCTATGATTTTATGAACAAACATGAAGGATGATGACTTAATGCTAAATAACTAAATGGATAGTTTCCACAAGGATTTTCTAAGGGGATACAAATAGATGACACAGGAATTAGGAAGTTATCAACTCCATTTTGGACAAAGATATATCATACAATCTTGAGATGCAAACATCCAGATTAACACTGTAAAAGAAAAATAAATCTTGGGCCCCCCAAATCACTAAGCTAAAGGGAAAAGTCAAGCTGGGAACTGCTTAGGGCAAATCTGCCTTTATTCTCTTCAAAGCCACCCCTCCACTCACTGAGATAAATGCATATCTGATTGCCTTCTTTGGGAAAGGCTAATCGGAAACTCCAAAGAATGAAACCATTTGTCTCTTGTCTACCGATGACCTGAAAGCCTCTTCCCCTCTTCGAGTCTTCCTGCCTTTGCTTCAAGTTGTCCTGCCTTTCCAAACCAAACCGGTGCTCATCTTGCATATATTGATTGATCTATGCTCTGACCACCATGGGCACATATAGTCAGAACTGCCTGAGGCCATGTCACAGGTGCGTGTCCTCAACCTTGACAAAATAAACTTTCTAAATTAACTGAAACCTGTATTAAATTTTCAGGGTTCATGTTTAGGTAATCATGAAAGGATGCTGAGTGGAGGTGCACCTGACCTTTGACAAATCTCCTATGGGTGCTTGGTACTAACATGAGCTAACTTTATGGCTCAGACTGATAGGACAATTTGCTGAGGTCTTGGAGCACCCCCTCCAGAATATCCCTGATCTCCAAAAATTTGGTTGAGATCTAAAGTTTATTTTGCTGTAGCACTCCCTTTTTTGGAGTTTTGCTTGCTTCCAACAAGGAAGGCAACTTTTCCTGCTTCCATAACAATGGAAGGCAGGTAACTCCTTCATGGAGTTTGATCTCACTTCCAACAGGAAAGATGAGTATTCTTTTTTCCTGCCTGTAGGATGGTAGAGAGAGTCTACAGCCTAAGACCCATCACTAGATAAATAGCTGACTTGGGGTTTTATCTTGACTAAAGTTAACAACCAGCTGGTCTTAATTGTTCTTAGCATTAGAGTGCTCAGTAATCATACAAGTCGTGCAATGTTTGTTCTGCTTAACTGTTTTTTGTTATTGTTATTATTTGTTTCTGTTTTTGTTGTTGTTTTGGTCTTTTTGCCATTGTGTTCAACCAACTCTATCTGACTTAATAAGATCCAAAAGAAAGTTCTAAATTGTGGGGAACAAGGTCTCTCAAATGGTTAAATTCTCATCCTCCCAAAAAAAGTGGTGTGGTGGAGAAAAATGACCAGAAAGAGAGAGAGAGAGAGAGAGAGAGAGAGAGAAAAGATTTTTGATTTTGACTACTAAAGGGGCATTATTTACATAATAATGCCACCTTTTTGCTAGTCAGGCCAAACTGAAAGAGCAATAGCTGTACTTCTGAACTAGCAACAATTTTTCTGAGCTGAAATATGTTAACGAGATTTTAAAACTTTTTAAAAAGATGTCAGCTTAAGTAAAAGCTAACATTCAAGATATATGTGTATATGTGTGCATGTGTGTGTTCATATTTAAAAGGCCTTCATGTTTTTGTCTTTTCTCTCTCTCCTAGGACCTTGTCCTTTTTGTGTGTGAGCAAAAGTTTTTTTCTTCTCGGTTGACTGAATTCTGTTTTCTTTAATAACTTTTGCTGTCTCTCCTTTCTCTTGCACCCTCTGCTGCATGAGAGACCTAAAATAGTTTATAGCAGCCTGAGGATCCTTTAAGAAAATGGAAACAATGCCAAACTCCCTTTTGGGGGAAAAACCTGTTTTTTCTTGTGGAACCCCAAAAGTGTAGATAAACAAGTTCATCTCAGCTTTTAAACTGCTTGTTTTGAATTGTGTCCCCTGATTTATTGAGTTAACAGTTATTGCAACAGAGGCTACTCTTCTGTTTTTACAGAAGAGTGTAGTTTAGACACTTAGAAATGTCTTTGTTTAAAAAAGAATTTTATTTAAGAGTACTATAAAAACATCACATGCTCTAGCCTCATAACTCTCCCTTTTTGGAGACCCATGATTCAGTGTGGACTCTGCCCAGAGCTCAGAGATCCAGTTAAAAGATAGCTAGTCAGGAGAGAGATCCAAGATGGCCAAATAGGAACAGCTCTGGATTGCAGTTCCCAGCGAAAACACAGAGGGTGAGTGATCACCACATTTCCAAACTAATTTTTACAGCCCACAGACAGGAGATTCCCAGGTGGAAAAGCGCCACAAGTCTCCAACACGGCTCTTTCAGCTGGCGTAGCAGGTCTCCACACAAAAACTCACACAAATCTGGGTGCTGTTTGAACTGGTGATTGGAACGCCTGGGAGACAGAGTTGCCCATTCAACTGAAAAAATGGGAACTGAAACAGGAAGCCAGGGGATCTGGCTTGACCGGTCCCACCCCCACAAAGACCAGCAATCTGAAACACTCTAGATTCAGAGTTTCACAGCAAGCACAGCTGAACCCTGGGCGGTCCAGCTCTGTGGGAGGAAGGGCATCCACCATTACCAAGGCAGTCCACCAGTACCAAGGCAGTCCACCATTACTGAGGCAGTCTGCCATTACAGAGACAGTCGACCATTACCAAGGCAGACTGCCATTACCAAGGCAGTTCTGACTATACCCCTATAAACAAAACTGCAAGGAAGTTCACACAGCAGCAGGGCAGAGCCCACAGCAGCTCAGCAACACCTCTGCAGGCAGACTGTGACTAGGCTACCTCCTTGCTGGGCAGGGCATCTCTGAAAAAGGCTGCAGCATGACAGGAACTTATAAATAAAACTCCACCTTTCTGGTACAGAGCACCTGGGAAAAAAAAGGAGGTTATGAGTTCCACTGCAGCAGACTTAAGCATACCTGCCCAGCAGCTCTGAATGGAACAACAGAGCTCACAGCTCAGCACCTGAGCTCCTATAAGGGACAGACTGTTTCCTCAAGCAGCTCCTCAACTCCTGTATATCCAAGGAGACACCTCATAAAGGAGAGCTCAGGCTGACATCTGGCAGGTATCCTTCTGGGACAAAGACAGCAGAAGAAGAAAGTGGCAGCAACCCTTACTGTTCTGCAGCCACTGCAGGTGATCCCCAGACAAGCAGGGTCTGGAGTGTACCTCCGGCAGTCCTACAGCAGAGGCACCTGACTGTAAGAAGGAAAACTAAGAAACAGAAAGAAATAACTTCATCATCAACAAACAGGACATCCACTCAGACCCCATCTGAAAGTCACCAACTACAAAGACCACAGGTAGATAAATCCACAAAGAAGGGAAGAAACCAGTGCAAAAAGGATGAAAACACCTGAAACCAGAATGCTTCTCCTCCTCCAAGGTATCACAATTCCTCACCAGCAAGGGAACAAGGCTGGATTGGAGAATGAGTCTGATGAATTGACAGAAACAGGATTCAGAAGGTGGGTAATAACAAACTTCCCTGAGCTAAAAGAACATGTTCTAACCCAATGCAAAGAAACTAAGAACGCTGAAAAAATGTTTGACAAAATGCTAACAAGAATAAACAGCTTAGAGAGGAATATAAATGAATTGATGGAGCTGAAAAACACAACATGAGAACTTCATGAAGCATACACAAGTTTCAATAGCCAAACTGACCAAGCAGAAGAAAGGATATCAGAGACTGAAGATCAACTCAATGACATAAAATGAGAAGGCAAGATTAGAAAAAAAAGAATAAAAAGAAATGAAAAAAGCCTCCAAGAAATATGAGATACGTGAAAAGACCTAATCTACATTTGATAGATGTACCTAAATGTGACAGAGAGAATTAATCCAAGCTAGAAAACACTCTTCAGGATATTATCCATATTATCCAGGAGAACTTCCCCAACCTAGCAAGGCAGGCCACCAATCAAGTCCAAGAAATACAGAGAACACCGCAGAGCTATTCCTCAGGAAGAGCAACCCCAAGGCGCATAATTGTCAGATTCACCAGGGGAGAAATGAAGGAAAAAATGCTTCATTTTTTGGGATGGAGGAAGATCTACCAAGCAGATGGAGAGAAAAAAAAGCAGGAGTTGCAATTCTAATCTCTGATAAAATAGACTTTAAACCAAGAAAGATCAAAAGAGACAAAGAAGGGCATTACTTAATGGCAAAAGGATCAATGCAACAATAAGAGCTAATGATTCTGAATATATACACACCCAATACAGGAGCACCCAGATACATAAAGCAAGTTCTTAATGACCTACAAAGAGACTTAGACTCCCACACAATAACAGTGGGAGACTTTAACACTCCACTGTCAATATTAGACAGATCAATGAGACAGAAAATTAACAAGGATATCCAAGACTTGAACTTAGACCTGGACCAAGCAAACCTAATAGACATTTACAGATCTCTCTACCTCAAATCCACAGAATACACATTCTTCTCAGCACCACATCACACCTACCCTAAAATTGACCACATAATTGGAAGTAAATCATTCCTCAGCAAATGCAAAAGAATGGAAATCATAACAAACAGTCTCTCAGACCACAGTGCAATCAAGTTAGAACTCAGAATTCAGAAACGAACTCAGAACCACACAACTTCGTGGAAAATGAACAACTGGCTCTTGAATGTTGACTGGATAAACAGTGAAATGAAGGCAGAAATAAAGATGTACTTCTAAACCAACAAGAATGAAGACACAACATACCAGAATCTCTGGGACACATTTAAAGCCATGTCTAAAGGAAAATTTATAGCAACAAATGCCCACATGAGAAGCAAGGAAAGATCTAAAATCGGCACCCTATCATCAAAATTGAAAGCACTAGAGGAGCAAGATCAAAAACTCAAAAGCTAGCAGAAGACAAGAAATAACTGAGATCAAGCAGAACTGAAGGAGATAGAGACACACACACACACACACAAAAAAAAAAAAATCCTTCAAAAAATCAATAAATTCAGGAGCTGGTTTTTTGAAAAGATCAACAAAATAGACCACTAGCCAGATTAATAAAAAAGAAAACGGAGAAGAATCAAATAGATGCAGTAAAAAATGATAAAGGGGATATCACCACTGACTCCACAGAAATACAAACCACCATCAGAGATTACTACAAACAACTCTATGCACATAAACCAGTAAACCTGGAAGAAATGGACACAGGTAGGGGAGCATCACACCCTGAGGTTTATGGCGGGTGGTTACTAAGCGAGGGACAGCAGGGGTAGGGAGTTGAGGAGGGATAACATGGCAAAATTGTCAGATATAGGTGATGGGGATGAAGGCAGCAAACCACATTGCCATGTATGTACCTATGCAACAATCCTGCATGTTCTTCACATGTACCCCAGAACCTAAAATACAATTTTATACATATATATATATACATATATATATAATAAAAAATAAAAGATAGGTAGTTCCTATCTAAATAAAATTGGTCTCCTTATACAATCCTATGATAGATTATTATAATTTTATGTTTGATTTGGCATTCATCTTTAATCTCCCTCTAGCACACCAGACTTTTTCTTTCCCATGCTCTTTGATGTACATTTTACTATCTGATTTTCACCTGAGTTGTTTCCTTAAATAGGGAAACATAATGCTATTTAGCTGACAACTGCCTAAGGTTGTAAAACAGGTTATCAAGAATCTGAAAGTCTAAGATTTAAAAAAGAAGGTCTTCATGAATCTATAAGATGTACTTCTATCAGCATGCCTAATACATCTATAAGTTTGCTGTGTACACAGTATTTCACTACTAAAAATATATAAAAGAGGTCTAAGTAATTGGATTAAAAAAAATAAGTGCTTACATCAGATACTAAAAGAAGACTAGTCAAATGGTTTTTCAAGTTCATGTGACTTGCGTAAAATCTTTCATAAATAAGCTGGATTTAAATTATTGGTAAAATGATATTAGAAACCTCTTAAGAATTTGCCAGCATACATTTTTGTTTATATTTACTAATTAAGCAATTTCATACTTATCCCTGCCAAATACTATAAGTTGTTAAAATTTGGCATAGGGGTTACAAAACTGTAAACCTAACCCAAGACAGAATAATCTCTGCTTGTGTAATCTTTAATGAATAGACATTGATACTGGTTTAATGAAAAAAGCTACATCTTAAATTGAGTAACATTACCATAACTTCGAATTCTGTGGCTTTAGGCAATTTAGTCCACAGGCAATAAGAAGGTTTGCTTTGGGACAGGACTGCTATCATTTTTGTTTCAAAGCTAAAATAAGTTTACACTAAGTTCCTCCCAAAGTTAGTTTAGCCTATTCTCAGGGATGAACAAGGACAGCTTAGAGGTTAGAAGCAAGATGGAGTAAGTTAGGGCACATCTTTTTTTACTATATCAGTTATAATTTTGCAGCGGCAGTTTCATAACCTTAAATGATGACTATCACAGTTTTTATAAATAATCTAGGTAAACTATTAAAATAATTAGGTAAATATAATGGGATAAATACTCTTAGACAAACTTGTCATAATTTAGAATCTAAAGTTAAATTAAATAATAGATATTTAATTATTTGGACATTTTTCTATAAAAATACACTGTAGGAAAACATTCTTGCTAAAAAAATGTGTCCTTTAAAAAAGGTGAAACAAGATAGAAAGTTACAATAATCAAGAGGGTTCTTTTTTTAAGAAAGCTTAAAGAGAAATAATTTCATATGAGAAAAAATCTTGTACGGCAAATTTATTCCTAGAGTAAAATGACTGGTTGTTTAAGAAGGAGAGTTGTTCAGGACAAACCAGAAAGCCCAAACATGTCATGAACAGTTATTGTAAGTCACAATAAGAGGCTGTATTTAAAAGAAAAAAACCATACATTTTATATGATGAAGTTGTCACATTATTATTAAGTTTTGGTATGCTTAGGGAAAAAAAACTGAGATAGAAAAAAATTTAATTAAAGTTATTACATCCATACATCTTTTTGTATGTGCTTTTCAAGTACTTGTGACATTGAGTTATAGGGCTTTGACTCCTGGGTCTATAAAGGACACCAAGTCATGCTAAATTATAAGCACTGACAGCAATTAAAGCCCCATCTTCAGGACTAGTAGAAGTTGCATATTAAAATAAAATGCATTCCTGAAACACAGGACCAGAAATTAAAGCTATTCAACTCCTCAAAGCCCAGGAACTATCATGGGAGAAGTAGGTACGTGAGACTGTAAGGACTGACTTTGAAAGATAACTTCAGTTTCTCTAAAAAGTAATCATTAATGTCAGAGGTGGACAAATACAAGAACAGCATATAGGCCCAGGTGTCAGATTAACAAGGTTTTCTTGAAGCATTAACTAACTCCTGAATAAAGGTTATAAAGGTTATGAAAAGCTTATGAAAGTTAGATCTTATGGTCAAGATTAAAATTTTATAGTTTATAAAAGTTTGAAAAACAAATTTAACCATGTTCATGCTGTTTTTATTAGGGTTTATTGTTTGTAAAATTAAGTCTCTTCTCTCAAAGAATAAAGGTTTTCATCTTTTTTTTTTGAAATCCTTGAGTTATCACTTTGGTCAAATGAATGACTTATTTTACAATGACCTGTGATATCAAGTGTTTTAAATCTTTGATGTTTGACAACTTTTCTAAAATCAAATTATAAATTATGTCTTTCCCTGATCTAATTAATCCTTTAAGATATTAGTTTTCCTAAAGTCCAAAAATGGCATAATTTGGCTTATTTTGTATAAAAACTAAACAAGAAACATTGCCAAACATGAAATGGTGTTTGGTTTTCTTTAGGTTGTGTTTATATAAATATGTTACTGGTGTGTGTTCCAAAATCATGAGAAACCCCTATAATTCTGATATGACTTCGTGTACATTATCAGTAATAATTATAATTGTTACGTTAAATTATTGTGTGCCACAAAGGTACCAAATTTCCTTGTCAATTGCATCTTTGACTGTGGGTACCCTAAAGCTTTTTGTCATCCATAAACAATTTTTGTCTTATTTTGGTCCTCCTTAGAAGGTGGTTTTTATAATCAGCTATAGAACTCTAACAGATGTTCCTGAATGGAGGTTTTTGATAACTTTGGATATTGTGAAACTTTCAGGACTCTCATGGAAAGCTGAAATATTCATGAATATCAAGTGTTCCCAAAGTGCTGGGGTTAAAAGTGTGAGGCACCGTGCCCAACCTAGTAAGGTACTTCTAATAAAGAGAATACAAGAAAAGTGATGAGATGCCACTTCTGAGATTAAGTCATACACCCTTGTGACTTCTGTCTTGCTGATACTCCCTCACCAGCCCCTGTCTCTGCTCTTGCTCACTTGCTTGCTCTGATAAGGCAGGCGTCTGTGCTATGAGCTGCCCTATGGAGAGGCCCACAAGGCAAAGAACTGTGTGAAGCCTCCTGCCAACAGCCATGAGTGTGAATTGGAAATGGACCCATTTCCAATTGAGCCTGGAGATGGCTACAGCTCTGTTGACACCTTGAGGGCAGCCTCATAAGACAGGCTAACCCACAGCACCCAGATAAGCTGCTCCAGATTTCTAACCCACAGAAACTGTGAGACAATAAATGTTGTATAAGCTGCTGAATTTCAGTGATTTCTTTACACAGCAGTAGTCAACTATATATATGGTCTGTCCCTGACCAGTGTTATTGCCCCAGTTCTTGTCACAAAACAAATTTTTTTAAAGCATCAAGAGGGGGTCATCAGGCTTTCATTGGTCACAAAGGATTTATGAACTGGAGTTTTTAAAATGTTATGCATACTAATAAAAATCACTGAGAAAAATAAATTTCTACATTGACATCTTTCTTTAGCTGAACCATCATGAGGTCATCTGCATTTTCTGGGACAGTCCCAATTTCAAATCTTTTCCTACAATTTTCCCTGAGTAAGCCTGTACTTGCTCAAATCACATATCCTGAATTTTAGTTTGGAAACTATGGATCCCTATAACTCCGAATTACTCTTGAACTTGGCTTATATCACTGGTGAGCATGATCTATCAAGCCATCCATAAATTATTTACTGAGCCTCTTTTACAGCTCCAGAACTCTGCTATGACAGATGCTGAGACAGTCCAACAAAGGAATAGACTCTTACAGAGAGTTTTGCACTATTTGGGGAGACTGTACAAACATACGTGAAGGTTTGGAGCAATCACTGAATTGGCTGCTAGATGCAAGAGATAAGTCAGTAGTTCAGAAAGGAAAGACTCCTTGGGAACTACAGGATCTGAGGAAAGCTCACGGAGGAGAAAGATTTGAGATGGGACAAAGAGTTAGCTTTATTCTTGCTGTTCAGAGTGAGAGAAAAATTAGTGTAAAGTCAAAGAGATAAGATTGAGCATAAAATAGGTATTTGGAGATAAGAAGAAGCACAAATAGGGACAAAGTGAAACAACAGATCAAGAGAAGAGAACACATATTGAGGTGTATACCAAAAGCAGGTTGAATGAATATGAAGAATGTTCCTGGTTCATTGTTGACAATCTGATCATTGTAAGAAAAGTAATCACTCATTCCTGCCTACTGCATGCCATGCACTATATTAAGAACTTTGTTTATATCATCTTATTTACTCATTATAAGCAAGATTCTTATTATGTGCCCTTTACAGACAAGAACACTGAGGAATCAGAGAGGTAAAATATCTTACCCAAGGTCACAAGCTAGTATGTGGCAGAGACAGGATTTAAATCCAGGTCTGATTGACACCAAAGCCTAAGCTTCTAGCCATGACATCATGTGATGTCAGGTATAGAAAACAGTCAGCTTGGACATACTGTCATGAGGATCATGAGGACCAAAGAAAAACTTAATTCTGAAACTATTTTGTAAACTCTCCATAGATAGGTGCTGGCATCCACCTGACTACTTCATCTGCTAGTTAATGTGAGTGGTTAGAAATGCAGCAAAATTGCACAGCATAGAAGGCATATACTCTTCCGTTCTTGGCTATGCTATTAAACTCGCTGTGGGACTCCTGCAAACCATGGTTACTCTGGTTCCTCTATGTAGTCTTTAAGGTCACTTTCGTATTTATTTGTTTTGCATGCAAGATGCATACTTCTAGTGACTACACCAAAAATCTCCTAACACAGTGGTGGGTTATTGCATTAGTCCATTCTTACATTGCTGTAAGGAAATACCTAAGGCTGGGTAATTTGTACAGAAAAGAGATTTTATTTTGGCTCATGGTTCTGCAGGCTGTACAGAAAGCATGGTGCTGGCATCTACTTCTAGGGGCCTCAGGAAGCTTCCAATCATGATGGAAGGTGAAGGGGAAGCAAGCACATCACATGGAGAGAGAGGGAGCAAGAAAGGGAGAGGAGGGAGGTGCCAAGTTCTTTTTAACAACCAAATCTCTCATGAATTCACAGTAAGGATTCACTCATCACCAAGGGAATGGTGCTAAGCCATTCATGAGGGACCTACCCCCATGATCCAAACCCTTCCACCATGCCACACCTCCAACACTGGGGTTAACACTTCAACATGATATTTGGAGAAGACAAACTTTCAAACCATATCAGTTATGTTGATTTAAAACATCTTCTTTTAAGGATGAGTTCATGTCCTTTGCAGGGACATGGATAAATCCGGAAACCATCATTCTCAGCAAACTGACACAAGAACAGAAAACCAAACACCGCATGTTCTCACTCATAAGTGGGTGTTGAACAATGAGAACACATGGACACAGGGAAGGGAGCATCACATACTGGGGTCTGTTGTGGGGTGGGGGGCTAGGGGAGGAATAGCAGGGGGTGGGGAGATTGAGGAGGGATAATATTAGGATAAATACCTCCTAATGTACGTGATGGGGGTATGGAGGCGGCAAACCACCATGGCATGTGTGTACCTATGTTACAATCCTGCAAGGTCTGCGCATGTACCCCAGAACTTAAAGTAAAATTTTTTTAAAAATCTTTTTTTGAAGCTCTGAGCTACTGATCCTATAGCCTACTAAATTTATGTATTTTTCTCCCTAAATCTAGTAATAAATCCAAGTGGTTAGCTTGCTTTAAAAAGCATGTGTGATCAATTACCACTTAATACTGTGCTGTTTACTTTGGGCCCAAGAAGTTCAAGCCTTCAAGGGAAAATGGAAGCTCTAATTTATTTTGCAAAGAAGGTAGGATACAAAAGATGTATCAATGCTTAAGAAGTGGCATGGAGCCCAGACCTCATTTGGTGGTGTTCAAAACAATTCTATGAAAAAAAAAATGTTTCTCACTCTTTCCAGAGACTTTGGTATTCTTCTATTCCAAGGAAAACAAAGTTTTTCCATAGCTTGTATACTATGTCTTAACTAATTGAACATATTTTCACATTGGAAAATGTGTGCCATCTTAGAAAGTATGTGAATATTTTGAATATCCTGAAATATTTTGAAATCAGATAGTGCATTAGAAAATATGTCCACATGTTTGCACATTAGAAAATATGTCCTTATTTTGTTTTTCCCTAATTGGCTTACTGAACTCAACTTCACATAACCCTCTGAGCAATATTCTCCAAATTTTACTGTTGCATTTAATTCATTTCTGTGACAATATAAACTGCTTCCCTCCATGCATTAAATGGAAATCTCTTTTTGTTATTCTCATCCACTATACTTATTTCTGGGATGTTAGTCCTCATAAAGGCTCTTTCTTATTACAGATGATGACAAACATAAATTGCCTTTTAATCTAAAGAGTGAGCCTTCCCACATACCAACACCCATGTTATACGAATCTGGAATGGAGCCCGAATTTCATTCTTTTCCAGAATTTGGGATTTCATTCCTTGCTGCATTCTTTTACTCCAGAATTTGGAGTCTCATCAGAATAGTACTGAAAAAAGCTATTAAGTCAGAGACTGAAGGGTTGGGGATGTTATCCTATTTGCAAGTTTACAGGTGAGCCTACTACATGCAGTTTTATGTGTGTATATATATATATATATATATATATATATATATATATATATATATATATATGTGTGTGTGTGTACTGACAGAATGAAAGAGCTTTGCATCAGAGACAAAGATTATTTACTCATCACAACAAAACCAGCAGCCAGAGCAATATCATGTGTCAGTTCCCAAAGCCCTAATCCCCACATGGTGTCACAATGAGGACCAGATGTTACCTGAGGCAGGTACTGGAGTATAGCACAGGAGAGACTTGCAAAATGAGGGAAAACTGATTTATGTAGGGCTGCTGGTAACCTGCCCCTCCTTCCCTCCAGAGAGAGAAGGCATATTTACTGTGGAATCTAAGCAATTCTATCCCAGAAGAGGAGGAGGATTTAGTATCCTGGAATGCCTCTAAGAAGGGAAACATTTCTATACTTTATTATCTCTAGCGTCCAAGGCCTTTTGCTCTGCAAACGTCTTTGAACAGATAGTCCAAAACATGGAGGAATTCCATGGAGAATTGCCTTCTACCCCAGACAGGACTAGGAACAAAAAGAATGCAAGTGCTTCCAGAAAGCAATTTATCAGAAACAAATATCAAAATGTTCAGGCCTCCCTCCCAGACCAGCCCATACCTGAACACTTTGGGTGCCAGTCTGAGCTTTTAGGGAGAAGTTGAATCCTGAAACCTGCTGGATGATCAACTGACAGCCAGAAAAGACTTGGCAGAGAGAGGGGGAACATCTAAATACAAAATCGGTAGGACAGAAATCAGCACATTCAAAGTGTTTCAGAAGAAATGATTTTAGAAAAATTTCTGAGGCTGATCTGAATAAATCATTGCTTTCTTGTCATTATGCATGTAGCACTGGGCACAAGCCAACAAGAAGTCATTTAAGGTGTTGATCAATTTAGACAATGTCTCTGGAGTTTGCTCTGAGAGTCCTCAGGTTAAGCCAAAGAAGAAATTACTTTGGAGTGGAAGACAATTTATCCTGTGATGTCCATGTCCACAGACTACACAGTCTGGCTCTTTATTATAAAGGCAGACCATGCTGCCAGGTAAAGCTCATATCAACAGTCCCATGACTGTGATCCATTAAGGCACTTCATTCATGTTATTTCCATTTCTCAGTATGGAAAGTCAGGTCGGAAATGAGGTAGGCAGTAGTTGACAACCCAGGGTACCCAGCGATGGACTGCTTGAAAACACTAAAGTGGCTCCTGGGCAAGAATAGCTTTGAAACTGGGTTGTGCTCTCAGCAACAAACCACTGAGTGTTCCTGAAAAACTGAAAGCGTCTTGACTGGAAAAGAGGCATTAGCTCTTTTTTCTTGTTCAGGTACTCTCCTCTGGCATTCACTAGCTGGCCAGGCAAACAGGCAAGATATAGCCTCTTTGGACATTCATTAGCTGAGAAAAATGGCCCTTCAGACTTCTTGTGATATTTTGGGAATGTTAAGCTGAATGAAATTTGAGGTCACCTAACAGGTTAATGGTTCAAATTATTAAATGGGCGATGCTAATCTTCCTTCCCATAAGAACGATGTCAGTCATTTGACTATTAAAAATGGGGAAGCTGGGAATGAAAAGTTGAGATGGGCAAAACTGTGGGCAGCTTGCATGCTCCTTAAACTAAAGTTCATGTTCTGACTAAGATGAAGAAGGTATAGAGGGATTTTCTCTCTCTAGACAGAAGTTATATATATAACATGTATATACGCACACATACGTATGTGATATATACAAAGTCGTTCCTTTGATTTTAGAATATTATATGCTACAAATTAAGTTTTAATTGCTAGGTTTATTATCTACTTCTCTTGCAGATAAAGTATGCCTTGCATACTATGATTAAATTCTTTCTGCAAGCCATCTGTTAATGGATTCATTTGCATATCTTTGCTCAATAAAAACTGTATTCACAATCATCTCAAGCTTGTAACTGTTTAAAAATATTGCCTAAAAAGGACAGGAAATCAACCTGAAGGCGCTTCCAATGGCCAAAGCTAGAACAATTTAATAATAAAATAAATCATATAATGTTAGATTATAATGCAAAGTTCAAAATAAGTATCCACGAGACCATATTGATGTAAGTAAATGATTGAATGAGTAAATAAATGGAGAAGAGACAAATATTTCTTACAGAAGGATTCCAAATATCTATAGGAGGTTAACTTTCTCCTTCCTTTGAAAGGAAAAACATCAGACAAACTCAGATAGAGAAACATTCTGTAGGATACCCAGTCAGAACAACTCAAAACTGTCAAGGTCATGAAAAACAAAAAAAAGACTTAGGAACTCTCAAACACATAATGCAATATGTGATACACTGGTTGGATCTTGGAACAGAAAGAAGACATTAATGGAAAAACTGAGGAAATAAAAATAAAGTCTGAAGCCTAGTTCATAGAAATGTATCAGTATTTCTCAGTCCTGGTAAATTACAAATGGTGGTATAAGATATGAACAGTGGCTGGGAGAGTATATAGGAATCCTTTGCAACTTTTTTGTGAATCTAAAATTGTTATAAAATAAAAAGTTACTTTTAAAAAAGAATATTGCTTAGACACCATATTATTTACATTCAAATTTCCCATGGACATTGTTTCCTGAGATTTGGGACAAAGTTAAAAATGCTACCAACAATGATTTCAAGTCCTTACTGCTCCCTATTTCCATGTGTGTTGAAATGATTAACTCTTAGGAAATATTTTTTTGACTAAAACAAAGGTCTTCCCATGTAGGCTCTGGTGATCGTCTCAACCAAATGAAACCAGAGCTTCCACAAGCTGGACAATCTAACATAAAGAACACACCATGAATGAGAGGTTATTCCACTCCAGGAAATAAAATTCCACCAACAGGAATGGTATTCACACAGGCATCACTGAATATAATTTAAGAAAAGGAAATCCTGTCCCTGTTGAAATAGAATTCCGAAACTCCAGAAGTTATAGCTAAGAAGTGAAAAATCTAGATAGGAAATTTCCCCCAAAAAAGGGACTTTTAGTATCTCTGTGTGGTAGACAGGATTCTAACATGACACTGAAATGACACTTAACCTTTGTTATCCACCCCACCCTTGGAGTGTCATGGGTAGAACCTGAGAATATAATGAGAGGAAATATTGCTCCTTTGATTAGGTTCTGTTAGAGAGCAGTTGACTTACTGTTCTAATTATGGTTCCAAAAATAGTATTCACTCTCTTAACCAGTTTAGAGTGTACAGTTCAGTAGTGTTAAATATATACACATTGTTACGCAGCAGATCTCCAGAACTTTTTCATCCTGCAATACTGAAGCTTTATACCCATTTGAACAATAACTTTTCATTCCTCTCTCCTCCGGCCCCTGGCAACCACCATTCTACTTTCTGTCTCTATGAATATGAATACTTTCAATACCTGCTATAAATGTTTATCTTTTCGTGACTGGCTTATTTCTGTTAGAATAATGTTCTTAAGGTTCACAATGTTGTAGCATGTGATAAAATTTCCTTCCCTTTTAAGACTCATTATATGTATTTACAAAATTATATTTTTCCATTTTTCTATCAATAGATACTGGGTTGCTTCCACCTCTTGGATATTGTGAATAATGTTGCTATGAACGTGGATGGGTGTGCAAATATCTTTTTGAGACTGTGCTTTCAATTATTTTGGCTATATACCCAGAAGTAGGATTGGTGGATCATATGGTAGTTCTATCTGTAATTTTTTGAGGAGCTGTCACACTGTCTTCTAGAGCACTTGCACCATCTTAAAGTCCTACCAACAATGCACAAGGATTCCAGTTTGTCCACGTCCTTGCTAACATTTGTTATTTGTGTGCTTTTTTAAAAATAGTAGCCATCCTAATGAGTGTGAGGTGATATTGTGGTTTGTGGTTTGTATTTCTCTACTGATTAGCAATGTTGAGCATCTTTTCATATGCTTATTGACCAATTATGTATCATCTTTAGAGAAGTATCTATTCAAGTTCTTTGCCCGCTTTTTATTTGGGTTGTTTTTTATGTTGTTAAGTGTTAGAAATTCTTTATATATTCTGGATATTAATCCTTTACAAATATATGATTAGCAAATATCTCTCCCATTCCATACATCTTTTCAATCCGTTGTGTCTGTTGATGCAAAGAAGTTTTTAAGCTTGATATATTCCCATTTATCTGTATATGGTTTTGTTGTCTGTGCTTTCAATGTCATATCCAAGAAATCATTGCCAAATCCAATGTCATGAAAGTTTTCCTCTATGCTTTATTCTAGGAGTTCTATAGTTTTTAATCTGTTTTGAGGTAATTTTTGTGTATGCTGCAAAATAAGCATCCAGATTTATCCTTCTGCATGTGGACATCCAGTTTTCCCAGCACCATTTGTTAAAGAAACTGTCCTTTCTCCCACTGAGTGTCTTGGCACCCCTGTTGAAGATCATTTGGCTGCATATGTGAGGGTTTGTTTCTGAGCTGTCTATTCTCTTCCACCGATCTTTTTGGGCACAGTTAACTTTAAGAAAGGAAGACTATTGCCAGGCATGGTGGCTCACGCCTGTAATCCCAGCACTTTGGGAGGCTGAGGTGAGAGGATCACGAGGTCAGGAGTTCAAGACCAGCCTGGCCAAAATGGTGACACCCCGTCTCTACTAAAAATGCAAAAATTAGGTGGGCATGGTGACGGGAGCAGCTACTCAGGAGCCTGAGGCAGGAGAATCACTTGAACACAGGAGGCAGAGGTTGCAGTGAGCTGCAATTGCACCACGGCACTCCAGTCGGACCGACGGAGCGAGACTTCATCTCAAAACAAAACAAAACAAAACAAAACAAGTCTCTTGTGCTCACTTCAGCAGCACATATACTAAAATTGGAACTATACACAGATTAGCATGGTCCCTGTACAGGATGACACACAAATTCATGAAGCGTTCCATATTTAAAAAAGAAAGAGAAAAGGACAACTATCTATGTGTACCTATCTTAATCATGTTAGCCACTTAAGAGCAGTTTGTTTTCTTTAGCTGGTCACAGAAGAAAAAACAGAGATTTTAAGTATGAGCAAAATTTGATAAAGGCATGTTGCTGAAATGGAGGGACCACATGGCTAGGATCTGAGAGCACCCTCTAGCAGTTGGGAGTGTCCCCAGACTACAGCTGACAGCAGCAAGAAAATGTGTTCTCCCAGCAATCTAAGTGAGCTTAGAAGCGGTTCTTTCTCTAATTAAACCTCCTGAGGATGACACAGTTATACAACATCTTAATTTAAGCTTTGTGAGACCCTGAGCAGAGGACCCAGTTAAAACCAGACTCGTGACACAAAAACTGTGAGATAATAAATCTATGTTATTTTGGGTTGCTAAGTTTGTGGTATTTGCTACACAGCAATAGAAAGCGAACACACCCTCGTAATACCTACCTCTTCTGATTCGGTCATTAATGGCTCTATAGTTGAGGCCATTAGCTCACTCGATTCTGTGGCTCTATTGTTCTTACCGAAGTGGAGATAGGTTGGAGTATTTTTTTTCTTTATTTTCTCTTACTTACTTATCTTTGGGAAGGAATTTTAAATTAATCTGAGTTTAGAAATAGGTAATACCTACACATGGTTCATAGTCAAAATATGTAGCAAGAGTCACAGTGAAGACTCTCTCTCACCTATTATTCCTCTTCTGTGTTGTTCTCACCTGCCACCTCCTCCCCCCTCCCCAGATAACCACTGCTATCAGTTTCCTAATATTCTTCTCAGGCTACATTTAAATGCACATATGTGACAAAGACTGTTAATTACTTCCAATTTTCATTCTTCTCTTCTTAAATACTGTTAGAATTTTTAGCTGGACACCTGGCTTCCAGGAATTAAAACTATGTTCCCCAGGCTCCCTTATAGTTAGATGTGACCAGATGGGATATAGACAAACAGGCTATGAGGCAATTTCCAGGAACCTTCCTTGGGATATGCCCTTTGCCCCTTCTTCTCCCAGTCCTCCATCCTGCTGCCTGGAAAGTGAATGTAACATTAGACTGGAGGACAAGACCATGCCCTAAGGATGAAGGGCTGGTGAACTAGAAAGAAACTGACTCCGGCCGGGCGCGGTGGCTCAAGCCTGTAATCCCAGCACTTTGGGAGGTCGAGGTGGGTGGATCACAAGGTCGAGAGATCGAGACCAACCTGGTCAACATGGTGAAACCCCGTCTCTACTCAAAATACAAAAAATTAGCTGGGCATGGTGGCGTGTGCCTATAATCCCAGCTACTCAGGAGGTTGAGGCAGGAGAATTGCCTGAACCCAGAAGGCGGAGGTTGCAGTGAGCCGAGATCACGCCATTGCACTCCAGCCTGGGTAACAAGAGCAAAACTCCATCTCAAAAAAAAAAAGAAAAAAGAAACTGACTCCCTGAGTGTGTTATGGAGCACAGCGCTTGCCCTCAGCCTTGGACTGCCTGCCCCAGACATTTACAGAGAGAAATAGCCTGTAATCCCAGCACTTTGGGAGGCCAAAGTGGGCAGATCACTTCAGCTCAGGAGTTCAAGACCAGCCTGGGCAATATGGCGAGACCCCATTGCTACTAAAAACACAAAAACTAGCCAGGTATGGTGGCACTTGCCTATAGTCCCAGCTAGTGAGGAGGATGAATTGAGAGGATCGCTTGAGCCTGGGAGGCAGAGGTTGCAATGGGCCGAGATCATACCACTACACTCCAGCCTGGGCAACAGAGCAAGACCCTGTACCATGGTGTCTTGATTACTGCTGCTTTGCAGTAGGTAAGACACTGTGGTACTGCCATAAGGCTGAATAATATAGGTCAATGAATTGAATTGAGAGTCCAGAAACAAAAATAAAAAATGAGAAAGAAAGAAAAAAAAAACTTCAATCTTTTTAAAGCCATGTTCTTTTTGGATATTATTATTTAGTGCTAAACCTAATTTCTAACTGATACAGTATTTAAGAAAATAAGATATATTATTCTTTCTCTTACAAATAATAGAATATTACAGATTTCATATCACGCTGCTCTGCGTCTTGCTTCTTGGACTTATATGTTGCACATCTTTCCATTTTGTATTATCAGGGAAGATGGAAAGCAGACGGAACACTAGAAACAGCTGATTAAAGGGAGTTTAATAACGGGACTATTTATGAAGATTTTGGCAAGGTTAGGAGAAACCTATAAAGGATGATGATGGTACACCCCAGGGCTAGCAACCGTAAGAAGCCACTAGCACCCTTACACCTGAAATTTTAAGTAGATGGTCTGTTGACCAGAACCCAGAGAGATCTTTTGCTGCAGGACAGGGTGACCAAAAAGGAATGGTACTGCTAAAAGAAAAACACAATCACTGCCAACTCTCACCTCAGCAGAGAGGGAGCTTGCAGAATATCCCAATATCCTAACCTCTCTTTCTTTCTACTTTCCAGTCTCCTCCTGGTGCCTCCTATTGACTGATTCCAACCAAAACCTGGAGGGCAGGGGGGCTTGGTTGATGCAGTCCACAAAGGTCAGCCTCCTGGGGCCCAAAGCAGAATGGAAATGTGCAGCATGCATCTAGAAAAGTAGAAAATATCCAGCACTGTCTACCCAGTTACTTCTTAGCATCTGCTTGTATCATTTCTTTAGATGAGAAATTTGTATCCCCAAAACAGGGAACATACAAAATCCCATCAGCTACACCCCACTATAGGGTAATATCATTCAGTCACATTCCAAAAACATTGAACTTTAGCCACTACCTTGCTCTTTCTTTAAAATAGCAGGAACATCTACAAATTCAATGCAATTTCTATCAAAATTTCAAGTGCCCTTTTTCCAAAACTGGACAAGCTGATCCTAAAATTCATATAGAATGAAAAGGACCACAAAGAGCTAAAGAATGATAATAATTCTTAGAAAGTAAAACAAAGTTGGAGGACTCACATCCCAAATGTAAAACTTGCTGCAAAGCAGCAGTAATCAAGACATTATGGTACTGGCATAAGGATAGATATAAAGGTCAATGGAATTGAATTGAGAGTCCAGAAATGAATTCATACATTTATATTTAACTGACTTTCAGCAATGGTACCAAGACCATTGAATGGGAAAAGAAGAATGATCTTTTCAACAGATAGTGCTGGGACAATTGGGTATCCACATTAAAAGGATGAATTTGTACCCTTGTCTCCCAGCATATGCAAGGATTAACTCAAAATGGATGAAAGACGGAAATCAACAACAAAAACTATAAAACTCTTAAAAGGAAACAAGTGTAAATCTTTGTGACTTTGGATTAGGCAATGGTTTCTTAGATATGACACTAAAAGTATAAACATCCGCCGGGCACAGTGGCTCATGCCTATAATCCCAGCACTTTGGGAGGCCGAGGTGGGTGGATCACGAGGTCAAGAGATCGAGACCATCAACATGGTGAAACCCCGTCTCTACTAAAAACACAAAAATTAGCTGGGCAGGATGGCGCATGCCTGTAGTCCCAGCTACTCGGGAGGCTGAGCAGGAGAATTGCTTGAACCCAGGAAACGGAGGTTGTGGTGAGCCGAGATCGCGCCATTGCACTCCAGCCTGGGTAACAAGAGCGAAACTCCATCTCAAAAAAAAAAAAAAAAAAAAGTACAAACATCCAAAGAAGAAATAGACAAACTGCCTGGACTTTATCAAAATGTAAAACTTCTGAGTATCAAAAGACACCATCAAGAAAGTGAAAAGATAACCAACAGAATAGAAGATAATATTTGCAAATCATGTCTCTGCTAAAGGTCTAGTGTATCCAAAATTCATAACAACAACAAAAAAAAAACCTCTTACAATGCAATATTTAAAAGACAACCCAATTAAAACGTGGGTAAAGGATTTGATGGGAGTCCTTCAAAGAAGATGTGCAAATGGCCAAAAGACTTATGAAAGGATGTTTCTCATCACTAGCCATTAGGAAAATGCAAATCAAAACCACAATGAGAAGTCACTTCATACCCACTGGATGGCAATAATAAAAATAATAATTTTTAATGACAAGTATGTGGAGAAAATGAAACTCTCATATATTGTTGGTGGGAATTTAAAAGTGATGTAGAACCATGGAAAACTCTTTGTAAGTTGCTCAAAACATTAAAGATGTTACTTCTTAGTATATGACCCAGAAATTTTACTACTAGGTATATAAACAACAAAAAAGGGAAACATATGTCAACAAAAACTTGTACATGAATGTTTATAGCCGCATTATTTATAATAGGAAGAAGTAGAAAGAACCCTAATGTTTATCAGTTGACGAACTGATAAACAAAATACGGTATATTCATACAAGGGAATATTAGCCATAAGAAGGCATGAAGTAATAACACATGCTACAATATGGATAAGCCTTGAACACATTATTCTAAAATACAGCAGACACAAAGGGCCACATACTGTATGATTCCATTCATATGAAATGTCCAGAATAGGCAAATCCATGGAGACAAAAAGTAGATTAGTGATGGTCAGTGGATGGGGGAAGAGATGATAGAGAACAACTGCTGACAGAGGTTTCTTCTTGAGATGATAAAAATGCGCAGGAATTAGATGGTGGTGCTATGAATATAGAAAAAAACACATTAAATTATGTACTTTAAAATGCTGAATTTTATGTTATGTGAATTGTGTTTTATTAAGACATTGCAAAAAACTAACAGAGAAGGAGGTAGGGGAGACAATGACCGCAAAACAGCTGCTACATTCCTCAATTCTCTAACCAGTTACGAACTCTAACTTGAGAATCAAGACTTTTTTCTTCCACTATTCATTCTACGTTCCCTTTATCCTCTGCTAAAATCTTACCTGGATGGGGTTCCTGAGAGGGTGACCCCAACCTCCTTCCTGTCATACCTCAGTCTTTGGGGGGGGCTCACTGATTGCTACAGTGAATTCCCTGGGTTTCAAACATCTTATAAGGTAGCAACTCATTTCCTCATTATTAATTGGTTTCTATTGTCTGTCCAAAAGAGTCACCCCTTGAGCTCCCTCTAAGTTAAGTAGCACAGGAGCCAAAAATGGCCAAAGAGGGGAGCTCAATTTTCCATTTAACAGGACTGCCTGACTGTATAGCATGGAAAAGCATTCCTCCCTTTGGCACTTGTACCCCCGCCCGCCCCATACCCACTAAATCCATGGTTATGGGGATTAAAGAGAAAAGTTCCAGGAGTTGTAAAGAATAATAATGAAATACCTTATTTTTTGGTTCTCAAACCCTTGGGTCCTGACTATAAGGCAGTCACCACTGTAGAGTGGTCTCTGGATTAAGGCAATCATGTCCTGCATTCTCTAGAACAGCACCTCAAATTTTAGTGGGTCGTTCCATCATTCTTTCAAGCTAGCTACTTCTGAGGGATGAGACATGTCGTTAGACCAACATGTTCTGAGAGCGTATTGTTGCACATCTTTGCCATGAAATGTGCCTCTGGCAAGGGCAAATGCTGAATGGGACACCATGATAAAAGATAAGCCTTTAAGTCCACATATGCTGTAAGAAGTAGCACGTAAATCCGTGGTCTGAATACATATTTATTCATTAAGAACAAATTGATGCACCCTGAGAAGGGAAAGTAAATCCATACCCTGAATATGTATTTATTCATTAAGAACACATTGATGCCCCCTCCGAGACAAAAGTGTTCCGATGTAATCAACCTGACACAGGTGCCTAGGTGATCCCTCCAGGGAATAATGCAACATGATAAGATCACCTTTAGCCTCTGCTATTGGTAGGTTAAGCGCTCAAGCTGTGATGACCAGATCACCTGAGGGAAGGGAAGTCCATGGCCTCCATCCCTGTTGCCACGGTCGCATGGTACCCTTTCCAACTGGGCAAGCACCAGAATGACTGGAGGGAGAAGCTAACTGACATGCATGACAAGGACCGTCTTGTCCATCTGATTATTGAGAAACTCTTCTGCAGTGCTTGACCTCTGGTGAGCAATCACAGGGATCAAGAAGCTCACTCTGTGCCCATTCAATCTACAAGCCTCTCCCCCAGATTTCTTTGCCCTAGCCTTCCAGTCTCATTCTTTCTCTTGAAAAGTGGGCCAGTACATTAGCCACTACGCCAACATTAGCGCTGATCCATACCTCAGGCCATTTCTTTTTCCATGCAAAGGGGATAGCTCAATGCACCACCTGAAGTTTTGTCTTTGAGGAAAATTTCCCTTCACTACACTTCCTTGGCCATCTGTAAGTGAGGCTGAAGTCCAATGACCATCTGCATCTGCTGGTGCCTGCACGTCATAAATGCCCATATATAACCAGAATGCAGCTTTTCCTCCTCTGTTAACTGTTCATAACCAATACCCAGTTGGACTGAGCTGATTGCCTCCTGTTATTTTGGAGGCGACTCCCTTCATCCCAGCTTCTTGATACTTTCACTTCTGGAGGTCATATTTCTCTCAGATCTTCCAGAAAAAAAAAAGTCTTAAAGCCTTGGCCTTTTTCTATTTTATTTTATTTTATTTTACAGTCAAGCTCTTAAATTTTTTTCCTCCTCTTTTCCAATAATAACATCAGTGTGGATCCAGCTTGCCCCCAAAGCCTGCCTTGCTCTGAAGCAGCCAACTGTAAAGACTCTTCACCAACACCCGTGACTTGTGGGCCTGAGGAAGACTATCCATCCTTGCGAATATCTTCTGCTGAAATGCGTCACACAAGACTGGAGAGCCCTCATTCTTCCACCAGTCCCAAAGGCAAACAACACACTTCTGTAGTGAAGAGCGCCACAAAAAAAGAAGACAAGGTCTCAGTCAAGAAACAGAAGACCAGAACTGTGTTCCCTTCCACCACCCAGCTGTGTGTACTCAGCGATAGATTTCAGAGACAGAAATAGCTCAGCCTCCAGCACATGCAAGAACTTTCCAATATCCTGAACTTTAGCTACAAACAGGTTAAGACTTGATTCCAGAAGCAGAGAATCAAATCTAAGAGGTGTCAGGAAAGCAACCGGCCAAAGGGTAGCAATGGTGTGACTCAGAGGCCTCAGCACGCACCTACCTCTGCTCTTCCTACTGATGCCTGGTGAACACGACTGGGAACCTTCCAATGTGGAGCAACTGGATCTGGAGCAATTCAACATGGAGCAACCCGACCTGGAACCTCCAGTCCTAAAGCAACCACTCCTGGAACACTGAGACCTTGTGCACCCAGTCCTGGGACAATCAGGCCTGGAGCAATCCCTTCTATAACTTTGGAGAGGAATCTCTGCAGTCCTGCAAGCAGTTCCAGCAAAATTCTCTCGTGCCAGTGACTTGGTGGCTGCCTTGGAAATTGCTGGGGGAAAACCATAATGTAATACAGCAGACCACTAGGTATTTTAGTGCTACAAAAACCATGGATTTATTCCTAAACTACTCCACAAACATGCAACCTGAAGATGGGTGAAGACAAGTGAAATTGATATTACTCAATGTCAGTCAGGCCACTGGTTGAATCCTTCTTCTCCCCTTCTCCCCTCGCCCATAGGATTTTTCTGGTTTGGAAACCACATGATCTGGTTTCCATTATGCCTAGTCCATTTGGTCAAGGGTATGGTTGTAGCCTAATTAGGAGGGTTTATTTCTTTTTTCTTATTGGATCTTCCTGTAGAAAGATGTTTTAATAACCTTTACTGCTAAGGGCAAAGGATAGAAGCTGTCTCTGGCTATAGAGATGTACATATACTGGTTTGAATATCTTTACGATTTAGATTCTAACCTCAAGAATAGAAAATAAAAGTACAAATTGGTGTGATGAAGGTATATCCCCATTTTCTGAGATTGGGAGGCTTTGCTTATTTTTTTTAAATCCTCAATTACTGAGGTGAAGTTTTAAGCTGTAACATACTTTACTGATTTCCTCAGCCACTTTTGGCTCTGCGTTTTACCCTAGTCCCTCATTTACTGATTATGCTAATATTTCTAGAAAGAGGTCTTGTATTTGCTGCATCATGATGACATCTTACTAGTTTCACTGGTTTCAGTACAAGGAATAAAACAACCATTTTACCTTAAAAAAAAAAAAAAAAAGAGAGAGAGAGAGGAGAGAGAGACTACCCAAGTGGCCTTCAGTACAGGTTGAATGAGAGGCTCAGGTACTATGGGAGTTTGAGTTATCGCAGTTATCTGTGCCTTCCAGCCCTCCTCTGCCTGGCGTTGAGTATCTCATCTCCACCTAAGATTGGAATGCTGCTGCAAGTGTCCAACTTTATGATTCTGTGAATCAAATAACTTCCAGTTCATGATGGGTAATTTGGGGCACAGGGCTAATTAGTATCCCATAATAAGATATTCATTCAGTCTTTACCAGGACCCAGAAGTAAGCCGGAAGCTGTTTTTCAAACAGAGCACAGTTGTCAGAAGAGAGCATGGCCTTACTCTGAAATGTGAGGGTCTGGGCTGTGATTGCTCTATTGGTCTTATCAGAGGCTTCACGCAGCCTCTCTGTGTGCCACAGATATCAGATCTTCTAAGTCATAAGGCCCAACTGTCAGGACATTTTGGGTTATTTACACTTTATTTTTATTTCAGTTTTGAGACAGGTTCTCTCTCTGTCACCCAGGCTGGAGTGCAGTGGTGCAATCTCAGCTCCCTGCAACCTCCACCTCCCAGGCTCAGGCCATCCTCCCACCTTAGCCCCCTGCGTAGCTGGAACTACAGGCACATGCCACCACACCCAGCTAGTTTTTTAAATTTTTTGGTAGAGATACGGTTTCGCTATGTCACCTAGGCTGGTCCCAAACTCCTGAGCTCAAGTGTATGTGCCCACCTTGGCCTCCTAAAGTACTGGCACTACAGGAGTGATCCATTGCACCTGGCCAGGCAGGGCATTTTGAACCACAGGCTTAACTTGCTGGAGAGTCTTTTCATTGAACTGCACTCAAAATGGACGCAGTACATGGGTCAGAGCAGCACACTTAAATGCAGTACATGTTGCCTCTAAAACCAAAAGAGCATTGTGCCCATTTCTTCACAGTGCAAGGTAGAAAGTGAAGCAACTTACTTCTCATTGTAGGGGAGCCATGTGACTATGCCCCAATCCATGGATGTCCATAGAAACATACCTGCTGCGGCAAGTCCCTCGGCAGGTGGATTTTCCATGCTCCAGCATGCATATGTTTTATTACAGTATCTACAGTACTAGCTACTTTCCATTCACCAGGTCCAGTTAATATAACCTTATTGATACAGCAGACCAACATGATACTCTGTGAAATATCAAGATAACAAAGTTTCCTTCCTCTGGACTACATTGTGACAGAAACAGAGCTGACAGAGCCCTGAGATAAAATAGTAAATTTACTACTCTTCTTTCTTCATGAGGGCAAACTACTTCAGATTATCTTTGCTGATAGTAATAAACAAAAGTCTATGATAAAGAAATAGTAGAATACTGTTCATGGGTGTTGAGAGGCAATGCTAACTTGTGCCAGTGAAGTTCCTACATCCAGACCGTCAGCTGCTATGGCATTACCTCCTGAATAGGTTTGCAATAATCTACGGTCATTCTCCACGACTTGTGGCTGTTGCACTATCCAAACAGATGAGTTAAAGGAGCATATGGTAGAAATCACCCATTATGTGTTTTTTGGGGGGTCTTTGATTGAGTTATTAATCTCTGTAATTCCCCCCAAGAATATGGTATTGATTTTGGTTCCCTCTCTTAGCTTGGAGGTCAGAGTGGGGGCAATTCCAGGAGCTTCTATTTAACCCATCCTACATAATAGCATCCATTCCATGGGTCAGGGAGCCATGATAGGGGTTCACTGATTTATTGAGTACACCTGTTACCACTCTACAGTCTGAGATAAGAGAAATTAGCACAGGGATCTTACTGGACCCACTCTATGATGGACTTGAAACACGACTCCATCTATCACCCGACTTCCATACCTCCTTTCTTGGCAGGTGGACCGTAGCAGTATTTGGGTCCTTGGACCTTAACATCATGTTTTTTAGAATTAAAAATATATATATTTTTTGAGAGAGGATTTCGCTCTGTTGTCCCAGCTGGAGTGCAGTGGCGTGAGCATAGCTAACTATAAACTCAAACTCCTGGGCTCGGGCAGTCCATTAGCCTCGGCCTAGCCAGGTGCTGGGATTACATGCATGATCCACTGCACCCAGCTAACATAACGTCAGAGCCAATATCTAGTAATCCCAGAAGAGTTTGAGTATAAACTTTTTCCATTGTATAATCACCCTGGTAAAGGATTTTAAGTTCCTCTAAGGAAGGTTTGTGGTCTCATTGCAGAGTCCTTCCTCAACAGGCCCTTCCTCCTCCTCCTCAATCTAGGAGCTCCAAAGCTGACGTACTATCTTAGAACTAGGAAATGCACAAGAGACCAGGTCAGATTTTTTTCCCACATTTCCTAGAGGTTTTTTCTGCTTCTCAGATCAAGCAGTACCTTAGAAATCTGCCTATTTCTTATTCCTAAGGATCCCAGGATCAGTGAGCCACCTTCACAGATCCCTACAGGTCAAACCTCTTATCTCTACTCAGGAGTTCTTGTGGCTTATTAGAGTGATGCGCTCTCCCTGTCTTGCTGCTGCCTGGCCTCCACCACTCCAGGTTTCTATCATTGCCATTGAAATCAGGCACCTAAGTCCACTGCAAAGTCTCCTACCTTCATTCCAGCCCAGAGAAAATAGCCACAGAGCTTTTCAAGGATTCTGGTGCTCCTTTCCTTTCACTAATGTATTTCCTAATGTCTTAGGAAAAAAGACCTCCAGAGCTCCCTGATGTATTGGTGAAATGGTAGCAGGTGGCTTAGCAGCTTGCACTCAGTCTATTTAAGCATTTCTTTCTTCCTAAGCCTTTGATCTGCTACCTATACAGTATTCCAAGGACGTTCCAGTATATCAACCTCAGTGATTGCATGTCACCATTGATGCCAGACTCAAAGAGATAAGGTAGGAGTGCAGATATTGCTAGAACTCTGCCCAATAGGAGCTGCGACCTTTGGGAAAAGAGCAAAGCCACCACCAGTCTAAGGCTGAGGTGAGAGGGCACGAGGAAACTCCCTGTCTTACCAATGGAAGGCAGAGGAAAATGGGACCCAGTTGATTCATTCCATAGAGGGCAGCCTTTTAGCAAACAAAATAAGGCAGAGATGGTAAATAGTGAATTTGGAGGGGGAAAACAAAACAAACACTATCCAACATATATGTCAGATCTATAAATAATTTCCTCGCCGGGCACAGTGGCTCACTCATGTAATCCCAGCACTTTGGGAGGCCGAGGTGGGTGGATCAACTGAGGTTGGGAGTTTGACACCAACCTGACCAACATGGAGAAACCCTATCTCTACTAAAAATACAAAATTAGACACGCTTGGTGGTGCATGCTTGTAATCCCAGCTACTCAGGAGGCTGAGGGAGAGGAATCACTTGAACCCGGGAGGCGGAGTTAGCAGTTAGCACAGCTCTCACTATTGCACTCCAGCCTGCGTGACAAGAGTGAAACTCTGTCTCAAAAAAAAAAAAAAAGAAAGAAAGAATTTCCCTTTTCTACCAGCTACATAGAATTTTGTTGTATGAATATACTATGACTGACATGTAACCAGTTCTCTGCTGATGGATATTGAGGTTGTTTCCAATCTTCTTATGAATAGCACTGTAATGAACAAACTTGCACGTGATTGCTTTTTTTTTTTTTTTTGAGACAGAGTCTCACTCTGTCTCCAGGTGCCAGGCTGGAGTGCAGTGGCACAACTCTGGCTCACTGCAACCTCCGCCTCCCGGGTTCAAGCAATTCTCCTGCCTCAGCCTCCCGAGTACCTGGGACTACGGGTGTGTGCCACCACACCCATCTAATTTTTTTGTATTTTTAGTAGAGACGTGGTTTCACCATGTTGGCCAGGATAGCCTCGATCTCTTGTTCTTGTGATCCGCCCACCTCGGCCTCCCAAAGTGCTGGGATTACAGGCATGAGCCACTGCACCCAGCAGGTTATTACTTTAACTGTGGTAAAAGATATATAAAATAAAATGTGCATCTTAGTCATGTTTAAGTGTACAGTCAGGGGCTAAGCACATTCACATTGTCATGCAACCACCACCATCCATCTCCAGATTTTTTTATCATCCCAAGCTGAAGTGTATGCACATTGAACAATAGCTTCCCATTTTCCCTCCCTCCAGCCCCTAGCAGCCATATCCTACTTTCAATCTCTATGAATTTAACTGTCCTAGGTACTTCATATAAGTGAGAGAATACAATATTTGTGTGTGTGTTGGCTTATTACACTTAATTACTTATTTATGTACCATTTATAGCTTATTTCACTCAGCCAAAATTTATCCATGTTGTAGTGTGTATCAAAATTTCATCCTTTTTTAAAGTTGAGTAATATTCCTGTGTATGTATACATTCAGGGTATTTTCCTATATGTTAACATGTTGTATAATAGAAATGGAATTACTGGATTCAAAGATACATATATCTGTAATTTTTATGCCTATCACCATATTGCACACCTTCCCATCTCATTGAAGGATTTGGACTCGTTTATACTCATATCACCAAAGTGTAAGGGTATGTAATTCCACTGGGCATGATGGCTCATACCTGTAATCCCAACTACTTGGGAGGCTGAGGCAGGAGAATTGCTTAGGCCAGGAGTTCAAAAGGGCTGGAACAACTTACAAGACCCTCGCTGAGGTCCCTGACTTTCTGTCTGGGGGCCTGTCAGTAGGTAGCCACAAAGTGCCTTCTCAGTAGCCACTAGATAGGATTCCTCTTTTAGATGACCAAGATATTCTACCCCTCTCTTCTTAAGGTCCTTTGTCTTGATTTTCACTTCTGCCCTGAAAAACACACGGTGACCCAGGTAATTGATGCCAGAGCTGACATCAGCCTTCAGGTGAGAGAAGGAGTGTGATTTGGCAGCAGCCTCTGTCACTCCATTGATCACCGGAACTGATACTGCCCATCTGGCTGACGAGGTGCTATCGACTTCCTCATCACTGCTCCTCCTCTTTCTGAAGCTGTCCATTCCATTGAAGAGGAGTTAACCTTGACAGGATAACCATGTCTTAACTGCAATCACAGATAGCCCTGGTAGAACAGTAATTTCATATCCCATGTTTCCCAAACCTGCTTGATAATAAGAATTGCTTGGGATGTTTGTTAAAGATCCAGCTTGCCAGGCCACTTCCAAGGAGATTCTGCACTAGTAGGTCACAGAGGGTAAACAATGTCTCCAAGTCATGTAACTGGCTAATGGCAGAGCCAGCCCCACATGATTCCAAAATCCCTCTCTTACACTACTTACAGACTACATATTTTGGGCAAGTCATTTAGTAACAATAACTGCCATTTACCGAGGACTTTACTGTTTATGAAACAATTTCATACAGATTATTGTTTAAATTTTATGACCCTATGAAGTTGATGGAATTGCCCCCATTTTATAAAGGCTCTGAAAAGTCCAGTGATTCACCTAGGGCAGGGATCACATGTTCAAATACCTATAGAGATCAGTCCACTTGATCCATTTTCAATCATTGATTCACTCATTCATCTATTCAACAATTAAGCATCATTCCTTCATCCATCTAAAAAGTATTTATTGATGGGTGGGGACGAAACAGTGAACGGAATAAAATCTCTCTGTTGGAGTTTACATCCCAGGAAGGAAGACAAACAGTGCAAAGAAGAAATAGATAAGATAACTTTAGATTGTGATACGTGCTCTGAAAGCAATTAAACAAGATTTTTGAATAGAGAAGGGGGATTCACTGCTCTAGGGTTGTCCAATATGGTAGCATTCAACTACATCTGTCTATGGAGCATTTAAAATGTGGCCAGTCCAAGCGGAGATGTGTTGTTAAGTATAAAATACACATTGGAGGCGGGCTTGATGGCTCATGCCTTTAATCCCAGCACTCTGGGAGGCCAAGGCAGGCAGATCACTTAAGGTCAGATGTTTGAGACCAGCCTGAGCAATATAGTGAAACCCCATCTCTACTAAAAATACAAAAATTCTCTGGGTGTGGTGGCATGTGCCCGTAGTCCCAGCTACTCAGGAGGCTGACACAGGAGAATTGCTTGAATCCAGAAGGCAGAGGTTGCAGTGAGCTGAGACTGTGCCACTGCACCCCAGCCTGGGTGACAGAGTGAGACTGTCTCAAAAAACAAAAACAACAACAAAAACACTTTGAATTTTGAAGACAGTACAGAAAAACAATAATGTGAGATATCTCAATTATAATTTTTTTATTGATTACATGTTTAAACAACATTTTAGACATATTGGACTAAATAAAATGGATAAATAAAACCAATTTTATGTGTTTCCTTTTACCTTATTTTTAAAATATGGCTACTAGAAAATTTAAACCTTCATAGTGGCTCACATTCGTGATTCATATGACATGCCTTTTGGATGGCACTGATCTAGGGTGAGCAAGGATAGCTTCTCAGAAGAGGTGACATTTGAGTTGAGACCCGAGTGATGAGAAGGATCTTAACCATAAGAAGATGTGAGAGAAGAGTTCTCCAGGAAGAAGGAATCACAGGAGAAATTGGCCTAAAAACAATTGTGAATCATGGGTTTGCGAAACAATAGGGAATGGTGGCAGCTCGAGAGAACTAGAGTGTATCCCACTAAAATTATTCAAATTCAAAATGTGTAAACGCTGCAGGAGACAACAAAGTGAGGGCCTGTGTTGTTTTTAACCTTGGCCAGGAGTTTGGCAGCCTGGGCTTAGGTTACCCTGTCCCCAACTCTTGCAAGGAGTCAAAGTCCTAGACTAGGAAAAGCCAAGTCAGCTTCATCAACTTGGCTAAGCAGCCCAGGCAGCAAGTGTCTCTGCCAAGTCTCCCTCACAACAAATCACATAGCCAGAAAATACTTAGATAATTTTTCCTCTGACTGCAAATCCCATGTTCTTTCCACTTAGCCTGTTTGGGACAATAGCCACCCTGTGAGAACCTGATGAAAACTCTGAATAAGTCCTCCACGTGTTAACCACGACCACCACAACATACTCACATGCATACTGCACATAATTCCGGGGGGCTCAGAGGTCCCCATCCAAACCCTGTCCAACACCCCAGAATAAGAAGCTCTGCAGTATAGTTCATTGGCTCCCCTCTGTGTACTAAAACCATAACGTGGAGATAATACTCTCAGTTTTCTTTATGTCACTGAAATGCTATGAGGATGAAATGAGATGGCACTGGTGAAAATGCTATATGAATGGAGGGTGTTACTATTAAATTAAGACAGGATTTAAGGACCTGTAACGTCAGTACTCATGCCTTAGAGGGAATTTTTTTAACTGAAGACCTAATCAGAGATTTTCCAAGAAATAAAAGAGCCCAAGTAATTTTCAAGTGATAAAAGAAATGTTTGAAAATCTACTCTAGAACTGTGTTTCCCAATACTGGCTGCATGTTGGAATCAGGTAGAGAACTTTTTAAAATTCAGATGAAATAGTACAACCCCTAAACAGGGAAATGGGCAACACCTGGAAAATTTTGCACAAGACTTTTGACCTAGTCATCTCACTTCCAGAACTCAGTATCAAAGATACAACAGTACATTTCCCAAAGGAAGTGAGCACAAGGCTATTCATTGCTGCACTATTTCCAACAGTAAATTCCTAGAAACAACCCAAGAATCTAGAGAGGAAATAATTAATTTGCCCAAGACTAACCCCCCGGCAGGCTGGTCTCCCAGAAAAGGAATGGGCCTCCTGTGAAGCTCCCTGGAAACCACTGTTACCCTGTGCTTCAGGCAGTCAATTCTGGTTGACTTAGATTCCAGAATCTCCCTCACCCCCATGACTCCAGGGCTGGGACTGGAAGTCCTTCAGTCCTGAAAATTCACCTTGAAAATCTTACCAATCGTATGTACCTAAAAGAGAAAAATTGCTAGGCTTGGACCCCAGCCCACTGATTGCACTGTGTGACAGGGGCTGGTGATTCTCCCAACCTGGAAACTGATCCGAGTAGGACCAGAGACCAGGTGACACCACCCCACTTGCTGTGGCACCCAGGCCTGATCATGGGGGGGTGGGGGTTGGACCAATACTTCCTTTTAAATGCCTCACAGCACAAGGAAGAGGGTATCTGGTGTTTAGCTCTGTCTAGGATGGACAATGAGACACCAACTCTGTGTCCGTGAATGTTTTCTCATGGATCCTGTGCTAATAAACCTGACATACACTCTATGTGTCCATTTATCCATTTTTGCACTCAACTAATGCAGTGAGTTGGGCATCTGGCCAAGCAGCCACCATACCTTTCTGGAAGGAAATAGCTACAGTTTGAATGCTTTCCCCCACAATTTGTGTGTTGGAAATTTAATCCTCGGTGCCAGTGTTGAGAGGTGGGAGTTTTAAGACGTTATTAGGTCATGAGGGCTCTATCCTCATAAATGGACTTGTGGGAGTGGGTACTTGATAAAAGGATAAGTTCAGCTCCCCTTCCCTCTTGCTCCTTTCGCTCTCACCTTTCTGCCTTCCACCATTCGATGACACAACGAGAAGATGCTGGCCAATTGCAGTCTTCTCTATCTTGGACTTTCCAGCCTCCAGAGCTATAAGAAAGAAAGAAATTTCTTTCTTTATAATTGACCCAGTCTCAGGTATCCTATTAGAGCAGCACAAAATGGATTAAAGCAGTAATCAGCAGATCAGGGATCAAAGTCCAACTAGGTAGTAGGACAGATCCTCCTGGAGCAACATGGCCAGCTGTTGGGATAGTTAATCACTAATTGCTCATGGAAATCCCATAAAGTCTTCAGCAACAGGAAAACCAGGGAGTAAGGCCTCCTGGAATAGAATTCCTTTGTTATTAATGACGTGGCAGAGGTTTCCAAGGAAGGGGTAGCTCCACTGATGAGAAGGCTGAACCAGCACCCGTGACAACAATACAACCACCTTGTGATAACTAAAGAATTTTCACTTCAGCCTGACGACTTAGTTCTCAAGACAGAGGAATGTTAGGGGCAGGCACAGACCATCCTAAAGACGGAGATATAATGGATCCCAAGATTATTACTACTTTTAGAATAAAATAGTGAAATAAGTAAGATTAAACAAATGAAACTAAACATATTTCACTTAGATCCATTATATCATTAAAAGTTGGAAAATGGCCATAATCTAATTCTTTTATTCCTTTTTATTTATTAGTTGGAATTTTTCTATAAAGAACTTTTCTTCTTCCACTTCTTGTGTATCTTGAGGTACAGTTCATACAGGAAAGGGAAATTCTAGGCTTATCCCCTTTCCTGCTCCAGACCTGGACTGTTCATTTCTCCAAAATATTTGGGGGTTTTTTGGTGAAAAATGATGATTAGAGACTACAGCCTGGGCTTAAAAGTGTCATTGCTCCTGAACTGATTATTTTGTATAAGTCTTTTCTGTGAACAATTAAGAAATACAAATTTTTATAGAGAAGAAAATGCAGGCAGTCCCTGACTTGGGTCTCAACTTTGCAATAGTGCAAAGAACTGTCTGAATTTTGATCTTTTCCCCACCAGAAATAGGTAATACAATTCTCACTCGCAATGCTGGGTGGCGGCAGCGAGCCACAGCTCCCAGCCAACCACACAGTCACAGGGGTAAACAGCCGGCACTCTACAGTATACTACTGTGTTGCCAGCATTTTTGGACATTGAGTCTTGTGTTTCCAAATCTTATCATGTCTACAAAATGTCCATCTGCGTTCTCTTGCTTCTGATGAGAAGATGAGGAAGGCAAATTACTTCTAAGTTTCTCAAGATAAAACTCAAGAGTAGTTGCCCAACATGAAGGTGGCAAGCAAGTAATAACCTTTGCACGTGAATTAGGACTTTCACATCCACAATCTCAACTATCTCAAAGGATAAGAAGTGAATCAGTGATTCCATGAAATTGTCCATATTGGTTAAATTAACTGTTGTTAGAAAAAAAAGAGCTGGGCCAACTGATGATATGAAAAAATACTTGTCACACGGATGGAAGACCATACAGAAGTACCAGGTACAGTTTATGTACCACTTAAACTACCGACAATCCAGGCTAAGGCAAGAACTCTCTTTCATACACTAACAAACATGCTGCTGGTCTCGCCTATATGCAAATATTTATAGCAAGGCGTAAGTGGTTCCAATGCTTCAAATGGTTTATAACTTTCGGAATGTGAAGATCAGCAGTGAGGCAGCAAGTGCCAAATTGACGGTCTTAAAGCTTTTTTAAAAAGAGCTGCATTGGATAATTGTGGATGAGAAATATTTGCCAGAACAAATGTTTAATGCCAATGAAACAAACTTTTTCTGAAAGCGTATGCAGGAGCATACGTACATTCATTGCACATCCAAGACAATGCCAAGATTCAAGGCATACAATGACCATGAAATGCTGCTTTTGGCTGAAAATGTTTCAGAGTTCAAATTGAAGAATTTTCTAATCTATAACTTGGAGAAACCTATAGCATTCAAGAATCTGGCCGGGCGCGGTGGCTCAAGCCTGTAATCCCAGCACTTTGGGAGGCTGAGGCGGGTGGATCACGAGGTCAAGAGATCGAGACCATCCTGGTCAACATGGTGAAACCCCGTCTCTACTAAAAATACAAAAAATTAGCTGGGCATGGTGGCGCGTGCCTGTAAACCCAGCTACTCAGGAGGCTGAGGCAGGAGAATTGCCTGAACCCAGGAGGCGGAGGTTGCGGTGAGCCGAGATCGCGCCATTGCACTCCAGCCTGGGTAACAAGAGCGAAACTCCGTCTCAAAAAAAAAAAAAAAAAAAAGAATCTGAACAGGCAAATGCTTCCCATTTCTTGTCACCATTAAAGAAAGCCTGGATGACCAGATTTTCTACAAAAGAAGCAAAACAAAACTAAACTAAACAAACCTGTGAAGAAGAGAACAATGAGTGAGGAGAAACCTGTACATTAAAAGAAATGTGAGAGGCATGTTAATGAAGTGCAACGTATGGATACTACTTGGACCTAATTCAAACAAAACAACTGCAAATAGTTGTTTCTAAGACAACTGAGGGCCAGATGTGGTGTCTCAAGCCTGTGTCCCAACACTTTGGGAGGTTGAGGTGGGTGGATGACTTGAGGTCAGGAGTTGGAGACTAGCCTGGCCAACATGGTGAAATTCTCTTTTCACTAAAAATACAAACATTAGCCAGGCATGGTGCCACGAGCCTGTACTCCCAGCTACTCAGGAGGCTGAGGCAGGAAAATATCTTGAACCCTGCTGAGGCAGAGTTTGCAGTGAGCCAAGATTGCACCACTGCCCACCAGCCTGGGCCACAGAGCAAGACTCCATCTCAAAAAAAAAAAAAAAAACAACTGAAATTTGACAACTGGCAGGTTATTGATGACATAGCAACTTCATTTATTGTTTCAGGTATGATCAAGATATTATGTTTTAAAAACAATTTCTAAAGCTACATATCAAAGTAATAAAAATGAGATTATATGCTTTCTTTACTTTTTAAATTATTTTATTCCATAAAATAATTTCATAGTTGAAGTGAGGGAGGGAAGTTATAAAAGAAATAAGATTGGCTGTAAGTTGATAATTGTTCAATATGGGTGACGTATACATGGGGGAGAGGCCATCATTATACTATTCTCTGCATCTTTATAGATACTTGAATTTTAGTGAAAAGGTTTTTAAAACACTTTTACTGTTGAAACTCTACCCCAGGGATTTGGATTTAATAGATCTAGCACGAGGCCCAGGCACTTGGATGTTTTTAAAGTTCCAGGTGATTCTAGAGTGTAGCTGGCATTGAGAACTGCTATTCTAAGCTGAATTTCTTAAAGACATGAGCTGTGTCTTGATAATTTTAATATCCCAAGCACATACAACAGAACTGGGCACATAGTAAGATTCCAATAAAGTTGAATGTTTAATGAAATTATAAGGACAGAACTCTTTATTTTTATCTAACTCCAGGACAATGAGAAAAAGACTGAAGAAACACTACCGCCTCCAACGAAGGCCAGGTTAAACCAACAGAGAATCTGCAGCCTGCCTGGAGGTCCTCTGCACCAGCTTCTCTCCCCTCTATGCTGCCCAAGCTCCTCCTTCAATCAGGAAGAAATTGTCTTTATTTTAGGTCCACTTTATTCCTCCTCCAGACAGGCTGGATAAATTAGAATAAGTATGTCTCAGGGGCAAAAACCATCAGAAATAAGTCTGTTATATGAAAAGAGGTCTTAAGATATCTTTTACATTTTTAATTCACTGTCTTCCTAGGTCCAAGGTACCAGAGTCACCAACAAAAATTTACTTTTAGCTAGCCAACAGATCTGTCATTTTTGCAGGAGTAGACTGAAGAGCAAGAATTATTTTAAACCCACAGAAGGACTTCCAGAGGATTGGCATTTCTTTCCCTTTGCACCTGTCCACCTAGGGCTGCACCTGCCACCATTGGCACCTTGCAGGGACAACCAGATGCAGGTGACTGATGACTGCTGGCAGAGACATCTGAGGCCAGGTTCTTTACTTTTCAGACTTTTTTTCCAGCTGCCCGCTGGACATCGCCACCACTTCAGGCTCATCCGAAAGTGACTTCATCATTTTCTCCACCAAATCTGCTCATCTTCACACATTCTCTAGCTCTAAGATGGCATCTCCACACACTCAATCTAGAAAACCATCACCCTCACTCCTCCCCCTTCCTCAAAACAAGGCATTGAATCAGTTGCCAGGTCCTGCTGGTTTGATTGCCTGTATATTTCCCACCTCCATGCCCACTTCTATTTTAGTTCAGGTTTTCTACTATAGCAGATGTTGCTGCAAATCTGTCCTCTACATTGTTACCAGAATAATCTACCTAAAATGTTAACGTGTCCATGTTACTTCCTCGCATGGATCTTTCCATGGAACTGCTGTATTCTCTAGATTAAGTATAAACTTCTTAGTGCAGGTCCTCTGTGATCTGGTCTTTGCCTACTTATACAGTCTCATCTCTCACCACTTCTACTGGGCACTTTATGTGCCAGAATATAAAATATTTGCCGATCCTCATACACGTCATGTTGTTCCTTGCTCTTGTGGTTTTGCTAGAATAGTTCCTCAGCCCATAATGCCCTTCCCCTCTAATCTCTCTTCCTCTCCTCAATCTTCACTTCCTCCCCTAAATCCCAGCCAAGCCACCTTACAGAGTTTTTGCTCACCGGAACACACACACATCCATCTACATACATATCACCCAAGCTGGGTCCTGGGCACTTCCAGATGTTTCCATAATACCCTGGGCATATTTCTATCAGTGCAATTATGATAATTCAATTGATTCTCCAGCCATTTGTTTGTATATCTACACTTTGCATCAGACAAGGAGCCCTTTCAGAGCCGGGGCTGTGTCTTAGTGCTCCTGATACCTTCAGGGCCTGGCTCACTTCTTGGCATCCAACAAGCGCCATATATTTTTGTTTTGAGTAATTGAAGGTGCACAGGATTAGGGCAAAGCATGTATGCCAGTGAGGAAAGTATTGCAACCAAATGATGAAACCCTGGATTAAGGCAGGAGAAATGGGAAAGAGGACAAAGAGAAAAGACTAGGTGAATTTAGGAATCAACTCAATAGATTTTGTAGCAGAGGAAGAGATCAAATGGTGTCTTCCATTGCTGACTGAGGAAATGGGAATACAGAAACAGATGTATTTTGGGGGAGTGGGGACAAAACAGTGAGCTCTGTTTTGAACATGTTTAATCCGAGATGTCTGAAAGACAGCTGGTCTGAGAGATGAGACGTGTCAACATTGAATGATACTGAAGCCATAAGCGTGAATTAGTTTGCCTAGAAAAAGCATAAAGACTGAAGATAAAAGACCATCAATTGTCTTTGATCCTCATTTTAAGCCTTCTCTTCTCCCCCCTTTTAATGTTCTCCTTGACATTCATTTTAATCTGATTTCATTTGTACCAAAACTGATGTGTACTAGAGGGAAGAAGAATTCAGTGTGATTTGCCTAACACCAGGGTTAGTTTAACAAAGGGACATCTCTTGAGACAAAAATGTATCAAGAATGAGATCAGACAGCAGAACTTTTGTTTGCGAAAGAAGACAGGGAGTCCTTCACTGGCATTATCTTGGATGGCTGCTATTAAAGAGTCCTGAAATTAAGAAATAATCATTCATCTCTGTAGAAGTATGTCCTCAAACTATTCATATATATAACCTTGAGTTATTTAACATTTCTAAATCAGTATTATAAGATTTTTTAAAAGTGTGCCCACTTTTATGTAGGGCTATGCTAGACACTAAAGTATACTTAGGTTCATGAAAAATAATCTCTGGCCCTGATCTATCCCAGGTAAAATTAAAACTAATGAAATGTGACTTGAACGTTAAGAGATGAGGTAAGAATGGAAATGCATATTTTAGATTTTGTTTTTCTTTCATTGCTTTATTCACCTAGGATTTCCTATGCATCTGTCATTTGTCAGTATTTGTTGGTCACATGGTCATGATTGTTCTTCTCAAAGAACTTGCAATCTACTAGAGGAGAAAACATTATGGTTTGTAGGATAAAAATTAGGAGATTAAGTACCAGCTACTCGGGAGGCTGAGGCAGGAGAATCGCTTGAACCTGGGAGGCGGAGGTTGCAGTGAACCCAGATCGTGCCATTGCACTCCAGCCTTGGCGACAAAGTGAGATTCCATTTTTTTTTAAATGGGGGGATTAAAATAGAGTACTAAGCCATGTGTGTACCTATACAGCAATCCTGCATGATCTACACATGTGCCCCAGAACCTAAAGTAAAATTTAAAAAAAATAGAGTACTAAGGGGAAAAAGGTTAGATGGTTGAAAGAACATTATCAATGATGATAGAAGTCAAAGAGAAGGATAAAGAGTGGGTGAGTAAGAAATTATATAAGATATAAATAGAAACAGGAAAGGCACAGTCACATTTAACAGTATGAAAACAGATATAAAGTTTCAAACATTAAGTGATTTTTTGGACTCTGACATCTTCCCTGTTGTGGGTTTGTGGAGGGCTTAATTGATTATATGGGATACCTATATTATTGAAGATTATGAACTCACTGGAAGTCTTTTTTTCTTTCTTCTTTTTTCCTTTTCTCCCTTTTGTTGTTCTTTCTCAATCTATATGTCAAAGATTATTCTTATTCTGAAGTTCATATTTTAAAATATTTTTAATTCTTTGTTTAGAACGCAAATACCTACTATTTTATGAGCTACATGGGAAAGACTCATACTGCACATGATAATTGCATTATTCATGTTCAAGATTATTGTAAATAGAAAGTTCATACAGATTCTAAATTGCCCATTATAATTTCTGCTGAACCTCCAAAGAAGTTAGAAAATATGACAAAGTCTGGGGCCGGGCATGGTGGCTCACGCCTGTAATCCCAGCATTTTGGGAGACCAAGGCAGGCAGATCACGAGGTCAAAAGATCAAGATTATCCTTGGTACTGGTACCAAAACAGGGACATAGACCAGTGGAACAGAACAGAGGCCTCAGAAGCAATACCACACATCTACAGCCATCTGATCTTTGACAAACCTGACAAAAACAAGCAATGGGGAAAGGATTCCCTGTTTAATAAATGGTGTTGGGAAAACTGGCTAGCCATGTGCAGAAAGCAGAAACTGAACCCCTTCCTGAAACTTTACACTAAAATTAACTCCAGATAGATTAAAGATTTAAGCATAAGACCTAACACCATAAAAACCTTAGAAGAAAACAGACAAAACCATTCAAGACATAGGCATAGGCAAGGACTTCATGACTAAAACACCAAAAGCAATGGCAACAAAAGCCAAAATTGACAAATGGGATCTAATTAAACTCCAGAGATTCTGCACAGCAAAAGAAACACTAATTAGAGTAAACCAGCAACCAACAGAATGGGAAAACATTTTTGCAATCTACCCATCTTACAAAGGACTTATGTCCAGGATTTACAAAGAACTAAAGCAGATTTACAAGAAAAATATGAACCCATTCAAAAGTGGGTGAAGGATATGAACAGATACTTTTCAAAAGAAGACATATATGAGGCCAAAAAACAGATGAAAAAATGCTCATCATCACTGATCATTAGAGAAATGCAAATTAAAACCACACTGAGATACCATCTCACACCAGTTAGAATGGTGATCATTAAAAAATCTGGAGACAACAGATGCTGGAGAGGATGTGGAGAAATAGGAACACTTTTACACTGTTGGTGGGAGTATAAATTAGTTCAACCATTGTGGAAGACAGTGTGGTAATTCCTCAAGGATCTAGAAATAGAAATTCCATTTGACCTAACAATCCCATTACTGGGTATATGCCCAAAGGATTATAAATCATTCTCTTATAAAGACACATGCACACATATGTTCATTGTGGCACTGTTTGCAATAGCAAAGACCTAGAACAAACCCAAATGCCCATCGATGATAGACTGGACAAAGAAAATATGGCACATATACACCATGGAATACTACTCAGCCATGAAAAATGAAGAGTTTGTGTCCTTTGTAGGGACATGGATGAATCTGGAAACCATCACTCTCAGCAAACTGACACAAGAACAGAAAATCAACCACTGCATGTTCTCACTCATAGGCAGGTGTTGAATGTTGAGAACACATCGACACAGGGAAGGGAGCATTGCACACTGGGATTAGGTTGGGGGGCTAGGGGAGGGATAGGAGGTGATGGGGAGGGTGGGGAGGGATAACATGGGAAGAAATGCCAGATATAGATGATGGGCGGATGGAGGCAGCAAACCACCTTGCCATGTATATACCTGTGCAACAACCCTGCATGATCTGCACATGTACCCCAGAACCTAAAGTACAAAAAAAAAAAAAAGACCATTATGGCTAACATGGTGAAACCCCATCTCTACTAAAAATACAAAAATTAGCTGGGCTTCGTGGCCCATGCCTGTAATCCCAGCTACTCGGTAGGCTGAGGCAGGAGAATCAATTGAACCCAGGAGGCGGAGGTTGCAGTGAGCCAAGATCACACCACTGCACTCCAGCCTGGGCAACAGAGTTAGACTCCATCTCAGAAAAAGGAAGAAGAAGAAAATATGACAAAGTCTGATAATTATTTACTCATCTCCTTTGTCCTCCTTGTCCATTGCAATAAACTGTAATTGGCACATAGATGTCCAGCTAGACTATATTGACCAGTCTCACTTGCAGCTAGTGTGGCTTAGAAGTGATATGTGCCACATCTGAAACTGGTAATCAGCACGCATTCCTCTATGCTTCCCCTTTTTCTCACAAGCTGGAACACAGATTTGTCTATGACCAACTTCAACCATACAAATAAGAACAATGTCTTGAGAATGGCAGGACGAGATTGGAAAAAAACTGGATCCCTGAATGACTATGTGGAACAGAGGCACCTTGTTGATCTGAACCCCACACCTTTAGTCTAATATATGAGACATAAATAATAAACAAAAACCTTTAATAATTAAGCCACAGAATTGTTGAGTGTCTCTCACAGCAGCTTAGCCACTATTTTAATGTAAGAACTGACCAAATGCAAGAAGTGTTATTAATTGCATAGCCGTTTGAAGTGGCAAATGAGTCCAATATGAGAACAAAGATATGCTGTTGATAACAGAAGGCAAACTTCAGTCACTTCACCTCAATCTTAATTGGTTCCACATTTAATTTTTTGTTATGCTAAGAAAAAAGTGAATTGACTGCTTCACATGATGGAAGATACAATGCCTAATCTATGATTTCGTTTCAGGAAATAAAATAGTGATTATCTACATGTAACAATGACTGTTGTTAGAATAAAGAGAATTACTGAGGTCAGAGAAATACTTGTCCCAATTTGTCTGTAAAATTTTATTGCCTTTTGAAAAGGAATTATAATACTAGTGTGAGAAATAAACATTCCTTTCAAAAGAAATGTAAACATTTGTCCAAATAAGCCTTGCATGAGAATGCTCATGGCATTCTTATTCATAATGGCCAAAGACTGAAAACAGCCTAGGTGTCCATAAATAGAATAAACTGTGGCATGGTCATACAATGCAATACTATTCAATAATGAAAAGAGACAAACTACCAATACATGTGAAAATATGAGTGAATCTCAGAAATTTTATACTGAGTGAAAAAAGATACAAAACAGTACACACTGCATGATTTCAGATATATGAAGTTCTATAGCAGAGAAAACAAATTCATGATGAAATCACAACAGTGGTCACTTCTAGAAGTGGCAGAGATTGACTGGGAAGGGCATGAGAGAACTTCCTAGTTGATGAACTATATCTGTATCTTGATAGGAGTGTGAGCTGTACGGACATGTGCATTTGTTAACACTGGTTTAACTACACACCTAAGATCTCTTTATTTCACTGTCCTTAAATTATATCTTAATGAAAAAAAAACTCATTTACTGCAAACCACAATATCATATATTCTCTGCTTCTTTTATTCTTATGTTTTCAACAAAAAGTACTTTAAGCCTTTAAGTTTATTCCCATATGTATCTACCTCCTCTTTTGGCCTTTCGGACCATGGAAAGAGCTACGATGAACATTGTATGAGAAGAGGGGGCCACTATGTCAGTAATCATAAATAATATAACTAGAATACCAAGTAAATAAATCAAATTACCAATTTTAAATAGAAAGAGGCAGAAAATCAAAAGGGAACATACTACATTTACAAAGTGCAAATAATAAAGGCTAATGGGCTAGTATATAACTTTTTTTAAATGATAAGGCTAAATATTGGAAAGAAGCAGTCTCTTTTTTCCTTCTAACAAAACAATGTATTAAATGACAAGTCAATCTGAATCACTACTTCTATGCTTCACTAGGAATCGGTTAATAATGTACAAGGTATTTAAACAAAAATGCAATGTACAACATTAATTTTTGTTTATCCTGAGAGACCAGATGTATGTAAGGTACATCATTTTTAATTCAGATTTTAGCAGCACATAGTATGGACAATGCACCGAGCTTTTGGTGGATGGAATTTAGCAGCCTTTTCAGTGGGCAGAGTAATTTAAAATATTCCTTAACTCATTTCCTTGTAATGTTTCTTTCCTTTTATCAGAACCTTCTATTGAGACTACAGTGGATATTTTTCCAGTTGTTCTTGAGTTTCATAACATACTGTGGCATGCATTCTCTTCTTGCCCAAACTTGAGCCAGGGTCCATTGAGCCTTCATCTTGACTTGGGCCCAACCTTGGCCTATAAAGACTTGAACAAACACTAACATAGTTTCTAACAGCTCCAGCTCTCCTTAAAGTGCCTGCTGAGCAAACTCAAGACTTGCAAACGATCTACTGTTTGGACAGTAGACAATCCCCCTTTCCTGCTTCACATGGACAACCTCCCTTTCCTGCCTTTTGTAAGTTTCTTCCTTTCCCACATTCTACTGAGCCTCTCTCACTCCCTCCCTATTCCCTTATTCTCCATTTAAAATACCCAGTCACCTCTGGACAAATCAAAGTTGGGTTCAATTCACACTGCACTGCTATTCCTGTTGTAATAGTACATTACTGATTAAAATCTGTGTTTTCCACTAGCTAGTATTCAGCTTTGTTTATCTTTGACACATTTAGCAGTCACCAAAAAGGGATTGAGGAGAGCGGAGCCTGCAAGAGGCTGACAATCAAATCGCAGAGACAGGGCACACACCTGCTACAACATACCACCAACAAGAGGCAGGCAAGAGATATTGTAGCAGAATGATAAAGTTTGATCGAGAAAGTCTTTTGCAAAGGAGAAATTTTGAGAAAACAACAAGAGGGCATATACAATTTAGAAAAGAGCAAAAGTTCACATCCAACTAGTCTCAGCCTTATCAGCAATGGAAACCAATGGTGTGCATAGGTATGGTTTGAGCAGCAGACAGGTTTAGTGAGAGTGAAAGCGTGAGGGCTACATAGAAAGGAAAGAGGGAGTATTGGGAGTGAATCCAAGGCTGTGAGAAAGTCTGTAACCCAAGGCATGCCAGAGCATCCCTTAAGGGTTGCCATCCTGAGCTGCAATGGTCTCTTTCCCAACATGACTGCAAAAAGTCTTTGCCCAGTCCACAGGAGGATTATGTGAAGACTGGGAAAGGTTTTTTGGATTCAGGCAGAGATTTTTCAGAATAACTTCTGAGAAGGGAGCCAGTGGATGAGGACAAGGGAGGAGTTCAGAAACAATGAATTAGCAGATCTGGGCATTTCAAAGTACAGCTTTTGTGTTGGGGTCCTAGGAATGTGTTGGGGATTCTTGTGACCTGATGGCATTGTTAGTACTTATCTTACTTGTAAACATTCCTAGCACTTCTGTTAGTCCCCAAGTACTTCCAAACAGTTTACTTCTGATTTAATTCTGAGTTATCTCTACAACCTTCTCTTCATTTCCAGGGAGCTTTCTAATTGAGATCTGCACTAGCTCACTCTGTAACCAACAATTGCAGAGGTTTCCTAAGCATTTCACTCTTTCTAGTTCTCCTCCCACCCCATCCCAATATGCCATTCATCCTGCTGTCAGAATCATCTAAGACACAGATCTGATCTTGTCACATCCCTCATAAAAAACCTTCAGCGTCTCCCTGTTACTCAACTGATATAGTCCAAACCATCGTCACAGTTATAATCTGGCCCAACACCTGGTTCTCTCTCTGGCTAGCCCTCTTCATCCTTTTGCACCCCTGTATCCCTCGCCCCCTATCTTCTAGGTGCAGGACAGTTACGATTTTTCAAACATGCCAAGTATTTTCATTTGGCCATGGCTTTACTTGCATAGTTCCCTCTGCCTTTAAGGCCTTCATCCACACACCCCAACCTCTAACCAGCACTCTACAGACTCCTCAACACCAGCTTAACCGTCCCTTCCTCCATGAAACCAACTCAAGTCCTCCAGACAAAATGAGATTCCTCTAGTCTGTTCCCAAATCCCTAGGCTTTGCAGTTCTCCCTTTATAGCAATTCTTATTGCTTCTGTCTTATTTAACATTGTAAATATATCCTTTGTTTAAATAGCCTGTTATAAGATTATTAAATGTTTGATAATTTGACACATAGAGTTATGTGGCCTCAAATTATTTATCATTTTCTCATGTTCCTTAATCTTCTCTTTCCATTTAGGTTGTCAATTTCCTGAGAAGTTAAATACTTCTGTTCTTTCCTACCCTCGTTTCTGCAACCATCACTATTGTGCTGAGCCTAAATTGTCCTAGTATCTATAAAAGGATGGATTAGATCACCTACTGGGTCCCATATATAGGTCTAACATTTGGTAATTCTAACAGCAAACAGCAGAGACCCAAGAAATACTTTATACTGGTTTCACAAGGGCTGCTTAGACAGTATTTAGACTTAGGAATTGAGTAGCAATTCCCTTAACGGAAAAGAGGAATAGAAGCAATGAAGATCCTCCTTCCTTTATGGTCATATTTATTGATAATCTACTGTGAACTTGACACTGATCTAGGCACAGGGTATACAGTAGGGAACAAAATCACACCACAGCCCTGCTGTCGTGGAGCTTACAATCCAGATGGGAAGACAGATGATAAATGAAGACAGAGACATGATCAGCTAAACCAGTGTAGAAGACAGTGACTACATTACCACCACTGCTGTTAACGACAGCAGCAAGAATAATACAACACTGGGTAAAAAGCTAGAGTAAGGAAGGCCTTCCATTGTATGCATATGTCATATTTTCTTTACCCATTGGACAAATCTGTGTGCTTCCATATTTTGGCTATTGTGAATAATGCTGCAATGAATATGGGAGGGTAAATGTTGCTTTGAAATCTTGATTTCACTTTTTTTTTGGATATCTATCCAGAAGTGGGATTGCTGGACCAAAAGGAAATTCAGTTTTTAATTTTTTGAGGAACACTGTGATTTTATGAGAGTGAGAGAGCAAGAGAGAGAGAGGTTTTCATCTATAGTTCCCAGCTTATAACTCCCACAGCTGTTATTGTAATGTCAGAGTGCTTTAGGCCACAGAAAATAGAATCAATCTCCCTCTCTCTTTCTCTGACTTTCTCCAGAACCTCCTTTTACCTGCCCAAAGCAGGACTCTAATGTTCACTGCCTTGCTGATTGTGGATCATTATAACCTCATTCCAGAAGGGATCCTGCCCCCTACCCTGGAGAAAAGAAAGCTGCAGAGAAGCCGAGAAGAATCTAAACACACAGCCATTGCTGGGTTTCCTCGCTCGGACTATTAACATCAGATCACATCCTTCTTGTCCAATCACATTTTGGCAGCACTGTCCATGCTTCAGTTATGCTTATCCAATTAAGTCTCCATTAAAGAGTCAAGAGGATAGAGTTTGGAGAAATTCTGAGTAGCTGAACAAGTGGAGGTTTGTAGAGAGTGGTGCACCCAGGGAGGGCATAGAAGCTCCACGTCCTTTCCTCATATCTCTCCCTACACATCTCTTTATCTGTATCCTTTGTAATATCCTTTATAATAAACCCACAAATCTAAGTGTTTCCCTGAGTTCTGCAAGCAGCTCTAGCACATTAATAAAACTCAGAGAGGAGGTCATGGGCACCCCAGCTTGAAGCCAGTCAGTCAGAAGTTCGGGAGGCACAGACTTGCGACTGGTGTCTCAAGGGGTGGGAACCTTGGAGCCTGAGCCCTCCACCCGCAGGATCTGAGGCTATCTCCAGGTAGTAGTGTCAGAACTGAATTGGAGGACACCCAGCTGGTGTCTGCTGCAGAATCGATTGCTTGCTTGGTGCATGGGAAAAATCCCCACTTATATGGTCACAGAAGTCTTCTGTGTTGATCGTTGCGGTGTAAGAACAGAAAAACACACAGTTTGAGCTGGTTTTTCCACAAATAAACCTCCAGACTGTTTTCCACATTAGCTGCACCGTTTTACACCCCCACCAATAGTGCACATGGTTTCCATTTCTCCGTAGTCTCACCGACATTTGCCATCTTTTGTTTTTTTGATTGTAGTCACCCTAACAAGTGTGAGGTGTTAGCTCAGTGTGGTTTTGATTTGCATTTTCCTAATGATGGTTGATGCTGAACATCTTTTCATATACCTATTATCCATTTGTGTATCTTCAATGGAGACCATCACGAAATATTAATAGTTACCTCTAGTTAGTAGAATCTCAGGTGGATTTTATTTTCCACCTTGGACTTTTAAAAATATTTTAAGAGTTTCTATTTTAAGTATGCTTGAGTTATAGTTTTTCATTTTGCTTATTTTCGTTTTTAAAATAATATGTGTATGTTAAAAATAACTTGAATTATATAGATGTCCATAAAGTAAAAAGTAAAGCTCTTCTCTAGCCTTGCCCCTGGTTTCCTCAGACATTTCATGCTAATAATATTTTTCAACAGGTTTCTCTGTACCCTTAGAGAAATTTTTAATGCAGGTACAAGCGTATATAATATTTTCTTTTCCCTCCACAATTAGAATCGTAACATATATACATTATGTAATCTCATTTTTTTAAATCTATTTTAAAAAGACAACTACATTACTGTGTCAGAACATAAATACCTCATTCTTTTTCAACCACTAGGTAGAATGTCCTTGTTTGGATATTCCATAATTTATTTAAACAGATTGTTTCCAACTTTTTGCTATTGCAAACAGGGCTGCAAACAGCAGCTCAGCAAACCTCTCTACAGCCAGCAGAGTTAGCGGATGTGCTGGGCATTGGAAAGGAAACCAGTTAAGTAGCTGCATGCTGACCTGCATTCACTGAGGCCAAATATTCCTAACTGAAAGTGTCTTTATAGCTTGGCTGCTTCACTGATTTCTAGGTTAAGAGATTATTTCTCAGGCCAAGCGCAGTGGCTCACACCTGTAATCCCAGCAGTTTGGGAGGCCAAGGTGGGTGGATCACCTGAGGTCAAGAGTTTGATATCAGCCTGACCAACATGGTGAAATCCCATTTCTACTGAAAAATACAAAAATTAGCTGAGCCTGGTGGTACAGGCCTGTAATCCCAGCCACTCGGGAGGCTGAGGCAGAAGAATCGCTTGAACCTGGGAGGCAGAGATTGCGGTGAGCCAAGATCACACCATTGCACTCCAGTCTGGGTGACAGAGCAAGACTCTGCCTCAGAGAGAGAGAGAGAGAGAGAGAGAGAGAGAGAGAGAGAGATTATTTCTCAGAGCTTTTCAGCTACAGAGCCATTCCTGAGATAGGCCAGAGGGTTCGCTGTTGTCAGGAGCAATATGTGCATGCCCAAGGCAGGTGTGTTCTATTCTGCATTGTAGGGTCTCTTAACAGCCTCCTTCTTTCTTCCTCTAGGTTGAAACCAACCACCAGGTTGGCCTCCTTTCAGACTTGAAGCGTCACACTCTGGGGCATGGGATTTGGCTTCTTGAGAAGCCACTAAAAAGCCAGATGATGCAACCCAGAAGTGAGGGAGTCCTGGCAGAGTAAACCTTGACTGATGAGAAATGAGAAATGAGAGACCAAGTACAGGCAGGAAGAAAATTCTCTCAGATTGTGAAAATTCTTGGAAATTTGGGAGAAAAATTCTGATTTTTCTCTCTTCTGTGGCTTGCTTGGAGATGTAGTCCCTTCCTTCTAACTCCTTCAGAGGAATCTTGCATGCTGGGTGAAGGTGCCTGCCCAGCCACCTGCTGAGTCTCTGCATTTTGCTGCAAAGCAGTAGCCAGCAAGGAATCACTGCATTTTGTTTCACAATTTTTCTTGCCTTATTTCTTTGTATTGCTAACCCTTAAGTCCTTAGACTTGGACATTCCAAAGAAAGTGTCAGCACTTTGTTCTTGCCTCAGGCTCTGCTTTTTAGAGAACCTGAGTTGAGATATGCTTTAACAGGAAAAACGCCAAGTGCAGTGGTGTGCAGCTGCCGTCCCAATTACTTGGGAGGCTAAGGAAGGAGGGCCACTTGAGCCTGTGAATACCCAGTGCACTCCAGCCTGTTTCTAAAAACAAAAAACTGCCCTGTAAGTTGTCTCTTGGGAAGAATCCTCAGAAATAGAGAAGGTCTTGTGTATGGGTATGTGTGTGTGTTTGCGACAAATTTTTATTAAATGTAAATTTAGTAAAATTTCTTATTAAATGTAATAAATAAGGCTGGGCATGGTGGCTCATGCCTGTAATCCCAATACTTTGGAAGCCTGAGGCAGGTGGATCACTTGAGCTCAAGAGTTCAAGACCAGCCTGTGCGACATGGTGAAACCATGTCTATACTAAAAACAGAAACATTAGCGAAGTGTGGTAGTGCATTCCTGTGGTCCCAGCTACTCCGAAGGCTGAGGCAGCAGAATCATTGAGCCCAGGAGGCAGAGGCTGCAGTGAGCTGAGATCATGCCATTGCATTCCAGCCTGGGTGACGGAAATAAAACCCTGTCTCAAAACAAACAACAAAACATAATAAATGCTAGTCACCATTGTTCGAGCAATAAAAAAATCAATACTACAAAATGACCCCTTGCACATACATATGTACATTCTTATTAACATATATGTGTAGTTATATCCCTATTTATTTATGATTTTTATTTATTTATTTATTTTTATTTCTCCCCTTCGGGGAAAGGAACCCCAGTCTCCCGCGTGACAGGTGGGGATACTCACCACTATACAAACAAGGATATATACCTATTTAACTTTGTACACTTTGAGAATTACTTGTAAGCTGTTTGTGCTTACGAGATCCACTGCTATACCACAGAAGCTGCTCTCATTAGCCAAGTTGCCTGGGAATTGATCAGCCCACCAAAATCCTAGGCTGTGGTATTTCAAAGTGTTCAGGCATAGAATCAACAGATTGCCAAAGTGTGTAGAGCTCAAGTCTATAATGATAATCTACAGTAAGTTGAAGTATCACAAATCATCTTTGCTAATCTCCTTTTCTTAGTTGTTTATAGGCATAGATTTTCACCTGCACATCTTGTACAATCCCCTTAGAAGGAATTCACTAAGATTATCACAGTATATCCATTACATTTGGTTGCACACTGAGTCAACTTTATTCAATTTCTCTGAATTTGATTATTTTAAGAGATATTTTTGAAAAATATCTATTATATATATTTACTGAAAATGTAGTATTTCAATTTTTTAAAAATGTATTTTCTATCCTATCCTGTTCTAAACATTACAGCTTGCCCTAAATAACTATATTCTTTTCCTTCTTCAGGTCTTAATGGCTCTTATACCTGTCATAATATATCATACAATATTTTACCTTTTGTTATTATTCATGCTTGTATTTATTTCTTCATTATACTGAAGGCCATTTACAGCAGGATTTCTCTTCTTATGCTTATATCATTTCTACCACTTAGCAAGTGGTAAGGACACCAGAAATATGTGTTGAGTTGAATTGAATATAATTACTTGATATAAATGATATAAATTATGCTGTCCCAGCTAGTTGGTAGAAATTGTCCAAATTGCATTTATAGTATCACTCACATCCATCAATCAAAAGCCTCCTCATTGCCTTACATTTTGAATGATGTCACCATCAACCTCGCTATCATCAACAACCTATCACCTTCAAGAATTCTCTCCTCTTTCCCATCAGCCATCATGAGTTGTTTCCAGTTCTGCAGTCTCTCATTCCTCCTCTCCTTCCTACTATCTTACTATAACTTCATTATCTCATAACACGCTTGCTTAAAACCCTCCTCATTTGTCTTGTTCCACCTGGTGCATCCTTCTCACCCTTGCCACAGTAACCTTCCTAAACACAAGCACGTTCGTATTAGTTTTCTTTATCAAAAACCTCAAAACATTCTCAATTGCCCAAAATCTAAATGGCTTCTCCCAAGGCTCTCTACTGTGGTGTCAAGCTGACCCTCTGACCTCATCTCCAATTAAAGGCTCCATGAACCCTAAACTCTGGCCATGCGGCTCATTTACCAGCTCCCAACATTTTACACATTTTTACCACTCTATGTCTTTGCCTTGACAGCTCCCTACAATTTCAAAAATTCTACATGCAGCTCAGAGTTATGTAGAGTTGGGATTAAGAGAAAGAGATAAAGGAGGTGATCCTGAAACTTCTTCAGCTGTTAGAAGTCATGTCCCTCTTTAGCACTAAGAGTAAAGAACTAAAGCCAGAAGCAGAGACACTCTGATCATTATTCCTATGATATAATGTACCATATAGGTATCGAACTCCTGCAAGGCAAAAGATTGATTATACCGTTTGACTTTGGAAGAGCAGGAAGTATTTTCTGTTTTGTTCCCTGGTCTAAGTGCCTCAAACATACATGCCACATAACGGAAACTAAGTAAATACCTGTTGCATAAAGAAAAATATCATGACGCATATTCCATTTGGAAAAAATTGAGGCCAAGATGCATCAGGTGTGTGCCCACTCCATACCTGCCCGTGCACAAGCACTGGGCGCAGCAATGGGCATAAGGAAGCCATGCCCTGCCCTGGAGGAGCTTGCAATCCAGTGCGGGAGACTAGTACCAAAGGATTATTTGCAGTAACTCAAACGGGGAATCCTTGAAGCCAGACCCGTTTCCTCAACTGTAAAGGAAAACATTAGAAAATCCTCTACAGTCCCTGGTTCTGTCTTGTTTTAAACGTGCTGTTTACATTTACCAGATGAAAGTTCCCAAAAGCCCAGTGCTGTGCGCTCTCATTTTTGTATTCCCTAGAGTACCTTGAAACTAAATGTTGCTTATTATCTGGGTTTTGAATTGAGCTGATGGAACTGTAATTGCCTAATTTTTAAAGCAGCAATAAAATTAGAGATGAAGAAAAGCTCTCTGGTTATTATATTTAAAAAAGGGCATCCCCAGTAAATAACTACTTGAGTATGATGCAAGGCAGAAAATCTTCCATATTCAAACAATTACAAGCTGCTCAGGACAAATTGTTTAGCAGTCTTGAGCCTTGGTTGCCTCAAAAATGCAATGGGAATATTCATACCTACTCACAGAGTGGAGAGAACCTTATCAGGTAATGGATGTGAAATGGCTCTCTAAGTATAAAGAACATTCACGAACATTAGTTAATGCTATCGTATGACCACCTATCAGTTCCTCACCAATGGCTGCAGATTCACCCGCACCTTTACCGCCTTCTTCCCCATTCTGGTTAGTCCGCTAGGTAGAGTATGGAAGAATTTGATCTTTTCTGTTAACTTTGTCAAATTGAAACTATTGGCTGTCTCATATTTACCATTTAAAATGTACCTAAAGTCAGGCTTACCATTGTTGAAGATACTTGTTGATAAATTAATCAGGGAAAAGAATAGATGAAAGTCAGGAATGTAGATTAAAATGCTGCAGATTTTTGGTTCTTTCTATTTAGGAAGAAATATGACATAGCAAAAAAAAAAGTACATTAATCAAAGAAGGAAGGAGCTATGTTCACAACAATATTCATTGCAATATTATTTATAATGGTGGAAATGATGACTTTCCTATTCAGCAGTAGAGGCACTCCTAAAGCCACTCCTATCCTTGAATCTCAGGCCTTCCCTTTGGTAAAACAGAAGAATTTATTTAATGAAAGTTCTCGAACCAAATCTATTGGTTCAAAAATACTGAAAGTAGACTCAAGGCCTAGAAATTTGCATTGAACACTAATGGCTAAAGCAATGACTGTGGTATAATCATTTAATGGACATTTTTAAAAGATAATGTCGAAACATGGAAAAATATTATAATTATTAAGTTTATAAAAACAGAAACAAAATTGCAAAACCATGGAAAAGATCTATATTCAAGTAGACAAGAAATGTATGGGATGTATGTTTTAAAACAGTTTGAGTTATTAATCTAGAATACTGAGAGTCAATTACCTTCCTTTATTTTTTGGACTAAATGTTATAATGTTGCTTAGATGATTTTGAAATCTGTATTCATTCAGACCAATCAATAGGTGAATTTGGGATTTTATGCATACTTTAGAAAAAAGGAACAGCCAATGGTTGTAGTTTCTGTCCCTCCTATAATTTATTTAATGTTAGTAAATATTAATACTTGGCTTTACAGAAATACCTTATATTGTTCAATAGACACGGAGGTGAGACACAATTCAGAATCATAATTTACCTCTGTCAGATAAAAACAAACCAACAACTATAGCAACTGCTACCACAAATTTAGAACCCAGAAATGTTCACACCATGGCAATTTAGGGTGCAGACATTATAGCCAAATACATAAAATACCACTGTGGCTCGCTTAGAACCATCCAAAAGATTAAAGAGCATTGACACCTATTGAAAGTAGGTATTTCTAGATTAAAGGTTTAGGTATCTGTTAATCCCTTAATACCTTTAGCTGAAATGCATTCTCTGGCATCACATAGGAAAAAAATGAGTCAAGAAGCTTGCTAACCTATAAAATAGTGACTAGTAATGGTCTGCTGGCAGGCAAATTTTTTTTTTTTTTTTTTTTTTTTTAGACAAAATCTCACTACATTGCCCAGACTGGCCTCAAATTCCTGGGTTCAAGGGATGCGCCAGCCTCAGCCTCTCAAGTAGCTGGGATTACAGGTGAACGCCACCATGGCCAGCAAAAGCCACATAGTAATAGTTATTTTCAGGCAATTAAAGCATTTAAGGAGTGAGCACCTCTTCCCCATGCCTCATTCTTTTCCCTGAGAAACTCTGTAATGCTCATATTTCTCACTAAAGTGGATGGCAGATGCTAGAATCACTACCAGGTTAAGTTAAAACAATTGTTACTTAAGAGATTCAGGTCAAAATGAATCTTCTTCTTTTTTGTAGATAACTGTCTCTAATTCCTGCTTTGTCTAAAACAAACATAGCCATAGAATGCCTTAGATATAGTGGAGCACAGAAATAGAAATAGCTTTCTTCTCAGTGTAATATAAAGTAATACTGTAGTAACTCCATTACCTTTGGTATCTAGGAACATAATGCAAAGTCCTGGCCATGATCAGCCATCACAGTAGAGGCTACAGAGAAAGTCTCATCAAAGACACTACTTAACCAGGGTAGGATGTAGGAATTTAGATGGTTTTAAAAGTATACATACCTCATCCCAGACCAGCAGCAATGCTATAGAGGTGTGAGTGCAGGAACAGACTTTTGAAAATTACTAGAGTGGTGAGGCCAAGACACAATCTTGGGCCTTAAAGGGCTCTTTAAAAAGAACTAAGCTACACTAAATTAATCAAAACCTGTAAGAAATGTAAATATCTAAATAGATAAATGATAGATCAATCAAGATAACTAAAACTTATTTGATGCAAACTTTTCAGCACTTCCTGTGCTCCTGATTTCATTTGCGCAGAGAACACCCCAGCACTATTTTGTAGAGTATTAAACTCATATTTTCATTTTTCTCCAGTGAACATTTTCCCCCTGATATTCCCCGAGTAAGAGCTGGTTTCAGCCCACTCAAGTGAAATTTTAATTCTGAAGAGGCATAAGTCATTCTGACCATAAGCCATCCTTATTCTGGGTAGGCCTGAAGAGCTGGAGTGTTTCCTAAACTGTAGGAGGATTGTACAGATGTTTAGAAGCCAGGATCAAGGGTCCAATGTGGCTCAAACCTCTGAGAACTCACAAGACAAACCCTGTAACAGTTCTGGGTCATGTGTCACATTGGCTTCCCTGAGCATCAGACTAAGTTGAACAATCAAATTTTTCTCCAATTATTGTCCATTTATCTTCTCCCACAGCCTTTTGGTCCCTGGACACGGAGCACATTTCTGAGTTTGGGTCAGTACTTGCCTTGCTGCCGAGTGGTTGAAAATCTCACAAATAGCAGGACAATGTTGAACACACAGATAATCATTCTCCAAGGGCAACATTCTTAAGATAGTTAACGGTGCAGTTTTGGAGGAGTTGAGGTAACAGGCAGTCATAATGGATAATCCTTCAAACAGTTTTATGTGAAATAGAAAATATGTCACTGGCAGAAAATCTCCCAAAAGCTAGGGTTTCTCTGCAAGATCTAGAACAGACAGGACACATCACCATGAAAATGCTGAAGAAATCTTGTGCTTGTGATTAACCGTAACTGACAACTTATCTGTACCTCTCAGCTCAGATTAAAGGGCCCTTTCTCACATGCTAATGCATTTGATCCCACAACAAATAAGGGACATCGCACTGGGCTTATTGCCAAGTTATCCCATTACAGCAGAGAAAACATTATCTCTAGAAGGTTTTTATTGCAGCCACAAGGAAAGCCCTTCCCAGATTAAATTCCTTCCCACCAGGTCTTTCCACATCTGCCTTTTTATACATGACATATTTTACCAAATCCTCCATTCGTGGGTTTATCATTATCTTCTGCTTTCTTGCTCTCCTACATGCAGCCTTCCTGGTGCCACAGACATTAGCAAAAAACTTCATCACAGAAATTCACTCACCCTCTCCCAGAGTTCCCCATTGTCTAACCCAGTAATGCCAATAGATACACAATGAGAAGGCCAGGCGCGGTGGCTCACTCCTGTAATTCCAGCACTTTGGGAGACTGAGGCAGGCCGATCAGTTGAGCTCAAGAGTTTGAGACCACCCTGAACAACATGACAAAAGCCTGTCTCTACCAAAAATACAAAAATTAGCCAGACATGGTGGCATAGCCCTGTAGTACCAACTACTTGGGAGGCTGAGGCAAGAAAATTGCTTGAACCTGGGAGGTAGAGGTTGCAGTGAGCCAAGATCATGCCATTGCACTCTAGCCTGGGTGACAGAGTGAGACTCCATCAAGAGAGAAAGAAAATAAAGAGAGAGAGGGAGGGAGGGAGGGAGAGAAAGAGAGAGGGAAGGAAGGAAAGAAGGGAGGAAGGGAGGGAGAGGGGGAGTGGGAGAGAGGGAGGGAGAGTGAAAGAAGGAAGGAAGGAAGGGAGAGAAAAAGTGAGAAAATACAATGAGAGGACCATATTATGTATCTGTTTATTCATTTTTGCAGTGGTACTGTATTTGACAATCAGCAGTTAGTTCTCATCCATATTGACTGTCTACAGATTTTATAAAGATGGTGACAGGTACATACCTACCAACATACAGAGCTTATGTGGTGATTCTTCATCCTCATTACCTTTTTGCAGACAACTGCACATGGATGTGGTATGGACATTCCGTAGTCTTCTGGCCCAGACAGCTTTGTGGAGCCTGGTATGTACATCTGGAGTTCTCACCTCCTTCACGGCAAATTTCGAGATTTATCTGAGTTGCTGGAGGTGCATGCTTTTTGAAGGTGCCCTTGTGAATGTTGATGATGTATTCTTGGGTCACCACCTCATTGATGGTAGAATAACGCTGCTTCTTCTTGCTACCTATCAGGCCCAAGGTGGAAAGTCACATATGTAATTTAAATTTTGCACCATCTGAAGCAATGGCCCAAGCTGTACCTTGACAGTGGCTGTAGTTTTCAAAAATAAAAAGAAATAACTAATTTAAAAATTTGTTCATTGTGGTAAAATGTATATAACATAACATTTACCATTTTAACCATTTAAAAATGTATGATTCAGTGGACAAAGTACATTCACAATGTTATGCAATTATCACTACAATTCATTTCCAGAACTTTATCATCATCCAAACAGAAATTCTATACTCATTAAACAATAACTACCCATTCCCTCCCACCTCCAGCCCCTGGTAACCACTATGCTTTCTGGCTCTACAAATTTGCTTATCTAGGTACTTCATATAAGTGGAATCACAATACCTGATCTTTTGTATCTGGCTTATTTAACTTAACAATGTTTTCAAGTTTCATCCATGTTGTAGCATGTGGCAGAATTTCATTTCTTTTTAAAGCTGAATAATATTCCATTGTATATTTATCCACTGCTATGGTTTGGCTCTGTGATTCCACCCAAATCTCATCTCGAATCCCCATGTGTCAGGGTAGGGACCTGGTGGGAGGTGACTGGATCATGAGGGTTGTTCCCTCTGTGCTGTTCTTGTGATAGTGAGTGAGTTCTCATGAGAGCTGATAGGTTAAAAGTGTGGCAGTTCCCCCTTTACTCTCTCTCTTTCTCTTGCTCCTGATGCCATGTAAGATGTGCCTTGCTTTCTATTCATCTTTTGCCATGATTTTAAGTTTCCTGAGGCCTCCCCCTCCATGTGGAACTATGAGTCAGTTAAGCCTCTTGCTTTATAAATTACCCAGTCTCGGGCAGTTCTTTATAGCAGTATGAGAATGGACTAATACAGAAAAATTGTGTGTGGAGTCAGGTGCTACTATAAAGGTATCTCAAAATGATGTGGGAGTGACTTTGGAGCTGGGTAATGGTCAGAGGTTGGGAAAGTTTGGAGGGCTTAGAAGAAAACAGGAAGATGAAGGAAAGTTTGAAACTTTCTAGAGACTTGTTCAATGGCTTTTGACCAAAATGCCGATAGTGATATGAACAATGAAGTCCAGGCTAAGGTGGTCTCAGATGGAGATGAGGAAGTTATTGGGAACTGGATTAAAGATCTCTCTTGCTAGGCTTTAGCAAAGAGACTGGTAGCATTTTACCCCTGTCCTAGAGATCTGTGAAACTTTGAACTTGAGAGAGATGATTTAGAATATCCGGTAGAAGAAATTTTTAAGCAACAAAGCATTCAAGAGGTGAACTAGCTGATTCTGAAAGCATCCCGTCATACACATTTACAGAAAGACTGTTTGAAACCGAAACTTATGTTTAAAAGGGAAGCAGAGCGGCCAGGCGCAGTGGCTCATGCCTGTAATCCCAGCACTTTGGGAGGCTGAGGTGGGTGGATCAGGAGGTCAAAAGATCGAGACCATCCTGGCCAACATGGTGAAACCCTGTCTCTACTAAAAATACAAAAATTAGCTGGGCATGGTGGTGTGCACCTGTAGTCCCAGCTACTTGGGAGGCTGAGGCAGGAGAATTGCTTGAACCTGGGAGGCAGAGGTTGCAGTGAGCTGAGATTGTGCTGCTGCACTCCAGCCTGGTGCCTGGTGACAGAGTGAAACTCTGTCTCAAAAAAACAAAAGGGAAGCAGAGCATAAAAGTTTGAAAATTTGCAGCCTGACAATGAGGTAGAAAAGAAAAACCCATTTTCTGGGGAGAAATTCAAATGAGCTACATAAATTTACATAAGTAACAAGGAGCTGAATGTGAATAGCCAAGACAATGGGGAAAATGTTTCCAAGGTATGTCAGAAATCTTTGCAGCAGCCTCTCCCATCACAGGCCCAGAGGCCTAGGAGGGGAAAATGGTTTCATGGACCAAGTCCAGGGCCCTGTTGCTCTGTACAGCCTCAGGACTTGGTGCCCTGCATCCCAGCCACTCCAGCTCTAGCAGTGGCTAAAAGAGGCCTGTGTACAGCTTGGGCCATTGCTTCAGAGGCTGCAAACCCCAAGACTTGGTAGTTGGGCCTGCTGGTGTGCAGAAGATAAGAATTGAGCTTTAAGGGCCTCCACTTAGATTTCAGAGGATGTATGAAAATGCCTGGATGTCTAGGCAGAAGTCTGTTGCAGGGGCAGAGCCCTCATGCAGAACCTCTATTAGGGTCATGCAGAAAGGAAGTGTGGGGTTGGAGACCCCACGCAGAGTTCTTACTGGTGCACGGCCTAGTGGAGCTGTGAGAAGAGGGCCACTGCCTCCAGACCCCAGAACAGTAGATCCACCAGCAGCCTGCACCGTGTGCTTGTAAAAGCCACAGGCACTCAATGCCGGCTGGTGAGAGCGGCCAAAAGAGGGGCTGTACCCTGCAGAGCCACAGAAGTGGAGTTGCCCAAGGCCTTGGGAGCCCACGCCTTGCATCAGCATGCCCTGGATGTAAGACATGGAGTCAAAATAGATTATTTTGGAGCTTTAAGATTTAATGGATGCTCTGCTTGGTTTCAGACTTGTATGGGGCCCATGGCCCATTTGTTTTTGCCAATTTTTCCAATTTGGAGTGGGAACATTTACCCAATGCCTGTATGCCCATTCTATATTGGAAGTAACTAACTTGCTTTTAATTTTACAGGCTTATAAGCAGAAGCGACTTGTCTTGTCTCAGGTGAGACTTTGGACTTGGACTTTTGAGTTAATGCTGGAATTAGTTAAGACTTTGGGGGGCTGTTGAGAAGGTATAACTGGTTTTGAAATGTAAAAGTACATGAGATTTGGGAGGGACCAGGGGTAGAATAATATGGTTTGGCTCTGTGTCTCCACTCAAATCTCATCTCAAATTGCAATCCCCACATGTCAAGGGAGGGACCTGATGGAAAGTGATTATATCATGGGGGCAGTTTCTCCCATGCTGTTCTCATGATATTGAGTTTTCATGAGATCTGATGGTTTAAAAGTGTGGCACTTCCCCTCTTTTGCTCTCTCTCTCTCCTGCTGCCATGTGAGACGTGCCTTGCTTCTCCTTTGCCTTCTGTGAGGCAATTAAACCTGCTTCCTTTATAAGTTACTCTGTCTCAGGCAGTTCTTTACAGCAGTGTGAAAATGGACTAATACATCTATTCAGCTGTTAATGGTCATTTGAGTATTACCACCTTTGGGCTATTATGAAAAATGCTGCTATGTATATTGCTGTACCAGTATTTGTTTGAGTTCCTGCTTTTAATTCTTTTGGGCATATACCTAGAATAAGTAAAATAATCTAAAAACATTGTACTTAACCCAATATAGCCAAACTATTATCATGTCAACATATAATTAATAGAAACAATTACAGGATGTTTTACATTTTTTTGTCTAAGGTCTCAAATTCCAATGCATTTATAGTACTTCTCAATTCAGACACTAAATTTTCACCAGAAACACTTGATCTGTATATAGATTTCATAAAATTATACTTGAAAAAGTAGATTGACATACCTGTTAGAACATGTAAATTAATTAAAATTAAATAAAATGTAAAATTCCATTCATCAGTCCTTAGCTACATTTCATGTGCTCAGTAGCTGCATGCGGGGCTAGTGGCTTCTGTGTGAACAGCACAGGTCTAACCAATTGGGTAGAAAATCCTGTCTGAGCCGGGTATGGTGGCTTACACCTGTAATCCCAGCCCTTTGACAGGCTGAGGCAGGAGGACATTTTGAGCCCAAACATTTGAGATTAGCCTATGCAACATGATGAGACCCCGTACCCATTAAAAAAAAAAAAAAAAAGGGAATAGAAAAAGAAAAGCTTCTGCCTGGCCCCTCGCAATCTGCCTCCATCCTACTTTACCCAGCCTGTTCCCCACTATTCTAAAACATGTGTCCTAGACCAAATGCTCTGGAACATTAATTTGACAAATATTTATTAAGCATTGACCATATGTCAAGCATTGTGCTAAACACTGGATATCATGAGAAATGAAACAATGTCTGCACAGAGCCTAAAAACAGGTTAGGCCAGCAGACAGATACATGATAACTGCACAAATAAATATATATTATAAATTGTTATATGATCTATGGGGAAAGAGTGTCATTATGGAACAGGCAGATTTAAAGAGGTAATCAGTAATCACACACATAACAGTATCTTACAAATTTCGATTAGTACATGGGAAAAAAAGTACAGGATATGATGACAGTGGACCTTATTTTGAAGGGAAGCTTCTCAGAAGAAGTAGTTTGAAACCAAGACACAAAGACAGATGAGCTAGATGAAGGGGTACAAAAGTGGGGCAGGGTGGTAAAGTGACTGGGCAGTGTAAACGACCCAGATGAAAAACTCACAAGGAGAGGAATAGTATGGCACACGTGTACAGAGTGGTGCCAGGGAGGCTGGGCAGGTAAGCAAGGACCCAGCTCAGGCCAGTCTTTAGGTCACAGTAATGATTTGGGATTTTGTACCAAATGCAATGGAAAAGCTATTAAAGGTTGTTTCAGGATATTGCATTGGCATTTCTTTTTAAAGACCACTCTGGCAGCTTAATGCAGAGAAGCTCTCACTCCTCAACTTGCAGCCTCAAGGGGTCTCCTTTCTTTGCTCTGGATTTTGACTTCAATTGCTCTGTCGAAACTCATTGCATCCACTATAATTCTTGCTTTGTACTTCCCTATTGTTACTTTATGTGCTGCTTTCCTTTCCTAGTTATTCATAGACTTGACTCACTGATGCACCCTACCCCAACTGTAACCTTTTCCTGCGGGCAGAAAAGATTTCTGTCATCATTGTATGCCCACAGCACGGAGCATGGAGCAGATACAGTTGGCCAATCTGTTAAACCAGATTGAGCTAAAAGTCCCATCATAGTTTACTGCTTTACCCCCATAAAAAAAAAAGCATTCTGTGACCTAATTAACTCTGTCTTTAATCCAACTGCTCTATACTCTACTTGCCACAAAGACTGAAGTCCCTGAACAAGACCTGGGCAGCCCTCCAGCATCCTAGCAGGCAATACCTAGCAACCAAAAGAGGTCTTGTTTTGTTTCAGGTCAGCCTCGTGTTATAAAAGTCATCAACTTGTGTGATCTGGCACTTCAGAATCTCAAGGACTCTCCTTCTACCTTTCATAATATCAGCATGAAAACTATGTACTTTAACAGAATTCCCAAAAAGCACAACTTATCTCCAAGAGGTGCTTGTACTTGGCTAGCTGCACAGTCCTTAGCTAAGGACTCCAGAATTATTAGATTCCTTTTCACCTTCCATTTATTGTGGGTTGAAATTTCATGATATACGGGAAAGAAGTATGGAAAGGGCCTGAGGCAGGAGACAGGGAACCTAAAGCTGTTTCACACAGAATTCCTAGAACTAAATTGAAAGGAAAACCCTAACTTTCCACTCTTAAGTGACAAAGGAAGAGACTACTTTCTTTGACCTTAGGGCAGATGGAAAATTGGGGCAACAAATCAGACAGATTTCTGGTCTAGTCTTCCTCTGCAACTTTGTAACTTCACTCCAGCCTCTGGAATGGTTATTGTCACAGCCAATCAGACTGATTGCCGGCCATCCCTTCATTTACATAAGGTGAGCATGAAGTGGTCAATGGGAAAACTCTAGGGAGTACTTGAACCCAAGAAGATCTGTATCCAGGCCCTTGAGCCGCTGCCCGGGTAGCTCCCACGCTGTGGATTGTACTTTCGTTTTCAATAAATCCCTGCTTTCGTTCTTTCGTTGATTCCTTTGCTTTGCTGGGCGTCTTGTCCAGTTCTTTGTTCAAAACGTCAAGAACCTGGACAACTTGCAGTCATGACCTCTACCGGTGACAGGCCCATATTTTGTTACTTACAAACTATGACCTTGGCCAGATGAATGTCAGCCTGTTTCAACATCTGCAACTGGTGGTAATACCCATCTATTCCTACAGACTGGCTAAAAGGATTATGAGAAGCAAAAATATCTAGCTAGCCTTTACGATCAAACCAAACTGCTTTCTGTACCTTTAAGGTTTTTTCTTTTTCCTTTTTTTTGATGAGGAAGAGGGAGAGGGAGTAACCTTTGGCATCAACAGAAAAGCCACTAGGTTTCCTCTTGTTACCTTCCCTGGTGGGTAAGTGATACTTTTTGGCAAATATCTCAGAATTTTTTTAAAAGCTCATTTATTAAAAATAGCAAACATTTTCAATATCATGAAACTTATGAGGATACAAAAAGCAGATATAATTTAAATCACAACAGCAGCAGTCTTTGTTTTACCCTCACTCTCGGGCATCCTGGACACGCATTAACCGTCTACAACGGAGGGCTCATTCACGATTATAAACGACTATGAAAGATGAGTAACGCTTTAAGGCTTCTCTCCAGAGGCCCTTCCCCAGCTCCAGGCTTAGACTGAACTGCCCACGGAGACCGTTTTCTTGCAGCCCATCTCCGTCTCGTCTCTCGCCCCGCGCAAATCCACCCACCCGCGCGTCTCGGGACTTGGAACGTCCTGGACTCCAGCCTGGACGCTCTGGGCTCTGGATCTTAAGGGCGTGGGAGCGCCAGAAGTCAAGGCCGCCTTCCATTCTTCCCTCAAGGCCTCGACCACCCTCCGACGCCAGGGCTGCACGGTCCGGGCCGCACAACTCTCCTCTCCCTGGCTCAGCGCCTCCTCCGACCCCACCCGATGTCCCCAGGCTGGGTCAGCGCGGGGACAAGGTCCGGTCATTGCCCAGGAATGACCCGGCCCGGGCGCGAGCTCAAGGCGGGGAGGGGGCGAGCGCGCGCCTCGCGAGGCCCCGCCCCATCGCCAGATGCGGCGCTGTTGGTGCGCGGTGATTGGTGGGTGCGGCCGCGGGATGAATGGGGTGACCGCCGCGGGGGAGCGGGGCGGGGCCGCCGAGGGCGCGCCGGGCGGGAGGGAGGAGCCGAGTGCCGCGGGGATGGCGGCGGCACCGCCCTGAGCCTCGGGCAGTTAACGGTCCCCACGCCTCGCGAGTGGAGGAGGGGCCCCCAGGCCTGGCGCAAGTGTGCCCGCCGCGTTCTGGGACCCAGACGTTGATGGTGGCCCCCAACGGCCTACGGTCCAGATTGGGGGGGCGGGAGGGTGCAAGGGAAAGCCACGCCGGCCCCTCCAGCGGCGACAAAGGGCGTCCCCGCCCCTGTGGATCCCTCTCGGGTTCTCGGAGCGCGACTTGCCAAGAAGGCCCGGCTCTTTTGATTGGAATTCGTGTCTGGACCCCCAGTTTTTTCCTGTTCCTACACCAGTACCCCTTTGTGACTCCGGATTTTAGATTCAGTCACTCACGTCCCTGATCCCAGCGCTTTAGGAGACCAAGGAAGAGGATCGCTTGAGCCCAGGACTTCGAGGCTGCAGTAAGTGGCGATCGTGCCACTGCGCTCCAGCCTTGGCGACCCAGCGACCTGTCTCTAAAAACGGGGGGGGGGGGGGAATGTGTGCACACTTTATGCCTGGCACACCCCAGTGAACAAGGCAAACTTATTTCTGCCATCCTGAAGGGTAATAGGGAAAGTAAGAGGAAAAAATAAGTAAGCAAACCCCGTCTCTACTAAAAATACAAAAATTAGCTGGGCATGGTGGCGCACGCCTGTAATCCCAGCTACTCAGGAGGCTGAGGCAGGAGAATTGCCCGAACCCAGGAGGCGGAGGTTGCGGTGAGCCGAGATCGCGCCATTGCACTCCAGCCTGGGTAACAAGAGCGAAACTCCATCTCAAAAAAAAAAAAAAAAAAAAAAGTAAGCAAAACAATTACAGACTGTGCTAAGTACTGTGAACAAAGTACAGTCGTGGTCAAGGAAGAGGAAATAGAAAGAGGAGAAAGTGATTTTAGACAGGTATGGGAAAGACCTATCTAAAAAGATGACATCTAAATTGAGGCCTGGGAAGGGGAGAGGTGAGCAGTTTTAAAGAGAGGGTAGACAGTCTTTGCAAAGGCCCCACTGTCACAGTGCTTTTTCCTCATCCTCTTTGACATCGGGATTCCCATAGCACTTTTTTTGGACTTCCTAAGGCACATCACCTTTTACCACATATTGGTAAAAAGTTTTATCCCCTCAATTCCTGGCACGTACTGTGTCCCCAAAGAGCAGTCAATACATGTACTTAACATCCACTGATTTCCAGATTTCTTGCTGTGTGCAAAGGATAATTTAACAAGTGAATCCATTCATGAATGAATGCTTTCTGAAAAGTAATTCTGTCCTTTTATGCCTGTTCCGTACTGTGCCCCGCTTTATCTTTATCCCTACTTTTTGGGAATTTTTCTTAACCACAGCACAACTTTCCAGGCTTTCAGACTTTCAGAGTCTAGTTGCTCCTTGCTAGGCCGATCTGATAAACTAATTGGGTCTACCCATTAGTGAATGAAAGTTCAATGCATTATCCTCCCCATATAATGTCTGTGTTTTGGTTTGCGTTATAGTAAGCTGCAATGCCTTAATTCAAAATAATAGATGAAGTGAGAAATTGAGGCACTTGACTGTCCCCGAGTTGAGAAAATGTTTACTGATATTTGGGGGACATGGGTTGAGGAATGAGGATTCCTTACCAATAAGTTCCCTAACCAATGAAAAAGCAGCTTAATTTGTTTACAAAGTGGCCTGCCTTGACCTCTGCTTTTTAAAATTGAGTAAACTATACCCATATGTGTATGTGCTTTTCATGATATGAGGAAACCATTTTGGGAAAAGTAAATTCTTGTGACTGGTATATTGACATAGTTATCAAATACTAGGCATAACTTGATTGTTTTGATAAGTAAAGTAAATAAACTTTATTTCAATTCTTCTGTGTCTGATTCTGTTTTAAAAAGTATTATCGCCGGGCGCGGTGGCTCAAGCCTGTAATCCCAGCACTTTGGGAGGCCGAGGTGGGTGGATCACGAGGTCAAGAGATCAAGACCATCCTGGTCAACATGGTGAAACCCTGTCTCTGCTAAAAATACAAAACATTAGCTGGGCATGGTGGCGCGTGTCTGTAATCCCAGCTACTCAGGAGGTTGAGGCAGGAGAATTGCCTGAACCCAGGAGGCTGAGGTTGCGTGAGCTGAGATCGCGCCATTGCACTCCAGCCTGGGTAACAAGAGCGAAACTCCGTCTCAAAAAAAAAAAAAAAAAAGTATTGTCTATTTCTACATTACAGATTATCTCAAAATCTAGTGGTTTGGAACAACATTTTTTTGCCTCAAAATTTCTGCAGATGAGGAATTGGGGCATTGTTTACCTTAGCAGCTTTCTCTACCTCAGAGTTTCTCACAGACTGCAGTCAAGATATCCACTGAGCCCAGAGTAATCTCCTCTTTTCCGGGGAAGGATCCACTTCCAAGTTCACTCATGTGGTGATTGGCAGTATTTAGTTTCTGAAGGGTTGTTAGTTTTAGAACCTCAGTTCCCAGCTCCCTGTGGACTAGAGACCAACCTTAATTCCTTGACATATAGTACCTCCATAGTACCTTCCTTCATCAAAGTACGCAAAGCCAAGAAGTTACAGAGGGAGCGCCAATAAGATACAGGTTACACCTTCTTTTCTAACAATCTAGGAGGTGACATTCCATCATTTTTGCCATATTCTATCTCTTAGGAACAAGTTACTAGGTCCAACCCACCAGCATAAATATCAGGTGGCAAAGATCATTGGGAGTCATGTCAGAAGCTGCCTACCTTGTCATAAAGTACAATATGATATGAAGTGGGTGCTTCAACATTTTTTTATTACACGTTCTGAAACAGCCTGTGTCTTACTTGGCTATCTTTATCATGAGGAAAATAAATTGTCTTCTGAGAGTCTAGCTCAATAAACATTTATTGAATGCCTGCTATGTAATGGGAACAGCACGTTAGAGGCAAGATGAATGACACATATTCGTCACTTGACTTGGGGAAGAGAGGTATAAGCAAACAATTGCAACATTAATATTATAAATGATAAAAGCCTGCATGGAGTGCATTGGTCATGGGGAAAGAAGGAAGGAACATTTTGTTCTAGGTCACGTTCAGGGAAGTAAAAGGGGTTCAGGGAAGTGAAGAGAAAAATGAAAAGATTATGGTTAGATTAAGACTCAGTAAACGCTGGGCCGGGGTGGCTTATGCCTGTAATACCAGCACTTTTAGAGGCTGAGATGGGTAGATTACCTGAGGTCAGGAGTTCGAGACCAGCCTGGCCAACATGGTGAAACCCCATCTCTACTAAAAATACAAAAATTAGGAAGGCACGGTGGGTCACACCTGTAGTCCCAGCTAGTCGGAAGGGTGAGGCATGAGAATCACTCAAACCTGGGAGGTGGATGTTCCAGTGAACTGAGATCACGCCATGGAACTCCAGCCTGGGCAACAAAGTGAGACTCAGTCTCAAAAAAAAAAAAAAAAAAAAAAAGACTCAGTAGAAGTTGACCAGGCATCATAGCTTAGGCCTGTAATTCCAGCACTTAGAAGGGCAAGGTGGATGGATTCCTTGACTTTAGGAGTTTGAGACCAGCCTCACCAACAGTTTCTACTGAAAATAAAAAAAAAAAAAAAAAAAAAAAAAACACACACACACACAACACACACACACACAAATAGTTGGGCTTAGTGGAGTACACCTGTGGTCCCAGCTATTTAGGAGGCTGAGGTAGGAGAATCCCTGGAGGGCAGAGGCTACAGTGAACCAAGATGGTGCCACTGCACCATAGTCTGGGTAACAGAGAGATACCATGCCTCAAAAAAAGTATGAACAAATAGGATTCTATATTTTCTAGACTGTAAACCATCTAAAATTGTCCCAGTATTATGCTGCTAGGGTATTTGAAAACTTTTACATTTTATACCTTGTAACAGTCTTCTCTATCAGATGTATTTCAATAGAATGCTATTTAACCCAACAGAGAATGGACTAAGGGATATATGAATTTGGGAAGAAAAAAGTGCTTTACAATCAAAGGCCAAGAAATAGTTTTCAAAAAGAATTAAACTGCAACACAAACTTGTAGAATTTCACTTGAGTCTTAACATGCCACATTCACTCTTTGCAAAAGTGAACTTGCGACTGTGAAAAATCAGTTGCACTACCAGTTTTTGACATGCAAGATCACGTCTAATATTGCAGGTGCACAAAAGCAAGGCCTTTAATGACACATTATACTAATAACTAAAACATCCCATAACTTAGAATAACTAATTCACTTATGGATAAGTTTTTAGAGATGTGTTTTTCAAATGACAGAATTAGCACAAAGCATAGTCTGTACTGTATCACCAGCTCCAAAAAATCTCATAAAGCACTTTCAAAACTTACTACTTAACCAGAACATACTCCTTAAGAATAGGAACCACATTGCTGTTCTTTGTCAGTTGTGCACAGCTAGTTATTTGGCTAAAAGTTTATCTTATGCTTTTGTCTACTTTTATTAAAGAGCTAAAAGATTTCCAGCTAAAAGATTTCCTTTATATTTGTGTATTATCCCCCTAACTCCATAAGCTCATTGAGGACAGAGACTTTGGTCTGTTCACCACTGTTTCGCCAGCACTTAGAACACTGCCTGGCACTTTTAACTCTTTATTAAAGAGCTAAAAGACCTGGAAATCTTCTAGCTCTTTAATATGTTTCAGAATGAAATAAATCAATTATGAAATGTATCTTTGAATAACCAGCAAAGTAAAGACACCTTGACCATCTGTCTTAAAATCTTATCTTCAGCATATCTTAGCATATGAAGAAGGTGAGAACTGCAATTTTAAATTTTAATTCTGCATTAACTGGCTTTGTATACTTGGTCATGTCACTTAACTCTTCTGTGGCTCAATTTGCTTGTCTTATTATAATCTTGAAAGCATAAAATGAGTTGGTTGAGAAAGGCCATAGAAATGCATAAGCAATAAAAAGGGAAAGAATTGTTACCAAATTGGATTCATCATTGAAATAAATATAACAGTTTCTATTTCAAGAGAAAGTGCTTGATATTCAAGATAACTGACGCATGCATAGAAAGGGTAAGATATCCCAAATTCATAGCAATTTAAGACAAATAATGTTTCTTTTTCATTAAAAACTATAGTTGCAGTCTTCTTTCTGTATAGCACTTTAAAATGTTAAATATTCCTTCAGAGCATATTAATTTTTCAGATTTTAAAATTTCAGAAAGGCAAAAGGAGAAATTTATTATCTCTACTGTAACAGGGAACAGAAAAATTATACTCACGTATAGTATTTTAAAACGATTGCAGATAGTATTTTCTTTCTCTTTGACTTAATTTTTGACCAAATGATACCTAGTAAAAACATATATTATTGACTTGCATTTCAATTTTACATCAATTCATTTGTTCCTTTATCAATTCAATAAATATTTATTGAGCTTCTACCAAAGTGCCAGGCAGTGTTCTAAGTCTGGGGAAACAGTGGTGAACAGAACAAAGTCTCTGTCCTCAATGAGCTTATGGAGTTGGGGGGATAATACACAAATATTAAAAAGTAAATCTACAGTTTGTTAGAATGTTAAGTGTTAAGGAGAAACATAAAGCAGAATCAAAGTGTTCCAGAGTGTCGGAGGCAGGGAGGGAGGTGTTGCAGATTTAAAGAGAACGATCCAGGGGAACTTCCTGAGAAAATGACAGTGATATAGCAACCAGCATGAAGCAAGGATGTTTAAGTCTTGGAAATTTCTGGATTAGATCATTCTAGGCATGAGGGAAAGAGTAAATGCAAAGGCCCTGAGGCAGTCTAGTGCTTGGTGTGTTCAAGAAATAAGTAGGCCATTGTGGGTGGAAGACAGAGTAGCTATTGAAGGTCAGAGAAATGGCAAGGTGCAAAATCGTGAAGGATCCTATAGGCCATTGTAAAGATTTTGACTATCACTCTCAAAAAGATGAGAAGTTGCTAGATGACACTGAGCAGACATGTGACATGATTTGGCTTTTGTTTTAAAAGAGTAACTCTGGCACCTGGTTTGGGAATAGACTGTAGGTGGCAAAGGCATAAATAGAGGTCTGGTTATGAGGCCATTAAAACATTAGGCAATTGTTAATGTAACTTAAACCAGGTGGTCATGATAGGGATGGCGAAAAGCAAATAGATTCTGCATATGTTTCAAAGGTCAAGTAGTAGAGTGTTGCTGATGCACTGGATGCAGTAGGCTAGAAAAAGGAGGAGCTAAAGGTAATTCTAAGGTGTCTGATCTGAGAAACTGGGTCCACAGAATTGTCCTTTACAAATCTAGGGACTATTGTGGGAAGATAAGGTTTGAGGGCCAATTAAGAGTTCATTTTTGGTTATGCTTTGTTGGATGTCTTTTGGATATCTCATTTATGAATGTATCTCATTTAGAGAAGTCATAGCAATTTAAGACAAATAATGTTTCTTTTTCATTAAAACTACAGTTGCAGTCTTCTTTCTGTATAGCACTTTAAAATGTTAAATATTCCTTCAGAGCATATTAATTTTTCAGATTTTAAAATTTCAGAAAGGCAAAAGGAGAAATTTATTATCTCTACTGTAACAGGGAACAGAAAAATTATACTCACATATAGTATTTTAAAATGATTGCAGATAGCATTTTCTTTCTCTTTGACTTAATTTTTGACCAAATGATACCTAGTAAAAACATATATTATTGACTTGCATTTCAATTTTACATCAATTCATTTGTTCCTTTATCAATTCAACAAATATTTATTGAGCTTCTACCAAAGTGCCAGGCAGTGTTCTAAGTCTGGGGAAACAGTGGTGAACAGAACAAAGTCTCTGTCCTCAATGAGCTTATGGAGTTGGGGGGATAATACACAAATATTAAAAAGTAAATCTACAGTGTGTTAGAATGTTAAGTGTTAAGGAGAAACATAAAGCAGAATCAAAGTGTTCCAGAGTGTCGGAGGCAGGGAGGGAGGTGTTGCAAATTTAAAGAGAACGATCCAGGGGAACTTCCTGAGAAAATGACAGTGATATAGCAACCAGCATGAAGCAAGGATGTTTAAGTCTTGGAAATTTCTGGATTAGATCATTCTAGGCATGAGGGAAAGAGTAAATGCAAAGGCCCTGAGGCAGTCTAGTGCTTGGTGCGTTCAAGAAATAAGTAGGCCATTGTGGGTGGAAGACAGAGTAGCTATTGAAGGTCAGAGAAATGGCAAGGTGCAAAATCGTGAAGGATCCTATAGGCCATTGTAAAGATTTTGACTTTCACTCAAAAAGATGAGAAGTTGCTAGATGACATTGAGCAGACATGTGACATGATTTGGCTTTTGTTTTAAAAGAGTAACTCTGGCACCTGGTTTGGGAATAGACTGTAGGTGGCAAAGGCATAAGTAGAGGTCTGGTTATGAGGCCATTAAAACATTAGGCAATTGTTAATGTACCTTAAACCGGGTGGTCATGATAGGGATGGCGAAAAGCAAATAGATTCTGCATATGTTTTAAAGGTCAAGTAGTAGAGTGTTGCTGATGCACTGGATGCAGTAGGTTAGAAAAAAGAGGAGCTAAAGGTAATTCTAAGGTGTCTGATCTGAGAAACTGGGTCCACAGAATTGTCCTTTACAAATCTAGGGACTATTGTGGGAAGATAAGGTTTGAGGGCCAATTAAGAGTTCATTTTTGGTTATGCTTTGTTGGAGATGTCTTTTGGATATCTCATTTATGAATGTATCTCATTTAGAGAAGTCATTAATAGTCAAATAATGTAAGTCTGGAATTCAGGGAAAACATATGGGCTGGAGAAATACATTTGGGAGTCATCAGACTAAAGATGAAATCCAAACTCATGAAAGGGGATGATATGACCTACAAAGCAAATGTGGATAGAGAAGCCTGAGGATGCAGACTTCTTTCCTTGCCCAGACACTCCTTGGAGAGAGTACTAAAGAGTACAAAAGGAAGTAGAAAGGAAAAAGCTACAGAATCCAGAAATTGTACAAATTGTTGATTCACTAATAAAATATGAACATTTGCGATTTGCCAGAAATTCTGCTAGCCATTAAGAAAATAACATGGCAGGCCAGGCATAGGCAGGGTCTTCAAGTAGTTGATGTTAATCAAGATGAACACTCAAGGACAAGGATAGAGATAAACTACAGTGCCTATTGTTGAACAGCAGTGAAGAGAAGGAGTAGCAAAGTTAACAATGGAAGTATGGAACTGACTCCAAGGTCTGAGGAGAACAAGAAACTGCCTTTAATCTGTGTCTGCCTCCGACAAAGACAAGCCAGGCCTGTGGGAATTCTGGGCAGCAAGATAATAGAAAACACAAATCAGAACAGAAGAAAAAAAGATGACAGGGGAAAATAGAAAGGTAGGAACCAACAGAGACTGCAGTGCCATCTTTAGCATAAAATAGCTGCTACTTGGCCTATATTTTAGTCAACTTTGACACGTCCAGAGGCAAACACTGGCTTATATCTTTTCTGAAAAGATGTGTTTCATGATGTCGTGCAAATACTTCCCAATGAAACAACAGTTTCACTAATCAGAATTGTATTCTAATGAAACTTCCAATTGTATTTTTTAATTCAACTGCAGCTGCTATAACAATAAAACAAATTGCCCAGGATATTAAATACTTTCCTTTTCAAAGCAATACTGAAGCAACCTTCTAACCTTCTAATACACTTAGAAGTGTGTGGTTGGAGGAGATTTGGGCTGAAAGATGACAACTAAGAGCAAAAGGAAAAATGTTACCAGAGTTTAAAAATAAATAGAAGGCTGGGCGCAGTGGCTCACGCCTGTAATCCCACAACTTTGGGAGGCCAAGGTGGGTGGATCACCTGAGGTCAGGAGTTCAAGACCAGCCTGGCCAATATGGTAAAACTCCATCTCTACTAAAAAAAAGCAAAAATATTAGCTGGGTGTGGTGGTGGGCACTTGTACTTTCAGCTACTTGGGAGGCTAAGGCAAGAGAATGGGTTGAACCTGGGAGGCGGAGGCTGCAGTGAGTTGAGATCGTGCCATTACACTCCAGTCTGGGCAACAAGAGAGAAAATCAGTCTCAAAGATAAATAAATAAATTAAATTAAATTAAAATAAATAGAAGGAGAAGGAAGAAAATATTAATAGTTAGCTATTGAATGAAGATAATTCAACAATCATTTCTTGGGAGACTACCATGTGGATGCTATAAATAATCAGGTAATAGTTACAAGATTTTGTACCTTATCTGGGTTCATATTGTGGATAGGTGGGTTCAAAGGGCAAGGATGGTTTCAGCACAGTCTCCAGAACCCAGCTGGCCAGGAATCTGATTCTGATGCTGCCTAAAACAGGTTTCCTTGAACCCTGTTATTTAGTAAGCCTGGCATTGAATCCTAGGTATTCTTTTGATTTATTTGGAAAAAAATTCTATAGTTAAGTTGGGGAGTCGTTTCGGCTCCACCGTTTTTCTTTTCTTGCAGCTTTATTCATGAGTGCAATGATGCAGAAATATGAAGTAATTGTTAGGGTGGGCGGAAGCTTCTCCCAGAGATATATGACACACGATAAGCATTACATTGTGATATGTAAAATAATACATTTGCGTGTGTGTGCGTGTGTGTGTGTGTGTGTGTGTGTGTGTGTGTGTGTACTGGGAACTCTAAGTCTCTGGCTGGAGAAATAATGAGAACATGACCTTTCTAACATGTTTGAGAGGAGTTAATAATCCTGGGATATGACTACCTGACAGAGGATTGGAACTCTGGAGCTGAAAAGTGATGGTGATCGTGAGGGGGAATAAGAGTTCACACATTCACTTATCTAAAATATATTTATTGAGCTCTTACTATACACCAGGGATTGTACTAAGATCTACAGCTCAATAAAGAGCAAAATTCAACGTGTTTTCCCCTTCAACAGAGTTTACGACCTAAAGCAGTAGTCTTTAAAGTGGGATCTATATACCCCAGGGATTGAGTGAGATGATGCCATCAGAAAGTAACTACAATACAGGGTGGTGATGCTATAATAAAAACCAAAATACACACAATCAACGAAGAACTGTATAAAAAGGCAGCTTTTGGGAAATGGGAAGAAAATATTAAAACTTCATATTTAATCATACAATAAGAAAAAATCACTTGATGTTTAATGCAGAGCTTGACAGTTATGTAAGTCTGAATTTAAAATCAACATATTTGGTTGAATGGGCTTAAAACATTTTATTGACAGGTAAGCATAATACAAACAAGTGTGGCGGAAATCTTAAGATTTTTGGAATCTCAAGTTAAATTAGAAACTTTTAACACCTGGAAAAGCAAAACTTAGATGAGATGACAGAGATGAGCCCTGGCCTTGGGCTACTGGCAGAAGAGTGAAGAATCAAGGAGATACCTCACCCAAATTGTCTGTGCCACCAGCATATGCTTTTCATATGACCTTCCATGTTGATAGCAACATTTACCACTTGGCATTGTGGTTGCTTAATGACTGCATGATTTTACTGCCCCAGGAAGTCTTTGAAGGTTTTAAATTTCGAATGCCTAACATAGTATCCAGCAAATTGAAGTCATTCAGTGTTTGTGGAGCTGAATAATTGACTGCCAGAATCTCGATTATTAGTATATGTTTAATTTGCTTAATTTGTACATCATTTGTATACTTGCATACAATGTAAATATGTAACTATAAATTTGGTGGCTGGGCTCCGTGGCTCATGCCTGTAATCCCAGCACTTTGGGAATCCGAGGTGGGTGGATTACCTGAGGTCAGGAGTTCGAGACCAGATTGGCCAACATGGTGAAATCTCATCTTTACTAAAAATACAAAAAATAGCCAAGTGGTGGCTATAATCCCAGCTGCTTGGGAGGCTGAGACAGGAGAATAGCTTGAATCCAGGAGGCAGAAGGTTGCAGTGAGATCGTGCCACTGGCATTCCAGCCTGGGAAACAGAGCAAGACTCCGTCTCAAAAAAAAAAAAAAAAAAAAAAAAAAAAAAACAAAAAAAAAACTACATTAAATAGTCGACTGTTAGGTGAACGGACATGAAGAGTAAGCATACAACAAGAGGAGAACAAATGAAGGCTAAATCTCTGGGGTTTGAATGAAGGAACAGTAGGATACAAGGCTAATGAAGGTCTTTAATTATCCAAATATCAGTGAAAAACAGCAAGGATCTTCCGTCTATGCTATGAATCCCTTTTATCTTCAGTGCTTAAATTTGCTTAGCTTAAAAGACACTTATTCCATCTTTCCTCATTTAACAATCCTTTAAAATAATTTCTAGAGGAGGAATGGAGTTGATAGTGACCTCCAAAGAAAAACCAGAATCCCTAAGAAAAATACACGGTAAATTCTTTGCAAGGGAGTTAAGGTTACAACAGTTTTGAGTGGTTTTGTTCTCTCGTTGCTTCATCTCGTTCAACTGCAGACCTTCCATCCGGCGGTCTCCGTAGGCATTTAACCCTTTCAGCTTAAACCAAGGAGCAGATCCCCTTCAGACGGTAGAAGTCACAGAGGACCCCGTAGCGATGGTGGGCTTCGGTCACCCAAACGCGGCCACAGACTGACTCCTGCCATGCCTGGCAGTAAAAGAACCCGAGTTCAGGGCATCGGGAACTTCACCGAGGCTATTGCGCAGGCTCTGCGATCCACGCAGGCTTATTAGGCAGAAAGGGGAAAACAGTGCCCAGAGACACGTGAACTCGAGGGGGGCCAGCCCCGGCGTAGGCTCCCGGCCGCCTCGGATTCTGGAATTTACAATCACGAAAGTTCTATTGTCCCGCGATTGGCTCCGGGGCCCCATGACATCATAGCGCTTGATTCCTGTCTCGAGTCCCGATTGGCTGGCCGCGCCATTGTGACGTCACGGTCAGCCCACGTTCTGATTGTAGACAGCCGGCGCCTTCCTCTTCCCACCGCGGCGGGTCCTCGCGCCGGTGCCTCCTCCGACATCCTCCTCGGCTCCGGCCGCCAGCCGCGCTCTCGCCGCCGCCGCCGCCGCGCTGCTCCGAGCTGCTGCCGCCCCTCGGGCCAAGAGGTAAAGCCGTCAGCTCCGAGAAACTTCGCCGGGGGCCGCCGCTCGGCCATGACACCCGCGCGAGCGCGCGGCCGGGACGCGGGCAGGGAGCTGCCGTTAGGTCTCGGACTGGTGCCGGGGAAGAGCTGCCGGGGCGGCCCGCGCTCCACCCGCGGCCGCCAGCCTCGTCGGCCCCGGGGGACAGCGTGGCTACTGGGGCGCGGGGAGAGGGGTGCGGGCGCGGGCGGGCGCCCCTCGCCGGGGCAGAGGCGGGGCGATCGGGAGCGGCCTCGGGGCTGCGGTCGCACCTGTGCGCGCTGACAGGCGCCGCGGGGCACTACCCTGTGCCCGGACCGGACGCGGGAGGGATGGGTCTGTGCGCTGGGGTCCTCCAGCCCTGCCGGCCGGAGCGCGCGGCGGGAGATCCGGGGGAGCGCTCTTGGAGGGAGCGCGCTTTCTTTGGAGGCGACGAAACCCGGGTGAGTTCGAAGAGCCTGAGCGGGTCCGCGGGCACCGGGCGCCGCTGTGGGGACCCTCCGGCCTTTTCTTTTTCTCCCCTTCTCACCGCCTCCGTTAGCTTTTCGGACCTTCCCTCCGCCCCTCAATGGGAAGCCTGTTAGCTCGCGACCACTTCAGTTTTTATTAAAACCAGACAACGGCAGCCCTCGGTACTCAGGGAGGGATGAGGCTGGTGGTAAAGCGAGAGGGCGGGGACTCAGGGGCCACCGGGGCGGCCCTTGGAGGGAGCCTGATCGCTGGAGAGGCGGGAGCGGTCGGTGGCGGGGGGAGGCGCGCAGCGCGCGGGCGGCCCTGCCCTGGGCCAGGGGAACTGGAGTGTGTGTTGTGTTGCCAGTTGTAAGGAAGAGTGCCTTTGTACTGTTTCCACGCCACTCTCCCACACCGCCACCTCGGGTGGAGGGAGTAATGCCTAGGACAAGAGTAGTTCTTGCTGAACTGCGTCTTGCTCTTGCACTTAGCAGCCCCCCCCCCCGCCCCCGCCCAACCTACCTCCTGCCCCATCCACAATTGTGAATTAAGCTCCTTGATTGCAACATTTGGCCAAGTTAGGCAAAGTCAGGGTTGGTGGGGGGTTGGTGGGGGTGGGGGGGGCGGGGATCTCTTTCGGAAGAATCCGGTGCATGGTTTATTAGTTGGACTGAGGAACCGAGAGGTGCTGGAGGGGATTTGTGGGGAGCGAGCAGCCTTATTTGTTTTAAATAGCGGACCCATGGCAGGAAGTGCTTTACAGAATTGTACGGAATAGCTGATGTTGCTTGTCAGATTTTGTAACTCGTTCTCCTAACCACTTGGCAGATAACCTGTTGGTCTGCACTTGTTTTGCTTGCACGTCTCAGTCAACAGCATTTGGTGCAGAATCTACAGAGACAGGCGGTTTTGCATTAGATGGCCGTGGACAGACGTTTTAGCCTTCCATTTGTGGTTGGGGACAAGTGAGATTACTTTTCTAGTAGCTCAGACACTGCCTGGGATTCTCCAGGAAAGCTCTGCACTTGAAAGGGACGTGTTACTCCTTTTCCTTTTAGATTTTTACCTAGATTCTATCTTCTTATTGCCAGAAACTTTTTCTGTAACTGTTTCTCTTTTTGCATTTTCGTTTCTAACAGAAGACAAAGGGGACATTTTTATCGATGGTTACAGATAGGTAATGTTACAGAATGTAGTAAAGAACTTTGCTAAAAAGTGACAGTAGAAAGTCTAATAAAATTTGATACTTTTTCAAGAAAAATATCTTGTAACTTCAAACATTGACCTTACCTTTTTGACTCAGTTTCCTTGGCTATATATGGGGGTTTTATGTGGCAGAATTTTTTTTTTTTTTTTTTTTTTTTTTTTGAGGCGGAGTTTCGCTCTCGTTACCCAGGCTGGAGTGCAATGGCGCGATCTCGGCTCACCGCAACCTCCGCCTCCTGGGTTCAGGCAATTCTCCTGCCTCAGCCTCCTGAGTAGCTGGGATTACAGGCACACGCCACCATGCCCAGCTGATTTTTTGTATTTTTAGTAGAGACGGGGTTTCACCATGTCGACCAGGATGGTCTCGAACTCTCGACCTCGTGATCCACCCGCCTCGGCCTCCCAAAGTGCTGGGATTACAGGCTTGAGCCACCGCGCCCGGCTATGTGGCAGAATTATTACGAATTTCAAGAGATAATACAAGCGAGAGCCCAGCATTGGGTCTGCCAAATGGTGATTTGAAAATGTTTCCTTCTCAGTCCCTCAGATCGGAGTTTCTTCTTGGTTACAGACCTTAATTTTTGGATGTTCAGTGTTTGCAAGAATCTTTTTTACACCATCTCCTGTTTTGCTCCCTGCATAATTGTTGCTTGTCTTTCCGCTTCTAGAGGTGAGCATCCATCCTTGGGTGTCTTATTTCCAGCTTGAATTATACAAATCAAAGCCAAACTGTTTACTTTTCTTTAGGGTAACTTTGGTGCCTAGGTAGGTAGTAGAAAGTGTGAAGAGAGAGTTTCACCTCTTTTTTTTCCGGTCCACGTTCCTCTCTTAAAACATTTTGTAATTTTTTTTTTTTTTTTTTAATGATTCTTCCTCATTGTCTGCCAACTCTTCTGTAGTCAAAAGGATAATCCTCTCATTAGTTACCCATAAATAAATCTTTTCTTTGAATGCTTTCTGTCTCAGGTACTTATGATATCCACATATATCGAAACGGTTGTTTTCCACATGTAATTCTTATAACATTCCTGTGAGGGTTTTTTCCCCCCCATTTTTTTTTTTTTTTTTAAGAATTGAGGACTACTATAAAGACACATGCACGTGTATGTTTATTGCAGCACTATTTACAATAGCAAGGATTTGTAACCAACCCAAATGCCCGTCAGTGGTAGACTGGATAAAGAAAATGTGGCACATATGCACCATGGAATAAATGGAGCCATAAAAAACGTGAGTTCATGTCCTTTGCAGGGACATGAATGAAGCTGGAAACCATCATCCTCAGCAAACTAACACAGGAACAGAAAACCAAAGACTGCATGTTCTCACTCGTAAGTGGGTGTTGAACAATGAGAACATGTGGACACAGGGAGGGGAACGTCACACTCCTGTTGGGGGTGGGGTGGTGGGAGGCAAGGGGAAGGAGAACATTAGGACAAATATCTAATACGTGCAGGGCTTAAAACCTAGATGATGGCTTGACAGGCAGAGGAAACCACTGTGGCACGTGTATACTATGTGACAACCCTGCACATTCAGCACATGTATCCCAGAACTTAAAAAAAATAAAAATAAAAATAAGACTTGAGGAAATAAGGCCTAAGGTCTAGAGATGACAAGTGACTTGTCCAAATTTCCTGTAGCTCTGTCTCCTGCAGCATCACTGCTCCTTCATATATCACTGTGCTGCCAGGATCATTTGTCCAGTGAGCTCTGTGCCATTATGTAACATTGTTACTCTGTAACTTTAAAATGTAACCTTTGAACGTTCCTCTTAATTTATCCAAGTCTAACAGTTTATTGTCTCTTAAATCTGCCTGAAATCTGTTCCCTTCCTTGTATCCCACACTTGATTCATTTTTAAAATTAATCAACTGACTTCTCAGTTACTGACTATAGGTGCAAGGGGCTGGATACAAAGATGAAGGACAGCAGTTCCTGATTCCAGAGAGTTTCCTGATTTGGTATATACTTTAAGCCCTGTATACACATACTTAATCTATACCTTGGAGCAAAAGAGAGTCAGAAGCAGATTTCTGGGAAATTGTATTTTTATAGCTAAGAAAGCTTTATGGCAGAGATATCCATGTTAGATGTATCAGGGCCTAGCACTGCTGAATTGGTCAGGATGCTTTTGGTGCCAGAAACAGAACACCCAACTCAGACTTAACTGTGCATCTGACCTGAAAAGTCCTTAGGGCAGGACTTCTCCATTTTGCTGAAGTCCCCTCAGATGTCTGTTATATCCCAGGCTGATTTTCCAAGATGACTGACAGCAACTGCCACCATAGTCTCACAAGGGGACTTCCCAACTTCCACCCTCCAAAGAGTCGTTTACCTTAAGGTGATTGACTTAGGCCTTGGTTACTTGAAGCAATAACTGGAACAGTGGACGTTTGATAAGCTGGGGGCCCATCCCAGAACCAGGGAAGTGGAGTTACATTTCCTCAAGAAGGGCCTGCAGATCACAGGAAGTCAGCTACAGTGTCTGTTATAAGGACTGAAAGAACTGAACAGATGATTGGGTTAAACTAAATGGACTAGAATTAGAATTTAGCCTTACAATTCATAAAGGACTTTTAGGCAGGAATAGGAGGACATGCGTTCTAGGCAAGAAGGAGTTTGGAGAGTAAGTAAGTGTGGAATCATTGGGCAAAAAGCAAATAGCACGATTGGCAGAAGCTGGTTGAGAAGGCAGGTGTGGAAGAAAAGGTGAGAAAGGCAAGTTATTGATGTAGTAATAATGGCTTTTACTGAGCTGTTGTATGTCAGACCCTGCATTGAGCCCCTCCCGATAACTTGTTTCTATTATTAATGGGTGCTAGAGCATTCCCATTTTACGGGTGGAGAAATAGAGGCCCAGAGTTTAGACACTTGATTGAGGTCACAAAGCATTCCAGCTGAGATCATCTTGACTCCCTGGCCTGCTCCCTCTCCTGAGGTGTTTGGTAGAATACCACCAGTAAGCTTTTGAATGAGAACATTATGAGTTCTGTGCTCCAGAAAGACAGTCTTGTCAGAGTGTAGGGTGGATTGGTGTGGGACTGTTAAGAGATAGCCAGGGCAGTGCAATTGAGCACAGACTACAGAGAGGTAATTGTGGGAGACTGTGTCCAGGACAGGACCTGAAGACCAACTGGATTTGAGGGCCAACAAGAGGAAGGTTACTCTTCTAAAGAGGAGAGGGAGCTTTGTGATCCGATAGAAATAGCCCCACAGCCTACATAGATATCTAGACCAGCCATTTCTTCCAATTCCTCCTCTTCACGGCCAACCTTTGATCCATTTTTTTGGTTGCCTTTCTGCAAGTACATGTTTCTACCACAGTTCATCCATTGTCAGCTTTTCACATTTCACATCTGGGTAGAGATGCAGCTTATAATCAGTGGCATCTTAAAATCGCTGCAGGTAACTTTCCACATTTTAATATTACAGAATTGGGATGCTTCCTACACTTGTCCCTGGTGAGAAAAGGAAAGCTCCAATATTACCAAAGGTCACGCAGCCAGATGCTGGCAGAGCCAGGCTTTTGGGCTTCTTTTACCTAGCCAGGTTACCTCCACTCACATAATAGATCTTAAAACACATGTAACTTCATGTTATAGGTTTATAGTAAAGGACATACGTTTTTGTCTGTTTATTAAAACTGAAGTAATTTGAGAAGATTGGAAGGCATGATTGTTTAAGTAGAGTGTCTCATTCTTGTACAGAACCTGGTTGCGTTGGTTTCTTGTCCTAACTTGCCACCAGCCATAAGAAAATCAGCTCTGAGCATTGGTCTCTTTTCATTTAAAATGAAATACTAAATTTTGTTTTCATTTTTGCCTAGAGAAAATTTTTGTTTGTTGTTGTTGTTGTTGTTTGGCCAGGGATAGAGAATAAAAGTGAGATCATTTCGATCTTAGAAAGATAGATGTCAGCTGGGCACAGTGGCTCACACCTGTAATCCCAGCCCTTTGGGAAGCCACGGTGGGCAGATCACTTGAGGTCAGGAGCTTGCGACCACCCTGGGCAACATGGTGAGACCCCATTTATACAAAAATTAGCTGGGTGTGGTGCATGTGCCTGTAGTCCTAGCTCCTTGGGAAGCTCAGGTGGGAGGATGACTTGAGCCCAGGAGGTGGAGGTTACAGTGAGCCATGATTGCATGTACCACTGCACTCCAGCCTGGGTGACAGAGCCAGACCCTGTCCCAAAATAAGAAAGAAAAGAAGGTAAATGTCAGAATTGGTGATGGAGATTGCAACAGCAACAGCAGCAGCAGCAGCAGCAGCAGCAGCAGCAGCCTGCCGCTGACTTTCTCTTTATGAGATTAAAACATAACTGCTGGAAATGTTCTGGCCTAGCAAAGTGAATTGTTCAGGAAACTAACGTGACCTGATTTTGAGTTTCGGCAATAGGAATCCTCACCCCGACCCCAATTTCAGCCCATAAATGTTATTACCGGCCTTTTTGGTTCCCACTGGCTTGTTTCCTCCATGGTAACATTTTTAGTTGACTTGAAGGCATTCACTTCAGAATTGTGTGGTCCCCAAATTTAAAATATTCATACTTGGTGACCTTTTCAAAAGACTAAATTCCCACTTTGCTCCTCTATCCAGTTCTGCCTGTTCTGTGTCAAGTACAATTGTAATTGCATTCAAGCAAGAGTATGTCTTAGTATTCCTTGATACTAAGTTGGACTTTATACCTTTTATTTGATGTCTATTTGCTGACTTGAATTTAGGGAAAAGTTTCTTACTTTAAGATTTTATTGCTGATACTGGCATGATTTCTGTAATTGGGAGAGTAACGATTTTATTGAAATAGACCTGTGATTTTAAACTATAATCTTTTATATTAGGTAGGTACCCTCTTGCTAGCACATGTTGATTATAGGTTCCATCTCTGTTAAGTTCCACATTTACCCATCCTTTTCCTCATGTCAACAGTTTCATCCTGTGAGAATTAATTTCTTATAAGCCCATGCTGAACAGAGCTATTTAAAGCCATGCTGGCAAATTGGTCACTCTGGTGTGTGCTTTATGAGTTTCTGAACCCCAGAGTTCTTGTTTCTTTATGATCTTGGCGTAGCAAATGCTACAACAAAGTGAATGTTATGAATTTCTGCTTCCCCAAAGAATAGTTCTCATGATACCAAATTCAGTAATTATTCATTTGCTTTCCTGAGAGTTTGAAAATGCGATGTATCTCCCTAGGGGTGGTATTCAGGGTACTTCTGCTTCAGTCTTTGGGAGAAGAAATAATACTTCAGTATTTACAGAAGTCCTTGACACCTCCATCAGCCTATGTTATTTGATAAGTATCTCTGTGAAAATTTGAGTTGGTTCTGCCTGAGCTTCTGCATATTTATCTCTGTTATGGATCTGGGGTGCACTGAGAAGAGTACCTCCTATATTTCTTTTAAGTAAGGAAAGCTGTAGAAAGCAGATTGACTTGGCAGCGATGCACCTTTGTGGGATTCCACCTTTGCCACTTAACGGCTGTGAGGGATTCAGCAGGTAAGTCAGTCTACCTCCTTGAGACTCTAGGATCTATCTCGAACTTGGAAGGTGATAGTCCTGTATCTACTTTGGAGGGTGTTAAAACCATCAGTACTCTCCTTGAAAGTTAGGTGGGGCACTGACTTGATTTGATTAGCACAGTAAAAACATCTCTCTTTTGTATAGGATGTTTATTAAAGCATTGTTTGTAATAGCTAAAGTTTGGAAGACTTAGTAGAAGGAAATGTCCTTGAGAAGAATAAATTGTGCTACAGCTGGGCAACGGAATACTCTGGAAATTTTAAAGAGAATGAAGCTGTTTTTTGGGTGCTCAATACCACATACTAGGCACTTTACTGAAGTGCTCAACGTATATTAATTAATTGTGGCTTCACAAAAGCCCATGAGGTAGAGACCGCAATTTTACAGATGAGGAAACTAAGATAAAGGTTAAGTCAGTTGTCCAAATATCCACAGCTAGTAGGTGGCAGAGCCAGGATTCAAACTCAGGCAGACTGGCTTAAAGACTCTGATCTTGGCCACCCTGCTATGCTGTACACTTGTCAGACCTAAGTAGTGATCTTTGCATTTGCAGCTGTAGACGCATGAGAGGAAACAAGGTTGAGTTTCTTATTTGTTGTTACATTGTGGAACGTTGACGGTATGATCAACATATGACTTCTGTTGATAGTAACTAAAGGTTTAGACAAAGCTAATAGGTATTTATGATCACTACTTGAAAGGGTGACCTTTTGTTTCTTTTATTACTCCTTATTTTAGATATTTTGAACTTAAACCTCTTTTGGAGAGATAATCAGAAGTGTAAACAGAATAGCTTTATAATTGTTGGTGTGAGAAATCAGTGTTCAAAAGCCCAGTTGAATCAATGTTCACTAGCCTGACTGGTCTAGTGTGACTGGTCAAGGGCATCCAGCATTGGTTTCTTTACCTGGTCCTAGCCCCATCAGGGTTTGATTTACAAGGTATACAAACCTGGAGAAATGTGGACTAGGAGGGAAGGACACCCATATTCCCTATGGAGCCTCCATCTCTAGATCATCTGATTTCCCTTGGGTAAAAATGTAAATCAGGTATATAAGTCATACAAGTTATGCATAGCTTGACAATGGGAATACTTTTTGAGAAATGTATCCTTAGGCAATTTTGTTGTGTGGTCATCATAGAGTGTTCTTACACAAACCTAGATGGTATAGCCTACCACATACATAGGGCATATGATAATACCATGTTGTTCCTAGGCTACAAACCTGTACAGCAAGTTCCTGTACTGAATACTGTAGTCATCTGTAACACAATGGCGAGTATCTCTATATCTAAACAAAGAAAAGATTCAGTAAAAGTACAATATAAAAGATAAAAGATGGTACAACTATACAGGGCACTTACCATGAACGAATGGAGCTTGTAGGACTGGAAGTTGCTCTGGGTAAGTCAGTGAGTGGTAAGTGAATGTGAAGGCCTAGGACTTTACTGTACACTCTAGACTTTATAAATACTGTACACGTAGGCAACATTAGGTTTATAAAAAAAACATTTTTCAATTAGGCGTGGTGGTTTATGTCTGTAATCTTAGCACTTTGTGAGGCTAAGGTGGGACCAGGCAATTAAGACCAGCCTGGGCAACAGCACAAGACCCCATCTCTACTTATTTATAATAAAAGTTAAAAAAATATATATATATATGCATAGATACAATTTTAATATATGTTTCTTAATACATAAACTGTAGCTTGTAACATTTTTATTTTATAAACTTAAAATTTTTAAAACTTTTTGACTCTTTTGTAATACTTAAAACATAGGCTATATAGCTGCATAAAAAATATTTTCTTTCTTTGTATCCTTATTCTTCAACCTTTTTTCTCCTTTCAAAGTTTTAAAAACTTTTTTGTTAAAAACTAAAATAAACATACACATTAGCCTAGGCCTATACAGGACAGGATCATCAAGGTCACCATCTTCCACCTCCACATCTTGTCCCACTGGAAGGTCTGTAGGGACAGTAACATGCATGGAGCTGTCATCTCCTATGGCAACAATGCCTTCTTCTGGATGACCTCCTGAAGAACCTATCTGAAGCTGTTTCATAGTTAACTTTTAAAAATACATAATTAGAAGGCATACACTCTAAGTTAATGATAAAAAGTATTGTATAGTAAATATGTAAACTGATAACATAGCTGCTTATCATCAGCATCAAGTATTATGTACTGTACATAATTTTATGTATGATACTATTACAAGTCTAGCTATGTGGTGGGTTTATTTACACCAGCATCACCACAAATGTCAGTTATTGTGCTATGATGTCACTAGGCAATAGGAATTTTTCAGCTCTGTTATAATCTTAAATGGGACTATCATTTTATATGTGATCCATTGTTGATTTAAAGGTCATTATGCGATGATGACTGTATTTTGAAAACATACTGATACAGGCCCCATTAAGGGTCGCTGTGCTGGGCCACGGTGTTCAGGCTAAAAAGACAAGTTTTCCGCCACCTTCAGTTCTCTTAGGATTCTTAGACCCTTTGAGTACTGAGTTTTCTTTCTGGGTGTGGGACACTAGGTTTGACAACATTATAATGACTATGAGTATCAGCATTCCTACAATAAGAGAATCACAAAATTCATGGGGTAGCTTATATTTCACATGGAATCTGAACAAGTAATAAAACAACTGTTAGTTTCAGAGACACTCTATAGAGGAGATGAATACACAATTACTAGACTGTGTCCCTTTTAAAAATGCTGTATTGTAGTAGGCTTCTTTTTTTCTCCTATTTTTTACACATTTAACTCTGCTTCTGCCTCTCCTCACTCACCCGCACACTCAAAGTACAGTTATAAAATGTGGGCGTGTAGATTGAGTTTTAAAAAAGAAATGTGTTTTTGTGTTACTTGCCTTATTTATGTTACACAGGCTTGAATTAAAATCTTTTAAGACATTTTCTTTTGAGGGGTTGCATAGCTAATCTTTATTATGTTTCTCCACCATCTTTTAATTTCAGCTGAGGGCATCACTGCCTTTGTATATTTTGCGCACATTAGTTTGGAGAACTCAAGTGATAATTTCCTCAAATGATAATTTATTTTGAATATTTCAAGCAATCACATCAGTTAAGAGACTGCAATCAGATAAGAATCATCAGCAGTTGCCTGTAGCAGAAAATGTTGCTGAAACGCCTTTGAATGTTTGTCTCCCAGTTACTGCAATTTCAGTCCTTTGGTTTAGATGTTCAGAATATGATTGAAGTAGAGCCCAGACTGCTTAAGCCCAGGCCTTAAGGGAACCCCTGGAGGCATGTATCTGTTAATCTCCCTTGGCCGTTGATTGTCTTCTCAAGCATCCTTCAAGGATGCTTCATCCAAGAAGGAAGTCGCCCTTTGAAACAGTGGGAGTTTGTCCAGAGAGCCCCATAGAGACATTATCCCAGGACCTCATGTTCCTAGGAGAATCCTATAAACACTGGAGTGGTTTCATTTTCAGAGCAGCTCCTTTTTGTTCCCTTTGCAAGGAGTAGTAGGGCTTGGAATGTGCTCAGTGTGACCCAAAGAGAAGTGATAGTGACAGTAAGGTAAGTACTTTTCGCTGACCCCCTGGTACAGAGTTCAGGCTTGGACTTAACCATCTTTTTAAGAAATCAGACTGACATATTTTTAAATACCTCCTAACATTCAAAATGTAGGTGGACGGTTGCAAAGTACTGTCAGAAGACCAAATCTCACTGCATGATCTACTTGCCCCATGGGTTCAAGTACTCATCCACCCACCCACTATCTACCCTTAGATATTTATTTCTAGCCCATCTTTTTCTTCTGAGCTCCAGACTCAACTTTTCATCATTGGATGGTCCACATACCTCTCCTTTTGGCCAATGTAATCTCCACCAATTTGCCCAAGTCATTCAGCTGGAAGCAATGCTTATGTTCTTCTCTCTCATCAACCATGCTCTTAACCAACTTTGCTCAACTATCAGTCACCATGTATTACCCATTCAGGCTCCTCTCTGTCCTTCTAAGCTTATTCCCCTTCCCCACATTGCCCCAGCCTTCCATAACACATCAGATCCTTCCTGGAAGACTACATTTCTCCTTGGCTCCTTGGCTCCCTTTTCTTGATTCCTAAAAATTAGATGAGGCAGTACCTGTGTAGTGCTTTGCATGGTGTCTGGCATGTTTATCTGGCATGTAGTGTCAGTATCTAGCAATTATTTGCCTGAATGTTTCTCTAAATACATATGTACCTTTCAAATATTACCAGGCCTATAATCTGTGTCAATGGCTGTGTGGAAGCTGAGTATGCCTTGATAGCCTGAGACTATATAACGCTTCACAAATGAAGACCCTACCTGGGCAGGAGACTTTGGAAGGCCAGTTGCCTTGCTTCCAGCCTGAAGGAATAGAATACCAACAGTTCACAGACCATACAAATTGCTAGACACCTTTTCTGGTTGTGGCGTGGTGCAATGAGGAGCTCTTACCTATGCCTGGAGACATGCCGTCTAAGGGCTCGCTGGCTGCAGTCTTGTGTAGATCTTCAGATACAAGGAGATGGTCACACCTGCGGTGCTCTGCAGATGTGGCAGTGGCTTCATCAAGGTGAACGAGGGGCCCCTGGAGATGATCAAGCTGCTCACACTCCAAGCTGCTGGAATTAGGTCTGCTTCTGGATAAGGAACAGTTTGCTGGAATGGACATCCCATGTTCGTGTGATCGGTAGTGGTCATATGGTCCAGATTTTCGCTCTCCTTCAGTACATCTCCAAAGTCCTGGTGCCTTGTTACCCAAAATATGTAGATAAGGCTTCCAAGGAGATCAAAGATACCCTTACTGGACATTGCTGGAAGTTGACCCCTGTTGCTATGAATCCAAGAAATTTGGAGGCCCTGGTGCCCATGTTCTCTACCAGAAATCCTACCAGTAAGCCCATCACAAACATGAGAGTTTACTTTTATAGTAAAAATAGTTGAAGGTCTTTAAGGTTAAAAAAAAAAATGCTAGCCATCCCACCTGCCCGAGAAGCAGAGGTGACACGTGCTATTATTTTAAAGGCCTTGCTTACCTGCATATTACCTGTTAGGGCTTTCAGGGGGAATATGCCAATGATAGACCAGTCTGGTGGCACTGTTCCCAAGGACAGTTTAGAGTGAACTTTGCTGTCTAGGCACTCAGATACTCCATAATAAAATGATAATGGAAACCGGCACTCTTTTTTGTTGTTGTTGTGGAGACAGGGTCTCACTTCCATTGCTCAGCCTGGGGTGCAGTGGCACTGTCTCAGCTCATTGCAGCCTCAAATTCCCAGGCTCAGGTGGTCTGCCTACCTCAGCCTCCCAAATAGCTGGGACTGCAGGCATGCATCACCATGCCCAGCTAATTTCTTATATTTTTAGTAGAGACAGGGTTTCACCATATTGCCCAGGTTGGTCTTGAATTCCTGGCCTCAGGCAGTCTGCCTGCCTTAGCCTCCCAAAATGCAGGGATTACAGGTGTGGGCCATTGTTCCTGGCCTGGCGCTGTGATTTAACCTTGTTTTGGTTGGCAGCAACATGGAGCCCAAGCTAAAGTAGACCATACATGTCGGACGGTGCTTATCTGCTTCAGTAGCTAGTTGATCAGTATTTGTTGGTTACTCAGACCCACTCACTGTTGATCATTTGTCTGTGTTAGCCTCTGCTAAGGGATGTGGACGCTGCAGAGACACATGCCAATACAGTTTCCAGTAAAAAGACCCAATGGGAATTATGAGGTATATACTAGGATGAACAGGTGATTTAATGTTATGCTGTGAATGTGGCTATGTATGTTGCAGTTAGGTTCAGCTGCAGTGATGGGCATGACAAAATAATAGTGGTTCCAATAACAGGATCCCAAAACAAAGTAGAAGTATGTATCTACTATGAAAGGCTGCACAGATTGTTCAGGCTAGTATGACCCTCCATAAATTCCTTGCTCATCATATGTCTGTCAGATTTAGTGTGGTCTCCATCTTCCAAGCAGCAGGATAGAAGAAGAAACACAAAGTAGAAGCACGGATGGTGCTTTCTTTTAGGGGAAGTTCCCAGAAACAGCTTCCAGGCAACTATGCTTATGTCTCATTGGCTAGAACATCAACCCGTGGCTGCAAGTGTCTGGAAAATCTCGTCTTGATTCTGGTTGGCCATGGGCAGCTAAAAGTACCGCTACTGTGTATAGAATTTGGGGAAGAACTGGTTGTCTGTGCCGTAAGTGGTGGACGAGACCAGCAGCCCCCACTCACTTGGAACTGGGAGAGTCCGGGGGAGGATACTGACAAAATGAACAGATATTTACAGTGACAAGGCCTCTGAAATGTCTGCGAAGGTGTGCTATGGGAGTAAACAGGATGGACACCTAAATCAGACTGATGCTGGGGGGCGGGGATCAGGAAAGGTTGCCTGGAGACTTAAGCAAGACTCTCTGAACTGAGGAAATGGGCAGAGTATTGAAACTAAGGCTCAGAGGCAAAAGAGGGCAGGTAGTTGGGGGATGGAGGAGCATGTGAGGAACAGAAAGTAGCCAAGGAAAGCCAGAGGGAAATAGGGTTCTGATCACACAGGGAGGGTTTTGGTCATTTTCCCAGGAGTCTTTAACTGATTTCTGCAGGCGAGTAACCTGGACAGATACTTTCAGCAGATGAGGGACAACACAAGACTGAAGGCAAGAAAGATCCACTGGGAGAGAGTATACTAATCTGACTGGGAGATGATGGTGGTCTCAACTACATAGTGGCTTTGGGGATCAAGAGAAGTGGATGCAAATCATGTAAATCTCATAGAGCTTGGGAATTTAGAAATAATTTGACCTTTTCATGTTACAAGTGATGAAACTAAGAATGAGAGTTTACATGGCTTGCCCAGAGTCACACAGCTAGCTGTGGAACAGCACCAGAAATTGTTTCTCTATCTAAACTTTCCTTTATGTCACTGTTGAATGTGCTAATTTGAGTGAATAGGGCATTGTGGGCATTTTCGAGCCAGCAACAGGATCTGAATCCTGGTGCCCAGTGCCCAGTGCAGAGGGAGGAGTCCACCCTGCTTTGGGGCTGGATTCCTGGGAAAGTTATAGGGCAGGTAACAGAAATGAGGAAGTTGTGAGAGGATGATGAATTCAGTTTTTAGTTTGTTGATTTTGAGATTCAGGACTGCCATGTGTAGGTGGAGAGAGATCAGATGGAAACTGGTCCTTGAGATTGGAATTGGAGATGCAGGATTGGGTGAAATTAGTCAAAACTTTTCTATACCCTTTCTTGAAATTTCTCCAGTGAAAGGGACTCAGCAGCTGTTTTTGAGTCCAATGTGTCATGTACCTTAAAAGTAAGGGATTTTTCCAGTGTTAGCCCTGAATGATTTTTGTTGCAATTTGAATTCTATGTACCCTCAAACAATTTAATAAAAATAAAATAGGTTAATACTTAAAAATTAGTAAATTAAAATAAGTAAAGATAAAAGTTATGTGGCCCTCCCTTGCCTATTTTACCCTATGCTGCAGGTCTTCCCAGGATCCTCTCTGGCTCTGGTTGGTCTCTTGGTCCAGGCTGTGACCTCTCTCGCCTATGTTTTCATACTGTAAGATTTCTCCAACTGAGTTTGGGAGGGTGGAGCCCCAAACAAAACTTGATGGCTTGTGCTGGAAAAGGGGAAATGGATGCTATTGCTATAACATGTTAACGTCTATTTTTGAAATGTCAGTTTGGCATCAGACACTTTTTTGGACGTGTTTACATGCTAAGAGTTTTTGGTTTCAGAAGTCCTTTGTCCTTCACAATTAACTTGTTGGCAGTGATTAAAGTATAGCCTATTTCCTGGGAAATGAGAGAGAAACAGTTTTAGAGCAACTATAGAACATATTGACATTTGAGATTGGTTTCTATGATACCACAGACAGAGAGGTCAGTAGACAGGCAATGTGGTATCAGTTTTATCTCTTCCTGGTCACTGTCCTTGTACCTAATGTTTCACTATGTACTTTGAGCTTACAGGTGAAAAAGACTTTTTCTTTTTTTTTTTTTTTTTTTTTTTTGAGACGGAGTTTCGCTCTTGTTACCCAGGCTGGAGTGCAATGGCATGATCTCGGCTCACCGCAACCTCCGCCTCCTGGGTTCAGGCAATTCTCCTGCCTCAGCCTCCCGAGTAGCTGGGATTACAGGCACACGCCACCATGCCCAGCTAATTTTTTGTATTTTTAGTAGAGACGGGGTTTCACCATGTTGAACAGGATGGTCTTGATCTCCTGACCTCGTGATCCACCCGCCTCGGCCTCCCAAAGTGCTGGGATTACAGGCGTGAGCCACCGTGCCCAGCGAAAAAGACTTTTTCAATGAATACTGTACCAAATATAATTCAAAAATTTAAATCCTATAATGATACGGGGTGTGACTAATAGAGTAATGGCTTCCATAAACCACACATGAAAACTGCTTTAATTATAATTGTCGTTAATCTTATTTCCAGAAAAGAAATAAGGCTGTGAACTAATGATGATCTCTCAGAGGTCTGGTTTAAAAGCACTGAGTTTCTTCATGACACATGAGGATATGTAATGCACCTTTATAGCAGTTAAGTAGTGAGGTTCACACAGGATTTGTTCTGTCCTTAACACTGTCCTCTTGCAGAGGAATACTCTTCCCAAACCTGAAAGGTGCGCTTGGGGAGGCACTCCCAGATTCTTATTTTAGAGAAGGGAGTGTCATGTAATTTTCTCCCTACCTTATTTATTCATTCTCCCCCTCTCTCCCTTACTGACCTGCTTTTTTTCCTTCAGCCGGGTCGTTGCTTTAAGGAGTCGGCTGAGCTTCAACCACTGATGCTGGGGCCACATAGTGGCCCAAGCTGCCCTGTACTTGTACCTTTTTGGGGAGGGCAGATTTCGTGTTTTGTAACATTTTGAAGAACCTCTTACGTGAAGCAATTTGAATTGATTAGCAAACTGAGCCAAAGAAACTAGTACCTGCTGAAAACTGACTGACGTGGTAGGCAAATGGAAAGTCTGGTTTCTAAGAAGTGTGTGTTGTGCCAAGTTGAAGTCAGAAGAATGCATTTTTGACTTTTATTCTGAGTGGTCACTCCTCTTCCCACTCCCTTTTCTCTTCCTCTTGTTGTCCTCTCCATTTTACTCCCTCTCCCTTCTCTCCCCACCTCTTTTTCCTCCTCCCCCTCCTTTCTATGTGTATGTTTGTATGTATAGCAACACTTCAGCACTTACATAGTGTTTGATGATTGAATGCATTCTATTTGCAGTACTATTTATGTTATTTAACCACAGGAAACTTGCTTCTCGTTATTTATGATTTTAAATTTTAGTTTTTGGTGATTAAGTCACCATGAGGAGTGTCCTCATTTGGAAGGAGAGTTAGTGTCGTGCTGTGGCTAAAGAAACTCAGTTTTATGCCTACCAATAATGTGAAAATCACCTCACTCCTGTTTGGCTGATTGGGTCGAATTTCTCTTAATACCATACTAAATGTAACCTGACGAGTTAGTAGGGAATGAGTAAAAACTTACTTCACAGAGTACTTTCAGTTACTGATGTAGTTTGGGTGTTTGTCCCCTCCAAATCTCATGTTGAAATTTCATCCCCAACGTTTTGAGGTGGGACCTACTGGGAGGTGTTCAGGTCGTGGAGACGGATCCCTCCCGAGTGACTTGGTGCCCTCCCATGGTGAAGAGTTCATGTGAGATCTGGTTGTGTAAAAGAGCCTCCATCTCTGTCTTGCTCTTCTCTCTCCTGCTTCCTTCTTGCTCCTCCTTCACCTTTCACAGTGGGTAAAAGCTTCCTGAGACCCCATCGGAAGCAAATGCTGGCACTGTGCTGCTTATACAGTTTACAAAACTGTGAGCCACAATAAACCTCTTTATAAATTACCCTGTCTCAGATATTTCTTTATAGCAACACTAAACAGACTAATACAGTTACAGTATATTTAGTGTAAGATGTATTCATGATTATTAGCTTATTTCCAAAATGACTATTTTAACAAACTTCAAACTCTGTGTACTCCAAGTTTCATTTAACTGCTAAAGGACAAGTTTAGTCAGGCACTGCATAACCATATTTTGGTCAGTGATGAACTGCATGTGTAACGGTGGTCCCATAAAATTATAATGGAACTGAAAAATTCCTTTTGCCTAGTGAAGTAGGGGTCATCTTAATGCCCCAGGGTAGTGTATTACTCGTGTTTGTGGAGATAGTTGGTGTAAACCTACTGCACTACTAGTTCTATAAAAATATCACATGTACAATTACGTACCGTATACAATGCTTGATACTGATAATAAACAACTATGTTACTGGTTTATGCATTTACTTTTTATCCTTTTAAAAATTTTGTTTATTTATTTAGGAGGTGGGGGTCTTGCTTTGTCATTCATGCTGGAGTGCAGTGGTGTAATCACAGCTCACTGCAGGCTTGATCTCCCAGGCTCATGCAGTCCTTCCTCCTCAGCCTCCGAGTATCTGGGACCACCATGCCTGGCTTTTAAAATTTTTTGTAGAGGTGGAGTCCCACTGTGTTGCCCAGGCAAATCTTTAACTCCTGGGCTCAAGCAATCCTTCCGCCTCGATCTCCCAAAGTGTTGGTATTACAGGCATGAGCCACTGCCTGTCATTATTTTTAAAAGTACTCCATTTACTTACCAAAAAATAAAGTTAATTGTGAAACAGCTTCAGGCAGGTCTTTCAGGAGGTATTCCTGAAGAAAGCATTGTTATCACATGTTATTGCCCCTAAAAGCCTTCCAGTGGTATTGATGACCCTGCATAGGCCTACGCTAATGTGTGTGTTTCTGTCTTAGTTTTTAAGGAAAAAAAGTTTTAAAAGAAAAATTAACAGAAAAAAGCTTACAGAATGAATATAAAGAAAATAATTTTTGTGCAGCTGTACAGTGTGTTTGTGTTGTATTATAACAAAAGAGTCAGAAGTTAAAATGTGAAAGTCTGTAAAAGCCATGAGTGGTGGTATGCACCTGTAGTCTCAGCTACTCAGGAGGCTGAATAGGCAGGATCACTTGAGGTCAGGAGTTCGAGGCTGCAGTGAGCTATGATTACACCTGTGGATAGCCCCACCAAGCAGCATAGACCTTGTCCCTAAAAAAAAAAAAAAAAAAGTTTATATAGAAGAAAAATGTTACCATAAGCTAAGGTTAATTTATTATTGAAGAAAAAATTTTAAAATAAATTTAGCATAGCCTCAGTGTAGTGTTTAGCCTCAGTGTAGTACTTACAATGTCTACAGTGTGCAATAATGTCCTAGGCCACCAGAGTCATTCACCCCTCACTCACTGACTCACCTAGAGCAGCTTCCATTCATGGTAAGTGCTCTGTACAGGTGTTTTGGTTTTTATCTTTTATATTCTATTTTATTATACCTTTTCTTTGATGAGCTATGCAAATACTTGCTGCTATGTTGTGGTTGTCTGCAGTGTTCAGTATAGCAACATGCCCAACCGGGTTGTAGCCTAAGAGCAATAGGTTATGCTGTATAGCCTGCATGTGTGGTAGGCCATACATCTAGGTTTGTGTAAATATACTCTATGATGTTCTCCTGATGAAATCACCCAGTGACACATTTCTAAGAATGTATTGCCATTGTTAAGTGACATGTCTCTAAGAGGCTTATTATTTTTAAAGTGTATTTTGGATATTTGCCATTAGATTTTGGATATTTGCCGTAAGAAGCTAAATATGTAATGTCTTTTTAGAAATAAAACCTGAGAGAAGAGGAAAATTCTATGAGCAATTTTTAATACAATAACTCTCAAACTTTTTGGTCTGAAGACATACTATTCTTAGACAAAGTGGCCTGAGGGAGAAACATTTAAAAAAAAAAAAAAAAGCAAAAGGAAAAACAGATAAGATTTGCACTATTAAAGATTACCGAGAAACTCAGAGCTTTTGTTTATGTGGATTATTTCTATTGGTATTTACCTTATTAGAAATCAGTTTTAAATTGTTTTAAAATATGAGTTTAAAACAATTATGAAAACATTAAAAATAACCTGTTGTATGATAATAAAGTATATATTTTTCAAAATATATTTCAAAATATAAAAACATTTTTCAAAGCAAGAAAAAAATTGATGGAAACATATCACTTGACATTTTTTCAGTCTCTTAAATATTTGGCTTAATGGGAGACAGCTGCATCCTCTTAGCTGCTTCTGATTCAATCCTTTGAGATAGCATACATCATGCAGCGTCTGGAAAACTGGTGACAGTGAAAAAGTAATCTCTTAGTGGTGGTATTATGAAAATAGTTTCCATCTTACGGAGCAACTGAAAAAGGGCTGGGTACTTTCAGGGATGTCTGGACTACTCTTTGGGAATTCCTGTAATAGGTCCTATTTGTTGCATTTTTAAAGAAGGACCACCCTTCTGCTTAGTTATAAAAACATTTTTCCTTCTTTAACAACCATTGCCTCCTGTTTCCTTCTGCTTGAGTTTTCTTGATTTATGCCACAGGCTCTATGCGTGTCACCTTCACATGTGAACTTTACCAGGTAGAAAAAAGCTTACAGAATGAGTATAAAGAAAATATTTTGGTCTTTTTATCAAATGCATGTATCTGTAGGGTACTCTGTGTAGATAGGACAGTATTTAATAGCAAGCTCATCTCCTCTTAACAGCACTGGTTGCTTGCTTTGGTGCTCTATAAGAAGGCTGTAGTGGTCAGTTTTTAAAATAAAAATCCAAAACAGCAAGGAGTAAATGAAGAGATTAAGGTCTGAGTGTAGCATTAATAGCTTTGTAGAGGTTCATTTTATTTTTTTTAATTTATCCCTTTCTCATATATATATATATATATATATATATATATATATATGTATGTATGTATGTATTTTACAGTATTTAGGCTTCCAGATCAACAACCTTTTGAAATAGTTTTAAAATAGCTGATTTCTTTTTTTGTTCCTGTCAGTTGGATAGATACCACTTGACCTTTTCTAAACTGTTGATTTTGGATAATGCCTTTGTTTTAATAAAAATTTGCTGCATCATGTCCCACATCTCCATCTTGTTATGTAACCATTTAACCTTTAATTCTATGTGTTACAAAAATTTCTTTGGGTCTTTTTTGTATAATGTCAGATCAGGTAGAGCTCTACTTTGGGGACTGTAAATAGAACATTAGCCTCCTCTTGATTTTACTCTAAGGAATTCTTTTAATATTTTTATAACCTTGGATTCCTTGATACCTTAATCAGGTACCAGTACAGTTGAGCTGCTGTATTTCCAGATGTTCAGTTTTTTTAATGGTATATATTTTTCACTATCCAGTATAGTAGTCACTGTTACTAGTTTTTGAGTATTTGAAATGTGGTTAATGCAGCAAAGAAACAAATTTTAGTTTTAATTTCATTTCATTTCACTTAAATTTAAATAGCTACTTGTGCTCCATCTGTCTCATTGGGCAGTGCAATGCCAAGGGTATCTGGAAGTTTCTTTTTAAATTTGTAGGTTCATTCATTCATTTTTTTTTTATGTGTGTGGTAGCAGGTAGGTTTTTTTTACTATCTACAGCCACCTTTTTGCTGGAAACGGAACTAAAGGGTTATAGAAGGTAGAAAAGTGGAGGCTATTAATATTGGCTGATTTTTATGAGTTCTTCGGATTGTTGTAGATGAGATTTGAGGGGAAAATAAAGTTCAGGGAAGGATTTTTAGGTTGGACACTGGAGCTGATTCGTCAGCAGAAAAAAAGGATCAGTAGAGAGAAGAAATGGAAGGTAAAAGGCAAATGGGAGATGAATAAATTCTTGAAAGAAATGGGAAAAGATCCAGAGTACAAGCAGAGGGATGGAAAGATACTCTGTGAATTGGGAGGGGAAAGAGGGACTCTTAAAATAAAAGTTATATGAAATTTTTTTATTGAAGTGTGATTCACGTAATATAAAATTAGCCATTTTTAAAATGATCAATTCAGTGGCATTTAGCACATCCACAGTGTTGTTTGCCACAGTCACCTCTAATTCCAAAACATTTTCACATCCCCAGAGGAGACCACTGACAGTTATCAGCCACTTGCCATTCTTCCCTCTCCTGAGGCCCTGGCAACGACTCGTCTGCTTTCTGTCTCTGTAGATTTGCCCTGTTCTGAATATTTTCTATAAATGGAATCATACAATACGTGGCCTCTTGTTTCTTGCTTCTGTCACAGCATAATGTTTTCAAGTTTCATCCACCCCTGTTGTAGCATGTGAAGAGTGGCCATTGAAGGAGCAAGACTTTAAGGGATTTATAGGGACTGTCCAGATGTCAGCAAAACCATCAGTTCTGCTAGGTGGATTTATCTAGCTGTGAGGCACCCTGGCGATAGGTGGGGCATCAAGAGTATTTGTGACTGTAAGGTCCAGCCTGAGCAAGGAGGGTAGGGACAAAGATCTGCTTTGGTGATGGCAGATTGACTGCTAGTGAAGGCAGGCAGGAGGAGTGACTGGATAGAAACTTGTCTTAAGAGGGAGCAGAATGTCCTATTTAGAAGGATTTGGGCCCATTTAGGATCCTAAGTTAGAGAATGCATGTGGAAGCATGAGCTCATCTAAAGTAGGGTCATCTCGTCTTTTTGTAGATCAGCGTCACCCATGACTGCCTGTTGCAGTAGTAGTGGACAGACAGTTTCTAAAGTTGCAAGTGAGGTGGAAAGCTCCGTAATCTTGCCCTGCTGGGTAATGGTGCTGCATGCCTGTTGTGAGTGCCTCCTGCTCTGCTGGAAGCAGTGTGGGGGAAGCAGACCTTGGGTTCTTTCTCCTTTCTCGGGAAGGCCAGTATGGCTGAGTCACCGTACTTGCTGGTGCTTAGGGCAAGGCTGCTTTCCAGGCTGCTTTCCAGCCTCACCGTTATCCCACAGATATATAATGCCTCAAGGACTTAAATGTTAACCATAGGTTAAATAATTTGTATTTGGGGTATGATGAGAATGTACACAGAGGGAGCTGACCTAGTCCGGGGCTCTGTGGGAGGAATTAGGGAAGATTTCTCTGGTGTACACAGATAGGGGGGAAGTGGGACAGGAGGGTAAGGGAGTTTTCCCCACGTGGGAGCTGCCTGAGTCAAGGACGTGCTAGAGAAAGTGAAAGAGAAATGGGTGGGGTTGTGGGGCAGTGAGCAGGAGGGAGGGGGGCAGAAGTTGGGCTAGGGAAAGCAGGTGTGGGCCTGGGCGTGAAGGGGCCTCTAAGCCAAGCGAGGGATTGTAGGCTGTATCCAGAGAGCAAGGGGTCAAAAGGCTTCAGGCAAGAGTGGCCCCATCGATTTTGGTGGTTAAAAAGAACTCAGGTGCAACATGGAGGTGGATAGAAGGGAGCAAGAATGAGTGCCTGAAAGCCAGCTGGGAGTCCACAGGAAAGAAAATGGGCCTTGATGGTACAGCTAGGAAGAAGTGAATATTTATAAGATGCTCAAGGGGATAGCTTCAGCAGGTTGAGAGATGACTGAGTTAATTCTGATACCCTGTCCCTTCTGTCTACTGTGTCCTTTTACACCTTCATATCTCTTCATGCTGTGCCTTCTGCTTGAAATATCCATCAACCATTCTGCCTCCTAGGCCTTCCACCCTGTGAAGTCCTTAATAACCTGGCCAAATGCCACTTGCATGAAGTCTTCCCTGATGCTGTGTTCAGAGTTAATTCATTTAACAAGTATTTATGGAGCACCCACATTTTAATGTGCTTTAAGTCATTGCTGACTTGGTTTTCTGGTCGAATGGAATGTTAAACACATGCCAGCCAATTAACGTGGCTGCTTAATAAAGTTGAGGTAAAATTTAAGACACTTTTAAGGCCTACCTAGTGTCATAATTCTTCCCAGATTGTGGCAGCCCACTCCAGCCTCCTCTTCTTTAGTAGCAGTTTCCTTATTTCCTTTCCCTGTTCCTTGGTCTACCCAAACCTGCCAGTCTCTTTTGTGACAGTTGAAGCCCCCTTCCTCTGGTGAAGCCTCTCCCTGGCCTGGATCTCCCTCCTGAGCATAGCCCGTGGCTCTGTGGCTTTCCATCTCTGGCTGGGTGCTAGTGGGATATTAACTTTTCATGTGAGCCTAGTTGTATTGGACAATTAGAGACTCTGTCAGGCTCACTGCATACAGAAGAGAGCTTATGAATACATAAATATCCACAGGGTGGGGCATCACATCACCTTCATGGTTTTCCATAAATGATTGATAAGATATGAGCACTTTTTAAAAAAACGACATTTGGACATAAGTATCAGATGGTTGGCTTATGACTCAGTAATGGGTATCTTAAGCCTGGAAGGTGTGTTTTAGGTTGAAGAAGCATTTTGGAGAATAAATTGTGGAGGAACTTCCGTGAAACCTTACTAGCAGGGTAGGACATTCATGTTAGAGTGTAGGTCTAGGGTGTTAGACAGTAAGGGAGACCAGGTGACTTTGAGCACAGTGCTAAAAGTCTAGTCTACCTTGTTTCAGTCTAGATGGAAGAGGGTTATCAGTGTCCCCAAAAAAAGTCCTTGGCCTTGGGTTAATCTGTAGGCCCCAGTTAAAGAAAGGTGGATACTCATGCAGTATTACCCTAGGCCTTTTCTAGTATTTCGGTAAGTGTCTTCTGTCAAACCTCAAGCGAATTCTTTTCCTTTTTGATACTCTTTAGAGATGAAGACATTCTGATTTTTTTTTTTTTTATGATAGCCCGTTCCTCTGGTTTCTTTCTCAATCCAAGACTAACTAGTTATTCCAGACTCATTGCTGTAGACCAGTATTCTGCCCTCTTTCCTGATTCTTTTTTTTTTTTTTTTTGAGACACGATCTCTGTCTTGTCCTCAGGCTGGAGTGCAGTGGTACCATCTTGTCTCACTGCAGCCTCACCTTGTGGACTCAAGCCGTCTTCCTGTCTCAGCCTCCTGAGTAGCTGGAACCACAGGCACACACCACCACACCTAGCTGACTTTTCTATTTTTTTGTAGCGATGGGGTTTCTGCATGTTGCTCAGGCTGGTCTCAAACTCCTGGGCTCAAGCAGTCTGCCTGCCTCAGCCTCCCAAAGTGTTGAGATTACAGGTGTGAGCTACCATGCCCAGTCCCCATTCTTTTAACTCTACTTAATCTATGTTTTTAAATGTTATTTTTAGTTATATAAGCTTATGTAATCAATATCCATGGAGATCTGTAGCTGATTTTCTTTTTCTTTTTTTTTTTTTTTTTGAGACTCATTCTGTGGCCCAGGCTGTAGTGCAATAGCACAATCTCAGCTCACTGCAACGTCTGCCTCCCAAGTTAAAGCAATTCTCCTGCTTTAGCCTCCCGAGTAGCTGGGATTATAAGCATATGCCACCATGCCAGGCCAATTTTTATATTTTTAGTCAAGACAAGGTTTCACTATGTTGACCAGGCTGATCTCGAACTCCTGACCTTAAATGATCAGCCTGCCTTGGTCTCCCAAAGTGCTAGGATTACAGGCGTGAGCCACTGTGCCCGACTCATTACTGATTTTCTTAAATGCTGCATATCTGTATTTTAAAAGGGATATGGGAAAAGCTTGTTACTTGTTCTGACTCTAGAAACTAATACTGGACACGGTAGAGCCATTTCTCTTTCCATGAAGTTTCTATTTATAGAGACTTTTTTAGTCATAGCTTCACTAAAATCATATTATCATTATTTTTGCTTTTATGTCATTTCTGAGCAGGCCTACTACCCGAGAATTAACAAGACCTTGTTTATCCTGTTTCTAGGACGCCAAAATCTGATGATTCATTTGAATGGGGAAGAAAAACCAAATTAAGTGTCACATAAACTTTGTAATTAATATAACCATTGACTCACTGACATTCTATTTTGTACACCATTTTCTTCGCTTTAGGTTGTCTTGGGCATAAAGTATTCCTTGCCTAAATCTTAAGATGACTACTTGGGACCCAGTAGTATGTTACAGGTATCTGTAGGTTGCCAGTTTGATGCATTTTTGTATTTTCCTAGCAAAGTTAAATTTAGTCTAATCTCAATACGAGTGACAGTTGAAAGTGCAGCTTGTGGAGCCAGCATCCAGGGTTTGAATCCCATTTTCCACCAAATGCCGGCTCGGTAACTGAGCTTATTGATAAGATGAAATTAAATGGTGCATGTGAAGTGCATGGTATGATGCTTAGCTCACATTGAGTGTTCAGTGTTAGCTACTGTGATTATTATCCTTGATGTATTTCCTATTTTTAATGATGTTACGGTCCTGAAGCAAGAGACTCAATAAAGGAAGAATATTATGGTTTCATAATGAAATCCTCTTAACTCATTAGTGAAGCATTACAATTTATAATGGTGTAAGCTTTGTTTAATGCTGTAACAAATTAGGCCAGAGTTAATGCCATTTCATCCTATTAACCTTGGATAGCTTATCTCAGTGCTTGCCCAACATTTTGCTGGTGGAGTCTTCTTTTTCAGTGTGATGTTATTCCCAGATAGTGGGCCGGTTGTGAGAATTTAATGCCCAGGGAGTTGGTTGATTCTTTTTTTTTTTTTTTTTTTTTGAGACAGAGTTCTGCTCTTGTTACCCAGGCTGGAGTGCAATGGCACGGTCTCGGCTCACCGCAACCTCTGCCTCCTGGGTTCAGGCAATTCTCCTGCCTCAGCCTCCTGAGTAGCTGGGATTACAGGCACACGCCACCATGCCCAGCTAATTTTTTGTATCTTTAGTAGAGACGGGGTTTCACCATGTTGACCAGGATGGTCTCGATCTCTTGACCTTGTGATCCACCCGCCTCGGCCTCCCAAAGTGCTGGGATTACAGGCGTGAGCCACCGCGCCCGGCCCGGTTGATTCTAAATGGAAGCTGTTGTGTCCTATGCTGTTTGTTTATTCTGGGTGTGGTGATTGAGCCAAAAAGTGCAGGCAAGAAGACCCTTTGGGGTTTCTCATTTGTGTCCTGTGACGTGTGTATGAAATCTCTCTGTGAGCAAGTATAAATATTTTTCCAACTGCTCACTTAGTGCCTCCACATGGGATTGGAAAGATCAAGCTGTTTTATGCTGCTTTATTGACAATAATACTAATAATATAAACCGAATTTGGCTGACTCAGCTACTGATTAGCAAAAATAGCCTGTCTTCTGCAAAATTATATATATATATATATATATATATATATATATATATATATATATATATATGATTAAGAAAACAACTAGAGGAGTCTTCTTCAAGGTTTTTTTTTTTTTTTTTTTGAAGATGGAGTCTTGCTCTGTTGCCCAGGCTGGACTGCAATGGCATGGTCTCGGCTCACTGAAACCTCTGCCTCCCAGGTTCAAGTGATTCTCCTGCCTCAGCCTCCTGAGTAGCTGGGATTACAGGTGTGTGCTACCACACCCAGCTAATTTTTATATTTTTAGTAGAGATGGGGTTTCATTATGTTGGCCAGGCTGGTCTTCAACTCCTGACCTCGTGATCTGCCTGCCTCAGCCTCCCAAAGTGCTAGGATTACAGGTGTGATCTACCACACCCAGCCTTCAAATTTGGCCTTTTTAAAGGTATTTTTGTGCCCCTCTCACCAGAAGTGGATTTTCCATTGTTTTACAGGGTTTCTATAAAGCTGTGGATGGCTTTGTAGATTCAGTTTTTTAAAAGACAGTCCACATCCCCAGACAAAATAGGTATTTAGCAAATGAGCTTGAACTGTGCTTTTTTAAAATCCATACTTGTTCTCAAGGATTGCTATTGTTTATGTGAAGCATAATACTTCTTAAAGGTTTTAAAAATTGGTAACTAGACTGAGCTCCTTGGTTTGAGGGGAAGTTTTTGTGAAATGCAGACAGTTCTATTTACTATATACTAATAACCTGAGAGAAAGAAAGGCTCCTAACATAGGTGCATAGGTGACCTGTTAACAAATACCAGCTTATGTTCACAGATTAATCCTTATTCAAGCAGACCACACACAAAATTTGCCTTTCACTTTTCTCTTACCAGTGTTAGTTGAAATGGCTATTTACACAAATTTTCAGTATATATATTTAGTGTTTATTTGTATTTGGCTGTTGGGATTTCTGTATGATTTATATTTCTGACTTGTATAGTGTTTTATATTAGACTAAATTAATGAAGAATTTTTTTCTTTATGAGATTGTCCAATTACGGCAATGGTGCAGTTATATAGGCTGTTTACATAGACCTTGCAAGTGGGAACATTAATAGATGATAATGTTTTGAAAACGAATTTTGCAGTGCATCCTAAAAGACTGGCCAATTTCTGGGAGTCTCACCCATGGAAATACTTTAATATATAGCTGAAGTTTTATGTATAAAGATGTTTTTTGCAGCATTATCTAAAAATAGTGAAACCTTGGAAACCTTAAGTGTCTAATATTGGAGGAATAAATAAAAGCATTTATATAAATATTGCTCCAAAAGTCAAATTACGTTTGTGAAAATGATTGCTGGCAGCCTTTGTTCAGGTAAATGATCCAAATGCAGAACTATGGGTGGTGATGCGCATGACACCTGCAGGACTGACCCTGCTTGTGGGATTTAACCCTCTTGTCACAGATAACGTTACTGGAAATAACTCAGCCTCCTGAGTAGCTGGGGTCACAGGTGTGTACCACTACTCCCAGCTAATTTTTTGTAATTTTTGTAGAGATGGGGCATGGTCTCGCCATTTTGCCCGGGCAGTGGAAGTATGTGCTTTTTTAAAGCATAGAAAAAGGTAGAAGAAATAAAATTATATTTGTTTACGTAAATATATTTATGTAAATTTATATATGGTAATAGCAAAGCTCCATGCTAAATGCTGTACACGAACCATCTCATCTAGTTAGATATTCTTGTTATTCCCATTTGAGGAGAATATTCCAGGTGAGGAGATTGAGGTTTACAGATACGTACTTGCCCAAGATCACTCCACTTAATTAGAGATGGTAAGAAGGGATGACATGGATTCAGCAACACTCTTGGTACTTTTTTGTTTTTACTTCAAAATGAAATAAGTAATTTTTCTCTGCTTTCCATATTTCCTATAGTAGAAATCATTTTACTATAGAAAAAATGTTATTGTAACACGGGCAGGCAGTAGAGTATAGTGGGTCAAGGGGTAGGCTCTGGAATCAGTAGGCCTCCTCTCATTGTAACCTTGGACAAGTGACAGTTATCTCTGTGAGTGTACTCATCTGTGAGGGGGCTGGCATGAGGACTGAGATTATCCTTGAAGATACGTGGCAGAAAGACTGGCACGTAGTAAGGACGGACTGAGTGTTAGTTGCCATTATCATTATCATGATCTGAAAAGAAAAGAACTTGAAAATAAGGTGGCGAGGTTAGGGGGGACCCATCATTTGAAGCAGTGTGCTGGATTAGTTTTTAAATGGTTATCTGGTTCTCCTGGACAGACGTTACTGTGATGAGAGAAGTCACTTTGAAAAGCTTCCTTAGAAGCATTCAGTCATTAGCAGACCATTTAGTGAAGGAAATAGCAATTTGCTAAATAATTCAACCTCCTGAAGTGTGTTACGTAGCTGGCTTAATGTTTTCTTAGGACAGCAGGAATACATAAGTCCCTAAACAAATGTGTGGCGTAGGTCCTAGCTTAAGGATGAACTTCTTACATTTAACACTATGAACTTAATGTACAATTCATCTTTCTTATTTTTCCCTATAAGAGAACATGTCAATACAGTGAATTTTCACTAATTTGCACTGCACTAATTTAAAATCTATGACATGCCTCCTATTCTAACAGGCTATGAAACATACACATGAGACTATATAAATCAATTTGTTAATAAAATTAGTAAAGTGGTGAAATTCTAGGTGAATAGAACTTTCCATATTCTCTTCTTCCAGTCTGTTTGCCACCCCTCCACGTGCCCACAGCCTCCATGCTTCCTCACTCACCACATGACACACCCCTCCAGGGTGCAGAACGAGAAGCCAGGAGCTTGGACTCCCTCCTCTCCCTCATCTTGCCCACCCTGGACATCTCTCCTGTGTGGCTCCTGCATTCCCTCTCCTGCTGCGCCTTTGGAGGGCCCCCATCTCTCATCTGGGCTCTTGCAGTCCTTTTTTAACCAACTTGATGCTGATCTCATCCCCTTTTTAGCCTCTTGCCCCCACTCTCATCTCTTCTTTACCAACCCTCCCAACCCCCCAGTTTAAAAACAAACTCTGGAGCTTTTACCTCCTTCTTCAACATCATTTTTTACTTTTTCACCTCTGCCTTCTGTCTGATCCCCACTAGCAAGCCTTAAACATTACTCTTCACAGAGCTTCATCTGACCCACTGGTCCCCATGCAGAATTGACTGCTCTCTGTTCATGCCCTAACCCCACCCATCCTTTTCTCCTGTACATACTTTGTCATAGCATGTCAATCACTTTTTACAGTTATTTATTGTTTCTCCTTCCCTTGCTAGAGACCTTTGACCTCTCTGAAGGCAAATTTGTGGTCTTGTGGATTTCTGTTTCCAGTGCCTGTGACAAATACATGTTTGATGAATGTTTGCTGCTGATATGATAAAAATAGCTGCCACAAATTGAGATGTTTATACATTGTGCCAAGCACTTCATATAATTTTATGATCTCATTTAATCCTTGCAGCAACCCCATGAGGTATAAGCATTATTGTCCTCATGTTTATGAGTTGGGAAACTGAGGTCTTTGTAGGTTTAGCAGCTTGCCCAAGGTAATATTGCAGTGTATGCTGTTGCAGTGTAGTTTCAGAGCCTAGAGGACTCTAACTCAAATTACATGTTACAGATTATGTATTTCTCAGAGAAATGGTGAGAATCTATAGTCCTACTGGTGCCACTTCATTATGAGTTAAGTAGTTTAGGGCTGGTCTGGAGATCTGTCCGCCACTGACAGCCAGGGTTTTTAACTTGAGGACTACTGGTATTTGCGGGACCCAGTAAATGTCAGTCAGTTTAATCCAAACTCTGTCATTTTGAGATAGAGAGAGTTTCCCTTTTGCTTTAATCAGGTTTTCACAATTAATGTAGAACCCCCAGAAGTTTAAGAACAACTAATGTAACATTTCTCCAGAAAATTATTTTTCAAAGGCCAGATGACTAATTTCATAAAATGAAGATTATGTGTTTCGATAACTTGACTAAATGAATGAAAACGATTCATCTCAGAGACTAGATTTCTTAGAAGTGAGAATTTTCTTTAGACCCTGTAAATAGTTGTTCCTTTATCTCTTAAATGGAAAGCTACCTCTCTGTTATGGACTGAAGGTTTGTGTCCCCCTACTCCCTATTCATATTTTGAAACTCGATAACTCCCAAAGTGATGCTATAAGAAGGGTGGGGCCTTTGGGAGTTAATTAAGTTTAAATGAGATCATAAGGGTGGAGTCCCTATGATGGGATTAGTATTTTTATAGGAGCAAGAGGGACCAGTACTCTCTCCATCTGTCCCCATGTCCCCAAATCCCCAGGAGGATATAGCCTTCTGAAGCCAGGAAGAGGACCCTTACCAGGAGCCTAATTTGCTGGCACCTTGATTGTAGACTTCCTAGCCTCCAGAACCCTGAGAAGTAAATGTTGTTTAATCTAGCAGCATATGGTATTTTCCTTATAGCAGCACAAGCTGGCTAAGACCCTCTCCTTTTCTTCTCTAACCCAGGTGCAATTTATTAAATTGTTCATGTATATGAAAAAAATCATTGGAGAAGAACATAATACATTTTAAACATGTCACTGCTTCTATAGTTACATTAATTTTCTTCAAATAATTGTTTTCATTGAATTCTGCATAGGAATTATGTGGTAACTTTTCCAAATCTAAATAGGATATTATATACTATTTTATAATCCATCCTCCAGCTTCCAACCAGTAAAATGTTCTTGCCTTTCAAGGGTGTGTGTGTGTTAAGCTGTTAATTTGTGCTGATTTTTTTTCTTTTTAATTTTGTTTCTTTTTTTCACTCAAATTATGACACAGGATATCAATGTCTGTGTTTTGAAATGAACTGAAAATATGAGTCCTGACTGGAGGAATAGCTAGATTTCTGAGCTGAAGGGAAAGGACCAGCTTCTCTGTCCCTACCACTTGCCGTAGTATCTTAAACACATTTGGTGCTCAGTAAAGGCATATTGTTAAAGGATTATATATGCCATTTTACAATCTCAGTTCTTTTCCTAAAATTTTCATGTTTGACTTCTCCAGGAATGCATTTCTATAATTTCTGTACAGGAATAGGTATTTGTTTCTCCTTCACTATGTCCGTAATTTTTATTTTGGGACCTGTTGGTATCTCTCCCTTGGTGTTCTGGCTGTAGGTGGACACCTAATTGACTTCATGTTAATTTGATCACTGGCTTTCCTTTGTTTTGTTATAGCTAAATGCCTCTGTGACAGCTTAGAGTTGAATATTGGAATGTGGAGAGAATTGAAATGAGGGAAAAATCATATCAGCCAGTTAAAATACTCAATTACATTAACTTGACTTGCTAAAATCCTTGCATTTCCACTAAAATGTAATCACCTTAGGACCTAATTCCCAGTACTTCACCTTTAGTGATTGTCAAGGACGTTTTAAACACAGTGGCACATTTGTTGAAAGTAGCCCTAGGTAAAAAGAGGAAAAGCATTGCCAAGAAGAGATCTAATCTTGCTGGAGAATTTCCAAGGAGTGTTACAGAAGTCGTCACCTCAGCCTTTTCTGGGAGACATCCACTGTGCTCTGAAGAGCTGTGGGGATTGAACTCTTTGCCAGGCAGCAAAAAGCCCAGAGCAGAGCACAAGTGTGGCATCACTCTCCAGTAAACTACAGTCACATGGTGACTGCACATTGTAAAAGTGCTGCTTTAACCCTTTTTTGTTTCTCAGTGCATTGACAAGAAAATGATCCAAAAGATGGAAGAAAGCAGTTACTTGTTTTTATAATACGGCAAACTTCTAGTTTTCATTTTCAAAAACATCTGGAATCTGACAATCTAAAACTAAGTTTTCAGCTGGGCGTGGGTACTTATGTCTGTAAACCCAGCACTTTGGGAAGCTGAGTCAAGAGGGCTGCTTGAGCCCAGGAGTTCAAAACCAGCCTGGGCAACATAGCGAGACCCCTTTTCTACAATTTTTTTTTTTTTTTAAATTAGCTACGAGTGGTGGCACATGCTTGTAGTTCCAAGCTACTCAGGAGGCTGAGGTAGGAGGCTTGTGAGAGCTCAGGAGGTCAAGGCTGCAGTGAGCTGTCATTGTGCTGCTGCACTCTAGCCTGGGTGACAGAGTGACATCGTATCTCAAAAATGAAATAAAACTAAGTTTTCTATGTTCCATGTATTAGAAAGGAAAATAGCAAGAAAACTAGTTGCAGGAACTTATATAAAGCAGTGCAGTCATAATAGATTTATAGACTTTTATTCTAATTATCTGTGCCTACTCATCTACAGCACTGTGAGATTTGGCATTTATAATTCTCACTCTGAAATACCTCAGAATCACAAAATGCCTCTGAATCATCAAAGATTACATTTTATTCAGGAGGATTTTGTTTGGTGTCTTTCATGATTTTCTTGCTGTTTGACAGCAGGCCTCTTTGTGAGATGTATGATTCTTTGAAGTGAATTAGATCATTGGGTTGATCAAAATAATATGCCCATCACCTGAGTAGTCTGGGTAAATAAATGTTTACTGGGAAACTTCATCAGACTACTGTGAAAATAGTAGTTGAAACACCAGCATTTAGGTAAAGCCTTATTTAGTGAATGGAGTCATAGTTCAGACTATTCCTTTCCAACAGTTACTATTTCCTTTCTTTTACAGTTACAGGTGCCAAAAGTCACCACCACACGTGATTGTGTTGGGGAAGTTGATTCAATTTTTAAAACATCACATAGTCTAGTTGGTTTATTTTGCTCATGGTTGTGGATTTTTTAAAAATTGAACATTTTGAGAGAATTGTAGATTCATAAGCTGCAGTTGTAGGAATAATACAGAGATCCCAAGTACCCTTTACCCAGTTTCCCCCAGTGGCGACATTGTACAGAACTGCAGCACGTCATCACAGGCAGCATACTGACATTAGTGCAGTCCAGATACAGAACACTGCTATCTGCACGTGACCTTTATAACCACATCCTCTTCCATCCTGCCTTCACACCCTCTGTAACCCCAGACAACTTGTTAATATCTTTTCCATCTTCACAGTTTTGTCATTTTGGAAGTGTTTATAAATGGATGGCTCTTTTCTCTTAGCTTAATTCTGATGATTCAGGTTGCTGTGTGTATCAAGTTTTTTCTTGTGTGGGGTCACGTTCCATGGTGTGGATGTACTATGGCTTGTTTTAACAGTTCACCTGTTGGAGAGTATCTCAGTTGTTTCTAGCTTTTAGTTATTATGAATAAACCTGTGAACATTCATGTGCAGGTTTTTGTGTGAACATAAAGTTTTCATTTCTCTAAAATAAATGCCCAATAATTTCATTTGAATTATGGCATGATATTTAATTATATTCCTTACTATAATTTCTGTAGCAGGTTACTTCTACGTGGATATTTAAAGGATAACCACTCTTCAGTTTTTGTTACAAATATCACTGATAACAATCATAAGGCAATCTTAGTGCACATCTGCTTTTATTTCCTTAGTATAGAGCGCTAGAAGTGGGCTTGAGTGTATAACATTTTAAACTGTTTTTTGAAGTTCCTCTCCTTTTCTTAAAATTTATTTTTAATTTTTTAAGTATATCTAATTCTAGAGCATTGTCATTACCTTAGAAAGAAACATCATAAATACTTGTCAGTGACTTCCCATTCCTTTGTTTCCCCAGCCTCTGGCAACCACTGATCTGCCTATTCTGGACATTTTATGTGAATTGAATCATCTATGGCCTTTCATGTCTGGCATCTTCCACTTTGCATAATGTTTTCCAGATTCATTCATGATATAGCAAATGTCAGTACTTTATTCCTTTTAATGACCGAATAGCATTCCATTGTATGGATGTACCACATTTTTATTCATTCATCAGTTGATCGACTTTTGGGTTGCTTTTACTTTGTGATTATTATAAATAATGTTACTGTGAATATTTGTATACAGGTTTTGGAGTGAATATATGTTTTCATTTCTTTGTGTATATACCTAGGGATGGAATTGCTGGGTCATATGGTAATTCTGTGTTTCGCTTTCTGAAGACTTGCCAAACCATTTTCCACAGCAGACGTACCATTTGACAGTCCCGCTAGCAGCGAGTGCCTGAGTATTTCAGTTTCTCCATATCTTTACCAGTATTTGTTACTGTCAGTTTCTACAGTTTTAGCCACCCCAGTGGTTATTACGTGGGTCTTTTTTAAAAACAGCTTTTTTAGCAACACTGCCTCGCTTACCTACCAGGTATGACAGCCCTAGGAGCACTGTTTATGTTGAAATTTACAGTGGTGTCAGTTGGCCATCTCTGAGCTTCTGTGGAAGAGAAAATTGTGTAACTGCCTACCTATCCTGCCAGAGCACCGGACTTGATGTGAAGTTCTGTGAAGAGCCCACCCAGTCACCTGTCATCTCATTTAGCCACACTTAAGAGTCTGCTGAGGTACAGTGGGAGTTACCAGTGTCCTTTGTGGACTCAATTGCTATTTGGAACAGAAGTTTGCAGAATCCTTTAAGCTGAAAATTTTCCATGCTAGTATGTATCATATGAACAGCAATTGTTTTACCCTTTCACAGAAAAAAAAAAACCCAACAGTCTTTTCTGTGTATAATGTGAGATAAAGCCTGGGGACGTTTGTGGTTTTCTTCTTAATGGGTGGCAATTCGGAATTCTTTGCCAATCATAAGCTGCCAAATAATAGCTTTAAGATGTACTTTTAAAAATTAACTGTGCGATTGGCTGAGCATTGGCTTATGCCTGTAATCCTAATACTTGGGAAGGCCGAAGCAGGCAGATTGCTTGAGCCCAGGAGTTCAAGACCAGACCAGCCTGGGCAACAGAGCGAGACCCTGTCTCCAAATTTAAAAAAAAAAAAAAAAAAAAAAAATCAACTTGTGATCATCGTAAAGGCACAAACTTTGGACCAACTACAAATTTAAGTAACTTACCTTTGTGAGCTACTTAATAGTAAGTAATGTGATTAAGTCTTCTTGTTATGCCCCCAAATTTTTTGATTTTAGCACTGAAAGCCTTACATCCCAGGAAAACCTCCCAAAAAAAACAGGACAGTTGGCTACCCTAAGCCATATAAACCTAGAGTTAACTAACTAGCTCTGTTTGTTGTTTGAGCAAGTTACTAAAAATCTCTGAACTTTAGTTTCCTCGTCTAGAAAATAGGGATAATTCCTTACCGAGTCTTTGAAAAGCCGGGTACACCGTAGGCTCTTAGTAAATGCTAGATACCTTGTCTCAGGCTAGTAACAAAAGTGTTATATTGTTTTCATAACCAAATTCTATGCTTTAGATAATAAGCCTTTTCACTTCTCTTCCCAGTTTCAGTTAAATCAAGGGGGAACATTTGTATTTTATTAGGCCATGCTTATAATTGATGCCTTGATTACATGTAGTAACCAGAAGGAAGGCTAGCAAGGGGAAGGAGAGTTGACTTGTAAGAACCTCTTCTTCCAACTTCACTGACTTTGTTAATTTCTAAGCCTTTTATCTATTGTTAACAAATTAGCCCTGCATTTGCCAACTTAAAAGGCAAAAACATTTACTATTTTACATATTTTCTGAGGGTCAGGAATCCCAGCAAGGCCTAGTTGGGTGGTTTTGGCTCAGGGTGTTTCATGAGGCTGCAGTCATCTGAAGCTGACCAGGCCAGAGGATCTGCTTCTGAGCTCATTCAGGTGGCTCTTGGTGGAAGGCCTGTTTCTTGCCGTATTTTCCTCTCCCTAGGACTCTTCATAACATAGAGATGGCTTCCCCCAGAGATAAGGGTTCTAGAAACAGAGACAGAAACATGCCAGCTGACCAAGATGGAAGCCACAATATCTGTTATCACCTAATCCCAGAAGTGACATACCATCCCTTTTGCCGTATTCTGTTAGTTGCACATACAGCCCTGGTTCATTGGGGAAGGGCACTACATAAGGGTGTATCAGATGTACCAGGATCTTTGGGGGCATCTGAGACTCTGCCTCCCATAGATACCATATTTACTTGAAGAAAGCTTGAGGTGATATAGTCTAGGTAATGAAACTAATATAGTAGGAAGCAGCTCAGCTTAGAATTGATTAAAATAGAGCCAAAGCCCACATTTCTTAACCGGTGTTCAGGTTCTTCCTATCACCCACTTTGCCTCCTAAGAAATCTGTGATGAAATTGCCCTTGGCCAAGCATGTGCCATGATTTTGCAGCAGCAGCCTCTCAGCAATGATCCACACTGCCCAAGATCAATATGATGAAACAGGGAGTTACTAAATTCCTTCTGTGTTCCAAGAACAGCTGCTAGGGATTACAGGGAATGAAACAGATATGTCCCTTGTCCTCACTGAGCTTCATAGACTTGGCCACTGTTGACTCCTGGTAGTAATGGTGTTAGGGATCTCCTCTACTGACAGTAGTTTTTCTATAACAGCATCATCCAAAAAAGAGCTTACCATCCACTTCCCCCAGCTGGTGGAATTAGAGGAAACAGGAAATTGCACCAGAATTTGTTGGAATAAAAAATAACTTATCCTCGAGACCGTCATCCTAGTCTAGGCTCTGTCTCTGTAATACAGTATATGGATACTGTCTGGGTGATAAAAATTAAAGGGCGGCAGGGGATTTTATAAAGAGTTCAAAAGCTCAATTTATATATATAGCAGTGGTTCCCAAAGCAGGCTGTTTCCCAGAATTACCTAAGGAGCTTTTCAAAAAGATGTTTCTCAGCATCTATTGAATTAGAATTTCTAGGAGTGGATTCCAGAAACCTGTTTTTAAAGCTGTTAGGTGATTTTAAGATGCAGCAAGATTTGAGAGCTCATTGATATGAAACTCTAGAAAGTCATTCATTCATTGATTTACTGATTCATAGATTCATTCACTCATAGTTTCAATGAGCAGTCAACAGTTGGTCAGGCACAGATCCCGGCACTCTAGAGATAAAATAGAAGCACCAGAGGTTCTGCCCTTGAAGAACTTAGGGCCTAATGGGATGTGGACAGATAAATAGATAATTACAGTATAACATAATCAGAGCACTTAAAAAATAAGCCTGTAATTTTATCACTGATTGAGATACAGTAGAAGTGATGATGAGAGTATGAAAATGAGGTCGGGGGGATTGCCTCCCCTTTACTTCCCATCTAGGTCTTAATTACAGAGATTTTTAAGGACTGTACTACCAAACATCTTGGGTGAACAAAATTTTTTTAACTTGATAATCTTATTTTAAAACTACATTAGTTCTGTATCTTTTTCTCATAAAACTATATGAATTCAGGCAATACTAACACATGTTGTCACCATCTTTTACGTAAATACATGAAGATGTCCTCTTGAGAGACTGCATGGGTTATTTTAAGAGTGGTAGGCAATAGTGTTTGAGACCTAGTTCAAATTCTGGCTCCACCCAAGCTCTGTGATCTTTGGCAACTCAGCCCCCTCTTCAGTTATGGTAAATGCCTAAATTTATTGGCCATCTACTGTATGCTAGTTGCCAGGAGTACAAAAAAAGGCTTATCAGATACAGATTCATTTCTGCTCTGTACTAAGGTTGGGACAGGGTCTACTCTTCCGCTTACAGAGAAGTTAATTACCAGCATCTTCTTGACATTCCAGAGGAATTTAGGGTCTTTTACAAATCCCCGGATTCACAAGAATCATTATGGCATGTGAATCCATGCCAAAGAGAATAACAGAGCTGTGAGGTAGAGATGTGAGCATGTTTCACTGCCTGTGGACCTTGCAGGGAACTCCAGTTTATGCCTTAGCAGAACTCTTCCATGAACAATGAATATGAAATTGATCACTGTCAAAGGTCTGATGATGATAATGTAATGATGATAATAATAGAAACATTTTTACAGCACTTGCTGTGCCACACACTAGGCTAAGCATTTCACATATCTTAACTCATTTAATGACATGAGGAAGTTAATGTAATTACTCTCATTTTACAGTCTAATAAACTAAGGCACAAAATGTTAAGTAACTTGTCCAAGGTTACACAGCTAGTAAATGGTGAAGCAGGGATTTGAACCTAGGCTTTCTGGCTCCAGAGTGTGTGTTGCTAACCACTACCACCCAGAAATGGTTGAACCACAGATCTCTTTGTGCACAGCTTACTAATTTGTACCATGGCAGAAGTCTTGTCTGTCTCTGTCACTGTTCTGTTCTCACAAGCAATACTGCTTGACTGTAGTAGATGCTCATTAAATATTTCTTAACTCAGTGAGTCAACTGCTTTTCAAATGTCTGGTAGCACGAAGAGCAGTCATTCTGAGAATCATTGGATGCACAGAAATAAAACCAGTCACGAGGATGACTGACTCCTGCACTTGATGGATTTTTTACCTTGCTTCACTGCAGCCTTGTGGGCATTAATAGTTACTGTCAGCAAAGGTCTATGTGAAGGTAGAGTTCTAAGTCCACCTGCAGCACTCTGGCCTTCACCCATCAGCAAGGAGCATTCTTTTCTTTTCTGTGTGTCCTTTTCCAAATAATAGTGCTTCACCCAATTAAAAGTTTATCACCATTTCTTCTTCTATTTTCGAAAGAAAACTAAGTTGGCAGCTTTAAGACGGTAAAACTCTACAAGAGTAATTTTCTACCATTGTGAACCCTTTTCTGAATGCTCATTTGTTGTGTGAATTGTTGTAAGTGGTCTTCGTCTTGACTCTGCGAAGAACTAGGGGAAGAACTTTGAACTTGACTGTACATTCCATTCTTTAGCTGGAATAAGAATTCCCATAGAATAAAGTTCTAAAATCATGTTACTCTCCCCCTACCAACTGCTGAAAACATTTTCTATGTCTGAGTTTTTTTAAATCAAGTGTATTTATGTATTGCCTTTCAACGCTAGAATACATGTTTGTCTCCCCGGGGTAAAGAAATTCCCTTGAATATTTAAGGTGTGTTTGTGTGTGTGTGTGTTTTTTTGTTTTTTATGGGCTCACACCTTATAAGTGTCTTCACTGATCGTGTAGTAGATGCGAAGAGAGCATCTCCGTTAGAGTTCCAGATCACTAGCACTGAGAAAGTTTTCCCTGAGGAAATGCCATCTGTGTCTAGGATTTATTCCGTGTTTTAGGATGCTGCCATTGTGGGCTCAGGTGTGCCATTTTCTTTTGAAATAACAGGTGTATCTCCTCATTTATAGTATCACCAGTAGAACATTATTATACTCACAGAACAAATCAGAGTACTTGCTCTTAAAGAGTTTGGACTCTAAAGAGTTGCAGAGTTTGTTCCCATAATACCTGAACACAGAAGTATCTCAGTTATAGAAAAGTTGAAATTCCTGTATGCTAAATGAGGCATCAGGACAGCAACAAGAGGGGCAGCGGAGTGGAGGTAGGCTTTGTAACACCTAATCTGGGCCTGGGAGAAAAGGTTGGAAATGAAGGCAAGAGAGAACAGGGAGGAAGGACCACAGATAACAGCCACTGCAGTGACTCTCCACTGCGTTTAGGAGAATGTCCTCCAGCAGTGGTTAAAAAGTGCTTTTTAATTAACTAGTGGCAGCCAAGGAGCAGGAAGTGGAGGCTTCTCTTTTGACTGTAAACTCACTTTTGTACAGCAGATTGATTGTTGGCAACATTTAAAATATTCCCTTCCAGTTATCCATTATACCAGAATAAAGTTCTTCTGCCGTCTTCAACTGTGGAGCTAACCTGTGGCCGTGCTTTGTAGAACATATCAGTGCCCCAGTTTAGCAGTTACTCATCTAAAACCCCAAATAGGGCTGTGATTTTTTCCTCTATATATAATATATGGCAGGAAAAAGTGACTTTATCAGAGAATTACAAGAGTTTGTTTTTTCCTTGGGATGGAGGTCAGAAAGTATAGGAATCCTCCGGTGGGGGGAAAAGAGAATGGCATAGATTCAGAGTGTTAGGAAGACAGTACACAGTCAGATGTATCATTGTTGGTGTGGTGGATATTTTTGAGCCAAGATTTAATCCAGAGTTACCATTTATTTAAATGCCAACACTTTAACGGGGATTCTGTTGTCAAGTTACTCTCATTTCTAAAGCTGGATAGTATTTGGATGTTTTTCCTTGATGGTCTTCATGACATTTTGTATTTTAACATTCCTGAGCAAGATGTGGTTTTATTTGGGAGCTGATTTTCCCAACCTAGAAAAATCCTTTTAAATTCAAGAATCAAGGTTGTGACTACCAAATTAAAGCACCGTTTAATTTTTCATTTTGTGTAATTGGCCGCCAACTTGAAGAATGTTCCCATGCCTGCCTAACAGAAGTTGACTGATAAAAGTAATGGATAGGGGCTGAGCACTGTGGCTGACACCTGTAATCCCAGCACTTTGGGAGCTGAGGCAGGTGGATCACCTGAGATTAGGAATTCGAGACCAGCCTGGCCAACGTGGTGAAGCCCCGTCTCTACTAAAAATACAAAAATTAGCTGGGCATAGTGACAGGCGCCTGTAATCCCAGCTACTTCGGAGGCTGAGGCAGGAGAATTGCTTGAACCTGGGAGGCAGAGGTTGCAGTGAGCTGAGATCATGCCACTGCACTCCAGCCTGGGTGACAAGAGTGAAACTCTGTCTCAAAAAAAAAAAAAAAAAAAAAAAGTAATGGGAATGAGAGAAGAGAAAATGCAAGGAAATCTCAGTCAGACACCTTGCAGCACAGGGGTTTGTGAACTCAGCTGACTCATTTTTAGGTGAACAATAACCATTAAAAATATAAAGCAGGATATGATGAAGTTAACCTAGACAATAGCTAAATTTCTTCAATAAACACATTTTTAAACCAAAAGGAATGTGACTTGACTGATTTCACAGGAAAGGGAGCTTTCAAAGTAAGCTGACTGCTGCCTTAGAAGCCAGACAAACCAAGACTTGGCCCTAAAAAGATCTTTACTGCATTAGCGTCAGCAAACAGCCTGGTTGTGGGTTTAGGAAATAAACTTTTCTTTGATATAATTCTTTTAACAGCTCTTTACTACAATAAATATTTTTTAAAAATCTTGATACCTTTTAAAGTAGATTTGCCTTAAGATCCTAGTAGTTCTCCCTTACTGGGCAGCTTTCTCACTCTCACCTGCTCCAGGTAGAAATGGCCAAGATGCTTAATATTTGCACTGTCCATGAGACTACTTGTGACTGTGCCTTCTCCTCATTAACCCCAGCCACCTGCTTCCGTTGTTGCCACCTACCCCTGTTCTCTCATGTTCTGTTTTCCTTGGGAGCCAAGTGGAAAGGAGGAGGAGGGGGACTAATTTGCTGTAAAGCTTACTGTATTGTCTTTTTTCAAACATGCTTCTAGCAACTAGTTTGATTATTCATTCAAAGTGAGTGCTAGTGTTGACCTAACCTCCCACACATGATTCACCAAGGCATCTACTGCTCCTGGAGGGAGTTCAGCAGTGGACAGACAAATTTTCCACATGAGTAGGACTCTCTTTAGGGCTTTGGTTTTTGCACTTTGTTCTGCTCATGTTAGCATTTCCAGGTTTTTCTATTCCAGGCTGTAGTAGCTTCAGTCTTTCTCTCGATTTCAGGCCCAAGGATCCTAAAATTCTGAAACACTTAGTGTAGTACATGGGGAAGGAACTAGCCAGGAGCACAGAACTGATCTGAGGTGGTGAGGGAGATTCAGATGAAGGTGTGCTCAACTCCCTCACACTCTCATGCTCCTTTGAGCTCTGTCTTTAAATACAGGGTAGTTTATAAAGAGAATGATCAGCTCCAATCAGTGTTTTGTATTGAGATACTTAAAATGAGACACCATTATAATATAGTTGCATGGTTAACAAAAACACTCCAGAATTTTATAATGGGAAGTTGCTTTTTAAACTAGGAGTATCTTTTGGAAAATGTGCATTAAAAAAAATTCTTTAAAATTAGTTCTAATTTACCTGCCCACAATCCATTTTTACTGTCACTATTTTCTGTATGGGGCTCATGAACTAGTAAATAGCTTTGGGAGACTGTTTCATTGGGATTTTTTTTTCACTGGGCCCTATTACTACTCCCTGTTGTGACCTGTAATTCTCAGAAGCCCCCTAGGTTGAACGCGGATCGGAGACTCCTGGTTAAAGAGGATGGGAATCAATGCTTTGGCTTGGTATCAGTGTGATCTGGTTCCTGGGACCTGCTGACCACTCCCAGCCCTGTCCATTTTCCTGTCAGTATGTGGGAGACCAGCCAGATCAAAGAATAGCTTATTCTTTTGCTGCATGTAGGACCAAAGCTCCTTTTCCATGGGGCCTAGTGCCTGGGCTTGGTCCCTGCTAGTACAATTGTACAGAGCAGCTGTGTTCCCACGTGGCCCGGCTCACCCAGGCTGCCTGTAGTGTGATTTGGGTTATTGAGAAGTTATGTCATTGGCCCACGTAGCTCAGAAGATGGGAAACTGCACCACTCAGGCCGACTGCAGACCTGGCAGTGTGATTGGGCATCTTGTGCAAAGTGGGTCATGCCGTTCCCATAAATCTGGATTACTAGGCAAAGTGTCAAAGAGTTTTGCATAGCCCTGTGCCTCCCATTCCGTTAGTACAAAAGAGTATAGCTCAGCCCACAGGCCACTCAGCAAGTGCCCAATTTACTTAACAGGGCAGGCCAGCCCAGCCTGGTGATGAAGAATTCATTTGCAGAGACCTTTGTACTGTTCATGTGGCATAGCAGATGAGGCTCAGCAAGGAAGATGAGACTGAAAAGGGCACGTTGCTGGCAGTAGGGCTGCAGGCAGGAGGGTTAGGGGATGGTGGCAGTGTGTGCAGATAGGATTGGCACCTTCTGTTCCCAGCCCGTTGACCACATGCTCTTTGCAAGGTGTATCTTGTGATTGACCTCTGTCTATTGCCGAGCAAGGCCTGGGCACCAGGTAGGGCGGAGAGGACAGAAGGCCTCCCATATTGCAGCTCACTCCTATCCTGGCCTCTGATCCTTGTGCATGCCAGGCTAGCCCTGGCCCCAGGGCCATGTGCTCATTTGTTCCTCTAAATAGAACACCCTTTGCCTTGGTAGGCATGTGGCTCGCTGTCACCATTCAGGCTCTGCTCTGTTGCCACCTTCTTGGGCAGCCTTCTCTGTGTTTTCAAAAATAAATTCCCACTCCATTATTGCACCCCTTTATTCTGCTTTATTTTTTCTTGCTAAGTTATTTCACATATCATATTGTATGTGTGTTTCTTTCTGCAATTAATATATGTTTATGGTCTTTCTCACCAGCCTGCAATCCCAGGGCTTTCAGGCCTCCATGCCTGGCTTGTGGTAGGCATTTGTAAGTGTGTGATATGAATGAAAAGGGAGTATATGATTTTGAGGGACACTGGTTATGTGGCTGCCTTGACAAACATGACATTGGATTGAGTAAATGATGAAGCTTTTGGTGAAGATGTCTCGTAGTAACCTGTGCAGAAACAAACAGCCTTGTCTGAGATTACAATGTATGTCCAGTTGTGGATGTGGTAAGGGAGAGTTTGGGGGAAATATTTCACGTGTCAGAGTCAGGCCCAGAATCAGGCTTGGGATTCACAGATTAGGACTCTCCTGATTGGGGCCTGTTGTCCCGGGGCTACCTTTACCTGCCCTTCTCCCTTTTCATTGTAGTCATTTCAGAAACAATAAGCAGGAGCAATAATTTGAAAACTATATAATTTCCCCCCAAATATCTGTTCTTTTAGAGAATGTTTTGCTGGCTATTTCAGTATATTCCTAAGTTTGATTGTGCAAAGTTCTGCAAACCTAAGAGAAAAATTCTCAAGCTGAGAAGAAATGCAGCCTAAGAACAGATGTACCGTTTTTGACAAAAATCATTTCTCGCATGTGCTTTTGTAGAGAACACATTTCATTTTACAAAGACGAAAGAGTGCTCCTGTGCCTGCCAGCTTCCTCAGGGCCTCTGTTCAAGATGGTTTAGACTCAGATTATTCGGGACAGATGGCTTGTAACAGGATTCTTCAATATCTCCAAATACTAAATTCCACAGTCTCTTTTGGTAGCCTGCTGCTGGTTCAGTACTCTTGGACTGAAATTTTACCTTATGTTTAATCAAGCTGCTTTTCTGTTTCCATGATGTTAGCCTAGATTCTCAAATTGGACTATGTCCTAGGCATTTGTCCTTATGATAATAGGTCATTTATTGCAGTTCCTGGGCCTCATATTTTTCCAGGGCCACTATATCCCTCTCCACTCTCGCCCCACCAATCTGTATTGTCATTTTGAAACATTTCTTCACTGTCATTTCCAGCTTCTCTATTTTCTTCTTAACGTAGAAACTGACCCTGGCCACAGCCCTCTAAAAGATCTCTTAATTAAAAAGTAGAATGATCGATTCCCTTATTTTTGTTAGACATACTCCTCCTGTTTGATCTCAGAATAATGTTGTTTGAATTTTATTGTTACAGCATGGTTTTTAACATATATTCAGCTGGTATTCATATACATCATTCTACTGTCTGCTCGTTTGCAAATTGGATTTTGTTTTTGCTTTACTGTACCTGGCTTCTTTTCCCCATTATGAATGTCTCATTTTTTTCTAGGTCACCAGGTGTGCACCTTTATCTTTATCCCTATTTTGACAGTCCTTTGTATTAATATACAGTAGGTGCTGGATATTCGTGTCTTTAATTAGTACATTCATTTTAGTTTTGTCTTTCATGTAATGTCTCTTTCTGATAAGTTCCTCTCCTCTCCTGATACATTATTAACTTCCTCCACCCCACCACCTTTTGTTGCTGCCCCTCTAGGGGTGTGTTAGGGCTTAGAAGTGGACATTGTGGGTTGTCAGAATGATTGGGGCTCACTGATGGCATTTAGTGGACAGGGACCAAAGACAATTAATGGTCCACAGTACACAGGACATTGATTGTTTCCACTGGAATGCAGCAGTGCCCCTGCTGAGAAGCAAAGACAGCCATGGGTGGTTGAGAGTATTCATCATGGAGCCAGTCCTGTGGCAGACATACATTCAGAAACTTCTATTGAGGGCTTCCTACATGCCAGACACTGCTCTAAGGGCCTTATTTATATTAAATTGCTTAATCTTCTTAAAGGCAGTTAGTTTGGTCTTTTCCCCATTTTTCAGAAAGATTAAATAACTTGTCCATGGTCACACTGCTAATAAGTGAAAAAAATGGCAAGTTTCAAACCCTAGTTTTGTATAAAGAGCCTAGCATTGAACCTGCTTCAAGTCCTTTCATGCTTAATACCCGATTATTGTACATTTAATGTGACCCATTAGTAAGTAACTTAATATTGCCCGTTTGCTAATAGGATCTAGGTTTTTTTTGTTTTTGTTTTTGTGTTTTGAGACAAAGTGTTCCTTTGTCGCCAGGCACTGGGCTGGAGTGCAGTGGAACGATCTCGGCTCACTGCAACCTCCACCTCCCGGGTTCAAACAATTCTCCTGCCTCAGCCTCCTGAGTAGCTGGGACTACAGTCACGCACCACCACGCCCAGCTAATTGTTGTATTTTTTAGTAGAGAAGGGGTTTCACCATGTCGGCCAGGATGGTTTCGATCTCCTGACCTCATGATCCGCCTGCCTCAGCCTCCCAAAGTGCTAGGATTACAGGGGTGAGCCACTGTGCCCGGCCAGGATCTAGGTTGTAAAATGCCTTGGAGGAAGGTGTCTGTCCCCAGCAAGCAGCTTTTCCATCAGTTATTCAGTCCATTAGTCATAGCCTTTATGACCTTGTTCCTCTTTATTTCCTTGTATTGGGCTGTTTGGGATGCAGCCAGTGGGGAGCAGGGAACCCTGCCACCTCCATATATATGACCCACCATACATCACAGATGAAGTTAAATTGTGTTGGTGTAATTTTGATGTCACAAAATCATGATGGTTGTCTTCCAAAACTTGGGTTTTCTAGATGATTTTCAATAGATGTTGAAAAAAATAGACACAGCCAAATTATCTTTTAGCCAGTGCACTTCCTGAACCCCCCTCGGGCAGAACTTATAATAACCCTTAATAGATGAGACATGTTTTATTTAGCTGTGTTTTAAAAAGGATTTCTCTTTAGGAAATGTAAAGCTAAACCTATTGTCTTTAGCACCAGGATTTTCTAGAATTTCTTGTCTCTCCTGAAGTGGTTCGATCTAGGAGAGGAAAATGGCTTAGGACCAAAATGGCCTTTCTTAGGAATACAGTGCATTAGTACTCTCTCACCATGAGGGAGTGCATTCTAAGACACCCAGAATGGACTTCAGAATCTGCAGATAGTATTAAACACTATATTATATATACTGTGTTTTTTTTTCCTATGTATATGTACCTGTAATGAAGTTTAATTTATAAATTAGGCAAAGTAAGAGATTAACAACAATAACTAATAATAACATAGAACGATTAAGTAAAATAAAATAAAAGTTATTTGAATATGAGCACTGCGATCCTGAGGCAGTCGACCTATAACCCAGAAGGCTACTAAGTGACTCAAAGGTGAAGAAATGTCTACAGTGAGGATCCAGCGACAAAGGGATGATTCATATCTCAGGCAGGATGGAGTGGGACTATCATGCTACTCAGAACGGTGTGCAATCTACAGCTTATGAATTGTTTATTTCTGGAATTTCCCACCTAGTACTTTCAGACTGTGGTTGATTGCAGGTAATTGAAACCTCAGAAAGCAAAACTGTGGATAAGAGGGGACTACTGTGTGTTAAAATTCTGTTGGACTGCAGAAATAAACTTGTGCTAAGGTTGTATAACTATTGAGGGACAAAGGTGGCTGACCTGGTTGCTGGCAGTTGTGTAGGGGTGGGGGGCTGGTGCCTTCCTTTGAGTTGGTGTTAGCATCCTCCCCAATCCCTCTTGGGCAGGAAAGCTGTCAGGACAGAACCCTGTTACCTACTTTGAAAGTGTCGTTTATGGCTCCTCCAATCTCTACCTCCCATCTCATCTGTATTGACTTAATTGTAACTACTACAACCATGAGATAATTTTGTGGATAAAGTAGTTTATCTTAAAATTAGCCAGAAAATACATATGCTTCAGTGTGGTAAGCCAAGAAGAGAAGTATTGCCAAATGATTAACAGCTTAGTTAATCAAATCAGTTTTGCCTTTGCCCTGGGAAGTTATAATATTGATGATTGTTCCTGTAAGAAGAATGGCCAGGAAAGTTGGAAATATATGTCTCCTAACTTTAATGTAGAAAATCTAGTCAATATGCATATGAAAAGTTGCTTAGCTACCCTCTACATGTAAACCTTAAATGGGGAGAAGGTAGGGAGCTGTAGAATCTTAGAAGATGGAGGTAAATTTTTAACTGGTATCTCCAAGATGTTTTATTACATGAAATTAAGCAAGTAATATATACATACTTCCATATATAATAGTATTTTTCTTAGTTTTTTTTTTTTTTACTGTGATCTCCACAGTAAGAATATATTTTACATCACAGCAGAGTACATCATTATAATAAAATGAAAGTTTTATGAAACTATATTCATTCTCACTAGGAACAAAGCATTCTGATTCTCTATTATGATCAGTTATTATTTTTAATGCTAAGTTGGCATGATCATCTACTAATGGGTTGCAACCCACAATGTGAAAACATCCATTTGGCATGACCTCTTGGTGCTCAAAAGAGGAGAAATCTCTGGAAGTATACTGCAGAAATGTTACCATTAGGTTCTTTGTGATGCATGGCTTGGGGATTGCAGTTGAGGGAACTTATGAGATTTTTGCCCCTTTTTTTTCATTTCTAATATTTGAATTTTTAAAAATTATAGACATGATGCACTGTAAAATAATAATTGATAAAAGTAAGATGCGGAGAAAGCTGTCTTTTCGCTGGTATTCCATTCCCTCATACGGCTCTTCCTTGTCTTACCTCAAGTCCTCAGTTGCTGCCCAGACAGGATCTTTTCCTGTCTGCCACCTCTCATTCCAGTTAGTTCCACTTTTCTCCCCACTGAGATTTCAGCTTCACAGAAAGAGTTTTTATGGAACTGAGAAAAGAAGTTCAGAAAACTGGCACTTCATTTATAAAGTGAATTCACAGAATTGTGTCTTTCCTTTTGATGTTCAAGTTGGAGCTAGCACAGAAGTTACTTTAGTGAATTAAAACAAAATTCTTTTAACCTAAGGAACTTAATCTTGTCTGTAACATATTCTTTGAAAAGAATGTATTCTTTTATGAAAAAAAGACTGTATAAAAACATTTTGAGTAGAGATTAATCAGTATCTTTTTTTCCTTAATAGGTTTTAAAATGGAACATTTTGATGCATCGCTTAGTACCTATTTCAAGGCATTGCTAGGCCCCCGAGGTAAGGTGGTTTTGGTTTTGCTTACCTTCTGCGGCATTACTCCCTGCCTGTAGTCACTTGTAAATATTGCATGAGGAGATTCTAGAAAACATTAGCATTTTCTATGATAAGTCCAAAACTTTATCCTGGATAAGAAGGAGTTTGGAGAAGTCTCTGACAGAGGCACCTGCTGTGGGTGGTCCTCGTTGACTTTAACTGGAGTTCAAAAATATGCTGTAAAGCTTACAGCCTGAGAGTACGGTAGATTTCACCATTATCGGTGACATGTTTTTCTCAATTCTTGGCAGTCTCTAAAAGAAACTAGTTTCCAAACTACAGTGTTGCAGTAGGAGTTTAAAACTCTTCCCCTTTTACAATTTTAAGAGCTTTTTAAGTTCCTCTTATTTTATATCATGGCAACTCACTGGTAAATATGCACCTGGACCTTACTTGCTGTATCTTTTAGAAAGTAAATCAGCTCCATATTGCCTTCTTTTGATCTCATCTGTAAATGTCTTTTAAAGTCTTTTCTATAAAGAAAGAACTTCTTAGGCTAACCGAAAGATTCACAGAAAAACTGGAAATGACTTTCAAACAGACAAAAAGAGTCTCCGTTTCTCATGATTTTTAAAATATAAAAGAAATAACAAAAGGACTTAGTCTGTTAACATGGCAGAGATGAAATAATAGGTTTCATGTCACCTGCCATAATAGTGAAGGTGTGGAGAAAGTCAAAATTGATGCAACCTCTCTGAAAGGCTGCTTGCCTTCTGATGGAAGTAAAATGCACATCTAGCTATTCTACTCCTAAACTTTACCCTTGATCAGTTAAGAAACGATACAGGTCAGGATGCTCATTACAGCATTATTTGTCAAGGAATCATCTGGATGCCTGTCAGTAGAGGACAAGTTAAGTAAACTAATGTATGGCCAGTTGAAAAGAACAAAAAAAGAGTAAGGTAGATCCATCTGTATGTGCTTAGGTTGAGATAATGCCTTACTTTAGCTGTAAAGGACAAAAAAATTCAACTCTAAATGGCTAAAACAATAATGAAAATTACTAGCTTTCATTACCAGGCAGGGCAATTCCATACTTGTTTCAGGGACTATATGATACAACCAAGGATCCTTGTTCTTGTCATTTGCTACTTAGCCACTCCCAGGTATCAGCAGCTCTGTCCTCCGAATGGGTCCCCCACCTCATATAGTTGTAGGATGGCTGTAGTAGCTCCAAGCAGCACATCCAGAGGAAGAAAAAAATGTTTCATTTGTATGATTTTAAACATAAGGAAGCCATTTCCCAGAGCCCTTTGCCAGCTGTCATCCCTCAAAACTCATGGCCACAGTTGCTTCACATGCTCCTGCCTGAACCAGTCGCCAGAGACAGGGTTAGGACTGCCACAGATTGGCTAGATCCTGAGGATTCTCCACCTGGGGCTGGAATTCGGGTCAGCTGCCCTGGAAGCACTCTGCAGTATGGGAGGATGAATAGCTGCCAATTTGAAAAGATGAAGATCTGTGACAAAATGAATAAGGCAAAGTGTAAATCAGAGCTTTAAGGTAAAAAAAAAAAAAAAAAGAAGGAGATTTGTGTGTATTTATTGTTTTTGATATATGTGTTCACACAAAACATGTAACAGTCTAATGTTAGTTGCTCAGTGGGAACTGGTTTTCTTAAAATTGACAGCCAGGGCCCAAAGCTGAGAACAAAAGGTGTTAAGCATCTCCTTAAAAAGTCAGTCCCTGGGGCCAGCCACTTCCCTGATACTTCTAAGAACAACCAGTTCTGCAGGACTGACAGTAACACGTGACCCTAGCATAATGGGGAGGGTGTAGAGGGCAAGTTCCTCTGAAGCCAAAGAAAGCAAGCCATGAGAGAAATGCTGGGCAAGTTTAGTGTGTACAGTGCAAGAAAGGAGGACTGACAGTCAGTTCCTCACGTGGACATATGCTTTATTGAGCCTTGTTCTGTGAAACCAAGGAGAAAACTAGCGGAGAGAGTAGCAAGATGGTCCAGCCTGGGAGGGGTCAAAGTCCTCCCAACTGCTGCTTCTCCGTAAACCCCGGAGGTGAATGCCGCATGTGCCTCAAGCTCTGGAGTTGTGAGCCTTGGCGGGTAGTTGAGATTGAGGAGCCACAGGTTTTGGGGGATGATTGTAGCAGCGTGTAAAGGGAAGCATGCTTCAGAGGAAGCTCGCTGGGGTCAGCCAGAGGATGAAGTTTAATTTTTCAGGGGACAGATAACACCTAGGGTGGCTGGCTGCCAAGGAGTTTCCCGCCATCCAAGAAGAGGTTATCAGTTTGCTGCTGGCAGCTACTTGATCTGTTTTCCTTTCCCTGCTCCTCCCTGCCTAAGAAAAGGAACGGGGCAGGGGAGGCCCTTCCTATACCAATAGCTCCCTTGGATCCACCTAGGTCTTCTCTCTCAAGCTACTGCTCCTCAGTTCCTTAAATACTGCACTTGAAGTAGGCACTTATCTGATCATTGCTGCTTCACCTCCATGTTTTGTTTTTGTTTTTGTTTTTATTTATTTATTTATTTATTTTTTGAGATGGAGTCTTGCTCTGTTGCCCAGGCTGGAGTGCAGTGGCATGATCTCAGCTCACTGCAACATCCACCTCCCAAGTTCAAGCGATTCTCCCACCCAGGCCTCCCGAGTAGCGGGGATTACAGTTGCATGCCACCATGCCCAGCTAATCTTTGTATTTTTAGTAGAGACAGGGTTTCACCATGTTGGCCAGGCTGGTCTCGAACTCCTGACCTCAGGTGATCCGGCCACCTCGGCCTCCCAAAGTGCTGGGATTACAGGTGCGAGCCACTGCCTCTGGCCTTTGTTTTGTTTGTAAATCACTGTCCCCTCTGCTGTTGACCATTACACTCATGGCAGATACTGCCTTTCTCATCAGTGCCAGTGTCACTAACCTGGCTAAGCGGCACATTTTCTGAGTCTGCACATGCTGGCCACACTTGCTGACACTCGACTGAGATGATGGAGGACTTCAGAGTTCAGTGACTGCCATTTCTTGGGTTTCATCACCCTATGTGTAGTCCAGTAAACCTGGTTAATAAATCCAGTTAATGGGAAATGTAGCCTTCTCTTTGTTTTCTTCTTAAATTATTTGGAAAGAATATTTTTATTATGATTTTAGTTAGCAAAAACCATGAATAATATGTTGTTATTCAGAGCTGTAATAAGGAGCTGCACCTTGTTTGATATGTGTTGAAAATTCATGCCTCCTCTCCTGATTGTTTTATTGGAATTAGGAACATTAACACCAGGTGACTTTTATATCATCGAGGTTAGAGAAATATTTTTAATGTTTGAAAAGTTGTGATTATTTTTATATATAATTAATTTTTTTTTTCAGATACCAGAGTAAAAGGATGGTTTCTACTGGACAATTATATACCTACGTTTATCTGCTCTGTCATATATTTACTAATTGTATGGCTGGGACCAAAATACATGAGGAATAAGCAGCCATTCTCTTGCCGGGGGATTTTAGTGATGTATAACCTTGGACTCACGCTGCTGTCTCTGTATATGTTCTGTGAGGTAAGTCAAAGGTTAATATAGTCTTCCTCTCACTTAAATCACTCATATTGCTGTCCTGAATTGTATTCCTAAATGAGGAAAGGTGGCCACTTGGGGTGTAGAGACAACTGAGTGAGCAAGTATCTTAATGCATTTTGAGTGTGTTTTAAAATTGATTTTTCAAAATGTCAGAGATGTTTATATAAGTATGCCTTCTAGAACAGCTAAAATAGAAGCCTTTGTTATTGATTCTTTTGTTACGTTTCATATGATATTCAAAATTAAAATATTTTTAGAAATACTTTCATGCAAGCAAAATAGAGAGTGGAAAATGAACAAAATGTGAAAAGCACATGTGAGAGCATTTTATTATTAAGCATTAGTAAGTGCTTGCTTCTTGTTTGAAGGTGGAGGAAGGAAGTGGGTGGTACTTGTGTTTGGTATGTTTTGTGGCATATCACCCTCTGTTTGATCTGATAACTTGTCAGATCTCACAGTTGTTTTTTAAAAGCTAAGAGTGACTGGTGATATCTACATTTAGGTTTTGAATTTTCTGTGTGAGTTCAGGCCCAGTTATTTCTTTTATATAACTGGAATGTTGAAAATCACATTTAATGATCTCAAAGGCAAATATTACAGCTTAAAAATGGAAGAGAAATCACAATAAACCCTTCTCCCTGTTCTGAAGGGATAGCACTATGGCCTTTACAGCTAAAAGGAGGAGGAAAGCTGCTCTCCCGTGATAAGCAGTTTGTATACATTTTTCTGGGAAAGCCTACTCACTTTTCATGCTTAAATCACAAACCTATTTCCAAGTCTTATGGAGAATTAAGCTGTGGATAAAACAAATGTTCAAGCACTTCTGTGTAGGTTTTCAGTGTTTTATTTTGGTTGTAGTTCTTCAAGGAGTAGTAAAGAAGAAGGTAGAGGTGGGAGGGAAAGAGTAAATACAAACATGAATCTTAAAATTAGTGTTCAGAGGAAGAAATGAATTCTCCATCAGCCTCAGGGTGATGGTGTCTCCCTGGCTGCATGTGGTAGAGTGCAGGAATGTGGGCGTGTGCAAGCCTGTTTGATTATCAGAGGTGTTGCAGCTGTGGGATATTTGTGTCTTGTTCCCCCATGTATGTTTCATAGGCCAAGGTACATTCTGACTGTAATGGTAGACGCTACTAGCATTGCTTTTATGCTTGACACTCCAAGAAATGCTTACAACTGCTTTTTTTTTTTTTTTACTTTTTTTCTGTCCTATTCTAGAATGAAGGCAGTTTAATTAGCCTCCAAGATGGAGATTGCAGGACTGGAGGCAGGGGAAGTGCACAGGAGTGACTCCTGGCCCCAGCACTGTGCACATCTCTGTGTTCAAGAGACAAACCACAGCAAGCTGGCAGGTTCCTCAGAGTGAACTGTTTACTTTTCCATAATTGATAGATAATAGAGCCATTTCTTTAAGAGAACTCTTATATAAGACTTTATTATTATTACTGCACATAGCAACATTATAGAGAAAAATATTTCATGTGATTAATTCTTAGAGAACTTAAGGCATTTGCCTTATATATTTCTTAAGTCCTGGATATAGCTATAATTCCATCATTATCCTCTCTTAAGCAGATGATTTCCTGGTAAAGAGAAGAAGGAAAATGCTGTATAAATTGCAGCTGTGTGTATCTGAGCTGATGTAGGGGGTTCTGAACACATTGTAATAGAAAGTTGAGATTTTCCTCTCATAGCTTGGTGAGAACAGAAGACTTTGAGCAGTGACTAAGCACTAAATACAGAAATTTAAGAAATATACAGAATAGGGAAACTACATTTTTAACTCACAGTTCAGAGTCCATAAGAGGGAATAGACAAGAAGGCAATGTTTCCTTAAATCGACTTTACAAAAAGCTATCCAGATCAGATATGCCCACGATGAAAATAAGCCCTCGTGCTCCAAGTTGGTGGTATTTACATTTGATTTTTCTCTGATTTTTCTCCTATACATATGTAAAACCCAGTGAATCCATTATCATGTGTCCTTTTTCAAGCTTTGAATTTCATTTTAGCTATACCTTTCTCTTTTTCTGTTTTTTTTTTTTTTTTTTTTTTTTTGAGATGGAGTTTCACTTTTGTTACCCAGGCTGGAGTGCAGTGCCACTATCTCAGCTCACTGCAACCTCTGCCTCCTAGCTTTAAGCGATTCTCTTGCCTCAGCCTCCCAAGTAGCTAGAACAGGCACGCGCCACCACTCCCAGCTAATAATTTGTATTTTTAGTAGAGGCGGGGTTTCACCAAGTTGGCCAGGCTGGTCTCAAACACCTGACCTCTGGTGATCCACCCACCTTGGCCTCCCAAGTGCAGGGGTTACAGGGGTGAGCCACCGTGCCCGACCATTTTTCTTTTTTTGCTTAGCATTTCTACTCCATTGAATGCTTAAGACACAGAAGGGCAGTCAGTCATGGAGTTTTACCATGGAACTCATTTTAGAGAAATGTCCCAAGAGTTAGAGCCATTCTTCTGTGGGCACACGTCTGTAATGGTCATTATTTTAGTTTTTATTTACCTTCCTGCTTATCTGCATATTTGGGGCTGTAAAGAAATTTTTTAATAAGTAGTCTTAGGTATTTTTGTTATTTAATTCAGTGGCATAAATTCACAGCTGCTTTAGTGAGTTCTAGATTAGTACAAACAAAATTAACTGTCACTTAAAGGAGACAGGAAGAAGTGTGGTTTTTTTTTTTAATTTGTTTGTTTGAGACAGGGTCTCACTCTGTTGCTCAGGCTGGAGTACAGTGGTGCTCACTGCATTCTCGCCTCTTAAGCTTAAGTGATCCTCCCACCTCAGTCTTCGTAGTGGCTGGGACTACAGGAACATGTCACCACGCCTAGCTGATTTTTTGTATTTTTCATAGAGGCAAGGTTTCATCATGTTGCTCAGGCTGGTCTTGAACTCCTAGGCTCAAGTGATCCACCCACCTCTGGCTCCTAAACTGCTGGGATTACAGACGTGAACCACCACATCTGACCAATAGGAAGAAGTCTTTAAAGAAGGGAGATGATCAGAAGGAAATGAACGGGAGTCATTGAAACTTTAAATTTACTAGAAGGAAAATAACCAAATCCACATTTTAAAACTTTGAGTTTAAAATGTAGAAGGAGTACAGACTTGTTCATAGTTTGTGTATTTGGTAGAAACAAAATTAAAAGGAGAGAAGAGGTGTTACTTCTAATTATCTCATTAACTTTAGTGTTTCTTTCCAGGAAAAAGGTCATAGATCCCTGATTTGGAACATACTTGAATTAGTAGTGTGTTTTAATTTGAAAGTATTGGATTTATAGCAGTCCTTTTCGCTTTTGCTTATTAGGGGTTGTCTAACATCACCGTCCATGGCGAAGGCTCAGAAATGAAATTTCAAGTTAGAGAAACAACTTAGTTTGTATTAGTTACTTAAGTTTGTGAAAGTGTGCCTTTACAGCAAATATAAAAAAACTTGTGTGCCTTTGAACCCCCTGAGATTCAGGGCATATGTCTTCTGAAGAGAAGCCTGATTTTTCAGACTATCCATCTGTCTTTTCTCTTGTCTCCATTCCCAAAATTGAGAAGCTCTGCCTATATGGTGTCAAACGGTGGTTTTCCCTTACTCTGCCTTATCTACTGGACCAGGTTTCCCCTGACCGGCCCAGTGAGCTATCAAAGCCACTTTGAACTCCTTTGTTAGAATGTTACAGGTGGTTTCCCTCTTAGGTAGCTGCTCTGTCCTCATGTGAAACCATTTAATGTGCCTACCTTTCTCCTGCTGTGCCTCTGACCTCTTAGATCTTAAGCAGAGAGGATCTAATTGTGTTTGTTACAGTCCAAAAGGGAGCAACCCCATCGATCCACCTGTGCCTCATGCACTGATCCTTGGACTCAGCAGCAGCTGCCAGGAAACAGGGTCAGTGTTTTGCAGTGCACATGGCTTTGAATCCCCCAGGAACACTGTTGAAAGGATGGCTGGCTTCTTTCCTCAGAAGGAGGCACTCTGGCCTTGCTTCGTCTGTCCATTATGCTCAGCTCTACTCGAACCCCAGCAACACCAGGCTCTTTCATTCTTCTGGGCTCTACCCTTTAAAACTCCCTCTTTTGCCTGGCAGTCTCCCTCTCACTTTGGAGGACTGTGCTGAAGGATCCAATTCCTCTGTGAAGCCATGAGTGTACTGAGGGGAGAGGACTCAACTCTAGAGAGAGATTTTCCCCCAGCCTTTTTGGCATCCCCTTGTTCCCAAGGACTAGGATGCATTCCTTTCAAAGTCCTTTCATGATATGCCCCTTAGCATCCCATCCTTGCCCCACCGACACTCACTAGCTTAGGCTAGAATGAAAAGGTGTTTTCCCCATCTGTTTTATCCCATTGTCACTATAGCTGATTACTCCATCAAATGTATCCTGAGTATTAGGATACAAAAAAAAAAAAAGAGTAAACATAAGAACAACATTTTCAAGTTATTTAGCAGTCAAAGATAAATCATGGGTTACAGACAAGATTATTTTTTGAGTATCTGTGTATGTTTCCTCCCTTGCAGTTAGAACTGTTACGTTGTGAATAATGTGAGAGAATGAGTTTTAAAATGTTCAGCACACTTAAAATGTAATTTTGAAAAAAAAAATTGATAGTTGGATGGATACATCTGGCTTGGCATAAATCCAAACTTATTATTTCTTCTCCTTTAAAATTTTATTTTAAATTGTAATTTTGGAACTATTTGAAAATAATTAAAATTATATAGATAATATCTGTGCACCTGATAAATGCTTGATTTTTGTTTGTTTGTTTAAATAAGAAGACATTACAAAAATGCATCTAAAGTACAGTTCCTTTCCAGACCTCTTCTAAAGTTTGTACAGTTTTCCTCTGGATATATTTTTACTGCCTATATCTGTATACATGACAATACATAGTATATTCTAAGATAGTTTTTAAAAACTATATATGAATGGTATATAATTAAACTAAAGTAGATTTTTTCAGTCATTTTTGTTGAATTTATCTTTGAGTCATATAAATTAATTTATTAATTATTATATAATTATATTAATTATAGTTAATTATAAATTAATTTAATCATTTTAACCGCTTTGTAGTATTTCGGTGTTGGAATTTATTACACCATTTTATAAGTGTTTCTTTGGATGGGTATGTAGGTTGTTAAGATTGTTTTTCGTTGTTGTTGTTTGAGACAGAGTCTAGCTCTGTCACCCCGGCTGGATTACAGTGGCACAATCATAGCTCACCCACTGTAGCCTAGAACTCGTGGGCTCAAGTCATTCTCCCACCTCAGCCTCCTGAGTAGCTGGGACTACAAGGAATGTGCCATTATGCCTGGCTAATTTTTTTTGTTTTTGGTAGAAACACTGTCTCACTGTGTTGCCTGGGCTGGTCTCAAACTCCTGGACTCAAGCAATTCTTCCACTTTGGCCTCCCAAAGTGTGGGATTACAGGCGTGAGCCACTGTGCCCAGCTGTGTAGGTTTATACAGGTTGTGTAATTAATAGCGTGCGTAAAATCTTCTTAGACGTGTCTCCTTATGCAAATACGGTAAGGTTTTTGACCAGATAAATGCGTAGGGAATACAGTCATTCATTCAGTCTAATCCAGAGCAAGCCGCTAGCTCACTTCAATTCTGTGAAGCCTGGGAGAGGTGGTGAAGCTGCAGAAGGAAGCTGGAAAGTAGCAGAGGAATGGCTCGTAGGTTTAAGGGAAAAAATCGTCTCCATAACACAAAAGAGCAAGGTGCAAGCAGCAAGAGCAAGGTGCAACAGCGAGTGCTGCTGTAGAAGCTGCAGTCAGACATCTGGAAGATTTAACTAAGTTCATTGATGAACATGGCTACACTAAACTTGTAGCACATACCACTGTGTCTGGCAGCATTTTTATTTTTAATTTATCTTTTTTTTTTTTTCTTACAAACAGGGTCCCACTCTGTCACCCAGGCTGGAGTGCAGTGATGTGATCATAGCTCACTGTAACCTTGAACTCCTGGGCACAAGCCATCCTCCCACCTCGGCCTCCCAAGTAGCTAGGACTACAAGTTCAAGCCATGCCTGGCCAATTTTAAAATTTTTTTGTAGAGATGGGGTCTTGCTATGTTGCCCAGGCTGGTCTGAAACTCCTGGCCTCAAACAATTCTCTCACCTCAGCCTCCCAAAGTGCTGGGATTACAGGTATGTACCACTGTGCCTGGCCAGCATTTTAAAATTAAGGTATGTGTATTTATTTTTAAGATATAATGCAATTGCATATTTAATAGACTATAATGGAAACATAACTTTTATATGCACTGGGAAAGCAAAAAAATAATAGTGTGACTTACTTTATAGCAATACTCATTTTATTGCAGTGATCTGCAACTAAACTGAGGTATAAAATATTAACATGCTAAATGAAAATGAAATGAAATTTTTCCATTAAAAGGCAAGAGACTGTCAGATTCAGTCATTCTGGCTGCAGCTTCTGTAGCAGCACTTGCTGCTGGACCTTGCCCTTTTGTGTTAAGCAGATGACTTTTTCCCCGAAATCTTATGAGCCATCCTTTGCTAGTTTCCCTCTCACTTTGGAGGACTATGCAGAAGGATCTAATTCCTCTGTGAAGCCATGAGTGTTCCTTTTCCTTCTGCAGCTTCACTACCTCTCCCGGGCTTCACAGAATTAAAGTGAGTTATCGGCTTGCTCTGGATTAGATTTTGGCTTAAGGAAATGTTATGGTTGGTTTATCGTCTCCCTAGACCACTCAGACTTTCAGCAGTAAGGCTATTAATGCTTTCTGATCATTTTTGTGTTCATTGGAACAGCACTTTAATGTCCTTCAATAACTTTTCCTTTGCATTCACAACGTGGCTAACCTGATACAAAGAGGCCCAGCTTTCATCCTAGCTCAGCTTTCCACCTGCCTTCCTCACTAAGTGTAATTATTTCTAGCTTTTGATATAAAGTGAGACACATTCTACTTTCCCTTTCACTTCAACACTTAGAGGCCATTGTAGGATTATTAACCCAATTTCAATATTGTTGTATCGCAGGGAATAAGGAGGCCAAGAGAAGAAGGAGATAGTTGCGGGGAACAGCGAGTCTATGGAGCAGCTAAAACACACACAAATTACTGAGTTTGCTGTCTTGTATAGGTGCGGTTCATGGCACTTCAAAACAATTACAATAGTAACATCAAAGTTCAACAATCACAGATCACCATAACAGGTATAATAATAGTGAAAAATGTTGAAATATTTTGAAAAATATTTTGTAATTGTGAGAATTACAAACGTGTGACACAGTAACACAAAGTGAACATATGCTGTTAGAAAAGTACCAATGGAGTGATTTTTTTTTCCCAGCCTTTTTGGCCATCCCATTGTTCCCAAGGACTAAGATGCATTCCTTTCAAAGTACTTTGATGATACACGCCCCTTAGCAACCAACCAACCCCTGCCCCACCAACACTCATTGGCTTAGGCTAGAATGAAAAGGTTTGTTCTTTTTTGGTTCAATTTTTTTTTTTTTAAGTAGTTCTTCTTCTTTCTTCTTCTTCTTCCTCTTCTTCTTTTTCTTCTTCTTCTTCTTCTTCTTCTTCCTCCTGCCTGTGAGGTGTGTGTGTATGTGTACACAATCTTGTACATGCATGCCTGAAAAGATTTTACTTTTTTTTGAGTTGGAGTTCTTGCTCTGTCACCCAGGCTGGAGTGCAGTGGTGTGATCTCGGCTCACTGCAGCCTACACCTCCTGAATTCAGGCGATTCTCGTGCCTCAGCCTCCCAAGTAGCTGGGACTACAGGCACCTGCCACCACGCCCAGCTAATTTTTTTATATTTTTAGTAGAGATGGGTTTTCAGCATTGTAGCCAGGCTGGTCTTGATCTCCTGACCTTGTGATTCACCCGACTCAGTCTCCCAAAGTGCTGGGATTGCAGGTGTGCGCCATGCACCCAGCCTCCTAAGTAGTTCTTTCTATGAAGGGCAGTCTCTTAGTCTGAGTGTCATGCTATTTGACTTTACATTTAAATAATATTTATCAAGGCATAGAATTCTAGATTAATAGTTATTTTCCTCAGCACTTTGAAGATTTATTCCAGAGAAGTCTGCTATGGTCCCACTTTTGTTCATTTGTAGGTAATCTTTTTTCTTTTTAGGTACTTTGAAAATTTGCAGTCATTCCTACTTCCTTCATTTGTTTCTAATCTGTTTCATCCATCTATTTTGTTTTTAGTTTAAATGGCTGTGTATCTTTTACTTTTGAAAGTTCACTGCTTGCTCTTTTTTTATTCCATAACATGGAAGTATTGCCCCCTCCCCCATGATGCAGATTAGGTGACAGTGATCTCCAAATTTGACCATTTGCTGTGTTGCTGTTTAAGTATTCTATTGAAAGTTTGCTTACAGATGTCATCTGTGAGGTCATGCCTCTGGGATAATTGTTGTCTGCGTTAAATCTCTTTACCTCCTGAAACGGAAGTAAAGATTTGCTTAGTGTTCTGTGTAAGCATCCCAAACTAGTATTGTTGGAGTCATCTCAGGTACACATGCCTTCTCCACATAAAGAAAAATTTTGGTAGAAGTTGAAGTTAAGCTGACATCCTCTTTTCTAAAGAAGAGTTTGTTGGGGGGACCTCATGTTATAGGTAGTATTGGGGTTTCTGCTGCGTTTTATACTACATTTCTATCTGTGTTTATAGTGACAAAGTTGGTTCTGCTTTTGTTCAGTTTGCTGCATTGCTAGAACCAGAAGTCATTTTGTTTCCTTTGAATTTCTTTTGGACATTTGTGATGGTTTTTTATTGGAAAGATGAAAGAGGTTGAGCATTTAGTGACTGGATGCTTGTTGGTACTTTCTAACCTCTATAATTGTGGGCTGTGAAAGCATCTTCCCAGGGCTCTGGCTTTGAAGGCCATCTGATGGAACCACAGAGCAGTTGCTTTGGAAACATAATATTCTAAACTGTCTCATTGTTTTTCTTTCCCTTCAGGCTTTCCTAAAATAGATAATGTTATTGTGGGAAAATAGATTTTGGAAAAACACTTAAGCAACCTGACAGTTGATTATTGAATTTTATTTGAAAAATTATTTTGTTTACCAAAATACTTTGAAAAAGCTTTTTGCTGTTCTTTTTCCCATGTAGCAGAGGCATAGAGTAGTTGAAACATCTGGTGAAACTAGTACTTACAAGAAACGTCTGATCATTGCCTAAAATACTTTTCACTCTTAGTTTCCTTACAACTAAAATTTGTTGCTGAGAAAGTAACTTTTCTCAGGACCCAAAAGTAAACAGTTAGTTGTCCCTAGTATATCTGACACTGTCCTGAGAGAATGCCTCATGGTAGGGAGAATGGAGAGAAGGATGCAGCCCACACCTCCTTCATTCCTCACCCACACTCAGGGGAGGGGAAGGGAATGCTTTCTACAGAGAGGAAGCCTTGGGGCTGGTCCAGAGCCAGGCTTCACTCCTCTAAACTGGACTTGCAACCCCTGGAGAGATTGGCTCTGCAGCTGGTATAGCTAAGAGCACATCTACAGATCCTCAACTCAAGGGGTTAACTTTGCAAAGCAGGAGTCAGTGGGTAGGCTGGAGACCTTCCTTTAAATGATACAAAGTGTACTTTGGCTGGGACATCGAGCGCCACCTTAGCCCTAGTTGGAAGCAGAAATACTTAACATTTGCCTAAGATCATAGCAAAGACAGATGGTGCCTACTGTATGCCACGTATTGGGCTAATTCATCTAATGCTTATTGCACTCTTTCCTTCCCCTTTCTACAGAAGGCAAGTTCTGGGAGGCCTGAACAGGGAGAAGAACTGCCAGCATAAGAGGGCAGGGCTTCAGTGTTCAGGGGAAATGCCAGACATCCCTGTTTCAGGTTGGGCTGAGGACAGGCTGTTTCTTTGTGCTTTGTTCTAAAGACTTCTAAAGGGTACAGAACCTGTCCTTTTGACTTAGCCAAGAGTATTACATTCAGCTGAAACCCAAGGGTGTTTCTGGTCACAAAGAGAAGAAAAAAACCTTTGGAGATCATGGGTGTGAAATTATCTTAATGGGCATCCTTATGCTCTCGACAGGAAAGCTTTGAAATTTAAAAACCACATGCTTTGACCTGGCACTCCCTAATGGCACTGCCAAGATTGACCAACCAGACCCTAGAGGAAGTAGATACTTTCAGTTTTGAGTAGCTCATGGTTAATTTTAAACAAAACATCTGTGGAAGAAAAACATGCAGCTAAAGGTCTACTTATCCACAGAATTCTTCATGGACAGAGTATCCCTACTGTGCTCTTACTAAGGATTCAGAAACAGATGAAGAAGGGCAAAGCTTGAGGTGCGTTTGGACTGAGAGTCAGGATTCCTTTGTGCTAATTCCAATGGTACCAAGAAGCTGTGTGACCTGGGCTGTACTTCTCAGTCTCTGTTTTTTCATTAAAAATATAAGCTTGTATCAGATCTAAGACATACACACTTGAGGACTCACACAGAAACAATCAAAGCTATGAAAAAGGTTAACCCTATGTATTCTTGGAGATGCTGCCTAGAAAAGCACCTTAGGTCCTGTGATGTAGTTGAACTTGAGTATGGATGGTCTATTTTCCATAACCTTTTCTGCTTAGGGGGTAGTATGCATACAGCTCATCAAGCTTTTTTTTTTTTTCCAATTTTTTTTATTGCATTTTAGGTTTTGGGGTACATGTGAAGAACATGCAAGATTATTGCATAGGTACACACATGGCAGTGTGACGTGCTCCCTTCCTCCCCATCACCTGTATCTGGCATTTTTCCCCCTGCTATCTCTCCCCAACTCCCTACCCCCTGCTGTCCCTCCCTTATTCCCCACTACAGACTCCAGTGTGTGATGCTCCCCTCCCTGTGTCCACGTTTTCTCATTGTTCAACACCCACTGATGAGTGAGAACATGCGGTGTTTGATTTTCTGTTCTTGTGTCAGTTTGCTGAGAATGATGGTTTCCAGGTTCATCCATGTCCCTACAAAGGACACAAACTCATCGTTTTTTATGGCTGCATAGTTATTCCATGGTGTATATGTGCCACATTTTCCCTGTCCAGTCTATCATCAGTGGGCATTTGGGTTGGTTCCTAGTCTTTGCTATTGTAAACAGTGCTGCAGTGAACATTTGTGTGCATGTGTCCTTAACAGTAGAACGATTTATAATCCTTTGGATATATACCCAGTAATGGGATTGCTGGGTCAAATGGAATTTCTGTTTCTAGGTCCTTGAGGAATAGCCACACTATCTTCCACAATGGTTGAACTCATTTACACTCCCACCAACAGTGTAAAAGTGTTCCTATTGCTCCACATCCTCTCCAGCATCTGTTGTCTCCAGATTTTTTTAATGATCACCATTCTAACTGGCGTGAGGTGGTATCTCAATGTAGGTTTGATTTGCATTTCTCTAATGACCAGTGATTCCACAGAAATATAAACCATCATCAGAGATTATTGCAAACATCTCTATGCACATAAACTAGTAAACCTGGAAGATATGAATAAATTCCTGGACACTTGCAACCTCCCAAGCCTAAACCAGGAAGAAGCCAAAACCCTGAATAGACCAATAACAATGTCTGAAGTTGAGGCAGCAATTAAGAGCCTACCACCCAAAAAAAGCCCAGGTCCAGACAGGTTCACCTCCGAATTCTACCAGATGTACAAAGAGGAGCTGGTACCATTCCTCTGAAACTGTTCCAAACAATTCAAAAAGAGGGAATCCTCCCCAAATCATTTGATGAGACCAACATCATCCTGATACCAAAACCCGGCAGAGACTCAACAAGAAAAGAAAACTTCAGGCCAGTATCCATGAACCTAGATACAAAAATCTTCAGTAAAATACTGGCAAGCCAATTGCAACAGCACATCAAAAAGCTTATCCACCATGATCAAGTAGGCTTCATCCCAGGGATGCAAGGCTGGTTCAGCATACGCAAGTTTATAAATGTAATCCACCACACAAACAGAACCAAAGACAAAAACCACATGATTATCTCAATTGATGCAGAGAAGACCTTTGACAGAATTCAACAGCCCTTTATGCTAGAAACCCTTAATAAACTAGGCATTGATGGAACGTATCTCAAAATAATAAAAGCTATTTACGACAAACCAACAGCCAATATCATACTGAATGGGCAAAAACTGGAAGCATTCCCTTTGAAATCTGGCACTAGACAATGATGCCCTCTCTCACCACTCCTATTCAATATAGTATTGGAAGTTCTAGCCAGAGCAATCAGGCAAGAAAAGGAAATAAGGGGTATTCAAATAGGAAAGAAGGAAGGCAAATTGTCTCTGTTTGCAGCTCTTATCACTCAAAGCAGCCAGCCTTCTTTGAAAAGGGGTTATCTTGTTGCTCTGAGATCTTGGGATGCTGATGTTAATCGCTGATAAGGGCCACCCAAGGTGATGTTTCCCTATTTTTTCTTTAAGTGTTTCAAGTGACCTTGTTTCCTGTTTCAGTAGCATTCCAGAAAGTGCCATGGAAATGGTTATCATGTTAAAGGTTACAAATCGTTTGTGGTTAAATGTGTTATTAGATGGGAAAAGTCAACTCCGCATTAAAAATGATTCACTGCCGGCTGGGTGCAGGGGCTCACGCCTGAAATCCCAGCACTTTGGGTGGCCAAGGCGAGCAGATCCCTTCAGCTCAGGGGTTTAAGACCAGCCTGCATAACATGCTGAAACCCCATCTCTACAAAAAAATACAAAAATTAGCTGGGGGTGACAGCGTACACCTGTAGTCCCAGCTACTTAGGTGGAAGGATGGCTTGAGCCCAGGAGGTAGAGGTTGCAGTGAGCTGAGATTGTGCCACTGCATACCAGCCCGGCAACACAGCCAGACACCGTCTCAAAGAAAAAAGACTGACTCCGTGAATTACATCATCCAGAACCAGGTGTGGTACTCACCTAATTTTTTTGCTTTCATTGAAAAGGTGCGTGTAACCATTAGGGGTTATTAACTTTATATCATATGGAGGAAAGAAAGCTTGTAGCTAGCTTTTAATTATAGCTCTTCACATGCTCTTGGCCTAATTAAGGTTTGCTTTACTCCAAGGGTGGAGGAAGCACATAAAGCTTTGCAGTGGTACCGCTTGTATCTCAATTCCTTGAAAAAGCCATGGAAATAATGCCCCTGGGTATTTCTCGGAGTTGGCAATGGTATGGAAAATTGCACAGGTGTTTGTGATGGCCTGCTTTCTCGTTGTAGTATAATCCTGCCCTCCTTCGAGCTGATTGTCAGAAGTCCAAGGTAGACAGACACCTGCCCTTATTTTCAGTACTTCACTTTCTTCAGCCTGCTGAGTCCTGTCACCCTGTATGTCTACTTACATGCAACTTGAAGAATTTCTGGGAAATAGACCAAAACAGCTCTTGGAAAGAAGTCAGGCCTGAGCCCCTAAGGGAAAGCTGGCTAACATGACTTTGACTAGAGGATTGTCCTCTGTGATGTGCTCCTAGTGGGGCTAGAGGAGGGGTCAGTCCTTTGCTTTGAGTGCCTTTGGAGTTCACTACCCATGGACACATTGCTATCTGAGGGGGAGTGGAGGGAGCAGAGCCCTCTACTGCTAACCCATTCTATGGAGGTTTGATGAGGATCTAAGGTGGACCTTCAACTCAGGTCCTTGGTCTTGATTTGTTAAATTATTCTATCCTCTCTGAAGCCAGGGAGATTTGAGAATTTCCATGTTCCCATTATGAAATTGATGATGAAGAGTTTTCATCTTGTGAACAGGGTTCAGATGAATATCATCACAAAGTCAAGCCTAATTTAAAATACTTTCTGGTATTTTAATTTTTCCATTTGCAAAGCAGAAATGAAATGAAGCTCTCTTTTGTTGCTGTACATGAAACATTAGGCCTAGATTTAGGGGAAAGAAATGGCAGTCTTGAACTCTTTGTCATTAGTTAGCAAGTATTTGACATCTCTGGTGCATTAATCTCTGTGCTGGAATATGTTGATGCGGATGCATGAGCTACAGTCACCACCTTTCGAAATCTTACAGAAGGGCACAAGACAGGCCCGTTAACAAAGGAAGCATGTGAGCAAACAGCTACAGGTCCCAGAGAGGTGAGGGTAGAGGAAGGGGAATAGACCTCAGGCTCTATTGCTCAAGGGAGTAATCATGAAGAAAATAGAATTTTAACTGAACTTTGAAGAATAGATAGGATTTTGAGTGCTGGAGATGGGGTACATGGGTGCAGAGAGCATTCTAGTTGAAAAGTTGGTCACTACCAACACTTATGTTTAATCCTATGTACCACATTGGGTGAGACAGGCATTATGTACTTCACTGGGTGAGCCTATGTTTATCCCATTTGAGGACTGAGGAAACTGAAGTTTAAAATTTCGGAATGTTACCCAAGGTCACCTAGCAAAACGTGAGAAAGCTAGGGTTTAATGGGGGGGTTTAATACTCAAACCCATGCTCTTTCCCCTTGGCCACTGTGTAGTGGTTAAGGAAGGGCACGTTTGGAGAATAGGAAGAGGTCCAGTTTGCCTGTAGGTAGGGGAGGAGTGGAAGATAAACTTGGGAGAACATTATGGAAGACTAAATACCTGGACACTGCACCTAGGATTCAGGGTTTTATTCCAACGGCAATGATGAATCACTAGAGGATTTTAAATATGGAAACATGTAATTCAGTGATTTGAGGGGCACAGCGGCCCCAGTAGAAGTGTTAGGTGGCAGTAGCAATGGAGGGAGTGTTGCATTGAAGCATGACGAGGGGAGCTCCTACGGAACCTCAACAGGTGGCAGAGGAATGGTAGGCTTAGGTCAAGTGGAGTGGCACCGAGTGAGCAGCTTCTTGTGTGTGTATCTGGTTTATGCTTCAGGAGTGAAAAAAGCTCACCACCCAACAACCGGGTTTGAGTTCCTTAGCCTCTAAAGACAGCAGGTGTTTTATACATGGTTTCCCCTTCCCCATTTATGGAGTGGAGAGGCAAATGGAATTTTAGATTAACTGGTTTAAAGAGTCAAGGCAATCCCACCTGGATTCCTTCTTAAAAAGAAAGGAAGCATGTGTCCAAGAGTCCCTTCTGCTGAGTTAACAAGACCCTTTCAGTTCGTACTCATCCTTGAGATTGAGGCACCTGTACAGTTACAAGAGAGGATTTGCCCTCTTCTTCTCCAGAGAGCTCCCTTGATTTTCCCCACCCCTGCCAAGGTAAACATTCATGAATGCAGTCATCCACACCTCCACGCGTGCGCACACACCATCCTATTTTAAAACTGACAAAAGCAAAACCAACTCAGGATGTCTCAGGACACCATCAACCAAAATAGTCGCTGGAAAAAACAGCGATGGTAGGTTCCAGATTTAAGATTCATAAAATGGTAAAATTTCCAAAAATACCTCTGATGAAGACAGTCATATGTTAGTAGATTTTTAATTTTGCTAAGAAAAGCTGCTGTTTTAAAAAAGAGTATCTTTTACATTGCACGAATTTATCTTCATGCAAACCTTACTGCATTGTCCTTATTTTTCTCATTCACGGCCGTCCTGTGAATATTTCATCAAGAAGCACCAGTTCCCTTTCTATACCCTCAAGCCACAGGAGGTAGTTCCTTAGTTTCCTCCTGGGGTGGAAAGAAGGACAGCGAAGAGTGCCTTGCGCTAAGCTGACCCTTTCCTCGTGACCCCAGGTGTCAAGAGCACCTGCCAGCTTCCTCCCCTCCACCTCCACTCCACTTTGGATTCAGGCTTTGTGTGTTGCTTCTTAGAACTTCTCATCAGCCTGCATGGATCCTGCTCGACTGACCGTGACTTTAGAGAGTGGCATAAGACTAAAAAGTTAATATATCTTCTAACCAATTACCACCTGGGTACTGATCTCTTTAAAATGTTAACATGAAGTTACAGAAGATTGGAACAAACCCTTTAGAGATAATTTAGTTCAACCTCATCCTTTTACAGTAAACACGACAGCCCACGGGAATTAGCCGACTGGCCCCAGGTGTTGGGCCGGCACTCAAGCCTTCCTCCTAATCCATGGCTCTTCGTCATGAACTGAGCTTCCCCCATGCTAAATCCTTGTGCTCTTCTTTAGCCATGAAAAACCTGTTAACTCTCAGTGCTTTTTTATGTGTAGAGGTGACAGAGCAGAAGCAAAATGACAAGAAGAAAGATAACCAAAGAAAAATCAGATAGAAAGCAGGATACCCAGTGTGAGTGCAGCGGCTGCACCCATTTTGGGCATTTATTTCTGGGGTCATACTGGGTGGAAATCTTACATGGTGTCTTCAGATCCTCGTAATCGCCTCTTGTTCCCTGGGAAGAATCTCTGTTGCTCGCCAAGCTAAACTCTTGTGTTTAAGGACAGGGAACACAAGAATTGGGGTGCAGGCTCTACATCACAGCCCTGCAGTTATCTCTGGCCCATTGACGGGGGTGGGCCAGTGGTAACTGCCAGGCTGTAGTGTAGAGCCTGCACCCCAATTCTGGGATCCTCTCTGTGATAGCACAGTGCCTACTGTGCTGCAAGTGATTCTGAGGCATGGACACAATTTGTTCAGTCTGTGAAGCCTAATTCATGGATCCAGATGATTGTACCACAACAGAAAATGATGAACTCACCCTCAGGTAATTCTGATGCTGCACACTCAAGTTTGAGGAACAGTGGCTTAGGGAAAGCGGCCAGAGGCCTCTGCGAGGCAGAGCAAGTCGCCTGTAATTGGATTGGTCTGAGCACATGTACTAGGACCAAGGAGGTGAAAGGCTGAGGGTTCTTGCAGAGAGGCAGCATGGTAAAGGAGGGTCTCTGAGGGCAGCAGCCGTGGAGTGCCTTTCAAGCCCACCCCTTAGGAAATTGAGGCTAAAGTCCTTAAAGCATTCCTTTTGTTTATACTTCCCTACAGTTGTTTTCTCTCAGAGCAAACTTGGCTCAGCACAGCCCAAGGTAAATTTTCACAGATTCTGCAACTAATAAAGTTCAATCAGGACTTTACATGGCTCTGACGCTGTTGGTGACTGGCTTTTTCTTCTTTTTTAGTTAGTAACAGGCGTATGGGAAGGCAAATACAACTTCTTCTGTCAGGGCACACGCACCGCAGGAGAATCAGATATGAAGGTACTGTCTCTTTTTCAGAAACTTTATGTGTTGGGTTTTTTAAATAAAGGAATTGTATAAAATACAAAATGGCCCATAACCTCACTGCCCAGGCAGTCCCTGTTGACTTTTTTAAAAGAATAAAAAAAGCAGTATATACACATGGTATGAATATTTGAACATGAAAGGTATAAAATAAAAACTAAAGCATCCCTCTCTGTAAAAATAACTCATGTTAACTGTTGGCAGGAAAAATCACATGCATTTGTCAGTATATTTAAACAAACAGAATCATAAGAGCAGTGTCTTAAATTTTTTAAATGGTTCATCTAAGTACTTTTTTTTCCGAGTAGTGGTGTTAAAAATAAAACCTGACTTCCACTCATGAGGTTTCTTTTAAATCAGAGGCTGATAGTCGCAGCTCAGCATGGGCAGTCATCTCTTTAGAGCACCTGTTTGACATGTTTAATTGGGCAGAGACCTGACCCTGAAGGTTCTGATTCCTTTTCTTCTGTGTCTCATATCAGATCAGCTGCCCCACGCCAGCCCCTGAAATCAAAAGCGTTTTTCGGATGTTTTTTCTCTGCTAATGGCTCTGCAGGCTGCTTCCAGAGGGAATAGACAGACTTCAAGGTTTTGAACCTTGAGCCTCCTGTTTTTGTTAGTCTTGAAGTGTGTCAGGGACCTTTTTAAAATATTCCCTGAAGTCATTTCAAACCCCTCCTGCTGTCCCAACCCAATCATGTTCTTTGATTAAAGATACTTGGAGACTGACCAGAGGTCCAGCCACTCAAGGACATTAAGAGCCGTTGGGCCACTCGGGTTTCTCCGAGGTGACATCAGATTTTTGGATGTTAGTGAAACATGTCAGCGGCAATATTCCACAGAAGCCATGAGGATAAGCCTTAAATCTTTGACCCTTTCCTCTTAGATTATCCGTGTCCTCTGGTGGTACTACTTCTCCAAACTCATAGAGTTTATGGACACCTTCTTCTTCATCCTGCGCAAGAACAACCACCAGATCACAGTCCTGCATGTCTACCACCATGCCTCGATGCTGAACATCTGGTGGTTTGTGATGAACTGGGTCCCCTGTGGCCACTGTAAGTATGAGACACAGGGACTTGGGGAATAGGTGTGAGCAGGAAAGAGTTGAAATGAAGGCTTTCAGAAAAGGTGCTGTTTCTCTAAATATCTAGGTCAGGCTTTCAGCTTTGTGTTCAAGTTGCTTTTAATGATGGTTTATGTGCCTACGCACACAAAACTGTTTTTTTTTGGTTAAGTAAACTTTTCTGTGCTGATTGGGCAAGATGAGGTAGATGCCACTGGGGACATAGTAGTAGATACAGGCTGCACGTGGTGGCTCACACCTGTAATCCCAGCACCTTGGGAGGCCGAGGCAGGTGGATCACGAGGTCAGGAGTTCCAAGACTAGCCTGGCCAATATGGTGGAACCCCATCTCTACCAAAAATACAAAAAAATTAGCCCTGCGTGGCATCAGGCTCCTGTGATCACAGCTATTCAGGAGGCTGTGGCAAGAGAATCACTTGAACCTGGGAGGCAGAGGTTGCAGTGAGCTGAGACCACGCCCATAACCTCATATGGGCGTGGTCTCCAGCCTGGGTGACAGAGTGAGACTGTCTCAAAAAAAAAGAATAGGCACAATGTTCTCTGTCTTGGAGGACAACTGTTCCATATTCTTTCTGATCCTTCTCTACAGTGTGGAAGTGTTTGACAGGGGCAGGCAAGGAAAATAGGATCACACTGTTGCTTGAGTACCAGGGAGCAAGGCTCATTTTGAAATACAGCTTTAGCTGTCATGCGTTAAGAAGTCTCCACATGTTCTCACAACCCTCATATTCCTGAAGCATGGTGATCTGGGTGTCTTCTGTAACAAGCACCAAAACTTGATATAAATTCTCTAAGGCTGTACCTGGTTTTTGGAAAGCTTGTAGTCTAAAGTTTCTTAAAATTTTCAGAGATCGCCACCTTCAGATTTAGTCTGGGAATTTTAGCAAATGTCTCAATCAAAAATCCTGTCATCTCAACACTGAAGAATTTAACTGAGAACCTATGAGCCTATTTGTGGATATTTTTTCTCTAGGATAGCACTGCCCTTGATTACCTGCGCTGACCAAGATTCACAACGTCATGGAATTCTAGAACTAGGAAAAAAAAAAACTTTCTAAATACAGATCCTTTGGGCTTGGGAGGAAACTGAAACCACAGAAAGGTGGGAAGAGCTGGGTCTTTATGCTTCCTCTTCCTCCCACTGTCACAGCGGATGATGGTGGATCAACTGACATAACTTTCTAATAGAAACAGCCCCTCCCTGCATTTGAAGAGTGCGTTAAATTTTTAGAGAACTTTTAGGAGGACAGATTTAATTAGCTCCACTTGGCCCATGAGAAACTGAACCAGGGAGTGGATGTGATGTGTCCAAAATCACACAGCCAGCTCCTGTCATAGCCAGGAGTAGAAACTTCCCTAACACCAGGCTTGTACACTTCCAGCTGCACAGGGAAAAGCAAGGTAGCTTTGATTGGTTGTTGACTGTCGAGGAGGACAGGGTCTGAAAAAAGAATTAGTGGTCCTACTAGATATTGAAAATGATGTGATAAGATGGCTCTTTTATCTCTAAGGAGCTAGACTCTTGACTTTGTTTTTAATAAAAATGTATGACCTCAGCACTGCAGTCCTGGGGAATAATTAGAAGGTGGCTTCAAAGACCTCTCTAAACGCCAGCAAATGTATAGAAACAGCCATTTTTGAGCATGTTGCCCATCAGCTGTCTTCCTCCAGCCTTCAGAGAGCATGTCTGAGGCAGTTGTGCACATAAAGAAAAGCAGCTGCCTCTGGGAGTTGGGGAGATCTGGCCACAAAGCCTGTAGGTGCCGGAGTGGTGCAGGTGGTGTCGTGGCTTCGTGTCAGATGCCCCACTGGCAGCTACAGCTGACCCCTGGGCTCCGAGCCTCCTGGTGGCTGCCTGCCCAAGTGGAAATTGAATTCTCATTACACATCCATGCAGTGCTTGCTGCTGCAGTGTTTTTCAGCCCTGTTGGAAATCATCTCTTTTTCTGATTCAAAAAGAATCTTGGATTTCCACCCACCTCTCGTTCTGTTTAAAACACTGATAACATTCTCCTTTCCAAATCCCTCTGTCCCTGCAGCTTATTTTGGTGCCACACTTAATAGCTTCATCCACGTCCTCATGTACTCGTACTATGGTTTGTCGTCCGTCCCTTCCATGCGCCCATACCTCTGGTGGAAGAAGTACATCACTCAGGGGCAGTTGGTGAGTGACTTGGCCTCTTTCCCCCAGGAATTGCTTCCTGGTGGATCCAGACCTCTTCCTGGCTTTATTGTTATGTAATAATATCTAAGAATCTGCCTCTTCTCCACCCTTTCTCATTCGATATAATTAAATTCCTTGAAGTGGGTAGATAGGGAATTTTCTTATTTTGACTTGATAGTGAAACTGTGACCATGGATGTACAGCTAGTTGAATTGTAGAAAGAGGGCTAGAATCTAATTTGCCAACTTCAGGTTCAGCTCTTCTGAGTTTGTGCACATAAGCACATAAGCATGTCTCTGTGTGTGTGTGTGTGTGTGTGTGTGCGTGTGTGTGTGTGTGTTTTCTAATTATAGTCCAAAATCCAAAATGAAAATTATGTGTTCTCTGGGGGGTTTAGAAGGAGCTGTAGAGTAGTATTGAGTCCAGGGTCTCTGTAGCCTATTACTGGACAGCAAGGATACTTGTCTGGCAGGTATGGGTGACCCCCCAGCCCCCGTGCAGTGGAGCACCTGTTCGTGAGGATGGCATGTTTGCTCCAGTTAACAGCTCCCTGCCTTGGTTTACTGCCAGGGCCAGGCCACTTCACCTGATACTTCCCACCATCCTTTATTAAGCCTTCTCCATTTATCAGTGTATTAGAGGTAACCTCTTTCTCTCATGAATTCTTTTATGAACTAATTAATACTACTACTGCTCAGGTTAAACACTCACATGTTTAGCACATGTTGGGCACTCATACTAAGTAAATGATTTTACATAGATTGTTCCAGTAGCCTGATTTTATATTATTGTCCCCAGGTCAGGCACAGTGGTTCACGCCTGCAATTGCAGCATTTTGGGAGGTTGAGACAGGAGAAGGATCGCTTGAGGCCAGGAGTTTAAGACCAGCCCAGGGAACATAGAGACCCTGTCTCTACCAAAAATACCCTATATTATTGTTCCTATTTTATAGATGACACTGAGACAATAGGCCAAAGCTAGCTGTCTGAGGGGTGTGGACCTTAAACCCTTTGCCCTTGCCTTGCCTTATGTACACATTTTTCTAAAAAGACCGAGCTGATTCAGATCCCTTCAAGTCAATTATGATTTTCCAATATTTAAAAATAACAATCTGAAAAAAAGGTCTGAGAAAATCTTCCGAGCAACTTAAGTGTTTGACATTTCATTATCACCTCTCTGCCAGCTGCTGTACAGTCCTTGTTAATTTTTTCTCACCCACCTGTGAAAAAGGAAAAATGTTGATTAACCTCCTTGTTATACTTACGGAGAAACGATGCAGAAATTGATTTATACCACACAGTTTTGGGTCTGGTGGAAGCCGAATTTAAAAAAACAAACTGGCAAAGTTTGTTTTTTTGGTCTCCTGTTAGGCTCTGTACTTTTAGATGGAAGATTAAACTTACCCAGGTCGTCAGGATTTATTTTAAACAGCACTCCCAGTTACTCCTCAGCCTGCAGTGCTAACCTTAAAAAAGAGAAGGCAGACACCCAGGCACAGTGGTTATGGCTTGGAGTCCCAGTTACTCAAGAGGCTGAGTTAGAAGGATATCTCGAACCTAGGAGTTCGAGGCCACCCTGGGCAACATAGCAAGACCCTGTCTCAAAAATTAAAAAAAAAAAAATAAAACTCTACATAGAAACATTGGAGCTGCCAGAAATACAGTGCACAGAGTCCAGACCTTTTAAAACATTTTTTTCCACCCTTTCCCTAAGCAGTTCACATGCATTTCAAGCTTTACTCATCAAAAATAATCAATGCACTTAACATTGTTTGCCAGTAAGGGTTTAAATCTACTCATCAGCCTTCACCAAACCAGAAGGGTACATGAATAAGAAGTTGAAAGAATGTCCAGCCAGATGGCACGTCCTGCAGTGATGTTATCAGTGCCCTTTAAACATACGCGCTCACTCTTCCTTCTTCTCCAAAAATAAAAACAAAACAAAAAGTTTCATCTCTCTACATTGTGTCCTTGAATTTTGGAGAAGGTAGTTTAAGTAACTTGGAGGACAGAGGAAGAATATACACAAGACAAACACACCTAGAGTTTAGGAGAAGTGTATGTGTTGTGTTCATCAAGTGACTGACTGCTGCACCTGCAGAAAGGGTACTAAGTGTTGATTCAGAAACTGAGATGATGCTGGTAAAAAGTCTGCCTTGTGTGGCGCCGCCTGCATGCACTGTCCCTACTCAGCTGTGTCCCCTCTGTTCCCCTAGCTTCAGTTTGTGCTGACAATCATCCAGACCAGCTGCGGGGTCATCTGGCCATGCACGTTCCCTCTTGGTTGGTTGTATTTCCAGATTGGATACATGATTTCCCTGATTGCTCTCTTCACAAACTTCTACATTCAGGTAAATCTCACTCTTCTCTGGCACTCGGTATCTGGGGCCTTTACCAACAAAGGCCCTCATCTGTTCACTTAATGGGCATGTGGAGCCCTTGCTGGGTGACAGGCTCTGGCCTCTCATGGAGTCACTATGACAAGGCAACCCCTGCCTCTAGGGGCTCACAGCTCACTGGAAGACACTCTCGAGCCCTGTTGTAGAGCCTGGGTGGGGAAGTCCTGGGATTCCCCTGGGAAATGGAAAACTGTGCAGCAGAACCCTGTGCAGCTTCCCTCTGACCTGCAGCAGAGACATGAGAGGTGATTTCAGTCCGAAATCTCTCAGTTCACTACCGTGAACGTCATGGCTAAATGAAATTTCGGAGGAGATTTTTATCATAGTCATCAGATACTGAGACCTGCTTTTTCGTCCCAGCTTTCTTAAACACTCAGTCCTCAGGTGTAAGGATTCAGTTCATTCCTAAGCATATGATCTGGTAACGTAGGTCTTGCTCACAGAAAGGCCCATTTAGGGCAGATCATCTCCAGTGGAGCCTGACCACATTGCAACCACTGCTGATTGTCCTGCCATGCGTCACGCTCGGGTGACATGGGTCCTGCCATGGTTGCCAGTGCCTTGTAGCCATAAGGCCTGCTCATCTGGGCAAAACACGGAGGTCAGGAGCAAGGGCAGAGGTTGCGAGTCCTGAGGCTCAGACATCTGTCCTTTCCTCCTGTGTGCCCACAGGCACCTGTGTGTGGCTTGAGTTCAAGTTGAGGTCATACACTTCTGGGCTTCGTAGTTCATGGCTGCGCTGTGGGACATACACCAGGTACAAGGAAGGTGAAAGGATAGGACCCAATGAAGCTGAAATCACATTTATTCTAACTGCTTACGGCAGCACAGTACTTTGTTCATGAAGGCTGAGATAGTCACTGAGGCAGTGAGGAAATTTTGAAGATGAACAAGGGATGTGGGTGTTGAGAGAGCTACTGCCAGGTGAGAAAGACCAATTTGGCCACATAACCCCTGTCGTCGGTCATCCAAATACTAAAAGGCAAAGCAGAATAAGTGTAAATTGAATTTTCTACGTGACATTTTAAATGGCATTTCTTTTGCAGCCTATGATTCAGTTAACTTACCTCAGGCTAAGCCTCAAAAAAAAAAAAAGGAATGAAACCAGTGACAAAAAATTTAATCATGGATACTTGACTACAGAACTTTCTCCTTGATAAGATTTGATCTTAAAAGGAAACTAGGCCTAGTATTAGGGTTGCAGTTCCCAGTAAAGTTCCCTGTAAAGAAAACCGTCCTTGGCCGTTTGGCTCTCATCTGTCCTTACACATTTTAGACCTACAACAAGAAGGAGGCCTCCCGAAGGAAAGACCACCTGAAGGACCACCAGAATGGGTCTGTGGCTGCCGTGAACGGACACACCAACAGCTTTTCACCCCTGGAAAACAATGTGAAGCCAAGGAAGCTGCGGAAGGATTGAAGACAAAGGATGAAACCCTCCAGACCACGTCATCTGATTGTAAGCACAATATGAGTTGTGCCCCAATGCTCGTTAACAGCTGCTGTAACTAGTCTGGCCTACAATAGTGTGATTCATGTAGGACCTTTTTCATCAATTCAAAACCCCTAGAAAACGTATACAGATTATATAAGTAGGGATAAGATTTCTAACATTTCTGGGCTCTCATTGACCCCTGCGCTAGACTGTGGAAAGGGAGTATTATTGTAGTATACAACACTGCTGTTGCCTTATTAGTTATAACATGATAGGTGCTGAATTGTGATTCACAATTTAAAAACACTGTAATCCAAACTTTTTTTTTTATCTGTAGGTCATGCATGTGATTGTAAATGTAAATTTGTACAATGTTGTTATGGTAGAGAAACACACATGCCTTAAAGTTTAAAAAGCAGGGCCCAAAGCTTATTGGTTTAAATTAGGGTATGTTTCAAGTTTGTATTAATTTGTAATAGCTCTGTTTAGAAAAAAATCAAAGACCATGATTTATGAAACTAATGTGACATATAATTTCCAGTGACTTCTAGATGTGAAACCAGACACGGCACCTTCAGTTTTATACTATTGGCTTTGAATCAAGCAGGCTCAAATCTAGTGGAACAGTCAGTTTAACTTTTTAACAGATCTTATTTTTTTATTTTGATTGCCACTATTAATAATGTAAAAAGGGGGGGGGGGCTCTAAAGCAGTCTTGATGAAACTTAAATATATATTCTTTGTCCTCAAGATTTTAGGAAGGGTGTAGGGCGAGTAGGCCATTTTTAATTTCTGAAGTGCTAAGTGTTTTTATACCGCAAACACAAAGTCCATTTTGCTTTCCCACCAGTGCGAGAGAGGATATATACTTTTCAAGAGAGATGATTGCGTCTTTACCGTTTGACAGAGTCCCATAGATGACCAATGGGGAACTGGTTGCCAGGGTCTAAATTTGGATTGATTTCTGTACTGTTAATCTGTTTTGACACAGACTTCCTTGTAAAATGTGCCTAGTTTACCAAAATTAACAAAGTGGGGGGAAAAGGACTTTAAAAATTTTTAAGGTAAAATCAAGCGTAGCTACAGCATAAGAGAATTGAGAAATTTGATAGGGGTAACTTGTTTAATGTATATCTAATAGTACTTGTAATTTCTTTCTGCTTAGAATCTAAAGATTTGTTTAGAACCTATTGTTTAAAATTATAGACTGCTTATCATAGAATCATGTCTCACACATTTGAGGCAGTGGTCAAACAGATAAGGCCTATGATGTGTGTCATTTTAAAGTGTTGGAATTTAGCCTCTGAATACCTTCTCCACTGGGAGAAAGATATTCGTGGAACCACTCATGACATATCTTAGAAGGTCATTGACAATGTATAAACTAATTGTTGGTTTGATATTTATGTAAATATCAGTTTACCATGCTTTAATTTTGCACATTCATATTATAGGGAATCTACTGGTTCTCTTAGTCTTGTGGGTTTTCTGTTTGAAAAGGAGTCATGGCATCTGTTTACATTTACCTTATCAAACCTAGAATGTGTATATTTATAAATGTATGTCTTCATTCCTAGGTACTAATTTGCAGGTGTCTTTACATATTTCAATACAGAAATTATAACATTCAATAGTGTGCTGTCAAAAGTGTGCTTAGCTCACCTGGATATACCCACATTGTTAAATGTCTAAACAGTAATCATTAAAACATTTTTGATTACCTGTGCCTGCGTTTTACATTTTTTGTGCTGCCAATTCTGAAGAACCGGAGAAAAATCAACTTAATTCACCCTCTAGGAACTTAACAAAAATGGATGTAAATAATTCAGTTTGAAAGGTCATATTATTGCTTAGTTCTCATGAGGAGGGACCCTGCATAATAGGACGGAGTGGTGGTTTCCACTCTAATGCTGTCCTCTCTACCTCCTCCAGGTAATCCCACTAAAGGTTCCAACACTAAACGTGCTCCTTTATCCTTCCTTCCATTGGCCCCAGTCTCTCCATTTACCCCAAGAATGTTAGAATTACTTTCCTATGTCTAGATCATAGGTCTGCAAAATTTTTTTTCTGGAAAGAACCAGTTGGAAAATGTTTCAGGCTTTGCAGGACATACAGTCTCTGTTGCAGCCACTTAACTGTGTCATCGTGGAGCGCAAAAACAGCCAGAGATAATATGTAAATGAATGGGCATGTCTGTGTTCTAATCAGACTGTATATACAAGCTTGGACAACACAGCAAGACCCCATCTCTACAAAAATTTTTTTTAAATTAGCTGGGCATAGTGGTATACACCAGCAGTCCCAGCTGCTCAGGAGGATGAAGCCACAGATCGCTTGAACCCATGAGTTCGAGGTTATGGTGAGTTAGGATCATGTGACTGCACTCCAGCCTGGGCAACACAGTGAGACCCCATCTATTTAAAAAAAAAAAAAAAAAAAAAAAAAACACTTTATTTACAAAAGAGAAGGCCTGTGCCCATAGTTTGCTGACCTCTACTGTTGAGTAATAAGGTTCCCTCCTCTTTGACCTAAAGCTCAATCATTTTCTTTGCCAAATACCATTTTATGTCCCAGGTTGTGGCCCTTCCCAGCCTATCCCACTCTGTTTCACTAAACAGGTACACTCATTTCTACAACAGGAAGGAGGAAATGGATGGTCCATCTTCCTTCCCTCTATTTCATACCATATGGTCCCCAGTACAAGCTCAGTCTTGGCTTTAAGGTGCTTTCTAGTTTGTCAATATCACTTTAAAATTGTCATTATCACCTTAAAATGGTGGTACTGATGAACTAGAAAGCACCCAAGAGCCAAGACTGAGCCTATACTGTTTTAAATGAGTTCACATGAAAGACATGTCAGTTACTGAAACTACCTGTGGATATGACTGCAGAATTGTGAGAACTCTAGAGAAATGTCACCTAAAACTGCCTTTAGTACTTGGGATATTATCCAGAAGCTTCAAGAGGATTGTTGGGGAGTTGATGATAATAAATTATATCCCTGTCTTTCCCTCTAAGTTCAGAACAAATTTAAAAAAATAAGACATGGAAATCGGACCAGTAGGAATCAAAACAGCATGTCTTTTACTAAGGATGCTAGATTGGTGAAACACCACAGTGTGGCTCTCTAATTAACCCTTCCTGATAACTCTGTTAACCTAACTTACCAGGGCTCAGTAGCACACCAGTGGTTGCTCTGATGGTTGGTCTGGTGATAAAGTGGTTATTAAAATATATTAAATATCAGTCCTGAAATTTACCTACCTTAAATTGTAAACTCCCCTAGTAGTGGCAGATTCTACCCTGATGACCTTACCATGCCAAGAAAGTGTGCTGAGTGCATCTCCCCAGCAGCAATCAGTCTTCCCTCCTGCCTTCAGAGAAGCAAGTGGATAAGAGGCCAGAGAGAGGCCAGATGTGTTCTGCTCTCCTCTTTCCTATATGGAAAAGGGAGCATTCCTATTTACCCCTCTATTTTTAGCAGCCTTGCTATTGTGTAGCCTAATATGAGAAGTACAACTTGGAGACCACATTGCCTGGATTGAAACCCTACCTGTATGTCCTTTTGGCAAGAAAACTTTGCCTCAGTTTTCTCATCTGCCGAATGGTAATATTGTCAGTCCCTATGTTATAGGGTCCTTGTAAGGATTGAATAAATGGCTCATGATACTGTATATAGAAAGCCTTTGGAGCCACGTCTAGCTCAGAGTCAAGTACAAGTGATAACCTTCAGGATTGTGATCTCAACTCACCCGACTGGTCTCTCAGCTGTAAGCTGTTGTTTCACTGTTATTTCTCTGGTTGGCTGCTCTAGTAATCCTATGAAAAAAAGACAAGGAAGTTATTTTGTATGACATTTTCTTTGCTGAATCAGCATTGAAATCAGCAATTCTTGGGAGTCAAATGTTCATCTATATTATTCCTGATTTTGCCAGAGTTTTACATTAAATTCACCATTCTGGAGTTTTTAAAATCTACTTTGGAAAATAGAGCAGGTATTATCAGTATTGGAACTTTGATTATTTCTCTGGAGTTGTGACAATTCTGCAGTCATATCCACAGGTTGTTTCAGCAACTGACATGTCTCGTGAGAACTCATTTGAAACAAGTGTCTCCTGCTATCACCTAATCACTCTTGGTCTTCAACTCCTAAGCAAGTTTGTCTCTACACTTAACTTGGAGATGATTGTCCTCAATGGAGCAGATGGAGCAAAATAGCAGTTGCTGTCAGGTTTTTGCTCTGCTCTTTAGCATTGCATCGTTGGCCATTAGTTCTTATTCCAGGCCTAGACTTAAAACCCATTTTTGTTATCCTTGACTTTTTTTTTTTTTTTTTTTTTTGAGACAGAATCTCACTCTGTCACCCAGGCTGGAGTGCAGTGATGCAACCTCAGCTCACTGCAACTTCTGCCTCCTGGGTTCAATGAGTTCTCCTGCCTCGGCCTCTGAGTAGCTGGGAATACAGGCACATGCCACCACACCCAGCTAGTTTTTGTATTTTTAGTAGAGACAAGGCTTTACCATATTGGCCAGGCTGGTCTTGAACTCTTGACCTTGTGGTCCACCCACCTCGACCCCTTAAAGTGCTGAGATTATAGGTGTGAGCCACTGCGCCCGGCCTATCCTTGACATTTTTGTAATCTTCATCTTCTCTTTCTTTGATATGTTTATAGCTTACTGAAAAGAAAGTTCCTGGGCCAGTGTTTGCCATAGTTTGCAGAGGATGTCTGGATTCAATTCTTGATCTAAGTTGAAGGAAGACTTCTGGGGTAGAAATTGTAGGAAGAAGCAGTGCAGGATCCAGTGAATGGATAATGTGGTGAGAGATTCAATTGTAATGCTTCCCTTTCTCACATAATCAGGACCATCCTGAACAGCACCTACCGCCCTGTCTGTTGCTCCATTTATGTTACTCTGTTGGCCAGGCCTTTGCAAAATATGACTTAGTTCACTGAGCTAGGTGTATTGAGCAAATGAGGATCTATGAGAAACAACTAGCCCTCTACTGAATTGGGATCAAACATACGCATGCCTTCTGTGTAAAATGGTTTGTGGTGAGTGCCGTAAGATCGGTATAAACCAGCTACCATGAGAGTCCAGGGAAGGAGAACCCTTTTAGGAAGGGTGGGTAAGAAAAGCACTGTAAAGGAGTTGGCTTTTAATCTGAGCCTTCAAAGACCATCTGGTTTTCATTTGATGGAGCCTGAAGGTGCTGGGAGACAGCCTTCCACATACAGGAACCAGCGTGAGCAAATGTCTAGAAGGCCCAGAGAGAGATGACACATTGCACTCAATGAATGGATCTGTGAGTGAAACTGCTTGTTTTAAAAATGAGGTAAAGTAGGAAGAGAGTGGAATTTGTCTGGGTGTTCTCATTGATGAAATGTGTAGACCCTTGTTTAGAGTTCCCAGGGGAAGCAGTGATTATGTATAAAGGAACCATTCTGAGCAGAGCCTCCTCCTGCTGCTGACCTGTGCCCCAGCCCTCCTGCTCCCCTCACCAGCAATGCCAGGGAGGAGTCAGAACATGATGGTACCAAGAACCAGGACTCACATCAGTCTCCATTATAAGCTGATGGAGTCTTCTGTCAGGACACATTCAAGGGGGACCTTAGACCTTTGCCAGAAAATTTCTCGTTACCAAAGAGATGGCATTTGAAATCTGAAAATGGGGCCCCTGATGGGGTGAGTCTAGAGTGAAATCCCATATTGGCTCTTAAACAAAAATTTCTTAAATGATTATGTCAACACATTCCTACTGGTATTCTTTGTTCAAATAATGGGCCTAGATGCAGGTTTCCCTTGGATGAATTTCACAATGTTTTAACCAAGCTACCACTTTTCAGCAAGTTGTGCGCTTTCCGCTGACAGTGTTCCCAATGAAACAACTGCCTGTTCGTAGGAAAGCGTCAGCACCAGGTTCCAACAACCTTGTGCCCTCCCCTGCCCCCTTATGGATTGTTTTGGCTCTCAGGCCTCCAGGAAGGCTACGTGGTTAGGGGTTGACTGAGTCCCACCTACCTGCTGCCTGTGCCGTTCCAGCAGAGCTCCAGCCCTCTAGGAGTACTGGGTTAAGTCTATTTTAAAACCAAGGCCAGGACTGGGTGCAGTTGCTCCCACCTGTAATCCCAACACTTTGGGAAGCTGAGACAGGTGGATCACTTGAGGTCAGAAGTTCAAAACCAGCCTGGCCAAATGGTGAAATGCCATCTCTACAAAAATTAGCTGGGCATGGTGGCACGTGCCTATAATCCCAGAGCACTTGGGAGGCTGAGGCAGCATTGCTTGAATCCAGGAGGAAGAGGTTGCAGTGAGCCGAGATTGCACCACTGTACTCCAGACTGCCTGGGTGACAGAGCAGACTGTTGTCTCAGAAAAACAAAACAAAAACCAAGTCCAAAAGTCACCCCGTGCTCTTACAAGGGAACAGTCAGAATCCAAATCCTAAGCACACAAAGTTACTTTCTTAAGGGCAATAGAAGAGGGAAATTGTGATGGCCCCAGGCTAGAACCTAGATTACACCTTCACTTTAGAACTGGGTACGGAAGGATACATAGCCTAGGGCACAGACAGGGCACCTCTGTTCATGCTAGAAGAGGTCTCTGTGTGTTTGGAGGGGGCATAGCACACCTGTTAAAAAGGCTTTGCTATTTACTACTGTGGGACCACAAGCAAGTTACCTCTTTTCTGAACCTGTTTCCTCAACTATAAAAAAGAGATACGATGCTTAGCTGTTATGGCTGCAATTAAGTGTAGAAATGGAACAGAAAGGATTTAGCACAGGGCTTTACCCTAACAGTTACTTATCATCAAGAGTGGCTTATTACCAAGTAGGTAAGCAAGGAAGATGTGCGTTAATCACTTTGGGAGCAGATTTAAAATTTTATTACTGAACACGTTATTTTCACTGAAGTATCCTTGGTTAAAGCTGTTAATACTAGCATTTAGTAAGATAACTCATCTCAAAAAAAAAAAAGGGATGAATTGGGTGTCTTAAATTCTATTGACGTACAAAATGATTTTAATATGAGAATTATCTAGTTGTAAGTGGTCACTCAAGAACAAAAATCATCTGTTTTGGCACTAACTGGCATGTGATTCTGATGAGGCACATCGTGACTCTGGGTCTCCTCTAGGAACAAGGGGTTGTGGGAGTGCCCCGTTCCTTCTGTCTTGAACATTCTGTGATTCCAAAGTAGCACTCCAGCATAGCCCTGATTTGCTTCTACCTCCTTTCCTTTTCAGGACATTGACATAAAGTAGAACATGTAGGCTGGGCATGGTGGCTCATGCCTATAATCCCAGCACTTGGGAGGCCGAGGCAGGTGGATCACGAGGTCAGGAGTTTGAGACCAGCCTGGCCAACGTGGTGAAACCCCGTCTCTACTAAAGATACAAAAATTAGCCAGGTGTGGTGGTGTGTGCCTGTAATCCCAGCTACTTGGGAGGCTGAGGTAGGAGAATCACTTGAAACCAGAAGGTGGAGGTTGCAGCGAGCAGAGATCACACCACTGCACTCCAGCCTGGGCGAAAGAGTGAAACTCTATCTCAAAAAAAAAAAAAAAAAAAAAAAAAAGTAGAACATGCTTTTTTTTTTTTTTGGTAGTCCTGCAGAGTTTAATGCAAGCCATGTATATAATTTTACATTTTCTTATTTATTTATTTATTATTGCATTTTAGGTTTGGGGGTACATATGAAGAACATGCAAGATTGTTGCATAGGTACACACATGGCAGTGTGATTTGCTGCCTTTCTCCCCTTCACCTACATCTGGCATTTCTCCCCATGCTCTCTCTCCCCATCTCCCTAGCCCCCGTCCCTCCCCCACTTGCCCCCAACAGACCCCAGTGTGTAGTGCTACCCTCCCTGTGTCCATGTGTTCTCATTGTTCAACACCCGCCTATGAGTGAGAACATGTGGTGTTTGATTTTCTATTCTTGTCTCAGTTTGCTGAGAATGATGGTTTCAAGGTTCATCCATGTCTCTACAAAGGACACGAACTCATCATTTTTGATGGCTGCATAATATTCCATGGTGTATATGTATCACATTTTCCCTGTCCAGTCTATCATCGATGGGTATTTGGGTTGGTTCCAGGTCTTTGCTATTGTAAACAGTGCTGCAATGAACATTCATGTGCATGTGTCCTTATAGTAGAACGATTTATAATCCTCTGGATATATACCCAGTAATGGGATTGCTGGGTCAAATGGAATTTCTATTTCTAGCTCCTTAAGGAATCGCCACACTGTCTTCCACAATGGTTGAACTAATTTACACTCCCACCAACAGTATAAAAGTGTTCCTATTTCTCCACATTCTCTCCAGCATCTGTTGTCTCCAGATTTTTTAATGATCGCCATTCGAACTGGCATGAGATGGTATCTCAATGTAGTTTTGATTTGCATTTCTCTAATGACCAGTGATGATGAGCATTTTTCATATGTTTGTTGGCCTCGTTGAAGTCTTCTTTTGTAAAGTGTCTGTTCATATCCTTTGCCCACTTTTGAATGGGCTTGTTTGTTTTTTTCTTGTAGATCTGTTTTAGTTCTTTGTAAATTCTGGATATCAGCCCCTTTGTCAGATGGGTAGACTGCAAAAATTTTTTTTCCATTCTGTTGGTTGCCGATTCACTCTAATGACTGTTTCTTTTGCCGTGCAGAAGCTGTGGAGTTTGATTAGGTCCCATTTGTCTATTTTGGCTTTTGTTGCCAATGCTTTTGGTGTTTAGAACATGCTTCTTATACATCTTGAAGGTTAAACATTACACACAGGGCGCAATGCAAGGAGTCCTGCACACATGAACCTCTGCAGCTCTGGGACCATGTGAACCACAGCACTCCTCGGGAAAGCTGCCTGCAGGCAAGTAAGTGAATGTGAAATTAAGACTCTCTGCCACTGTATTTACTATATCACACTTACATGTGGCCTCTTTTAAATTAGTTCCTAATGTTTGGAGAATACATTTGAGAAAGAATGTTATATAATTTTTTACAACTCATTTTAAATTTACCTCAATTTGGGAAAAAAATTGATGGGAGGTTATTTAAATGTGTTTCTTTATAGAATAAGATCAAGGAATTAAACAGCCTCCCAAGTGTCCACACTGGCCCAAGATCCAAGTGAGAACAGACTGTGTCCCAGGACCTGCGTTGGGACTTGAAGTTTCTGAGGAAGTACAGGTAGGAATAGAATAGATGGAAGTACAACATTCGAATAGAAGGAAAAAAAATGAAATGTTGATGAAATAACTACCAGAGAAGGAGTGCTTTTCCAGAGACAGCAGTTTTTCTCATGATCTAAATTAAACAGCAGTGGTGTTCTCAGTGGCCTTCCAAATCATTGACAACTACTAGCAGGCTCACCAGGGATTCACTGCTGGCTCAGAAGGTGTTCTATCTAGAACGCAGTTTCCAGAAGCTATTGTGGAAAGAAGTCAGATGCAGAGCACCTCTCCAGTGTGAGACACCAAGGTGCCTTCCTCACCGTATCTAGGAAGGAGCTCTCTTGACAGCTGTCTTCCCCATTTTGCAGATGTGTAAGCTGAAATCCAGAGACGATAAATGACCTGCCCAAGGTAAGTGTGATGCTGGTGGTCAAATGGACTTTACTGGCACAAAGCTGATGTTAGGCATTGGAGCTCACTAGGCAGGGAGACAGCACAGAAAGCAGCCCCTCAGACCTGCCCTTCTTGATACAATTACAGCTACAGGGACCCACATCATCCTGACAACTTCATTTTTTTTTTTTAATACTCTAAGTTCTGTGGTACATGTGCAGAACATGCAGGTTTGTTACGTAGGTATACACGTGGCATGGTAGTTTGCTATATCCATCACCCTGTCATCTACATTACATATTTCTCCTAATATTATCCCTCCGCTATACCCCACCCCCTGCTCCCTAGGCCCCCACTCCCCAACAGGCCCCAGTGAGTGATGTTCTTTTCCCTGTGTCCATGTGCTCATTGTTCAACACCCACTTAGAAGTGAGAACATGCAGTGTTTGGTTTTCTGTTCTTGCATCATTTTGCTGAGAATGATGGTTTCCAGCTTCATCCATGTCCCTGCAAAGGACATTAACTCATCCTTTTTATGGCTACATAGTATTCTATGGTGTATATGTGCCACATTTCCTTTATCCAATCTATCATTGATGGACATTTGGGTTGGTTCCAAGTCTTTGCTATTGTGAAGAGTGATGCAATAAACGTATGTGTGCATGTGTCTTATAACAGAACAATTTATGATCCTTTGGTACATACCCAGTAATGGGATTGCTGGGTCAGATAGTATTTCTAATTCTAGATCCTTGAGAAATCACCACACTGTCTTCCACAATGGTTGAACTAATTTACACTTTCACCAACAGTATAAAAGTGTTCCTATTTCTCCACATCCTCTCCAGCATCTGTTGTCTCCAGATTTTTTAATGATCGCCATTCTAACTGGCCTGAGATGGTATCTCAGTGTGGTCTTGATTTGCATTTCTGTAATGACCAGTGATGATTAACTTTTTAAAATATGTTTGTTGGCTGCATAAACGTCTTCTTTTGAGAAGTGTCTGTTCATATCCTTTTCTCACTTTTTGATGGGGTTGTTGGTTTTTTTCTTGTAAATTTGTTTAAGTTCTTTGTAGATTCTGGGGATTAGCCCTTTGTCAGATGGGTAGATTGCAAAAATTTTTTGCCCATTCTGTTGGTTGCCAGTTCACTCTAATGATAGTTTCTTTGGCTATGCAGAAGCTCTTAAGTTTAATTAGATCCCATTTGTCTATTTGGGCTTTTGTTACCATTGCTTTTGGTGTTTTAGTCATGAAGTCTTTGCCTATGCCTAGGTCCTGAGTGGTATTGCCTAGGTTTTCTTCTAGGGTTTTTTATGGTTTTAGGTCTTATGTTTAAATCTTTAATCAATCTAGAGTTAATTTTTGTATAAGGTATAAGGAAAGGATCCAGTTTCTGCTTTCTGCATATGGCTAGCCAGTTTTTCCAGCACCATTTATTAAATAGCGAATCCTTTCCCCATTGCTTGTTTTTGTCAGGGTTGTCACAGCTCAGATGGTTGTAGATGTGTGGTGTTATTTCTGAAGCATCTGTTCTGTTCCATTGTTCTATACATCTGTTTTGATATGAGTACTGTGCTGTTTTGATTATTGTAGCCTTATAGGATAGTTTGAAGTCAGTGTAATGCCTCCAGCTTTGTTTTTTTTGTTTTGTTTTTGTTTTTGCCTAGATTGTCTTGGCTATGTGGGCTCTTTTTTGTTTCAATATGAAATGTAAGGTGGTTTTTTCCAATTCTGTGAAGAAAGTCAATGGTAGCTTGATGGGGATGGCATTGTATCTATAAATTACTTTGGGCAGTATGGTCATTTTCACGATATTGATTCTTCCTAACCAGGAGCGTGGAATGTTTTTCCATCTATTTGTGTCCTCTCTTATTTCTTTGAGCAGTGATTTGTAGTTCACCTTGAAGAGGTCCTTCACATCCCTTGTTAGGTATATTCCTAGGTATTTTATTCTCTTTGTAGTAATTGTGAATGGGAGTTCGCTCATGATTTGGCTCTCTGTCTGTTACTGGTGTATAGGAATGCTTGTGATTTTTGCACCATTGATTTTGTATCATAAGACTTTGCTGAAGTTGCTTATCAGCTTAAGAGATTTTGGGCTGAGACAATGGGGTCTTCTAAATATACAATCATGTCATCTACAAACAGAGACAATTTGTCTTCCTCTTTTCCTAATTGAATACCCTTCATTTCTTTTGCTTGCCTGATTGCCCTAGCCAGAATTTCCAATACTATGTTGAATAGTTTTCAAAGGGAATGCTGTCAGTTTTTGCCCATTTAGGATGATATTGGCAATGGGTTTGTCATAAATAGCTATTGACAATGGGTTTGTCATAAATAGCTCTTAGAATTTTGCGATACGTTCCATCGATACCTAGTTTATTGAGAGTTTTTAGCATGAAGGGCTGTTGAATTTTGTCAAAGGCCTTCTCTGCATCTATTGAGATAATCATCTGGTTTTTGTCTTTGGTTCTGAATTACGTTTATTGATTTGCATATGTTGAAGCAGCCTTGCGTCTCAGAGATGAAACTGACTTGATTGTGATGGATAAGCTTCTTGATGTGCTGTTGGATTTGGTTTGCCATTATTTTATTGAGGCTTTTTGCATCGATGTTCATCAGGGATATTGGCCTAAAATTTTTTTAGTTTTATCTCTGCCAGGTTTTGGTATCAGGGTGACGCTGGCCTCATAAAATGAGTTAGGGAGGATCCCCTGTTTTTGTATTGTTTGGAATCATTTCAGAAGCAATGGTACCAGCTCCTCTTTGTACGTCTGGTAGAATTTGACTGTGAACTTGTCTGGTCCTGGACTTTTTTTGGTTGGTAGGCTATTAATTGGTACCTCAATTTCAGACCTTGTTATTGGTCTATTCAGGGATTCTACTTCTTCCTGGTTTAGTCTTGGAAGAGTGTAATTTATCCATTTCTTCTAGATTTACTGGTTTATTTGCATAGAGGTGTTTGTAGTACTCTCTGATGGTAGTTTGTATTTCTGTGGAATCGGTGGTAATATTCCCTTTATCATTTTTTACTTAATCTATTTGATTCTTCTCTCTTTTCTTCTTTATTATTCTGGCTAGTGGTCTGTCTATTTTGTTGATCTTTAAAAAAAAAACCAGCTCCTGAATTTATTGATTTTTTTGAAGGGTTTTTTTGGGTCTCTATGTCCTTCGTTTCTGCTTTGATCTTAGTTATTTCTTATCTTCTGCTAGCTTTTGAATTTGTTTGATCTTCTCCTCTAGTTCTTTTAATCATGATGTTAGGGTGTCGATTTTAGGTCTTTCCTCCTTTCTCTTGTGGGCATATAAATTTCCCTCTAGACACTGCTTTAAATGTGTCTCAGAGATTCTGGTACATTGTGTCTTTGTTCTCATTGGTTTCAAAGAACATCTTTATTTCTGCCTTTATTTCATTATTTATCCAGAAGTCATTCAAGAACAGGTTGTTCAGTTTTCATGTAGTTGTGCGGTTTTGAGTTTCTTAATCCTGAGTTCTAATTTCACTGCACTGTAATCTGATAAATTGTTATGATTTCCATTCTTTTGCATTTGCTGAGGAGTGTTTTACTTCCAATTATGCGGTCAATTTTAGAATAAGTGTGATGTGGTGCCGAGAAGAATGTATTTTCTGTGGATTTGGGGTGTAGAGTTCTATATGTGTCTATTAGGTCTGCTTGATCCAGATCTGAGTTCAAGACCTGGATATCCTTGTTTATTTTCTGTCTCATTGATCTATCCAATATTGACAGTGGAGTGTTAAAGTCTCACACTATTACTGTGTGGGAGTCTAAGTCTCTTTGTAGGTCATTAAGAACTTGCTTTATGTATCTGGGTGCTCCTGTATTGGGTGTGTATATATTTAGGATAGTTAGCTCTTCTTGTTGGCAATTTCGTGTTTAACCAGGACAGTAGTCTGTCTACAGTAACATTAATGTGATTTTAAATTATTTGTGAAGTCCACATTGTAAAGATAATTTTGAGGCACATCAAAAGATATTAGAATTTTACCTATGTGGTTAAATGGGTAGTTCCTATTGTCTCTACCAATATTCACATCTCTAAAAAATTATCTGGAAGCTTCTCATTATCTGAAGCTTCTGTTCTCCACCTGAATGATAGTGCATCATGCACAAATCAGGCCTATACTTGGCCCCAACAATTCTGTGAGCACTCAGAGACTTAGCAATTTCCACTGCCTGCAGCTGCATTGTCCCTTTGTGATGGAACTTCTACACTGATGACTTTTCAGTTTAGTCCTGATCTCTTGAAGATTTTTTTTAAATGACAAGGATCCAAATGTAAGTGAAATGCAACTGAATAGTAGTACGTACCAATGGTAACTAAGGACAGATGGGTGAATGGGTGATTTTCATGTGTGGCAGCGGCAGATGTACTGACAATGACAGCTGTGGACAGGTATGTGATGTCCTGCCTAGCAACTGGCAAAGTTCTTTAATGAGGATAAGATAAATCTCCATTCAGAAAGTCTAAAATCAGGGTGTGGAGTTCATGTGTTATGGAAGATAAGACTGTAGATTCTACACCACCCACTTGATTCCAAGACCCTTGAGGGCATGAATTCTCTCATTTTCCTCTGTACCCCTGGTGTGTGCCCAGCACAGCACTGGATACATAGGAGATGTTCAATAAATGTTTTGATGAATGAATGGAAGTATTTGGAAAATATCAGTATGGCGCATAATGGGAAAAACAAGCTTTCCAGCTGTGTCAGCTCACTTTCACACTGCTGTAAAGATGCTACCCAAGACTAAGTAATTTGTAAACCAAAGACGTTTAATTGACTCACAGTTCTGCATGACTGTGGAGGCCTCAGGAAACTTACAATCATGGCAGAAGGGGAAGTAGAGTAGACATGTCTTACATGGCAGCAGGCAAAAGAAGTGAACGGGGAAGAGCCTCTTATGAGACCACCAGATCTCATGAGAAGTCACTGGCTATCAAGCAAACAGCATGGGGGAAACTGCTCCCGTGATCCAATTGCCTCCTAACAGGACCTACCCTCAACACATGGGGGATCATGGGGATTACAATTCAAGATGAGATTTTGGTGGGGACACAGAGCCAAAACATATCACCAGCCAATTAGATCAGAGTTGAAATCCTGCCATCATTCAATAACTGTGTGCCCTTCTTAGGTCACCTAACCTCCTAAACCTCAGCATGGCTCTAGGATTCAAGAAAACAGATACAGATCATGTGGTCTCCGGGGGGCAGGGTGTCTCTTAGAAAGAACTACAATCCCCACGCAACAGTTAATGGTCACGTGAGGCCATAAAAATCTGCTGATAGCACAGTGGGAATAAAATCTGTTTCTGTTAAAAATTCTATCAGCTGGTAGTGGACCCAGAGTGCCAGAGCAGCTCATCTGAATCATAAACCTCCTGAAGGGTCAGTCTGACAGCTGCAGGGACCTTATTACAGGATCCACAGGTTCTCCCCAGAATCCCTAACTAAATGCTTCCAGTTTCCTGGGAATCCAAGGTTGTAGCTGCTGGGATCAGGGACTGCAAAAGTCTAGTGAATCAGCTCTTGGGATGGAGCAGGACCAAAACCCCCTTGAGGTCGCTAGTTTCCCTCCATCTCGGGGCCACCTTTAGGCAGTTGCTTCGCAGAGAATAAAAATCCTATGCCTCTCCATAGCCTACAGGCTCCTGGAGCTGGCCCTGGCCCCTCTCATGTCTCCCACCCTCTTCCTTGCTCACCCATTCAGCTGCTCTCACCTCTTGCCTGGTTCTCTAGAGGAACCACTTCCATCTCAAGGCCTTTGTCCTCACCCCTAGATATTTATTTGCATGGTTTGTCCCTGCACTTAAATGCCACTTCCCCAGAGAGGCCTTCCCAACTACCAGATCTGAAATATCACCCCTTACATTTCTCACCCGACACACCTTTCTTTGACTTGGCTTTATTTTTCTCTGTAATATTTTTCATTGTGTTGTAGCCATATTTATTTGTCTCCCTTGAAATCAAGGGCTTTTTCTTTTGCCTGCCACATAGGAGAGTCTCAAATATTGTAATAAATGAATTTGTGAATGAATGAACATGCGACGATTAATGCTGATGTTGCCCAAACCCTCCCTTGTGGGAGCTGTATAACCTTATCTCTCATGTGAAGGGCGCTGTATTTTTAAAAACCCTGAGGTTGTCAATAGGGCATCTTAATCATCTCAGAAAAGTGGACCCAGACATATTTCGGAACAGAGTATATGATGGTGAACCATCAAATCCCACCGATGTTAAGAATTAATGAGCTTTCTGTTCTCCTGTGAAGTTAATGTATAAATTCTGCTGCTCTGTACCTTTCAGATTTAGAACTGAAGACAAAAATAATTGTGAAGGTGAAGGATGGCATTGGAAACTATTTTTAGAACCCTGCAACAAATGAGATGTTTTTTTAAAGGCACTTGGTCTAGCCTTATCTGATTTTATGACCTCTCTTAACTGTTCCTCAAATTATAGCTTGGGAATAATGATCTCCACAATTTTTCTAGTTGTTATTGGAATTAACAAACAGCTCCTATTAAGAAGGGAATGGAGAGGTAGTAGCTCAGTCCAGTGAAGAAATGAAAGAAATCCGTAAGTCACATTATTGGGAATAATCCCTTTGCACTTACTGTTAACTCCTGGAATTACCACTCCCCACAAGGTCAGTGATAGCTGGGTTGTGGGGATGTGCCCACAGGTAAAACAGTACAATTATTTGCCGAAGAGCTTTATTGGCATGATTCCAGATATTGTGATAAGGATCCTTCATCAGCTGCCCTGAGAAATAAGTTTTCAGGCACTGAGACAGAAAACATCCATCAGCAGCTGGTGAGACCTAGGAGGTAGGCTCCAAGGTGATGAGTAGGGCAAAAGCAGAGAATTGCAGCTGAAGGCAGTGGCAGGATGGAAAGCTGGGGAATGAACTGAAGAGGCAACAGGGATGATAGTGCAAGAGCCAAGTTAGCGGAAATAGAACTAAGAGTACGGGGGAGGAAATGACCTTTACAGAGGAGACACTTAAAATCAGTGGCCTCGTTCTTTTCCTTTCTCCAACAGACAAAAATCAAACTAATGTCCATTGTTCTGTTTCTTCACCCATTTATTTTTCTCCAAGCAAGATATAGACAAATCACTAAGTGGAAACACCATAAAGTTTTTGTAAGAGCAAGGATGTTCATTGCAGTGTTGTTCTTTGGTTGTTTTTCCCTTGGGTTTGTTGTTGTTGTTGTTTGGTTTTGGTTTTTTTTTTTTTTTTTGAGACAGAGTCTTGCTCTGTGGCCCAAGCTGGAGTGCAGTGGTGCAATCTCAGCTCATTGCAAACTCCACCTCCCAAGTTCAAGCAATTCTCCTGCCTCAGCCTCCTGAGTAGCTGGGACTACAGTCACCCACCACCGTGTCCAGCTAATTTTTGTATTTTTAGTAGAGATAGGGTTTCACCATGTTGGCCAGGCTGGTCTCAAACTCCTGACTTCAAGTGATCTGCCCACCTTGGCCTCCCATAGTGCTGGATTACAGGCGTGAGCCGCCATACCCAGCCTGTAGTGTTGTTTATAATAATAATTTTTAAAAAAGGGTAATAATCTCGAAGTACCAATAGATTATGTGCAGTAGATGTATCATTCGTAGGTTAAACAGTATGCAAACGTATTTTGGAAAAAAATTAACAACATGAGAAAGTGGTCATGGAAATATCATTAAATAAAAAAGTAAGTTATCAACCATTTTATAGCACATTTCTTCCAATTTGTTAAACTGCATTTACATGTGTATGAAAAAGATAGTAAGAATACCTATCAAAATGTCAACAGCAATTATATCTGGGTGGGAGGATTATAGGTGATTTTTATTTTTCCCTTTGTGGCATTCTAACTTTTCCAAAGTTACAGCAATAAACATTTATTGTTTGAGTAATAGGGGGGAATCATTAAATTTTTTTGAAAGAATCAATCATCCCATCACCTAGGGATTCAATCCATTTGAAATAAACACCTTTTTTAAAAAATGAGAGCAAAGCTCTTTCCACTGTAGCTACTGCTCTTGGTTTCTATAGAGAAAGAACATTTTGATTTTAGAGGGAGGCATGAAGCCATGCAATTTTGCTCAAGTCATTAAATATTTTTCAAACAAATTGATAACCCCTTGTGTGTTAGAAAAGACAAATAAGAGGTCCAAATTTGCCTCTTACTACTCTTGAAACCTGAGGCAAGTCAGTTCTCTCAGTCATTTCCCCTATCTGTAAGACGGAGAACATGGTCACTCTTCCATTTAGCTAACAAGATTATTATTAGGACTGGCCACAGCAGCTCATGCCTGTAATCCCAGCACTTTGGGAGGCTGAAGTCGGTGGGTTACTCGAGGTCCAGAGTTCAAGACCAGCCTGAGCAACATGGCGAAACCCTGTCTCTACCAAAAAAAACCCCACAAAAATTAGCCAGGTGTGATAGCATGTGCCTGTGGTCCCAAGTACTTGGGAGGCTGAAGTGGGAGGATCACTTGAGTCTGGGAGGCAGAGGTTGCAGTGAGCCGAGATCGTACCACTGCACTTCCAGCAGCCTGGACTACAGAGTGAGACCCTGTCTCAAAAAAAAAAAAAAAAAAAAAAAAAAAGACTGTTATTAGGTCTGAAAAACCCCACATTGCATGAAAGGTAAGGTAGAGCAACTCTCACAGAAATACATTCAATATTCTTCTTTTGACATAGAGTAGCAGGCGTCCCCGAACTTTTTACACAGGGGGCCAGTTCACTGTCCCTCAGACTGTCGGAGGGCCGCCACATACTGTGCTCCTCTCACCACCAATGAAAGAGGTGCCCCTTCCTGAAGTGCGGTGGGGGGCCGGATAAATGGCCTCAGGGGGCCGCATGTGGCCCGCGGGGCCATAGTTTGGGGACACCTGGAGTAGAGTATCTTTCAATAGAAGGCCATAGAGGAGGCTGGTTCAGAAAGATAAATCCCTGCAAGGAGCAAACTGCCAGAGATGAGCAGTGAGTCGCCCACAATCAACTGAGGCAAAAGGCAGAGGAGGCAGGAAACATTATCAGATGGGAGAGAGGTCTGTGGCACGAATGCAAGTTCAGCCTTTTCCAAAACAGTGTGGGCTTCACAGTTAAATGTTTTGAATACTCTGCCATCTGGCAGTATGAGTTCCAAGCCAGCCTGGTTCCCAATGAATCCCCCTTCCGTGAGAGCATTTTAGCCATCTCACCACAGAGAATGGAAGAACTGGATTTCATTTCTACTCAGCAAACATTCTCACTCTCAGGGTCACAGCTAGGCAAACTGGCCAAGCTGCCAGCACCTGACTAGCACTGTCAAATTTCCCTTTTTCATTCTTTCCTCATCTTCCCTTAATCTGTGCTATGTGCTCTCCCCTTACTCACTTGTGAAACATTGTCTAGTAGTCATTTGCCTTCTAGTAAGAATTTGAACCCCTAAGTCTTTTATCCCAGTAACATTTTAAGCTCATTTATTAAGGTTTTGCGAAATGGTGTTAAGAAAAGTGAAGAAATTGTGAATGGGGTGGAGTGGGAGGAGGGAGGTCAGGTGGAGTTAGAGGAGATGTCACTCTTTCTGTCAGGGCCAAGGCACCTACTCTCTCCCATTGTAAAGTCTGTTCTTAAAATGATGTCAGTGGAGACTGCTTTGTGAAATACAATACTATATTGGAATACTCAGGAAAATGAATACTTTGCAGTACTGCGAGCTTTCTTTAAAACTCCAAAGATAGCCGGGCATGGTGGCTCATGCCTGTAATCCCAGCACTTTAGGAGGCTGAGGCGGGTGGATCAAAAGATCGAGGTCAAAAGATCGAGACCATCCTGGTCAATATGGTGAAACCCCGTCTCTACTAAAAATACAACAAATTAGCTGGACATGATGGCTCGTGCCTGTAATCCTAGCTACTCAGGAGGCTGAGGCAGGAGAATTGCCTGAACCCAGGAGGCGGAGGTTGCGGTGAGCCGAGATCACGCCATTGCACTCCAGCCTGGGTAACAAGAGCGAAACTCCGTCTCAAAAAAAAAAAAAAAAAAAAAAACTCCAAAGATCAAAATAAAATGCAAACTCTTCTTGCCTGGAGCCGCACAAGATCTGGCCCCTGCCCACCTCCACTGGGTCATCTTTACCACCCCCATTCCCTCTATTCTAGCCACACAGGGTTTCTTCCTGAGCAAACTAGGTTCACTTCTGCTTGGAAGATTTTGCACTTACTGTTATCTCCTGGAACACAACCTCACCTCATTCATGGGGGCCTCATGGGAATAGAGTTATGTGATAAAATTCAAGACATCTAGTAAAATTTGAATTTCAGATAAATGAGTAATTTTTTAACACATGTATGTCCCAAATATTGCATGGGACATATTGATACTAAGAAAAAAAAAAATTGTCATGGCCAATAGACATATGACAAATGCTCAACATCACTAATTATCAGGGAAATGCAAATCAAAACCACAGTGTGATACCACCTTACAAGAATGGCCATAATAAAATAAAAATTAAAAAATAATAGATGTTGGCAAGGATGTGGTGTAAAGGGAACACTTTTATACTGCTGGTGGGAATGTAAATTAGTACAACCACTAAAACTGGAGATTCCTTAAAGAACCAAAAGTAGAACTACCATTTGATCCAGCAATCCCACTACTGGGTATCTACCCAGGGGAAAGGAAGTCATTATATGAAAAAGACACTTGCACTTGCATGCTTATAGCAGCACAATTCACAATTGCAAAAATATGGAACCAGCCCAAATGCCCATCATTCTTTATCTAACTAGTGGATAAAGAAAATGTGGTATACAGGGGCTGGGTGCAGTGGTTCAATCTGTAATCCAGCACTTTAGAAGGCCATGGCAGGTGGATCACTTGAGTCAGGAGTTGGAGACCAGCCTGGCCAACATGGTGGAACCCCATCTCTACTAAAAATACAAAAATTAGCTGGGCGCAGTGGTCTGTGCCTGTAATCCCAGCTACTCAGGAGGCTCAGGCAGGAGAATGGCTTGAACCTGGGAGGCGGAGGTTGCGGTGAGCCAAGATGGCACCACTGTGCATACTTTAACCTGGGCAACAAAGCAATACTTCATCTCAAAAAAAAAAAAAAAAAAAAAAGAAAGAAAGAAAGAAAGAAAAGAAAATGTGGTATATATACCATGGAATCTTATCCAGCAATAAAAAGAATGAAATGTCATTCATAGCAATCTGGATGGAATTGGGGACCATTATTCTAAGTGAGGTAACTCAGGAATGGAAAACCAAACATTATGTGTTCTCACTCATAAGTGGGAGCTAAGCTACCAGGATGCAAAGGCAGAAGGATGATGCAATCGTCTTTGGGACCCTGGGGGAAGGGTGGGAGGGGATGAGTGATAAAATACTACACATTTGTACAGTGCTTGGGTGATGGTGCACCAGAATCTCAGAAATCACCACTAAAGAACTTATCCATGTAACCAAACATCTCCTGTTCCCCAAAAACCTATTGTAATTAAAAAAAAAGAAAAAGCAAGAAAACACCGTTTGTCATCTATCTAAAACTCAGATTTACCTAGGGATCCTGTAACTGTATTTGCTAACTCGGGTAGCCATACCTAAGAATCCTTTTCCAACCCCTCCTCCAGCTCCCTCACTCTCTCATCCTGCTTTACTTTCTTTCAGAACATAACCACCTGAAATTATTCGGTTGTTGTTAGCCTCACCTACTAGCCTGAGAGAAAGTTCCATGCAGACAGAAGTTTTATCTTTTTCCTGGCTATCTCTTTGACACCTGGAACATAGTGAATACAATTTTATATGAATGAATGCATGAATGAGCTTTATATATATACATTAGCTTTTCTTGCATCTTTTGCTCAAGGGAAAAAGCAAATCACTTCCCATATGAGCTTTTGTTCAAGGTTTTCTGCTCTTCTTCTCTTTAGCTTCCACGGTCTACTTCATCAGGCACTGGATGCCTTGCTAATGACTTCCACCTGCTTTTCTGGCAATGCCTGTCCTGCTGGGACCCTAAATTCCCCGATCACCTCCAACACTCCCCACCCCGGCACAGGTTTCACCTCTCTTCTCTGTTGCCGGGAATTACACACTGAACACTACTTTTGCTTAAGATTTTCAATGTAAGGGCTTGCAGAAGATAACTGTCCATTCTCCACACAATAATTTTATCAGATTATTTAGACGCAAATAAATTTATCGGACTGTTTCCTGGGAGTAGGTTTTGGTTTGGAGGAAGAAGAGTTGAGGAAAGCTCCCTAGCCCAGTGACTGCATTAAAACAGCTTTGGACAGAAAGAAAGGGTTCAGACAAATAAAATTAGGGATGAACTTCCACTTTGTCTGCACTGGCACCTTGTGTCTGCACCAACCCTCTTCAGCCCTGGCCGAATTAAGCATTATCTGCAGCCCTATCTCTATCCTTTCCCTTTACCATCGGCCCTCAAGAGGATGCTCCTGATCACGGCTTCAAACCTCTATTAGCAGCGGTTGGTTAGCGCAGTACAAAGGCATCTTTGCAAGAGACATTAGATTAGCATCTCTTTACTACTCTGAAAACCCAGGTGCAGAGAGAACCAGTGACCCAAGCTCAGCCCCAGGTTCCAGCTTGGGACTCAGGGTTCCTTCCCAGCAGTCTCCCAGACACTAACTGGAACACTAAATAAATCCCAAGTGATAAAGCATTGCAGTGGCTGAAAAATGAAGCTTGTATTCCTGTAACCCACTCAATTGTTCGTCTAGAACCTCCTGATTGATTTTGGTTTTCTTTGTGTGCAGCTTTGAATCCCTGTCTCATATTTGGGTCAGAGAATGGGAGGGCCACATGACTTGCTTTAAAATTAGCTTCGAAACTCATTGTATAACAGCTCTCGTTTTCACTAAATGGAATGATTTCTTGAGAGGACAAGCACAGCATTTGTAATAAGTCTACATAGTTGAGACACCATGGAGAAAAACCCTCTAGAGTCACTGAAACACTCAATGTTTCTACCTGTAAAATGGGGTGTAGATTTGGTTTGAAAGAAAATAAAGAATAACAAAATAAAAGTAACCACCTCATCCAGACCCCCCGCCTCCAACACACACACACACACACACACACACACACACACACACAGTCTTTGGGCTGGCCAGCAGATAGAGAACAATCTCTTCTAGTCCCCAAAAGGCAGGACAGAAATAGACAAGGAAAGAAACCCTTTCTGACTCATACTATTACCAGAGTCTAGACTTTGTGTTCTGATAGTTTAACGAGCTCAGAGAACATGTTTTAAGTCTTAAGAAAACACACTTATTTCTGAATAAAATTTCTCCTGGGAGAAAAAACTAACAAAAAATCATTCTGATCTCTGTCCTTCTCCAAAGACCGTTTCCCAAGATTTCTGATTTATTTGGCAATATCTGCAAATAAACCCGAATGACCCAGAGGTGAAACAGCCGCAAAGAACTGTATGTGACTAAGAATGGCTAAAATGTTTCTTTATAGCAAGGAAAATTTTCCCTTGGTCTCCTGAGTTAGAAAAATTGTTGATTATAATTTATGTATCACTTTTGAGGGGTGGTACAGAGCCGAGGGTTGAGGGAGCGAGTGAGTACTAAAAGATTTGAACCACCCTTTAAGGGGGAGGCCAAAGAACACAGAACTATCAGCCCGGAACTACCAAGAATAGGGCTTGTCTATAACAGCTGCAAATGTGACCAGGCAGCCAGGCTTCTGTGTGTGTTTCAAGGAGGTCTTGCCATCAGATAGATCTAGGTTCAGATCCCAGCGCAGCCACTCACTAGCCATGTGGCCTTGGGCAAGCTGCTTGCCCCATTTGGACCTCAATTTCCTCATCTGTAAATTGGGGTAAATAATCGTGCCAATCTTATGAGGCTGTTATGAGATTCAAATAGGATAATGCTTGTTAAAGGGCTTGGCAGAGGGCCTGGCACATCATCAGGCCCAGTAAATGCTCATGGTTATTAGTCATTATCATCAGCCCTGGTTTCCTGTAGCTGCAGTAACTAATTGCCACAAAATTGGTGCTTAAAACGACAGACATCTGTGATCTCACAGTGCCAGAGGCCAGAAATCCAACATCAAGCTCTTGGCAGGGTCTGTTCGCTCTGAAGGCTATGAATGCCTTCTTGCCTCCTCTAGCTTCTGATGATGTCATAACTTGACTGTCATTCTTGGCCTGTGCCTGCATCGCTCCCCTCTCTGCCCCTACCCTTCTCCTCCTGTCTGTCTCTTATAAAAGCACTTGCCATTGAAGTCAGGGCCCACGCAGATAATCCAGCATGAGCTTATTTTAAGATTCCTAATTTAACACATCTGCAAAGGCTCTTTTTCCAAAAAAGGTTGTATTTGTAAGTTCCAGGGATTCAAGTGTGGACATTCTAATAGAAGACACCATCCAACCCACGACAGTAATATTTGTATGGTGATTTAGCAAGAAGTGCAGCATTGGCCTTAAAGGACCGGGGTAGAGGGGTCCTGGGCCCACATTTTAGAAGGTCCTCGGTCACTTCACATCCACCATTGGCTCAGTGCAACTTGTAACCCTGAACAGCACTCACGACTAACATATTTAGATCCCTGGGGACCTCTTCATCTTTTGCCCTGTGTTCTCCAAACAAAAGGTGACGACATTCAAAGCTGTGAAGGTTTGTAGGTTGTTACTTCTGCTGAAATCAGACACAGATACTGCCTTGGGGAGTGAGGAGGGTTGGGATAATGGGAGATCCTTGGTAAGAGTAGAGGCAATTAGCTCTCCAAAATCTTCCTCTCAGCCTGAATGCAAGAGTCTTGTTTCCCTTCGTGTTACGATGTAAGACTCTGAAATTACTCATGAATTAGCACAATATTCCTAACAGTTTATGTTAGTCTTAAGCATGCGTATATGTAGTTTGCACATGTAAGCATGAAACGTGATAGCACAAAACTAGGTAGAGATTTTTAAGATAGTATAAGAAATCTTGAAAATCATTATATAAATGATAGCAATTTATGGGATGAAATGAAACTATTTTGTGATAGTCCCTGTGATAATGGCAATATACCATATGCAACCCAATTATAATGATTGACATAAAATTCATGATTCATTTCCAAATTGAAGGGTTGCCTTAAGAATTTTAATGACAATTGCAATTGCTACTGCCTCTGCAGAGCAGTTTCTCTAAATGGAAATTGGAAAAAATGAAAAGAAAAACGGATTCAGAAAGGTAATCTAATTAGGTATTACTGTCAATAGAATACAAATTATGTGAAAATATTGAGTATAACAACATAATTGTAATTTTTCTGAAATGAAAGCAAGAAACATTAATTTTATGGATAAATTTATAATGCATGAATTGTATATGTCTTTATTATTCATTCAAACATGTCAGCCCATTAACAGAACACCTACAGGTGTGTAATAATGAAGTCCAGCTAGTTCTTCTTGTTTTTGCCAACTTTCAGTCATATAAAAACCATAAATTTCACTTCCCCCACTTTTTTTTTTTTTTTTTTTTTTTGCTATGAAAGTATATTTGCCAAGGTACAAGCATGGAAGGAAGTTTATTTAAATACTAGACATTTGCTGGGTGCAGTGGCTAATACCTGTAATCTCAGCATTTTGGAAGGCTTAGGTGAGAGGATTGTTTAAACCCAGGAGGTCAAGGCTGGAATGAGCCATGATTTCACCACTGCACTCCAGCCCAGGCTACAGAGCAAAACCCTGTCTCAAAAGAAACAAAGTTAGATGTTTGATGTGTAGGCCTCCATTCATACTCTTGCCCTCTGTGACTCTGCAATGTTAGGGTTAGTCTGACTCTGTGATTCAAGGTCTCCATCTATCACCCATAGACACATCTGCACTTAATGATCATTTTCTTGACTTAGAATCCTTCTTTGTTCTTTGGCTGCATGAGACACTCCTTGCCTATGTAAAAAGAGGGTTAACATGTCTAGTCTCTCAAGGTTATCAGAGGAAGATTTTTCTGCAACATCCAGTGCATAGGAATTTACACTTTATTTACTTTATAGAACACATGTCCTGAACTAGATTTACTTTATAGAAAACATGTCCTGAACTAGATGCATTTAACAGCCATGGGCCATTAGTGTTTGAACCTTGGAAGGAATTTTAGAGGTCTGCCCTCACTTGCAAAAGTGCAGTGTTCTTGTTTATCACCTAGGTCCTAAATTTATGAATGAATAGGCTCATCAGGCCAGATGCACAGAAGCAACCAGCCATAGTCTCTCCTAGATGTCCATTTTGCTTCTTTCTCCTTTAGAATATTCTTTATTTTTTGAGACGGAGTCTTGCTCTGTTGCCAGGCTGAAGTGCAGTGGCATGATCTCGGCTCACTGCAACCTCCAACTCCCTAGTTAAAGCGATTCTCCTGCCTCAGCCTCCCAAGTAGCTGGGACTACAGACACACACCACCACGCCCAGCTAATTTTTGTATCTTTAGTAGAGATGGGGTTGCACCATGTTGACCAGGATAGTCTCAATCTCCTGACTACCGCGCCTGGTCCTTTAGAATATTCTTATTCTTTTTTTTTTTTTTTTTTTTTTTGGAGACAGAGTTTCGCTCTTGTTACCCAGGCTGGAGTGCAATGGCACGATCTCGGCTCACCGCAACCTCCGCCTCCTGGGTTCAAGCAATTCTCCTGCCTCAGCCTCCTGAGTAGCTGGGATTACAGGCACGCGCCACCATGCCCAGCTAATTTTTGTATTTTTAGTAGAGACGGGGTTTCACCATGTTGACCAGGATGGTCTCGATCTCTTGACCTCGTGATCCACCCGCCTCGGCCTCCCAAAGTGCTGGGATTACAGGCTTGAGCCACCGCGCCGGCCAGAATATTCTTATTCTTAAATCACCTTACAGTCATTCCTACAGAATCAGTTGCCTTTGTTTCTAACCATGCATGTCTTGTACTAAAACTCTGATCCTGCTGGTGAGAAAGTTTAGTACCTCTCAGAGTTCGGGGGCCCCATTGTCAGGTCTGCCTCCCAAGGTTTACATGCGTGAGCCTCTGCCTCACAGGCTACGTAAGATGCAGTGTGCATGGTGGAGGCTTGCCCCAACAGGAATTCTGCAGGTACTCACTGTCAGGGAGCTGACCTGCAACTCTTGTGCTCCAGCTAGGACTGGAGATAAGGCGCCATCCACTCTCCTAGCCTAGCCTCACTCCTGATCCTCCCTGAGGGGACATTCTTTCCTAACTCATCCAGCCAGAGAAGCACCTTTTCTAATTCTTATGTAAGTCTCGTAAAGGTGCTTGTAAAAACTGGAGGTGGCCCTGCTTGCATCCACGTCTCTCCATCATCCTCGTTTCCTCCCTCCTCTACGAATCAGGGGTCAGGAGGACAGACCGAGAACCTAGATGAAGTGAAAAACCATGTAAGATAATAGGTTCCGAGCTGTTAGTATTACAAGCAAGCATATCACCTGCCCAGGTGGACTGCCTTTTGAAACTTGTGCTTAAATAACATGGAAAACAACCAGAGTGCGACCCCTGAACCAATCAGACTTGAGCTCTTCTGACCTGGAGCCTGCCCCGACCAAGTTACAGACCAGTATGCAAATTAGCTAGATGCTCTTGGTGGCTCCCTGCCAGTCCTCCAGCTCCAGCAAGAGACCCCTTACAAAGTTCCCGTGGTTTTTGTGTCCTTGCAGCCTCAAAGACTCTCTAGGCTTGCAGGCTCCCCGTTTTGGGGTGTTGTACCCCCTTGCCTATTCTTTCAGTCTACACCAGTGGTTCCCAACTGGGGTGATTTCTGTCTCCAGGGACATTTGACAAGGCCTGGAGACATATTTTTTTGTTGTTGTCACATCCTGGGAAGGGGGTGCTACTGCATCAGATGTGTGGAGTCCAGGGATGCTGTTAACCTGTCTGCAATGCATGGGACACACCCATAAAACAAAAAATTGTGTGGTTCACAGTGTCAATGGGACCAGGACTGAGAAATCCTCATTGCAATCCCCCCTGCCTGGATCCTTTTACTTTTATAGTGATTCTTAACTATTTTATCGACCCTTAGACTAATACTTCACCATCCCTTGTCCCGAGCCTCATTCTCACCTAGATGTAGGTGTAACTTTCCTTTTTGTTCCACACCTTGAAGCCACTAAGCAAAGGTAAGGCTGCCCTCACCTCACCAGCTTCCCGTACATTCTTCAAACACTGGAGCTCTGCAATTATTTCAGGCCATTCTGTGGCTCTTCCTACCACCTCCACACCTGAAAGTCAAGCAAGGCCTGTAGGATCAATCTGGTTAATGCTGATAACATTCTTGGTTTTTAAATAGTGTGATTTTAGCCGGGCGTGGTGGCTCACGCCTATAATCCCAACACTCTGGGAGGCTGAGGTGGGCAGATCACTTGAGGTTGAGAGTTCGAGACCTGTCTAACCAACATGGAGAAACTGTCTCTACTAAAAATGCACCCAAAATTAGTGTGGTGGCACATGCCTATAATCCCAGCTACTCAGGAGGCTGAGGCAGGAGAATTGCTTGAACCTGGGAGGTGGATGTTGCGGTAAGCCAAGATCACGTCATTGCAGCCTGGATGACAAGCAAAACTCCATCTCAAAAAAAAAAAAGTGTGATTTTAGACTTTTAGTTCTATTGGTGAAGGTACAGTATATAATAGAAACTGCAACAATTTCATACTAAACCTTTGCCCTTTGCTCTGGCTCTTAAAGGATTCACGTGTTTCCAGCTTTTAACTAGTGTTGTCCAACTTTTGCTTCTGTTGTAATTTATCTCCTTTCTTGGGTTTTTTTCCTTTTCTTACATCGACCTTCTCTACGTCTTTGTGCTGCTCGCCTCACATACTCTTAAGCCTAATTTGAATTTGTTGTTTTAGTCTTTAGTTTCTCCATGCTGTTTCTACTTCTTTAAACAATAGATTTCATCTGAATGGTAGGCAGAATACCAGGAGTCCAAGATGTCCGTGTCCTAATCCTAGAACTTGTAGATATGTTACCTTATATGGCAAAGGGGACTTTGCAGATGTGATGAGATGGGGGGATTATCCTGAATTATCTGGGTGAGCTCAATCTAATGCAGGCATCCCCAAACTACAGCCCACGGGCCGCATGTGGCCCCCTGAGGCCATTTATCTGGCCCCCCGCCGCACTTCAGAAAGGGGCACCTCTTTCACTGGTGGTCAGTGAGAGGAGCACAGTATGTGGCGGCCCTCCAACAGTCTGAGGGACAGTGAACTGGCCCCCTGTGTAAAAAGTTTGAGGACGCCTGATCTAATGCATGAGCCCTTAAAAGGGGAGAACCAGGCCAGGTACAGTGGCTCGCACCTGTAATCCCAGCACTTTGGGAGGCTGAGGCGGGCAGATCACCTGAGGTCAGGGGTTCGAGACCAGCCTGGCCAACATGGTGAAACCCCATCTCTACTGAAAATACAAAAATTAGCCAGGCACGGTGGCTCACGCCTGTAATTCCAGCTACTCAGGAGCCTGAGGCAGGAGAATTGCTTGAATCTGGGAAGCAGAGGTTGCAGTGAACCAAGATCATGCCATTGCCCATTGCACTCTAGCCTGGGCAACAAAAGCAAAACTCCATCTCAAAAAAAAAAGAGAGAGAGACAGAGAGAGAGAGAACTGTTCCCAGCTGTGGTCAGAGACGTAGATGTGGCCATGGAAGCTTTGTTGGAGATGCAATGTTGAGGGCTTTGAAGATGGGGAGAAGAAGCCATGAGCCAAGGACTGTGGACAGCCTCTAGAAACCGGAAAAGGGAAGAGAATGGATTCTTCCCTACAGCCTCCAGAAAAGAATACAGCCTTGCTGCCAGCTTGGTTTCACATCAGTGAGACCATGTTGGACTTCAGACCTCCAGAACTGTACAATGATAAATTTGTTGTCATTTTTTTAAGCCACCCAGTTTGTGGTCACTTATTAGAGCAGCAACAGAAAACCAATGCATTCTCACAGCTTTAATCCTCCACTAAGGTATTTTTCCTCCCAAAACTATTCTTGACTTCTAAAAGACTTTTAATTTTTTTTTTTTTTTTTTTTTTTTGAGATAGAGTTTCACTCTGTTGCCCAACGGGAGTGCATCTATCCTCTGTCTCCCATTACCAAAGATTTATTCAGACATCCTTTCTTGTTCTTTCTAGGAGCTGTGAAGCTGCAGAATTTTGGTTTGTTGGGATGCATCCTGGTGTTCACCTACAGATGTTGTTTTGCAGGTAAGAACAGGAGACTCTGGTCAGGTGCAGTGGCTCATGCCTGTAATCCCAGCACTTTGGGAGGCCAAGGCACGCAGATCACCAGAGGTCAGGAGTGCAAGACCAGCCTGGCCAATCTACTAAAAATACAAAATTTAGCCAGGTGTTGTGGCTGTAATCCCATCTAGTCTGGAGGCTGAGACAGGAGAATCGCTTGAACCCTGGAGGCAAAGGTTGCAGTGAGCTGAGATCACACCACTGACCTCCAGCCTGGGCCACAGAGCAAGACTCTTGTCTCAAAAAAAAAAAAAAGAAAAGAAAATAAAAGAAAAGAAAAAAACAAACAGGAGACGCTAGAGAAGCCACCAGGCCTGTCAAGGTTTCATGGTTCTCAGATGGCAGACTAGCACCACACTCCATGCTCTGACTCACAAACTGGTTCTATTTTCATTTCCTTCCCCTTAAAAAAGTAGAACTATCTCATTGGTTTAAGCAGAACATATTTGGCTTTTTTTTCTCATAAGGAGTCTTAGAAAACACACTGATAGTTGACACTGTCTCTATCAAGGTTTCGTGGCAAAAATGTCCATGGAATGTAGTTCAGGGAGCTTCAGAAAATTTTTAAAAAGCTTCTGTGGTCAAATAAGCTTGGAAAATGCAGCATGTTTATTCCTGCCTTGGAATGCTATCACATACAAAAGCTTAACAACTCAGAAATCTAGGCCGGGCACCATGGCTCACGCCTATAATCCCAGCACTTTGGGAGGCCGAGGCGGGTGGATCACGAGGTCAAGAGATCGAGACCATCCTGGTCAAAATGGTGAAACCCCGTCTCTACTAAAAATACAAAAATTAGCTGGGCATGGTGCTGCACGCCTGTAGTCCCAGCTACTTGGGAGGCTGAGGCAGGAGAATTGCTTGAACCCAGGAGATGGAGGTTGCGGTGAGCCAAGATCACACCATTGCACTCCAGCCTGGGTAACAAGAGCGAAACTCCGTCTCAAAAAACAAACAAACAAACAAACAAAAAAAACTCAGAAATCTATAGTAAAGAAGTTCTACTTCAGAGTTTTCCCGTTTCATAGAACACCCATTAACAGGAGGCAAGAAACGCTAGTATAGAAGTGGCTTCGTGTCTTTTCTGTCGCTTTCACTTGTTGCATGGCTGGTTTAGCACCGTAGGTGGCTCTGGCCTGAGTACGTGATGCGACCCCTTGGGAGTTGAGCAGGTGAATGCATCCCAGAGCCTGCTGGTTACCAGCCGTTCTTCCTTCCTCATCATCAGAACCCCATTTTATGTGGGTCAGTGAGTGCTGAGGCTGCCTTTAAGTGAGATGTGGCCATGTGACATGGTTCTTATCAATGAGATGGGAACAGAAGTCTATAGAGGGGCTTTCAGAAAAGCTTTCACATGCATTTCTTCTTCATCATTCATTTTCCCACCTAGAGTGCAGAGGCAATACATGGAGATGCAACAGCCATCTTGTGACCATGAGAACAAGGGTCGTTTACCAAGGATGACATAAGAGAAAGCTAGTAAGAGCCTTGACCCCTGATGAGGTAAAGTCATTTCACCAGCCTAGGACAGCTTCTAGTCTTCTTGGGAATGTGAGAAGAACAAACTGTTATTTGCTGAAGCTCTTATAGGTAAGTTTTTGCTCCATGTAGCCAAACATTTTTCTAACAAAAATAGTATTTTAATGTGTATTCCTGAGTATCACATAATTTTGCTCTGTAGATGTCGTATTGGCTTTCTTTATAAATGGCAATTTCTGGCCAGGCGTGGTGGCTCACGCCTATAATCCCAGCACTTTGGGAGGCTGAGGTGGGTGGATCACTTGAGGTCAGGAGTTCAAGACCAGCCTGGCCAATGTGGTGAAACCCTGCCTCTACTAAAAATACAAAAAATAATTAGCCAGGTGTGGTGGTGCATGCCTGTAATCCTAGCTACTTCAGAGGCTGAGGCAGGAGAATCACTTGAACCTGGGAGGTGGAAGTTGCAGTGAGCCGAGATGGCACCATTACACTCCAGCCTGAGCAACAAGAATGAAACTCTGTCTCACAAAAAAGAAGGAAAGAAAGAAAAAGAAGGAAAGAAAGAAAGAAAGAAAGAAAGAAAGAAAGAAAGAAAGAGACAATTACTGGGTAGGGTCTAAAGTTTACAAAGCAGGCCAGCAACAGCATCAAGTCACCCAAGTCAGTGGTTCTCAATGTGATGCCCAGACTAGTAGCCTCAGCACCACCTGGGAATGTATTAGAAATGCACATCCTCAGACTTCACCCTAGACCTGCAGAACCTGAGACTCCAGGGGTGTGGCCCAGTGACTTGTGTTTTAGCAAGCCCTCCTGGTGCTCCTTATATACTAACTGAACTTAGTTACACTTTCAACCTCAATGAATTTGTAAACCCAAGCAAGGTAAAACACTTTGAATGAAATAGTTGAGCTTGAACAGCAAGACTCATGCCCACTGCTAACCACAGAGCACAAGCTTTGTGAGACAAGGTGTCTGGCTTTGCCTTGGCAATTCAAACTAAGATAGAAGTACTATAAAGGTAACGGTGACAGAAAAGGAAGCCGCCACCACTTAGAGAGTGTGGTTAATCATGGTTCATGTCAAGGTACCAAGAGGCCAGTGTTGCAATTCTCTCCTTCCCTCTCCTCTCCCCTCCCCTCCCCTATTCTCCTCCTCTCCTCTCCTCTCTTTTTGATGGAGTCTAACTCTGTCGCCCAGGCTGAAGTGCAGTGGTGTGATCTCAGCTCACTGCAAATTTTGCCACCTGGACTCAAGCAATTCTCCTGCTTCAGCCTCCTGAATAGCTGGGATTACAGGTGTGTGCTACCATACCCGGCTAATTTTTTACTTTTAGTAGAGATGGGGTTTTACCATGTTGGCCAGGCAGGAGTCTCAAACTTCTGACCTCAAGTGATCTGCCAGCCTTGGCCTCCCAAAGTGCTGGGATAATAGGAGTGAGCCACTGCGCCCAGCCAGTACTGCAATTTTCAGAGGAAGCTTTCACTTTACCTTTTTGTAATAACATACTGTTTCCTTGCCTCCAACTTGGTTCACAGGGCAATTAGAGTATATATATATATATACAGGATTTCTACAGGTCTCAGCAATTTGAGAATTTGCAAATGTGCATAAGAGTAAAGGCAGGGTAAGGGTATGATTAGAAATGCTCGGTGTGGCTGGAAATGTCATGAGCATGCTTCACTCTCACTCTCAACTTGAGATCTCCAAACTCACTCTCCTCCATCCCAAGGTATCTGCTTTCTCCCTTCTATTAGGCAACCAACCATTACTGAGCACTCTCGATTTTCCAAAGAAGGTGCTCATATATTTTTGGTGAATCCATGAAACCAGTATTTGTAGTGGATGTCTGCTGTAATCCCAGAAGCAGAAGGGGCCCAATTTTCCTTTCCCCACTCTCCCCACACGGTGGAAGCTTCAGGGCACGAGGCGGCTGAGAGTTACTCAAAAGCCGGGGTGCTGAGTGTTTAGCTCTGGCCACAATATCTGGTGGCCAGCACAGCTGATGTCAACACCAGTTTCTCAACTGGCCAATCCCGAGGCTTCGCCCTGTATGACTTTCCCTGCTTCCTGAGTTTCCTTAGGTTCTGCTAAGCCTGGTTCTATAGCCTTCCTAGACTTCTATTGTGTGAATTGTCCAAAATGGATCCAATACATTTCTCTTTTGCCTAAGCAAGCCAGAGGCATTTTGTATTTGCTTTCAACTTAAAAGTCAGAGTAACACAATGTTATTGCCATCTTTTTGAAGTGAAGAAACGGATACTCGGAGGTTAAGGAACTTGCCAGATGTGCAGTACCCAGCCTCCAAGATGGCCCCCAGTGAGCCATACCTCTTAGGTACTTATGTCTTTGCATGGTCTTCCCCATGTTGAATTAGGACCGGTCTGTGTAGAGTTCAGCAGAGACGACATGTGACTTCTGAATCGAAGAGCATAAAGGACATTGCAGCATCTGCTTTTCTCTCTTGGATTGCTTACTCTGGGCAAAGCCAGCACCATGCTGTGAGAATGTATTTACCATGTCTTTTTTTTTTTTTTTTTTCCATTTATATGCCCCTCCCAGGACTAGCCAGTTTTTAGAAATAAAAAACAACTGTGAGGATGCTTTACAAATGTAAAACAATCAATCCAGAACCCACACACCGCCACTTGTTTCATGGGCTCTCACACTCCAGGCCACTGTCCACCTCCCCTAATCACCCCAGGAGTAGGAACTAGAGAACTCGAGATAGTCAGTATGCCCCAGAGCATGCTGCAGTGATTCAAACTATTCAGTCCTAAGCCGGATCACCCTCCCTCACTCATTCCTTCCCACAGAAACCACAATAAAAATGTGTGCCCTGTTTTCACTGTGCTTCCTCTCTGCCTCCTGACTGACCCTGGCATTTCCCCATGTGGCCCCATGGTGTGACACACCACTTCCTCTTGAGATCTGTGAGCATAACAAACAATCTTTTTATTAGTAGTCACTCCTGATCCGATCGTCTTGCCACACCTAGATAATAGTAAAACCTATGTTTTATTTTATTTTTTTGTTTTGTTTTTAGTATCTAATTTATTGTATATTGTATAACATAATGGGAATGTACTTTTTTTCTTTGTTCTTTTTTCTTTTTCTTTTTTATTATACTTTAAGTTCTAGGGTACATGTGCAGAACGTGCAGGTTTGTTACATAGGTATACACAGGCCATGGTGGTTTGCTGCATCCATTCCCCCATCATCTACATTACATATTTCTCCTAATGTTATCTCTCCCCAGTCCCCCTACCCCCTGCCATTCCTCGCCTGCCCCCTCCACCCTCTGACAGGCCCTGATGTGTGATGTTCCCCTTCCTGTGTCCATGTGTTCTCATCATTCAACACCCACTTATGAATGAGAACATGCAGTAAAATATATATTTTAAAACAGAGGACACTCAAGTACCATGTGGTGAAGCCCATATGGAGAGGAACTGAGGCCTCCCACCACAGCCAACCCCCATTGGCCAGCCAAGCGAGTGAGCCTCCTTGGAATCAGATCCACCAGCCCCAGCTGAACCTTCATTTTATGGCAGCCCTAGCCCATACCCATCTGCAATCTCATGAGAGGAGAGAATCTAAGCCAGGCTGCCCATTCGAGCTGCTGCAAAATTTGCAACCTGCAGAGACTGAGAGACAATACATGCTTATTGTTATTTTAAGCCACTAAATTTTGGAGTAATTTGTTCCTCAGTACTTGATTCTAAGTGGAGGAACTGATTCCTCCATTAATCCCATTTGGGGCTTTCCTGTGGCCTCTCCCGTGTGCCAGCATGAGAAATAGCAAGATATTTTGGGCTTCTGACTCAAACGGTAAGAAAAAAATTGTAATTTCACAAAACAAGGATTCAACAGGTAGAGAGCATCCAGGGTTGATTAACAAAGCGGCCCAGTAATCTCACTCAGGCCCCAGGTGATTCTCTTCATTTCTCTGCTCAGCCAGGCTCACTCACCCTGTCAGCGGATCGTTCTCTTTTTCAAAAGATGGCAGCATCATTCCAAGCATCTCATACCGACGGGACAGTGTGAGTTTTCCCAGAAGCCTCTTAACCGACTTACTCCCCACTAGCCAGAATTGCAGTATACGGCCATACCTAAGACAAACACTGGTAAGTAGACTGGCAGAAGGAATGCAGTGATTGGCTTAGACTGATTACCCATGGGAGCACAGTGATTGGCTTAGACCAATTACCAGTGGAGCTAAGCGACTGGTTTTCCTCTGGGGCTGAAGCTTGGAAGTTCTTCACTTTATCACATAGGGCTGGGGACACCCTTCAGCAAAATCCACGTTCTGGCAACAAGGAAAATCTATGTACAAGGGTTGGGTAATGAATGATTTAGGTAATTTATCTTCTATATAAGCCATTAAAGGGCCAGCTGTACTAGCAAGAAGGGCAATAGAGGCCCAGAGAAGGTGTCGGGAAAGCAGAAGAAAGAGTCGGGAAGGTAGGTCAGGGTCAGTTGGAGGGCCTTGGGTTTTACACAGAACGAATAACCTTAATGAGTCACTCCTTAAACCACTGTTTCCTCACACCATTCTCCCTCCCGAGGATGGATTATGCACCTGCTCGCACATCTGACTGTTGCTTTATATCACCAGTTTGGGTCAGGGTGACATGACCCAGCTGCCTCCAGAAGCCTCCCAGCCAATGGACCCAGAGCCGGCTGTGGGCAAATCAGTCAGCTGGTGGCTACCGATTGGAATTCATCCACATTCTCAAGGTGGAGGACAGCAGGAGATGTGTGCAGCCTCCTCCCCTATGACGGGGATGCTACTTGTTTAAATGGTGATTGGTGAGGCCAAAAACACTTGGCCTCCTTTATCTGGATATAGAATAATCCAGCACAAATAGATCAGTAGTAGTAATACAGCAGCAATAGCAGCCCAACTCTTTTATTTTGTAGACGTAGGAAACAAGTTCATGTTGAAGTGACTCGGCCAGAGTCACAAAGGCCAAACCAGAGCTAAGACTGAGTCTTAAGTCTCCTTGCTTTGATTCTCTTTCTCCTTATACTTGTAGGAAGAGTTTCTACGCTAAATGTACGCCAGACCTATAACATCATTTTTCTGCAACACAAAACTGCTTTAGGTAAGTGTTCTAACAGTTCCTCGTGTTCATTTTACATGTACACATTATGTTTGATATGGAGACTTTTGTTTTTAATGTTGTATAATTAGACTTGGAAGTTCCACCCTTAAAACTTTTTATCTGTTGTGTATCAAAACAGGCCAAGATTCCAGCTAATAATATTTTCAACCGATTTTGTCAATCTCCAATAAATTACATAGAAAATTGTCAAAAGTAATTCCTTTCCAGTGACAGCAGAAATCAGGGACTTCAAGTCTCCCGTTCAAGTTCACTAGACTCACTACTTAAAAGGGAATAGAATAAGCTCCCTGAGATGATCTTTCTGAATGAACTCGTTTCTGTCTGCCAACTGACTTGCAGAACTGATTGTGTAATTGAAGCAGATCCACATGACTCGGTGCAGTGGGAATAGCCCAGCAGTTTTGAATTCTTAGATGATTTTCGTTTTTTTTTTTTTCTTGGTTTGTTCGAAGAGATCAAAAGGAAGCTCTATCGCTGTGTGATAAGTGTGCCTCTGTCACTGTTTTCCATACCTTTCCCTTGCAAGATCCATTATAACTTTGGAAATGTGGTGAAATGTGTCTTATCGAACTCTATTAAAGACTAAATCTGGTAAGGGTTAGTCTAGGCGTGTGTGCGTATGCACACACAAGCATGCGTGCCTGCATGTATGCTAGGAGTGGGTAGAGTGGAGAAAGGAAATAAATTTAGGGGTTGCAATTGTAGCACTTGGTACAAAACAAGGATGTTTTGCACACATCTACAGTAAATATGATCTTCGTTATTTTTAGTCACATTATTGCTATACCCAGAAAAATCGTTTTAAAAGCTTTCGAAGGTTAAAGAAATGATTCACAGCAGATCATCAGAATCCAAGTTGGCAATCTGTTCAGTAACCATCGTTACTTTTCTCACTAATGTTCAGGTTGCCAACTTGCTATCAGGAAAACATTCTTAGTCAAGCAAATGATTTAAGATTTATTTGTCCTCACCCACTTTCGCACACAAGTGAATAAGCTAATGTGGGCTGGAAGCAAGATTAGAAACAAACTCTGATTAAACCATTCATTCACCAAATGTACATTAAACACTTGCTATGTGACGGGTTTTGTATCATGAGAAAAGAAACAGTAAACAGGAGCCTGGGTGCAGCTGCTTACACCTATAATCCCAGCACTTTGGGAGGCTGAGGTGGGCAGATTACCTGAGGTCAGGAGTTCAAGACCAGCCTGACCAACATGGTGAAACCCTATTGCTACTAAAAATACAAAAAATAGCCAGGTGTGGTGGCACATGTATGTAATCTCAGCTACTTGGAAGGCTGAGGCAGGATAATTGCTTGAACCCGGGAGGTGGAGGTTGCAGTGAGCCAAAATCGCGCCACTGCACTCCAGCCTGGGCAACAGAGCAAGACTCCCTCTCAACAACAACAAGAAAAAGAAACAGTAAACAGGAAAAGACAAAGGGTTTCCATTCAGTCGAACCCTGTGGTGGAGGCCTGGCCAGCATGCATGGGCACAGACTGGAGAGGCACCAGTCCTGATATGAGCAAGGAGACAATCCAGGAAGGCCTTCAGGAGGAGGTGATGTTAGAATTAAATGTGGAAGGACAGGTGAGGGTAGACAGACATGGAGGTAAAAGGAACAGGAGAAAGAAAGGCTTGAAAGTATGAGGAGGGAGTATGCATGTCAAGGACCTCACGGTTAACATGGTGGCAGGGGGCGGGGGACATCAGCGGGGAGTAAGGGAGTGAGAAGGATGGAGGCAGAGTGTGGGGGGCTCATGCAGGGCTGGGTTGGCTTTGCCAGGAGATCAGACTAAATCCTAATAGCCGTGAGAGCAACTGTAGGAATCATTCCAAGCTAATTGGATTTACTTGGGTTTACTGGAGGAGGGAGGAGGCTATTTGTGTGTTTGTTTAATCCTGTTTGGACAAGCTTTAAGCTTAGTAAAGGACTATACAATATCCTTCATGTTGAAAGAGCCAATATATATGTCATCCATTAATGCAACATTCTCATTATTCAGGGAGTGCATTCAGAGAAATATATTCTCCACAAATATTTCCTTCCTCTGTAACATCTAGGCAGAGGTGGGCAAGAGCAGATAAAAGAGATGGCAAACTTGGCTGGCTTTCTTTATATCCCTCAAGGCCTCACCACTGATACACTGTCTTTGAGTATTTCACACCAACTCTTTTCATCAAGGTCTTAACAACCATTGTGTCAACATGTGACCTTATAAACTGTACACAAAGATCCTTTTTGGGACAATGTGATCATGGAAGAGAAATCTTTCCCCTTGCCTCCTTCTCCCTCCTCAGTTGTGCTTCTGCCTGAAGTCATCTGTGTTTCAGAGATTAAAACGGTGTTCTTTAGGTTTTAGCCACCAGTTTTTATTTGCATGAGCCACACCAAAGAAACTGAGAAATTCCTTTTGTGGCTTGACTACTTGGAACTTTGAAAACAATTAACAGTCAGATTCTCAGTCAGATTCAGATTTCCTTCAAAACCTGCTTTAGGTCACCTCCCCGCGCGACGAAGACACTGAGGCCCAGAGAGGTTAAGTGACTCAGCCAAGGTCAAACAGCTATCTAGGAGCCATGTCCACTTTGTTCCCCTCACTCTTCCCTTGTGTGACTGAGACACTGTGGTTTAATCTGGATCAACCACGTGTGGAAGGGACAGCTGCAGCAGCAGGAACAGCAGCATCAGGCCTTGCTCCAAAGCATCGCAGAGAAAGACAACAACCTGGTTCCTATTGGCAAGCCAGCATCAGAGCATTATGATGAGGAGGAAGAAGAGGATGATGAAGAGGATGAGGACAGTGAAGAGGACTGAGAGGATGATGAGGACGTGCAGGACATGGATGAGATGAATGACTACAGTGAGTCACCTGATGACAGAGAGGTCAATGAGGTGGACATGGATCAGGACCAGTGGATGATCTGGGTAGACAAGGCCGAGTGGCCTCAGGGAGATTCCAGGCCAGCCCAACCTACCCTGCATCCCAACCCCCAACCCCTGCCCACAGAACCAGCTGATGGCCCCAGTGCCTGAAAGTGCCCTTGGGCACCTCCTCAGCTGCTGCCAGGATCTGGTCTCCGTGGCCCCTCTCAGGCCATCAGTCTGCACTTGAAATCCCCAGAGCCTGAGCCTCACTTCACCTTCCTGGCCAGTACCTCACCCCTTGGTTGCCAGGTCTGATTTCTTTCCAAGTTTCTTTAATAAAGACAAAGGAGTGATTTTAAAAAAACAAAGAAAAACAAAACAAAACAAAAAACCCTGCTTTAGATAACCGAAGGATAAGACATGCTTATTTAAAACTTTAAACTTATTATCCTCTCCATAGAGACAGCACCAGGGCAAGTGAGAGCCGGACGGGCACTGGGCAACTCTGCCTCACTGAGGAAAAATAACCAACGTGGGCAAAGGAGATCCTAAGAAGCCAAGAGGCAAAATGTCATCATATGCATTTTTTGTGCAAACTTGTCTAGAGGGGCATAAGAAGAAGGTGCTTCAGTCAGTTTCTCAGAGTTTTCCAAGAAGTCCTCAGAGAGGTGCAACACCATGTCTGCTAAAGAGAAAGGAAAATTTGAAGATACAACAAAGGTGGACAAGGCCCGCGGTGAAAGAGAAATGAAAACCGTTCTCTCTCCTACAGGGGAGACGAAAAAGAAGTTCAAGGATCCTGAGGCCCCCAAGAGGCCTCCTTCAGCCTTGTTTCTGTCCTGTTCTGAGTATTGCCCAAAAGTTACAGGAGAACATCCTGGCCTGTCCATTGGTGATGCTTGGAAAAGAAGCTGAGAGAGACGTGGAATGACATTGCTGCAGAGACAAGCAGCCGCGAAACTGAAAGAAGAATACAGAGGATCTTGCTGCATATCGAGCTAAAGGAAAGCCTGATGCAGCAAAAAAGGGAGTGGTCAAGGCCGAAAAAAAGAAAAACAGGAGGAAGCTGAGGAAAATGAAGAGGATGAGGAGGAAGAAGATGAAGATGGTGATCATGAATAAGCTGGTTCTCGAAGTTTTTTTTCTTGTCTATAAAGCATTTAACCCCCCTATACACAACTCACTGCTTTTAAAGAAAAAAATTGAAATGTAAGGCTGTATAAAATTTGTTTTTAAACTGTACAGTGTCTTTTTATGTAATTAACATACTACTGAAATGTGTCTTTAGATAGCCCCGTCCTAGTGGATTCTCTTCTCTTTTTTTTTGAGACGGAGTCTCAGTCTGTCACCCAGGTTGGAGTACAGTGGCACAATCTTGACTCACTGCAACCCTCTGCTTCCCGGGTTCAAGAGATTCTACTGCCTCATCTCCTGAGTAGCTAGGATCACAGGCCCGAGCCACCACACCCTGGTAGTATATTCAGTAACCACTAATCTTGCCTGGTACAGTATGGGGGTTGTAAATTGGCATGGAAATTTAAAGCAGGTCCATCTTGGTGCACAGTACAAATTAGTTACATATGAGGATGGTAGTTTTTTCATCTTCAGTTGTCTCTGATGCAGCTTATACAAAATAATTGTTGTTCCATTAACTGAATACCACTCTAATTGAAAAAAAAAAAAAAGTTGCAGCTGTTTTGATGACATTCTGAATGCTTCTAAGTAAATGCTATATATATATATATATTTCAAATTTAAAAGTATTGAAGGCCGGGCGTGGTGGCTCATGCCTGTAATCACAGCACTTTGGGAGGTGGAGGTGGGCAGATCACGAAATCAGGGGTTCAAGACCAACCTGGCCAACATGGTGAAACCCTGTTTCTACTAAAGATACGAAAAAATCAGCTGGACGTGTTGGCGCATGCCTGTAATCCCAGCTACTGGAGAGGCTGAGGCAGGAGAATCGCTTGAACCCAGGAGGTGGAGCTTACAGTGAGCTGAGATCACATCATTGCACTCCAGCCTGGGTGACAAGGGCAAAACTCTTGTCTCAAAAAAAAAAAAAAAAAAAAGGCAAGAAGTCTTAAGGTCACCTCTAGTGGTGGGCATATTCATTCGGATAAGGCCATTAAAAAAGAAGGTGGAGAAGGAACATGAGTTAGTACTTGAAATTCTGCTGTCTTGACACAAATAACCTATCTCAAAATGATAAATGTATTTGTTAATGCAATTTACACATTTTCTACATAGCACATGTTTTGTATGTGGTGTTGAGCATAGAGGTCTTCATTATGCGTCAGGAAATGGAAGTTCCACTTTCAATATGAGCTTCGCCTCTGTCACAAAAGGCTTTATTATTCAAAATGTTCAGACCCCAGTTTCTGTCTTGACTGAGAAGAATTCAAGGACAGAGAATGTTCTAGTCTCCTTTGTATCTCTAGTATCTAGTACAGGGCCCCAAAATGTTTGAGGGTGGAATGACGAGGGAAGGAGGGGAAAGAAGGAGGAAGAGACTTATGTTGTAACATCAGTCCTGGTGTCAGCAATATGAATTAAAACAGTTTGCAGGGTTTGTTGAAATACGCCGGGCGCGGTGGCTCAAGCCTGTAATCCCAGCACTTTGGGAGGCCGAGGCGGGTGGATCACAAGGTCAAGAGATCGAGACCATCCTGGTCAACATGGTGAAACCCCGTCTCTACTAAAAATACAAAAAAAAATTAGCTGGGCATGGTGGCGTGTGCCTGTAATCCCAGCTACTCAGGAGGCTGAGGCAGGAGAATTGCCTGAACCCAGGAGGCGGAGGTTGCGGTGAGCCGAGATCGCGCCATTGCACTCCAGCCTGGGTAACAAGAGTGAAACTCCGTCTCAAGAAAAAAAAAAAAAAAAAAAATACAAGAAAAAAAAAAAAAAATAGAAATACAAAAATTATCTGGGCGTGGTGGTGCATACCTGTAGTCTCAGTTACTTGGGAGGTTGAGGCAGTAGAATTGCTTGAACCTGGGTGACAGAGGTTACAGTGAGCCAATATCGTGCCACTGCACTCCAGCCTCATGACAGAGCAAGACTCTGTCTCAAAAAAAAAAAAAAAAAAAAAAAAAAAAAGTATGATCTTCTCAAGAGCCACCCTAACCAGATTCCGTACAATGTTAAAACACATCACCCAGGCCAGGCGCAGTGGCCCACGCCTGTAATCCCAGCACTTTGGGAGGCTGAGGCGGGCGAATCACAAGGTCAAGAGATCGAGATCATCCTGGCCATGGTGAAACTTCGTATCTACTAAAAATACAAAAATTAGACAGGTATGGTGGCATGGGCCTGTGGTCCCAGCTACTCAGGAGGCTGAGGCAGAAGAATCGCTTGAACCCAGGAGATCGAGGTTGCAGTGAGCCGAGATTGTGCCACTGCACTCCAGACTGGGGACAGAGCAAGACTCCTTCTCGGGGCAAAACAAAACAAACAAACAAACAAAAAAACACCACCCAGAAAAGAAAGCACCTTCGGTTCATGCCGGAGAATCTTTCTTGCCAGTAAAAAGTTAAAAAAAAAATTAAAAACACATCACCCAATTTGGGCAGTGTTACCAAATGCATCCATTTTTCATTGCAAGTTCTTGCCCTTTTTTCCTTATTTATTTATTTATTGTTTTCGTTTTTTGTTGTTTTGAGACAGAATCTTGCTCTGTTGCGCAGGCTGGAATGGAGTGGCCAGATTTCAGCTTACTGCAACCTCTGCCTCCCGGGTTCAAGCAATTCTCCTGCCTCAGCCGTCCTAGTAGCTGGGATTACAGGTGCCTGCCACCAAACCCAACTAACTTTGACATTTTTGTGTTTTTAGTAGAGATGGGATTTTGCCATGTTACCCAAGGTGAACTCCTGACCTCAGGTGATCTGGCCACCTTGGCCTCCCAAAGTGCTGAAATTACAGGTGTGAGCCACCACGCCCAGCCAATTTTTCTTTTTTAAAGAGACAGGATCCACAAGATGATGGAGATCCAAAGAAAAGAAAAGAGAGACAGGATCTCATTGCCCAGGCTGGTCTCAAACTCCTGGGCTCAAGTCATCCTCCAGCCTCAGCACTGCCCCCCCCCCCCCGCCCCCGAGCCCAATTGCTGGGATTACAGGTGTGCGCCACTTAAAGTTTTGCATTTATTTTCAATTTTTTTTCCGCTCCTTTCCCAGTCCACTAGAATTTTAAATAAACTCCCCACATGCTGAGCTGTGTGATTCCCTTATCCTATCACTCAGCCTCTGCAGTTGAATTAAATTATTGTCTCATTAAAAAAAAAGAAAAAAGCCTCGGGCATGGTGGCACGTGCCTATAATCCCAGCTACTCTGGAGGCTGAGGCAGGAGGAGAATTGTTTAAACCTGGAAGGTAGAGATTGCAGTGAGCCAAGACCACGCCGCTACGCCAGTTGGGCAACAGAACAAGAGTCCGTCTTAAAAAAAAAAAAAAGAAGAAGAAAAAGAAATAATACATTTAGATAAGTCAACATTAGGAACTACTTATTACCCTCATAGAACATATTCTATTGTTTTAGGTGCAAATATTTCCAAAATGTAACTATGTATATATTTTTCCTCTTAATTTACCTGAAAGATGCTCACAGGTATTGAACTCAATGAAGGAGTTTTTTTTTTAAGAAGGAGTTTCGCTCTGGTTGCCAAGACTGGAGTGCAATGGCATGATCTCGGCTCACTGCAACCTCCGCCTCCTGGGTTCAAGCGATTCTCTTGCCTCAGTCTCCTGAGTAGCTGGGATTACAGGCACGCACCACCATACCTAGCTGATTTTTTTTGTATTTTTAGTAAAAACAGAGTTGCATCATGTTAGCCAGGATGGTATCAATATACTGACCTTGTGATCTGCCCACCTCATCCTCCCAAAGTGCTGGGATTACAGGCTTGAGCCACTGCGCCTGGCCAGAGGTTACATTTTAAAAGTATTTTGTTGATTTATCAGTCAGCAATGACTTCATCTGCCTGCTCAATGAAAGACCACTAGAGTTTTAAATAAACTCCCCACATGCTGAGCTATGTGATTCCCTTATCCTAGCACCCCAGCTTCTGCAGCTGAATGACATAAGGTGAGCAATGCTACAGTCTGAAGACTCAACAAAGGCACACTTTGTAGATGCCAGAAGAGTTAAACTGAACTTTAATAATAACTTCAGGCCGGGGTGCCAGGGGAGGGAGAGGACCAGGACAAATAGCTGATGCATGCAGGGCTTCATACCTAGGCAATGGGTTGATAGGTGCAACAAACCACCATAGCACATGTGTACCTATGTAACAAACCTGTACATCCTGCACAGCTACCCTGGAACTTAAAATAGCAATTACTTAAGGTTTATCTTACAATGCTGCCACCTCCTCCAAACAAGTCTGGAGATTGAACGGGCATGATTTTAATAGGAGAGGGGTGGAGGGTGAGGGCTGCAACTGGGGAGATGGGAGAGGAGGAGGAGGCAGATTGAAAATAATGTAAAATTTAAAATCCTGGTCACTGGGTGGAAAGCGTGGGGGAATATGGGTTAAACTTAAGGGACACACTAGGAGTTAATCATTCAGGGTACAGGGTGAACGCAAGCAGGAATTCTAAAAATAACGACTTCTCCTTCAAAACTGAAGCAGTCTGCAAGAAGCAGAGTTGGAGGAGCTTATTAGCTTGACTTATTTGCCCTCTGCAGCTGATGCTCCCAGTTTAAATCCTGGCACAATCCTAAAATAAGTGTTAGCTCTGCAAAGGTAAAAAGAATTGAGGACACTGAAGAACATGTATCAGGTGAGTTTAGTGGCACAGAACTAGCTCACAAGCCCACATTGTATTGGGGCAGCTCCGACCTCTGCATTCTTGTGTCTATGCACAAAGGTAACTGAAAAGGAAGCAGTCAGGTAACTCACTACGGCAAGCCTTGCTCCTGTTCCACCTCTTCTCATTTGGTAGTGTCAGTTGCTTCGGAAAGAACAAGGGGAAAGGAAAGGTTGCCAAAAAAAGGCATTCCATTGTGTGTACATGTCAGTTTCACAGTCTGTGCCTTTTATGCAAAAGATGCCCTTGCTAGGTACCATTTCCTCCTAGTTTACCACCAAGATGGACAATAGACCTTTTCAACAAACCCTGCAAACTGTTTTAATTCATATTGCTGACACCAGGACTGATGTTACAACATAAGTCTCTTCCTCCTTCTTTCCCCTCCTTCCCTCGTCATTCCACCCTCAAACATTTTGGGGCCCTGTACTAGATACTAGAGATACAAAGGAGACTAGAACATTCTCTGTCCTTGAATTCTTCTCAGTCAAGACAGAAACTGGGGTCTGAACATTTTGAATAATAAAGCCTTTTGTGACAGAGGCGAAGCTCATATTGAAAGTGGAACTTCCATTTCCTGACGCATAATGAAGACCTCTATGCTCAACACCACATACAAAACGTGCTATGTAGAAAATGTGTAAATTCCATTAACAAATACATTTATCATTTTGAGATAGGCTATTTGTGTCAAGACAGCAGAATTTCAAGTACTAACTCATGTTCCTTCTCCATTTTCTTTTTTAATGGCCTTATCTGAATGAATCTCTGTGCTTACTACTAGATAGGTGACCTAAGATTTCTTGCCTTTTTTGCATGTGCCACCATGCCCAGCTAATTGTTGTATTTTTAGTAGACGCGGGGTTTTACTGTGTTGGCCAGGCTGGTCTCGAACTCCTGATGTCATGATCTGCCCACCTCGGCCACCCAAAGTGTTAGGATTACAGGCGTGAGCCACCATGCCCAGCTGACTTCTTGCCTTTTCCACTGAATGGTTTGGAGCACACACAAAGGGCTCACGCCTGGCGCTGTCACTTACTAGCAGTATAAATTTGGGCAAGATTCTTAACTTTTCTGAACCTCAGGTTTCACAACTAGGACCCAGGGCTAATACTTCTTTTCTCGTGGGGTTGCTGTGATATTAAAAATAAAATACTGGGACACAGTAAGCATGCAGTAAATAGAAGTGGTTGTTGTTAACAAAGAGACTGTCTACCATCGCCTCTTATTCTAAGCCCCCTTTCTGAGAGAGATGGAGAAAGAAGGCCTAGGTGGCAAGTGTGGCTTTCTGGAGACAGCAGGACTTGTAGGTGTTGCAGCATGATGCAGAAGCAGAGCTTCAGTTCTCCCAGGACAGTCTTCCATTTTGTTTTGTTTTTTTTTTTTTTGTTTGTTTGTTTTTTTTTTTTGAGACGGAGCTTCGCTCTTGTTACCCAGGATGGAGTGCAATGGCGCGATCTCGGCTCACCGCAACCTCCGCCTCCCGGGTTCAGGCAATTCTCCTGCCTCAGCCTCCTGAGTAGCTGGGATTACAGGCATGTGCCACCATGCCCAGCTAATGTTTTGTATTTTTAGTAGAGACGGGGTTTCACCATGTTGACCAGGACGGTCTCGATCTCTTGACCTCGTGATCCACCCGCCTCGGCCTCCCAAAGTGCTGGGATTACAGGCTTGAGCCACCGCGCCCGGCCGACAGTCTTCCATTTTGTTAGGACAGAGTGTCCTGACGCAGCTAGGCTTTTGGGAGTAAGCACATGGTAACCCAGGAAACTGGAGTTGAAGGTGTGGGTGCCAGAGACGAGGAGAGGTTCCAGGAATCATGAGAAGTTTCTAAGTTTATAGATAAGCTGGTGACACGAAACCAGGGAATAGATCGGGTCGTATTTATTTATTCCCTTATGAGCAACTCTCAAATCTTTTTGCTTTCAGATGTGGCAAATTCATCCCGTCTCTGCTGCAGCTATGAGTCTCAGAGAAAGTAAGTCTCCATTGCTTGGGTAAATACATCTATTGCCTTTCAACCCTACCCTACTTTGAGTTGTCAGGTCTCTTCCCCTTTCCCCACTCTCCCTTGTGGATCCAAAAATGATTCTAGAAAGTACAACTTGAAAACCACTGCCATGATGCAATGTTGGGAACCTTGTTCACATGCTAAAGCTCAATATCACTTTGACTTCAGCTGAAGATCACTAAAGCTCAGTATCACTTCAACTTCAGCTGAAGATCGCTAAAGCTCAGTATCACTTCAACTTCAGCTGAAGATCACTAAAGCTCAGTATCACTTCAACTTCAGCTGAAGATCGCTAGAACTCAATATCACTTCTACTTCAGCTGAAGATCACTAGAGCTCAGTATCACTTCAACTTCAGCTGAAGATCACTAAAGTCAGTATCACTTCTACTTCAGCTAAAGATCACTAGAGCTCAATAACACTTCTACTTCAGCTGAAGATCGCTAAAGCTCAGTATCATTTCAACTTCAGCTGAAGGTCACCAAAGCTCTATCACTTCTACTTCAGCTTAGGATCACTTCTCTCATTGCCTCTTTAATGTCTGCTTCACAACATTTATCACAAGTTAGTTGTGTGATGAGCTGTCATCCTCACAAGAACCTTACCTCCAATGAGGGCAGGGAATGAGGTGAATCTGTTTAGATTTGACACTATGTCTTCAGTGCCTAGGCCAATGCCTCAGATATTGTAGGCTCTGGGAAAAAGTGTTTGGGACTAGAATAACCAGAGAACTGGGGGAAATCCAATCCTAGTCTCACTTAGGGGAAGTCAGAATAACATAATGTAGTTCATGTTGTATAGTTCTTTGGAGGCAAAACAAAAATGAAATAGTGCACCAAGCCTTTGGAATCTTTCTTGAGGCTGGACCTGGTGGCTCACACCTGTAATCCCAGCACTTTGGGAGGCCAAGGCAGCCAGATCACTTGAGGTCAGGAGTTCGAGACTGGCCTGGCCAACATGGAGAAACCTTGTCTCTACTAAAAATACAAAAATACAAAATTACCTCAGTAGATCCGCCAACCTCGGCCTCCCAAAGTGCTGGGATTACAGGCCTGAGCCACAGCGCCCAGCCTCATTTTAAAACTATTTTTAAAATTTTAATTGTGAAATTAAAGGGATCTATTCTGAGGATACCTAAGAATGACCATGCCTGGAAGCATTAAACTTGTCTACCCATCCACACTAGGTAGCCACATTCTCGAATATGACCACCAACATATTTGTATTCGCTTCTTTAATTCACCTGAGGACTCTTAAAGTGTGTCAAAATTGATCTGTATGTGGCAGCAAAATGCCCACCTTGGAGCTGAGTGCTAACTTATGCTCAGGACCAACTGCATGATTTGCAGAGCTAAGTACAAAATGAAAATGCAGGTCCCTGTGTGAGTAAACAGACTGTATGCTCCAGAAGCGGGCACTGCCTGTCTTAAAAGTGCTTCTCCAGAGAAATACTGCCTTTGTCAAAAACCCTCACTTTTTTTTCCCTACTGCTAAGCTGATTATCCTTAAAATTTATCAAAGAAGGCCGGGCGCGGTGGCTCAAGCCTGTAATCCCAGCACTTTGGGAGGCCGAGGCGGGTGGATCACGAGGTCAAGAGATCGAGACCATCCTGGTCAACATGGTGAAACCCCGTCTCTACTAAAAATACAAAAAATTAGCTGGGCATGGTGGCGTGTGCCTGTAATCCCAGCTACTCAGGAGGCTGAGGCAGGAGAATTGCCTGAACCCAGGAGGCGGAGGTTGCGGTGAGCCGAGATCGTGCCATTGCACTCCAGCCTGGGTAACAAGAGCAAAACTCCGTCTCAAAAAAAAAAAAAAAAAAAAAAATTTATCAAAGAAGTGGTGCCCTTATATTGTCCTATTAGGAAGTCTCCTTTGGCGTCCTGCTCTTTTGAATTATATCTTACCCAAGCGGGATGAAGTATCACAGGGTTGGTACCCGTACCCTAGCTCCAAGAGTACCAGGGAGAATTCCCCAAACATTTTCTGGTTTACTTAGTTTTGTAAATTATATCTGTCAGCCGTATTTACCAAGTGCCTTTTATTTTTTGAGACAGGGTCTCCTTTTTCTCTCTACCCAAAGTTGGAGTGCAGTGGCATGACTATGGCATACTGTAGCCTTGACCTCCTGGGTTCAAGCAATCCTCCCGCCTCAGCCTCCTGAGTAGCTGGGACTACAGGTGCACACTACCACAACCAGCTAATTTTTTGTAGAGATGGGGTCTGGCTGTGTTGCCTAGGCTGGTCTCAAACTCCTAGGCTCAAGCAGTCTTCTGGCCTCAGCCTTCCAAAGTGCTGGGATTACAGGTATAGCCACTGTGCCTGGCCTAAAAGTTTTTTACATGATAGATGTCTGAATACCTTTTGAGTCTCTTCTCTGATGATTAATTTATTCAAGTTATTTTATGTCTCCTTGGGACAAAATTTGAAACATATTTTTCTAATTGGTGATTTCTTTTAGATTTTCTCATTCGTTTCCATGAGATTAAATGTTATAGTTGCTTATTATCTTTTTTTTTTTTTTTTTTTTTTGAGGTGGAGTCTTGCTTTGTTGCCCAGGCTAGAGTGTAGTGGAGCAATCTCGGCTCACTGCAATCTCCGCTTCCCAGGTTCAAGGGATTCCCCTGTGTCAGCCTCCCGAGGACGTGGGATTACAGGCACCCACCACAGTGCCCGGCTAATTTCTGTATTTTTTAGTAGAGACAGAATTTCACCATCTTGGCCAGGCTTGTCTCACACTCCCAATCTCATGATCCACCCACCTCAGCCTCCCAAAGTGCTGGGATTACAGGTGTGAGCCACCATGCCCGGCTGTTGCTTATAATTTCATTCATCAGTGAGGAGTCTGGGATTATCTTCTTTTTTTTTTTTTTTTAGAAAGAAAGAGAGAAAGAAAAAAAAGAATAATAATAAAAAAAAAAAAGAATAAAGAAGAGGCATAAAGAGAAAGAGAAAGAGAGAGAGAATGGGGGTATTGCTTTATTGCCCGGGCTAGAATGCAGTCTAAATATGGGTATGCCTATAATTGTGCTTAATAATGGAGACATGAAAAAAAAATGAGGGAAGAAAATAACAAACAAGGAGCCAACCAATATTTCATTTAAACTTGTAAGTTGATATGATGTGGTACTGATAAGAGTGTATATTTTGTGTATTTAAAGTGGATGGGATTATCTTCTTTTTCATCTTTGTTCTGTATTTTTGCTTCCTTCTCTCCTTTTTAAAAAAAATTAATCTGGCTTAGGAAAAGTTTATCTCTCTTCCTATATTTTTCAAAGAATCAACATTTAAATTATTATATTTTTAGCTTTTATTTTTATTATTCTCCATACTTTCTAAAAGAATATTTTATGGATTTTTTCTAATTTATTAAGATTACTGTCAGGCCGGGCACGGTGGCTCAAGCCTGTAATCCCAGCACTTTGGGAGGCCGAGGCGGGTGGATCATGAGGTCAAGAGATCGAGACCATCCTGGTCAACATAGTGAAACCCCGTCTCTACTAAAAATACAAAAAATTAGCTGGGCATGGTGGCGCGTGCCTGTAATCCCAGCTACTCAGGAGGCCGAGACAGGAGAATTGCCTGAGCCCAGGAGGCGGAGGTTGCGGTGAGCCGAGATCGCGCCATTGCACTCCAGCCTGGGTAACAAGAGCGAAACTCCGTCTCAAAAAAAAAAAAAAAAAAAAAAAAAAAAAAGATTACTGTCAAGTTTTTTGGGGGGATTTTTTTGGGGGGGGTTTCTTTTTTTGAGACGGAGTCTCACTCTGTCACCCAGGCTGGAGTACAGTGGTGCGATCTCAGCTCACTGCAACCTCCGTCTCCTGGGTTCAAGTAATTCTTTTGCCTCAGCCTCCCGAGTAGCTGGGATGACAGGCATGGACCACTATGTCTGACTAATTTTTGTATTTTTGGTAGAGAAGGGGTTTCACCCCATTGGCCAGGATGGTCTTGATCTCTTGACCTCTTGATCTGCCTGCCTTGGCCTCCCAAAGTGCTGGGATTATAGACATGAGTCACCACGCTCAGCCTAGGTTTGTTCTTATTACAATCTTTCTTCTCTGGAAATTAATGTGTTTAAGACTATAGAATTCCTTCAGAAAACAGCTTTTACTATATTCCATTCCCTTCATTTTGCATATTTTCCTTTTTATTGCATTCCATATGTCTAATCTGTTTTGATTTTCTTACTAATCCAAGATTTTTAGAAATGTGTTTCCTTTTCTTCTTTCTTTCTTTCACTTTTCTTTTTTTTTTTTTAGACAAAGCCTTGTTCTGTCACCCAAGCTGACATGATTATAGCTCACTGTGACCTTGAACGCCTGTTTTCAAGTGATCCTCCCACCTCTGCCTCCCAAGTAGCTAGTACTACAGACAGGCACCACCATGCCTAATTTTTTTTAAAATTTTTTATAGAGACAGATTCTCACTATGTTGCTCAGGCTGATCAAAAACTCCCAGCCTCAAGCAATTCACCTGCTACAGCCTGGCAAAGTGCTAGAATTACAGGCATGAGCCATCACACCAGGCCTAAAAATGTGTTAATTTATAGGTAATTAAGCCTTTTTGTTTATCTTTTTTATACTTATCTCTAATTTTATTATATTATAGTCTAAGCTTTCCAACATTTGGTGTGAGATTTTCTTTAAGGCCTGCAAACTTTGTTAAAAATTTTAAATTTTGTTAGTTTTTAAGACTACCAAACAATTTTTATAAATAATCTATGGACATATGGGAAGAAATACACATATACACACACACACACATACACACACACACACACACACACACACATCCTTACTGAAAAGACAAAAAGACCATGTCTACTAACTTGAAATTGTTGACTATATCATTCAGTTTCCCAATGTTAGTTTTTTTTGTTGTTGTTTTTGGGGACAGAATCTTGCTCTGTTGCTCAGGCTAGAGTGCAGTAGTGCAATCTTGGCTCACTGCAACCTCTGTCTCCCAGGTTCAATTGATTCTCCTGCTGCAACCTCCTGAGTAGCCGGGATTACAGGCCTGTGTCACCGTGCTGGCTAATGTTTTTATTTTTAGTAGAGAGAGAGTTTTACCATGTTAACCAAACCGGTCTGGAACTCCTGACCTCAAGTGATCCACCCACTCTGGCCTCCCAAAGTGCTAGGATTACAGACGTGAGCCATCATGCCCAGCCTTTTATTACTTTTAGACTATTAAGTTTCTCTGATTCTGAAAAATGTATATGAAAATCTCCCACAAAATAAAATCTCCCAATAACAGTTATAAAAAACATTATATTTTATCACCTTTCTGTAAATTTAGCTCCATGTTGTTTGATGCATACAGGTTTATGATGTAGCAATACCTTTATATGTTGTAAGTCACACACTAACATAATGTCCAGCTTACTATTGTTTTATTTGTATTACTTCAGCGTATCACTTTGTATTCAGAACATTTTTACCCCATTTAAAATGTCTTTTTCATAAATAATTTAGAGATAGAGGTTGTTTTCTGTGAAAATATTTTCGCATTTGTTAATATAAAAATTAATTTACTTCATTTTTAGTAAAATTGACCTTTTAATTTTATTCTTTTTTTCATCATATTTACTATTTACTTCATTTTTCTCTTTTCTTGGTCTTTGCTTTTATGGTTTTGACAAGTTGCTCTTCATTCTCTTTTTTCCTTTCACTGACCTCATGGTTTTATTGTAATTTTTTATTCCACTATTGATTGCCTTTTATTTTCCCTATAGTTATATAGTCTGTTAAACTAGATGGCTTATAAGAGTTTATTTCTCACAATTCTAGAGACTGGGAGTTCTAAGATCAAGATGTCAACAGATTCAATGTCTGGTGAGGGCTCACTCTCTGCTTAATAGAAGGCATTTTCTATCTGTGTATTCACATGGCAGAAGGGGTGAATGAGCTCCCTTTGGTATCTTCTAAAGGGCACTAATCCCATTCATGAGGGCCACCTCCCAAGGTCCCACTTCGTAAAACAATTGCACTGGGGATTAGGTTTCAAAACATGAATTTGTCAGGGAGGGCTATAAACATTCAGACCATAGCAGGCAGCAGTCCCATGAGTGGTGAAAGGAACACTACTATCTGCCCACGAGGTTTAGCTGTGCACCCACTGCCCAGGTGACAGAGCCCACCTGAGCACTAAGAGGAAGCATCTCTCTCCCTAGTCTCCTCAGCTGATTGGCTGTAAGGCCTTGGGGGTAGAAAGAACTCAGCTCAGCCAGGCACGGTGGCTCATGCCTGTAATCCCAGCACTTTGGCAGGTGGATAACCTGAGGTCAGGGGTTCAAGACCAGCCTGACCAACATCAAAAAACCCTGTCTCCACTAAAAATACAAAGAGATTAGCCGGGCATGGTGGCACATGCCTGTAATCCTAGCTACTCAGGAGAATTGCTTGAACCCAGTAGGCAGAGGCTGTGGTGAGCCGAGATCGCACAATTGCACTCCTGGCAACAAGAGCAACACTCCCATCTCAAAAAGAAAAAAAAAAGAAAAGAAAAAGAAAGAAAGAAAGAACTCAGCTTCCTCACTCCTTGGCTTAGGAGAGCAATCCTTAGGGATTCTTTTTTTTTTTTTTTGAGACGGAGTTTCGCTCTTGTTACCCAGGCTGGAGTGCAATGGCGAGATCTCGGCTCACCGCAACCTCCGCCTCCTGGGCTCAGGCAATTCTCCTGCCTCAGCCTCCGGAGTAGCTGGGATTACAGGCACGCGCCACCATGCCCAGCTAATTTTTTGCACCTTTAGTAGAGACGGGGTTTCACCATGTTGACCAGGATGGTCTCGATCTCTTGACCTCGTGATCCACCCGCCTCGGCCTCCCAAAGTGCTGGGATTACAGGCTTGAGCCACCGCGCCCGGCGCTTAGGGATTCTTTAGAGAATTCTTGAGTGGGCCAGGCGCGGTGACTCACACCTGTAGTCCCAGCACTTTAGGAGGCTGAGGCAGGCAGATCACAAGGTCAGGAGTTTGAGACCAGCCTGGCCAACATGGTGAAACCCCGTCCCTACTAAAGATACAAAAATTATCCAGGTGTGGTGGTGCGCACCTATAATCACAGCTACTCAGGAGGCTGAGGCAGGAGAATCTCTCGAACTCAGGAGACAGAGGTTGCAGTGAGCTGAGATTGCACCACTGCATTTCAGTTTGGGTGACAGGGTGAGACTCCATCTAAAAAAAAATAAAATTAAAATAAATAATAATTCTTTATATATATATATATATATAGAGAGAGAGAGAGAGAGAGAGAAAGAGAGAGAGAGACAGGTTTCAACATGTTGGCCAGGCTGGTCTCAAACTCTTAACCTCAGGTAATCCACCAGCCTCGGCCTCCCAAAGTGCTGGGATTACAGGCATGAGCCACCATGCTTGGCCAAAAATAAGAATTCTTGAGTGGACAAGCACCGCTCCTACCCCTTCCCATCTCTCAAGCATCTAGCGTTTGATCTGATTCTCACTCCAGGGCTTCTCCATGGCTGATCTTCAGTTCTCAGCAGGCTCAGCCAAGGAAGGAAACTGTGCCTGCTTTCTCCTGCGGAGGAAGGTCCCAGGCCCCAGCATCCTCTGGGCTCAGGAGAAGTATAGAGTTTGGACTGGAGATGTGAACAAAGGCAACAAGGATGAGTTCATGCTGCCATTTGCCCAGCAGCTCACAACTTCATGTACTACCATTACCAAAACTGTTACTAAAACAGTTGCCGGGGGCTGGGCTCAGTGGCTCACCCCTGAAATCCCAGCACTTTGAGAGGACAAGGCAGACGTATCATTTGAGGAAGGCAGGCGTATCACTTGAGGAAGGCAGGCGTATCACTTGAGGAAGGCAGGCGTATCACTTGAGGTCAGGAGTTCAAGATCAGCTTGGTCAACATGACTAAACGCTGTCTCTACTAAAAACACAAAAATTAACTGGGCATGGTAGCGCACACCTGTAATCCCAGCTACTAGGAAGGAGGGAGGAGAATCACTTGAACGTGGGAGGCAGTAGTTATAGTGAGCTGAGATCTGCCACTACACTCTAGCCTGGGCAACAGAGTGAGGCTCTGTCTCAAAAAACAAAACAAAACAAAAATCAGTTGCCAAAAAAATTTACTGAACATCAAATACATAACATATTTAAACTTTTCAAAATATACATAAGCCCACAGTCATTTTTCTTTTCTCTCTCTTTTTTTTTTTTTTTTGAGATGGAGTTTTGCTCTTGTTGCCCAAGCTGGGGTGCAATGGTGCGATCTTGGCTCACTGCAACCTCCGCCTCCCAGGTTCAAGCAATTCTCCTGCCTCAGCCTCCCGAGTAGCTGGAATTACAAGCATGCACCACCACGCCCAGCTAATTTTGTATTTTTCTTAGTAGAGACAGGGTTTCACCATATTCACCAGGCCGGTCTCAAACTCCTGACCTTGAGATCCGCCTGCCTCGGCCTCCCAAAGTGCTGGAATTAGATGTGAGCCACTGCACCCGACCAATATTTTTATTTTTCAATGTCCCTTTCTGATCTTTCTCCATGAGATTTTCACATTGCTGCAATCAGAGTGCATGTCCAAGTGATCCTGCCTGTCTTACTACGACATCTGCTTCTCTGTGCCACTCCACAGCCACATGATAACCACGCTAAGGCTGCATCAACAAGGTTTGGAAACATTCTATGTGTCTGACAGTAGAGGAATACCTAAATAAGCAGTCATACATCCACCATAAGTGATTATTTTCCAGCCTGTATTTTAACAATTTTACAAATTTCCTTTTGAATCAGCAAGAATTATCCTATCTCCTACTCCATCCCACCTAGTGTTCTTGTCGACTTACCTCTTTAAAGTAAGTGGATCAGCATTCATGAGCAACTTCCCTGTTCATTAGCTCCTTCTGTATTAGACCTTACAACTATCCAGAGAGCCATTTGACAGTCTCAACTCTGGCCAGGCCATGCCCTCACAATGACAGTCCCAGAGGAGAGATGCTTTAGTTTAGCAGAATGAATTCCCTCACTGTGTGCCATAGCCCGTTTCCTCAACTGTGGCTCATCGGCAGCCCTGGATGATATAAGCCTGGTATGCCTTGTGGAATTTCTTCCTCTACAGCTCATTGGTCTTCTTTTTTTTAACTGCAGAAAGGCTGGGCACAGTGGTTCAGACCTGGAATCTCAGCACCTTGGGAGGCCAAAGTGGGAGGATCACTTGAGCCCAAAAGTTCAAGACCAGCCTGGGCAGCAAAGTAAGAACTCATCTTTACAAAAAAAAAAAAATCAAAAACTAAGTCGGGCGCGGTGGCTCAAGCCTGTAATCCCAGCACTTTGGGAGGCTGAGGCGGGTGGATCACGAGGTCGAGAGATCGAGACCATCCCGGTCAACATGGTGAAACCCCGTCTCTACTAAAGATACAAAAAATTAGCTGGGCATGGTGGCACGTGCCTGTAATCCCAGCTACTCAGGAGGCTGAGGCAGGAGAATTGCCTGAGCCCAGGAGGCGGAGGTTGCGGTGAGCCGAGATCGCGCCATTGCACTCCAGCCTGGGTAACAAGAGTGAAACTCTGTCTCAAAAAAAAAAAAAAAAAAAAAATCAAAAACTAGCCAGGCATGGTGATGCGTGCCTATGGTCTCAGTGACACAGGAGGCTGAAGCAGGTGAAGTGCTTGAGCGCAGGAGGTTTAGGCTATAGGGAGCCATGTTTGCACCACTGTATTCCAGTCTGAGCAACAGTGAGACCCTGTTTCAAAGAAAACAAAAACAAAAAAAAAATTGTTTGTGGCTGGGTGCAGTGGCTCACACTTGTAATCCCAGCATTTTGGGAGGCTGAGGTGGGCAGATCACTTGAGGTCAGAAGTTCAAGACCAGCCTGGCCAACATGGTGAAACACCGTCTCTAATAAAAATACAAAAAAGGGCCGGGTGCGGTGGCTCACGCCTGTAATCCCAGCACTTTGGGAGGCCGAGGCGGGTGGATTACGAGGTCAAGAGATCGAGACCATCCTGGTCAACATGGTGAAACCCCGTCTCTACTAAAAATCCAAAAAATTAGCTGGGCATGGTGGTGCGTGCCTGTAATCCCAGCTACTCGGGAGGCTGAGGCAGGAGAATTGCCTGAACCCAGGAGGCAGAGGTTGCAGTGAGCCGAGATCGCGCCATTGTACTCCAGCCTGGGTAACAAGAGTGAAACTCCGTCTCAAAAAAAAAATACAAAAAAAAAAAAAAAAAAAAAAAACTAGCCAGGCATGGTGCTCCACACCTATAATCCCAGCTACTCAGGCGGCTGAGGCATGTGAATCACTTGAACCCAGGATGCAGAGGTGGCAGTGAGCTAAGATCACACCACTGCACTCCAACCTGGGCAAGAGAGTAAGACTCTGTCAAAAAAAAAAAAATGCATTATATGGTAGTTAGATTAGTTGCTTGTGCCAGCAATGTGGGTCTATATAGACACCTCTGAGCAGGCTGGGCTGCCTTTTCCACAATAACCCTGCATCCCCACTCTACCCCACATTGCCCATCCACTAAAATGCACAGCCACATCTGAGAATACCTTTGGTCTCCAGATCTAAGCCATTGTCTTCACATTTTCAGGAAGAATAGATTCTTGAGGATAGCAGAACTTTCTTGGGCATTTCTGGTAAAAAAAAAAAAAAAAAAAAACATAGTTTTACCTTCTTTTCTCTGCAGGAGAATTTCACCCAATATAATTAAAGTTTCTCCCTTGTCACCAGCTGCAGGGTCCAGCATCCCCGTCCTTCTCCAAGCCTTCTCAGAACCTCTGGTCAAAGGTCTTAGGGTGGGGCATCTCCTCCTAGCACTCTCAGAACTTGGTCTTTTCTTCTCTGGTCCTGGTGCATCTTTGTAGGAAGCAAAGAACCTGGAGGCAGTTTTCCTTCTCAGCAGCTTGAGTGCCCTAGTCCAAGTGCTGACTGTCACTAGTATGAATCGAGTTATCGGCAATCACAGAATCAGATAACATTGTCATGTGACTGTATTTTAAAATATGGTTTGAGGTATGTCTAACTCCTGTCAATGCTTGAAAAAAGTAAACTCTTCATTATGAATCTTGAATTTCAGTCTAGGCATGAAACTGGACTCCAACTTAAAAGAGTTGACTGTAGTTGATTTATTCACATCCTCAGTCCACTCTTATCAGGCTTTCCGTGCCATCCCCCTACTAAACAGTTCCTACCGAGGTCATCAGTGACCTGCCTATATCTCGCCAAAGCCAATGACCCATTCTCTGTCCTCACATTACTAGAACTCTTTGTGGGATGTGGCAAGCTGACCACTCCATCCTTTTAGAAGCCCTTTCTTCTCTAGGCTTCAGGGAATCCTGGAGTCCGAGTCCTGGAGTCCTCTCTTCCTGCCTCCACTTTTGCCCTCCCAGCAGACCCCTTTCCAGATGGCAGTCTGAGTAATATTTAATAACATTTACTAGGCCAGACACAGTGGCTCACATCTGTAATCCCAGCACTTTGGGAGGGCAAGGTGGGAGAATTGCTTGAGCCCAGGAGATCGAGACTTCAGTGATCCATGATCACGCCACTGCACTCCAGCCTGGGTGACAGAGCAAGACTCTGTCTCAAAAGAAACAAAAACAAAATTTACTTAACCACATCGCTATTCCTCCAATAGCTTCCAATTGTGTGTTAGGTAATAACCGAGCCCCTGGCATGGTCCCTGGCTTGACTCTGCCTTCTTTGCTCAATCCTCAACCACAGTCTTCTGCTCACCCACGAGGCTCCAGCCACACTGATCTCCTATCCCTCAAATTCCCCAGGAGCTTTCAAACTGTTGGGACTTCTGCTTGGAATGGTCTTCCTATGAGTCATCACGTGGCTACCTCCTCTTTACTGGGGTCTCAGCCAAACATCAACTCCTCAGGAGTTCTTCCTTGTCACACCTCTTCCTTCAAGTCATTCATGTTTCTTTTCACAGCTCGTATTAGCTGAAATTTTCTTCATTTGTTTGTTTTCTGGAATGCGAGTTCATGAAGCTCAGGGACTTTATCTTGTCATATTGTACCTAGCACTGAGAACCACACAGAGCAGGCCCTCAATAAATACTCATAGGCCGGGTGCAGCAGCTTATGCCTGTAATCCCAGCATTTGGGGAGGCTGCGGTGGGCAGATCACTTGAGGCCAGGAGTTCAAGACCAACCTGGCCAACATAGTGAAACACCCATCTCTAACAAAAATTACAAAAATTAACCAGGTGTGGCGGTAAACGCCTGTAGGCCCAGCTACTTGGGAGGCTGAGGTGGGAAAATCACTTGAACCTGGGAGGCAGAGGTTATAGTGAGCCAAGGTCACACCACTGCACCCATCCAGTCTCACTCTGGATGACAGAGTGAGACTCTGTCTCAGAATAAATCAATACATATATATATATATATATATATATATATATATATATACACATACATACTCATAGACCAGCTAATTATTTTACTGTCCAAAGTTCAGGATCCCATTCTGTTCATAATGTAGACGCCTTAGCTAGACTAAAAAAATATATAGCAAATCATTTGGCTTGTACTTGTATGTTTAACAGGCGTTAGAATGCCTCAAGTTTTTTAAGCTTCCTGCGTTGGAAGTACTTGCCCATAAGTGAGCTGAAGGAAAAACATGAATATAATGGTTGGAAGTTTCTTTTTTACATAAATGCTTCTAATTTGGGGTCAATAAGGAGGTAGGTTAAAGATTCAAGGGAAGTACAAGACCTCCCGTAACTGACCTCTGTCAGTATCACTCACTTCAGTTCCCCTTCCATTGCAGGTTATCGATCATGGATCAGGCACTGCACTAGATACTAAGAAATGAGTAAGACACAGGCTTTGACTTTGACTTTACACTCTGACTAGGGAGACAAGCACATAAATAGGTAATGTCAGCATAACGTGGAATGTGCTGCCAGAGGGTCACCATGAGACAGAGGATCAGTCACCTGGTCTGGCTGGAACATGCAGGGGATGTTTCCTCAAGGAGACCACCTTGTATTTGGCCCCTACTAAGATGTATCACATTTCCTCACAGTGTTCCTGTGTTTCCACCTGTCTGCTCTCTGTTCTTTTGAAACAAGAAGAATTTCTTCAGCTATATGTCCAACATAAATTTAAATTTTGGCCAGGCGCCATGGCTCATGCCTGTAATCCCAGCACTTTGGGAGGCCGAGGTGGGCAGATCACAAGGTCAGGAGTTCAAGACTAGCCTGGCCAGTATGGTGAAAGCCTATCTCTACTAAAAATACATAAATTAGCTGAGTGTGGTGGCAGGTACCTGTAGTCCCAGCTGCTAGGGAAGCTGAGGCAGGAGAATCGCTTGAACCTGGGAGGTGGATGTTGCAGTGAGTCAAGATCATGCCATTGCACTCCATTCTAGGTGACAGAGCGAGACTCCATCTCAAAAAAAAAAAAAAAAAAAAATTAAATTTCAATATAAATATTCAGTCCATATCATCAACTTTCTTCTTCTTGATAACATTTCCATATGATATGATATATGTCATATGTCAAGTGTCTTAGTCCACATGGATTGCTGTAACAGAATGCCATAGATTGAGTGACTTCTAAACAGCAGAAATTTATTTCTCACAGTTCTGGAGTCTGGAAAGTCTTCCAATCAAGCCGCTGGCAGATTTGGTGTCTGGTGAGGGCCCGCTTTCTGGTTCATAGATGAGTATCTTCTTCCTATGTCCTCACATGGCAGAAGGGGCAGGGATATCTCTTGGGTATGTTTTTTTTTGTTGTTTTTTTGTTTTTTTGTTTTTTTTTTGAGACGGAGTTTCACTCTTGTTACCCAGGCTGGAGTGCAATGGCGGGATCTCGGCTCACCGCAACCTCCGCCTCCTGGGTTCAGGCAATTCTCCTGCCTCAGCCTCCTGAGTAGCTGGGATTACAGGCACGCACCACCATGCCCAGCTAATTTTTTGTATTTTTAGTAGAGACGGGGTTTCACCATGTTGACCAGGATGGTCTCGATCTTTTGACCTCGTGATCCACCCGCCTCGGCCTCCCAAAGTGCTGGGATTACAGGCGTGAGCCACCACGCCCGGCTGGGTATGTTTTATAAGAACAAGGATCTCATTCATGAGGGCTCTGCTCACAACCTAATTACCTCCCAAAGACCCCGCCTCCTAGGACCATCATACTGAGGGTTAGAATTCAATGTTTGAACATTGGTGGGACATAAATATTCAGTCTATAGCATCAACATGGTTTTTTCTCTTCTTGATAGCATTGCATTTTTATCTGATATAATTAGGTTTTCTGCCCAGAGGCCTTGTGACACTTTTTGACAGTTAATTGCTAGAATTTTTGTTTAACCTTCTCACTATTGAACTTTCTGGGATGAGTCTTATATTACCCAGATCAGACGTGCTCCAGGTCAGCATATTTGGAAATGAAAGTGACCCTTTTAAAACTTCACTGAACCAGTAATGAATACATCAGTCAAAATAAGATTTTAATTATTAAACTAGACTAAAATCTTTTTATTAGAACCACTCAAACTGTCAGCCATCAGTGTTGTTCTGTTCCATATTTAATATGCAACATTTAATCATATTTAAATACATTTATCTATTTAGAAAAATCTTTAGACTTTCTGTCTTTCCAATTGATGCCCCATCTCTTTTCATTTCATGGTTATTTTCTCTGTTTTAACCATTTAATTCTAGACAATATGGCTTTCTGGTTTTCATCTTTTACTCCACAGGCCCTCATTTCTTTAAGTTAATGAAATCCTCCCTGTCAAATATAAATGTTAGTTCTATAACCAAAGGATGCTGGGCTTGCCTTACACAGCCCTAAAAGGGGACTTGACTGTAACCATTTTCTTTGTAGAAAACTACTTTTCAGAGCCGGGCGTGGTGGCTCAAGCCTGTAATCCCAGCACTTTGGGAGGCTGAGGCGGATGGATCACGAGGTCAGGAGATCGAGACCATCCTGGTCAACACGGTGAAACCCCGTCTCTACTAAAAATACAAAAAATTAGCTGGGCATGGTGGCGCGTGCCTGTAATTCCAGCTACTCAGGAGGCTGAGGCAGGAGAATTGCCTGAACCCGGGAGGTGGAGGTTGCGGTGAGCCGAGATCGCGCCATTGCACTCCAGCCTGGGTAGCAAGAGCAAAACTCCATCTCAAGAAAAAAAAAAAAAAAATGCCGGGCGCGGTGGCTCAAGCCTGTAATCCCAGCACTTTGGGAGGCCGAGGCGGGTGGATCACGAGGTCGAGAGATCGAGACCATCCCGGTCAACATAGTGAAACCCCGTCTCTACTAAAAATACAAAAAATTAGCTGGGCATGGTGGCACGTGCCTGTAATCCCAGCTACTCGGGAGGCTGAGGCAGGAGAATTGCCTGAACCCAGGAGGCGGAGGTTGTGGTGAGCCGAGATCGCGCCATTGCGCTCCAGCCTGGGTAACAAGAGTGAAACTCTGTCTCAAAAAAAAAAAAAGAAAAAAAAAAAAAAAAAAAAAAGAAAGAAAACTACTTTTCAGCTTCTGTGATACTATTAATTCCTAGCTTTCTACAAAACTCACTGAGTGCTTTTCAAGTGAGAACTGTGATGCCCCTGGAGACACGACTGGGATAAATGTGCAAAGAAAATACAGTAGTAGAGGTGGGGAGATTCTGAGGGAGTTGAGGCTTGCAGGAAGCTGGACAAAATACTAAGAGAAATGAAAATTAGGTTATGGCTTGGATCTAAGTAATCAATCTCCTGAAAGAGAAAATTATTATCAGGTATAATTTTAAGGAAACATATATAAACATATTCTTGGCCGGGCATGGTGGCTCACACCTGTAATCCCAGCACTTTGGGAGGCTGAGGTGGGCGGATCATAAGGTCAAGAGACGGAGACCATCTTGGCCAACATGGTGAAACCCCGTCTCTACTAAAAAATACAAAAAATAGCTGGGTGTGGTGGCACGCACCTGTAATCCCAGCTACTGAGGGAGGCTGAGGCAGGAGAATTGCTTGAACCCAGGAGACGGAGATTGCAGTGAGCAGAGACTGCACCATTGCACTCCAACCTGGTGACAGAGCAAGACTCCATCTCAAAAAACAACAACAACAAAACATATTCTTGGTTGCAAGACCCTACATAAACAGCTTCTCCACATACACACACATTCAGGCTTACACAGAATCTCAGACCTCATATCTCATGACTCTTCTGTTTTCACTAGGCTATAATCAAGACAGGCCTTGGCCCCATTTGGGCCTTTGCTCTGGCTATTCTCTCTTCCTGGAACACCCTCCCCCTAGAGTGAATTCACTGTCTTTGAGTCTTTGTCCAAATACCATGTTCTTTTTTTTTTTTTTTTTTTTTTTGAGACGGAGTTTCGCTCTTGTTACCCAGGCTGGAGTGCAATGGCGCGATCTCAGCTCACCGCAACCTCCGCCTCCTGGGTTCAGGCAATTCTCCTGCCTCAGCCTCCTGAGTAGCTGGGATTACAGGCATGAGCCACCATGCCCAGCTAATTTTTTGTATTTTTAGTAGAGACGGGGTTTCACCATGTTGACCAGGATGGTCTCGATCTCTCGACCTCGTGATCCACCCGCCTCGGCCTCCCAAAGTGCTGGGATTACAGGCTTGAGCCACCGCGCCCGGCCAAATACCATGTTCTTAAGGAGGCTGTAAGGAAGAAAAAAACTAACAACTTTTTCTCACCCATCACAAAGTTCTCTCATCACAAAGACCCCTATAACAAAAGCAGACTGACAGGAGAATCATATACTATACTTAACGTAAATTTTACATGGCATGGGAGACTCCGAAATAAAGACCTAGGGCAACAGGGAGAACTGTATTTTTGTAGATGGTCATGCAGAAGTATGATTGGAGAGCAAAAGGATCTGATTCAATGGTAATTAACTGGGAGGGATTTAGCAAAGCCTATTTGTTCAGATTTTTCTCTGTGTCTTCATTCATTTCTTCTGGGTAGAGAGAGGACCTTTCGGAAATGAGGGTCTTATGACCTGCTTTAAAGGAAGGTCAGAGAATTCTTTTATGGCCTATTTCAGGGGAGAACAGTAGAAGGAGGGCAGAGGGACCTTTCTGCTTCTGTTGTTTTCTCAAATGCCAAAGTGTCATACTTTGGGGTCGCATGTTCTGAACCCTGTCAAGGCCTACTTTGATGACTATATTTGAAACTGCGATGTATCTCTGTCAAATGCTGGCTTGCAAAAACTATCACAGAAATAACCTATTGATAAGACAAAGCTGACTCCATTCATAATACGATAAGACCGAAAGGATGTATACTTCCTCGACAGTCTTGGAACCCGCAGTGGGTGATGTTGGGATGTTCGTGAGGTATGCAAGTCAGGTTTCAGGCAGATGTTTTATTGTGCAGGCTTGCTTAGGGTTGCATGAAATTATGATATAATTTAGAGTTGGGGACACAGCAAGGTGAAGGTTTGAGATGAACCAACATTTGAGATAAGTCAGTAGTCTTTGATCAAACCATTATTTAAGTGGGTATTTTGGGAAGCCCCTAATGTAAAAGATAAGGTTATTTGCAACTTGTATCTCCTTTGCAGGAGTTTCCTGAAGTAGTAAAATTATATTGATGAAGAGGCAGAATAGAAAAGCTATGTTAGTGAAGACAGTCCAGAGGTAAGAGAATGTTAGTGTAGATGGGTAACTGTGAGCAGTTCTCACCTCCAGTCCCCTTCACCTTGCTCTCAGCACTTCTTATACACTGTACAGTGTAATCACTGTGATTGTTTATTGGCTGTCTCCCCCCATCCCCTCACAGTGAGAGTGCAGTCTCCACTAAAGAGTACCTGACAGACAGTAGTACTAGCAATAGCAAATACTTATAGCATTAACCAAATAAAGATAAAGCTGTTCTAAGAGCTTTATATTTATTTCCTCATTTAATCCTCACTAAAACTTTATGAGAAGGTATTAATATTGTCTACATTTTAGAGGGATAAACACAGAGTTCCTAAATCCATTTGCCCAAGACCATGCAGCTAGTAAAGGTAGAATGTGGATTAGAATCCAGTGCCTGGCCTATTTTCAACCTCATTACTAAGAGAGAGTCTTCCCTGGGGGTAGACATTTTGGTGAACATTCACACAGGAGGTGTTAAAATCATTCATTGGAGGCCATTAAGCTGAGGTGGCTCCAGCACCTGGGTTCCTACAGAAACAAACTGAAATCCTGCTAGGTATAAATAGTGAAATAAAATTTAAGCTTCAAACGGAAACTACCAACTAGCCTTTAGCTAGGGACTTTCCACCAGAATGATTCAAATAAGGCTTGCTCACTTTAGCCAATCAAATGTTTTCTCTGCCTTCACCTCATAAAAGCCTTCCTCCCTGATCCCGCTTTGGTGGTGCATTTGAACCACATGCAATCTGGTGCTGCCCAATTCATGCATTGCTATATGTGCAAATAAAGAAGTTTTATTTTGGCTGGACACAGTGGCTCATGCCTGTAATCCCAGCACTTTGGGAAGCAGAGGTGGGAGGATCACTTGAGGTTAGGAGTTCAAGACTAGCCTGGCAAACATGGTGAAACCCCATCTCCACTAAAAATACAAAAATTAGCCAAACATGGTGGTGGGTGCCTATTATCCCAGCTACTCAGGAAGCTGAGGCAGGAGAATTGCTTGAACCCAGGAGGTGGAGGTTACAGTGAGATTGTGCCATTGCACTCTAGCCTGGTCTACAAGAGTGAAACTCCAACTCAAAAAAAAAAAAAAAAAAAAAAGTTTTATGTTGTTTTTTTTTTTGTTTTTTTGTTTTTTAAGACGGAGTTTCGCTCTTATTACCCAGGCTGGAGTGCAATGGCGCGATCTCGGCTCACCGCAACCTCCGCCTCCTGGGGTCAGGCAATTCTCCTGCCTCAGCCTCCTGTGTAGCTGGGATTACAGGCACGCGCCGCCATGCCCAGCTAATTTTTTGTATTTTTTTTAGTAGAGACGGGGTTTCACCATGTTGACCAGGATGGCCTTGATCTCTTGACCTCGTGATCCACCCGCCTCGGCCTCCCACAGTGCTGGGATTACAGGCTTGAGCCACCGTGCCCGGCCTTTATGTTGTTTTTAATTGGCACTTCATTGTACATACTTACAGGATACAGTGAGGTGTTTTGATACATACATACATTGTGTAATGATCAAATCAGGATAAACAGCATCTTCATTACTTCAAGCACTTGCCATTCCTCTGTGGTGAGAATATTCAAAATCTTCTAAACAACCCACCAAATGGGAGAAAATATTTGCAAACTATGCATCTGACAAAGGATTAATAACCAAAATAAGCCGGGAGTGGTGGCTCAAGCCTGTAATCCCAGCACTTTGGGAGGCCGAGGCGGGTGGATCACGAGGTCAAAAGATCGAGACCATCCTGGTCAACATGGTGAAACCCCGTCTCTACTAAAAAATACAAAAAATTAGCTGGGCATGGTGGTGTGTGCCTGTAATCCCAACTACTCAGGAGGCTGAGGTGAGGCAGGAGAATTGCCTGAAACCAGGAGGCGGAGGTTGTGGTGAGCCGAGATCGCGCCATTGCACTCCAGCCTGGGTAACAAGAGTGAAACTCCGTCTCAAAAAAAAAAAAAAAAAAAAAAAAAATGCTCATCATTTATCATCAGAGAAATGCAAGTCAACACTAGAAGACCTTATGTTAACTGAAATAAACCAGGTACACAAAGACAAATTTTGCATATGTGGGAGTTAAAAATTAAACTCATGGAGTGAGAGAGTAGACTAATCGTCACTGGAGGCTGGGAAGAGTAGTAAAAAGGGGTGAATAAAGTGAGGATGATTAATGGGTATGAAATGATAGAATTAACAAGGTCTAGTATTTGACAGCACAGCAGGGTAACTATAGTCAATAATAATTTTTTGTATATTTAAAAATAACTGGCTGGGCACTGTAGCTCAAGCCTGTAATCCCAGCACTTTGGGAGGCCGAGGCGGGTAGATCACAAGGTCAAGAGATCGAGACCATCCTGGTCAACCTGGTGAAACCCCATCTCTACTAAAAATACAAAAAATTAGCTGGGCATGGTGGCACATGCCTGTAATTCCAGCTACTCAGGAGGCTGAGGCAGGAGAATTGCCTGAGCCCAGGAGGCGGAGGTTGCGGTGAGCCGAGATCGCGCCATTGCACTCCAGCCTGGGTAACAAGGGCGAAACTCCGTCTCAAAAAAATAAATAAATAAATAAAATAAAATAAATAAATAAATAAATAAATAAAATAAAATAAATAACAGGCTGGGCACTGTAGCTCATGCCTGTAATCCCAGCACTTTGGGAGGCTGAGGAGAGTGGATCATTTCAGGCCAGAAGTTCAAGATCAGCCTGACCAATGTGGAGATACCCTATCTCTACTGAGAATACAAAAATGAACTGGTCATCATGCTGCACATCTGTAATCCCAGCTACTTGGGGGGTTGGGGGAGTGAGAAACAGAATTGCTTGAACTCCAGAGGAGGTTGCAGTGGGCTGAGATCACACCACTGCACTTCAGCCTGGGCAACACAGTAAGATTCCATCTCAAAAAACAAAACAAAACAAAACAAAAAACTAAAAGTGGAACTGGAATGAAAATGGTCCTAACACAAAGAAGTGGTAAATACTTAAGATGATGGATACTCTAATTACTCTAATGTGATTATTACACATTGCATGCCTGTATCAAAACATCACGTGTACTCCGTAAATATATATACCTATTAAGTACCCATAATAATAAATATTTAAAATTAGAAATTAAAAATTTAAATAAGTAAATCCTCTCTTCTAGCTATTTTTGATTGTTTGTTTGACACAGAGTCTCATTGGAGTGCAGTGGCATGATCTTGGCTCACTGCAACCTCCACCTCCTGGGTTCAAGTGACTTTCCTGCCTCAGACTCCTGAGTAGCTGAGACTACAGACATGTGCCACCACACCCGGCTAATTTTTGTATTTTTAGTAGAGACAGGGTTTCACCATGTTGGCCAGGCTAGTCTTGAACTCCTGGCCTCAAGTGATCCACCAGCCTTGGCCTCCCAAACTGCTGGAGTTTCAAGTGTGAGCCCCTGCACCTGGCCATCTTTCAGCTAGTTTGAAGTATATTATCATCGACTATAGTCACCTTATTGTGCAATAGAACCCAGAACTTGTTTCTCTTACTAACTGTAACTTTATATTCTAAACTCTCTAAAATTTTAATGTACTTAAGCTTATCTTTCAATAGCAGCAAATATTTTTTGGTACTGAACCCATTCCCAAAGTCCAATCCGCAAAAGATGTTCTAAAACTTCCTTGGCAACACCTGCCTCAAGGATTGAAACTGTGCCTGTCACCTCTCCTTCCACTGCAAATATTTCCTTCTTTCATTTTTCTTTCCCTCACTACCATTGCAGATCAAAGCCCCCTTCCTTCTAATTCACACATTCTTTCTTTAGTTGTGTCCATGCAATTAAGCAGCTTACTTAGCAGCATCTACTAACTTTTCACATTTCCCTTGTTCAGTAGAGTTTGACTCTTCAGGGCAGTATGTCCTATTTCCCTGATTCCAAATTAGATTGAGGCCAGGTGCTGTGGCTCACGCCTGTAATCCCAGAACTCTGGGAGGCCAAGGTGGGTGGATCACCTGAGGTCAGGAATTCGAGACTAGCCTGGTCAACAGGGTGAAACCCCGTCTCTACTAAAAATACAAAAAGTATCCAGGAATGGTGGCCTGCGCCTGTAGTCCCAGTTACTCAGGAGGCTAAAGCAGGAGAATAGCTTAAGCCCGGGAGGCAGAGGTTGCAGTGAACTGAGATTGCACCACTGAATTGCAGCCTGGGCAATAGAGCAAGACTCTATCTCAAAACAAAAAAACAAAACAAATTGGATTGAGGTGTAGGGCGGTGGGTAGAGGTGGCCATTCCTGTTGTTCTCATATACTTTCTATGATATCATTGTAAAGGTGCTTTTTTTAAAAAAAACCTTAAATTCTAAAACACATTTACTGTGAAAATAACATGTGATACAGAAAGTAATAGCTTCCTCTTTAGTGTTTTTTGTGGTTCACATTGGTATCTAGGTTGCACTAACGCCCCTGAGAAGCCTTCAAGCTCTCCCTAAGCTTCAGAGCATTCTACAGTCAAACATTTATAAATTCAAATCCTTACTAGCATAAGGTGTCATATGAGAGGCTTGACCTTGGCCACAGTGGCTCACGCCTGTAATCCCAGCACTTTGGGGGGCCGAGGAGGGCGGATCACAAGGTTAAGAGATCAAGACCATCCTGGCCAACATGGTGAAACCCCATCTCTACTAAAATACAAAAATTAGCTGGGCATGGTGGTGAGTGCCTGTAATCCCAGCTACTCGGGAGGCTGAGGCAGGAGAATTGCTTGAATATGGGAGGCAGAGGTTGCAGTGAGCCGAGATCACACCACTGCACTCTAGCCTGGTGAGAGTGAGACTCTGTCTCAAAAAAAAAAGAAAAGGAGAGGCTTGACCTTATATATGTTACCCTTAGAGACATTAGAATATAATTTCCTTGAGGACGGGGATTTGTATCTGCTTTGTTTATTGATACCTCTTATCAGGGAAGAGGGCAACATAGAGAGACCCTGTCTCTAGAAAAATTAATTTTAAAAAATACAAAGAAATTTAATTTCAAGAAAAGAATAAATGAAAGGGGGAAAAAAAGTGAAATTACGAGAACATTTGACCTCTGATGATACGTATTGGCAGTTTGTCTCTAGATAGCATACAACAATCCAAACTTGTTCAAGAATCAAATAAACAGAGCCTATAACAGTGTAAACATGTTTATTCAAGTAGAACTAATTTTGCCAAGCTGGGCATATATAGGAGAGAGAGCGCACCCAGTAATTGTAGGCATTTTTTAAAAATATATTCTTATTTATTTTTTTAGAGATGGGGTTTCAGCATGTTGGTCAGGCTGGTCTCAAACTCCTAACCTCAGGTGAGCCACCTGCCTCGGCCTCCCAAAGTACTGGGATTAGAGGTATGAGCCACCATGCCCGGCCAGTTGTAGGCATTTTTTTAAGACTTGGAAAGCTTAAGTAAGAAAACCTCGGCCAGGTGCAATTTGATGCCAAAACCTCATCACTACAAAAAATAGAAAAATCAGGCCAGGTGTGGTGGCTTGTGCCTGTAATCCAAGTACTTTGGAGGCCAAGGCGGGCAGATCGCCTGAGGTCAGGAGTTCAAGACCAGCCTGACCAACATCATGAAACTCCGTCTTTATAAAAAAAAATAATAATAATAGAAAAATCATCTGGGCGTGGTGGGTGGCGCATGCCTGTTATTCTAGCTACTCAGGAGGCTGAGGTGGGAGTATCGCTTGAGCTGAGGAGATTGAGGCTGCATTGAGACTTGTTCGTGCCACTGCACTCTATCCTGGGTGACAGAGCAAGACCCTGTCTCAATTCAAAAAAAGAAAAGAAAACCTTTAAGAATGTATACATGCCCTTTCTCATCCAGGGTTGGGATGAGGCCTGCAGAGCAGGTGCTCTGGTTGGTCGGTGGCCCTGCTGGTGAGCACTGGCATTCTTTGAGGTCAGCCTGTGCTGAGGACCGGAAGATTTCATCCAAGTATATAACTAAGAGAAGATCACTCCCAGAAGATTTCATCCCCAAAAACAAGAAGTTGAAGAACCATTGTACCCAGGCAGTGAGGGGTACTGCCTCCTGCATGCTTTTAGCTCCCGCCCCTTCCAGCTGAGCCCTCCTGACCAGGAAACCTGACTGGGGCTGCCTTCTTCACCCTCAGTCTCACAGAGACCCTGTAAAACTGAATCAGGCTTGGTGCTGAACACTGGGCCAGGGCAATGTGGGCCCAGCAGAGCTGGGTGAGAGTATGACAGAGAGTCAAAGTGAAAAGAAAAGTATAAAGACAAATCTCTAAATGTAATGTTTTTCCTTGGCAATCAGAGAATTGCAGTTTGGGGCATACACACAGATGAGGTGTGTCCGAAGGACAAGGAGAAGGTTGGGAGTTTTATTAGAAAGGGAAATATTAGAGCTGGTCGTGGTAGCTCATGCCTGTATAATCCAAGCACTTTGGAGGCCAAGGTGGCCGGATCACCTGAGGTCAGGAGTTCAAGACCAGCCTGATCAACATGGTGAAACCCTATCTAAAAAAAAAAAGAAAGAAAGAAAGAAAGAAGAAAAAAAGAAAGGGAAATAGTGCATGTGGTTTTGAAAGAGAGCTTGTTGGCACTGGAGAAGCTTTTGGGAGCTGGCAAGCTCTGATTGGTGAGTGATGGTGGTAGGTAAAGCTAGTCTTAGAGTCACAGCAGGACGTTTCAGCAGCTATTGGTGAACCTGATCTTACCTAAAGCAGGTCATCGTAGCAACTGGGCTTGTGGAGAATTCAGTTATTGTATCAGTGCTATGTGCGCTGATGCTTTTCCAATCTGTCTTCTCTACTCTGATTTAATTGGGTATCACAAGAATGACCCAATTTGCATAATCAACTTTCAAAAGAGAAAGTAACCAGCCCTGGTGCTGGTTCCAGAGGATGCTGTGTAGGCTGGGGCTGGGGATATGCACACTGTCATGTGTCTGAGCAAAATGGCTGGGTCTAGTGCTTCAGCTGCCATGATGAGGGTGCTGTGGGAAGGGGCACATCAGTGGAGGGCTCAGGGATGGTTCCCGGGGAAGTGGAACTGCAAGAGAAGACAAGACAGGTGTCAGCAGGAGACAGTCACACAGTAGTCCTCACTGAAGATGGCTGGGTCTTCTTCTGGGGCTGTTTCCAGAACAATTACAGTGTCATCAGGCTGTTGGAGCCCACGAAGAAGAGAGTGATGCTTGTGCAAGTGCAGCTGGATGTGCTCACAGTGAGGGTGGCCGCAGGAAATGGCCACTCGGTGATGCTGACAGCTGACAGCAACCTCTGTACCTTGTGCTTTGGGCACAGGGCCATCTAGGCCTTGTGCCTGAATTATGCGCCAAACATGATGGCCGACAGGGAATGATTCCCGGTCCCTTGGATAGGATGCTGAAATTCAGGGGAAGCTGGGACCGTGTGAGATTCCAGGTTGCCTTCTGTGGCCCCGGCTTCACCATTCCATCCCCTGTGAGGGGCACAGTATATGGCTTTGGCCTCTTCAACAACCATCCGTTTGGAACCCCAGGCAGAGATTCTTGCTTCATACCCCAGAACCTGGGATGCTTCAGGAACTCTACCCAGTCCGGGTGGGTGACTCTGGTGGCAGCACCATACAGCCTTCACAGATTTAGAAGGGAAAGCATGAAGTCTGGGTCAGGCTGAATATAGACAGTGGGCCTTTCATGGGTGTTAAGGAGAAGAACATGCCCACCCTCATCTCCAGGCTGGTGCTGTCTCCTCAGTGGCTTTGGGCCTCTGTGGGGTAAACCGTGATCAGTGATGGACATGTTTTTGCCAGGGACATGGACAGCAACTACCAGCTGGGCTCAGGGCAGGATGAGGATGCCTGCAGCTTGGTGGAGGTGACAGACAAAGCGCTGGAGAACCATATGGTCCTCTATTAGTTAAAGGCAAGGGTTTGGCCGGGCGCGGTGGCTCACGCCTGTAATCCCAGCACGTTGGGAGGCTGAGGCAGGTGGATCATGAGGTCAAGACATCGAGACCATCCTGGTCAACATGGTGAAACCCCATCTCTACTAAAAATACAAAAAATTAGCTGGGCATGGTGGCACGTGCCTGTAATCCCAGCTACTCAGGAGGCTGAGGCAGGAGAATTGCCTGAACCCAGGAGGCGGAGGTTGCGGTGAGCCGAGATCGCACCATTGCACTCCAGCCTGGGTAACAAGCAAAACTCTGTCTCAAAAAAAAAAAAAAAAAAGAAAATGTGGCAGGGCATGGTGGTTCAAATGTGTAATCCTAGCACTTTGGGAGGCCAAGGCAGGTGGATCACTTGAGGTCAATAGTTTGAGACCAACCTGGCCAACATGGTGAAATCTGTTCCTACTAAAAATACAAAAATTAGCCAGGCATGGTGGTTTGCACCTGTAATCCAAGCTACTTGGGAGGCTAAGGCAAGAGAATTGCTTGAACTCGGGAGGCAGAGGTTGCAGTGAGCCAAGATCACTCCACTGCATTCCAGCCTGGGCGACAGAGCAAGACTCCATCTCAAAAAAAAAAAAAAAAAAAATCAAAACATTTACGTTGCCCCTGCTCTGAGAAGCCAGGGCTTAATCAAGCCACATTCTAGTCATGTGCCATTTGTCCTGTCCCTAACATCCACAGGCAGATATCTGGTACAGTCATCAGACTCAGCCGTCATGAACCCATGCCTGAGGAGACCAGAGAAGAGGCAGAGGAACCCTGTAGGGAAAAAGAGAAAAAGCTTCCACTTCATCCTCTGAAGGTTTGCTGAAAATGAGCTGACAATAGGCAGAAGGGCATACAAAATTCATTTTAATGTGCATAGCATGGGGGAATCACAAGAGAATGATTACCCAGTGACTCAGCAGGGTACAGGCGCTTATATGCCCTTCTTCACAGGCGAAGGGAAGATGGGAGGTCCAGGAGAAAATGATTTTCAGGGGGAAAGAATGGACCCAATGCTCAGAGAATGGCAAGTAAATCATTTTCTTTGGAGATTGAATGGGACTGGAGAACAATGGTTTAGGATAATTTTTCTGGACTCCAAGTGTGGCACAGACTCTTCCTCTGTGATATGTTTTAATCTTCCGTTGTTAACGAAATTTCAAACCAGGTGCAGTGGCTCACACCGTAATCCCAGCACTTTGGGAAGCTTAGATAGGCAGATCGCTTGAGCTCAGGAGTTTGACACCAGCCTGGGCAATATAGTGAAACCCTGCCACTACAAAAAAAAATTTAAAATTAGCCAGGTGTGGTGGCATGCACCCGTAGTCCCAGCTACTCAGGAGGCTGAGATGGGAGGATCACTTGAGCCCTGGAAGTTGGGGCTGCAGTGAGCCGTGACCACACCACTGCACTCTGGCCTGGGTGACAGAGCAAGACCCTATCTCCAAAAAAAAGAACAAATTTCAGGGAAGGAATTGAAGGTAATTATGTTTCCTCTTCAGGGGCCCAGTTTCTAGGATAATGGAACTTCAGAGAATGGTCTCATTCTGCACTTTAGAAGGAGACAGAAGATCAGAGAGACAGGAAGGGGGCCGGTCAGAGAGACCTTGAGGCTGCTTCTTTTTTTATTATTTTAATAGTAGAGATGGGGTCTCACTATGTTGCCCAGGCTGGTCTCTAACTCCTGGCCTCAAGTTATCCTCCTGTTTCAGCCTTTCAAAGTGCAGGGATTACAGGTATGAGACACAGAGCCCAGCCCAAGGTCGCTTCTTTAGTTCCATATTTTGGGGTATCATTTTCTGAGTCCCAACAACTCTAAACCAAATATTTGGCTCTGGGCAAGTGTCCATAAGACAAAAAGGACAATAATCCTCCACTCAACAGATAAAAAAAACTAGTGAGTTGTTCTCCCAGAAATCAAAGCGTTCTCTGCCCCTCAGGCATCCATCTCTTGAGGCAGCCTCACCTGCAGCCCTGGGCCGAAAACTGGAGAAGCCACTCTGAGCAGGGCTTTCCGGAAGAGAAGAGGAGGGTTTTATTTACAATCTTATAGCAATATTGAGAGCAGAGAGAGGGAGGAAAATAGTTGGAGAGGCAGGGGCTGGTGCCGAGTGAGAAAGGGAAGAAGCAACTCATACACTGGCTGACAAAATACACAATAGTTTTGATTTTTTTTTTGAGATGGAGTCTTGTTCTGTCACCCAGGCTGAAATGCAGTGGCGCTATCTTGTCTCACTGCAACCTCTGTCTCCCGGGTTCAAGTGATTCTCCTGCCTCAGCCTCCCATGTAGCTGGGATTACAGGTGCCCGCCACCATGCCCGGCTAATTTTGGTATAGTTAGTAGAGACAGGGTTTCACCATGTTGGCCAGGCTGGTCTCAAACTCCTGATCTCAGATGATCCACCCACCTCGGTCTCCCAAAAGTGCTGGGATTACAGACGTGAGCCACCATGCCTGACCTTGATTATTTTTAATTGTAAAATAATTTGGAAGGAAGAGCAAAATCTTTTAACATTTTGAATAAATTTAGAGCTCTGTAAAACAAGCCATTTGCTTTCTTCACACTTCCTGCTCTCTTTCTTTCTTTCTTTTTTTTTTTTTTTTAACTAGAGATGGGGTGTCACCATGTTGGCCAGGCTGGTATCAAATCCTGACCTCAGGTGATCCACCCATCTCGGCCTCCCAAAGTGCTGGGATTACAGGTATGAGCCACCACGCACGGCCAACACACTTCCTGCTTTCTTAAGGGAGCACCTGCTGTGTGCCAGGCATTGTGGGGAAGGGCAGAGTAAAGCCGAATCTGAGAACCTGGAGTCCAGTGATGATGTAAGCGATGTCAAGGCCCAAGGTGCTGCTGCAGCTAGTTCAAAGGGCTCTTCCAATCCATACAAATTAGAAAAGGAGAGAAGAGTTGATTGAGTTATGTTTGGTATTTATGTTTCAGGAATCATTGGATTTAAAATAAAAGGTTACTGCATCATAGAAGAGAAATGGAATGGATCTTTTACTATCTTAATCCCAAAACAAGATTTTTAAGTAAAACACAACTCTAGAAATGCTTACTGAGATGCTTTTATCATTTTCAACAGCTGACATCCTTGTATAAATGTGATTAATTGCACAATAACTCTGCCTTTGAAGACAACTTATGTATCTTAGTGTATGAGTGAATGTTAGTGTACATTATATATATTAATTTTCTTTTCTTTTTTCTTTTTTTGAAATGGAGTCTCACTCTGTCACCAGGCTGGAGTACAGTGGAGAGATCTCAGCTCACTGCAACCTCCACCCCCTGGGTTCAAGTGATTCTCTTGCCTCAGCCTCCGGAGTAGCTGGAACTACAGAACAGTATTCTTAAATCTAGTTTAGCCAGGCATGGTGGCTCATTTAGCCATGCCTGTAATCCCAGCAATTTGGGAGGCTGAGGAGGGAGGATCATGAGGTCAGGGGTTTGAGACCAGCCTGATCAACATGGTGAAAACCCATCTCTACTTAAAAATATAAAAATTAGCCGGGCATTGTGGCGCACACCTGTAATCCCAGCTACTTGGGAGGGAGGCAGGAGAACTGCTTGAACCCGGGAGGCAGAAGCTGCGGTGAGCCAAGAAAATGCCATTGCACTCCAGCCTGGGCAAGAGAGCCAGACTCTGTCTCAAAAAAAAAAAAAAATCTAGTTTAATACCTTTGCCTGCTAAAGGGTGGGATCTTTTGTTACAAGGATGATTAGCAAGTGTTAGGGATCTTCTCCTAAATGTAATCAGAATGATTGGAGGAACACTGAGTCATTGTTACTTAGTACAATTACTCTCATACCTCTTTTAGAGTCTATTTGCACTTTAATGAAGCAGTTGGGCATTCGGCTGAAGGGAAAAAATTCAAAGTTGTATTTCAGGTGCTGGGGCTGGTGGGGGCAGGAGAGGCAAGTTGTGCATGCCTTAGGGTTAGCTTTGAGTGATCGAGTGGTCTTTTTCTCAAGATAATACTTCCTAGGGTATCCTAAAGTGTCTGGCCCCACAGGTAGATACTTAGGTATGTGGGTGATAGACTACTCATTCCCAGGCCTGGTCACAGCCCCATAGCTGCTCATACAGACATTCAAGCAGGAAAAAGCATCTTTCTCTCTCTGTTTTTTCTTAACAGAGACAGGGTCTCCTTATGTTGCCCAAGCTGGTCTTGAACTCCTGGGTTCGAGGGGTCCTCCTGCTTCAGCCTTTCAATGTGTTAGGATTACAGGCGTGAGCCACTATGCCTGGTCTCCCCTCTCCTCCACTCCCCTCCTTTCCTTCCTACCTCCTGCATTTGTTTTCTTTCATTTTCTCTTATTTTTCTTTCTGTCATTCCTTCCTTCCTCCTTCTTTTCTTTTTTTCCTTCTTTTATTTGTTTCTTTAGATGGGGTTTCACCATATTGGTCAGGCTGGTCTCGAACTCCTGACCTCAGGTGATCTGCCCATCTCAGCCTCCCAAAGTGCTAGGATTACAGGTGTGAGCCACCGCGCCCGGCCCTTCTTTCTTTTCTTTCTGGGTCTCACACCTGTCTCTCAGGCTGGAGTGCAGTGGCGTGATCTCGGCTCACTTCAGCCTCGACCTCCTGGGCTCAGTGATTCTCCCATCTCTGTGTCCCAAGTAGCTGGACTACAGGCGTGCGCCACTGTGCCTGACTAATTTTTTATGTTTTTAGTGGAGACAGGGTGTCGCCATGTTGCCCAGGCTGTATTTTCTTTCTTTCCACTGGAAATGTTTATTAGGGAAAGGCAGGGGGGAAAAAAGGCTACAACAGAACAGACAGCAAATGAATGGCTACAGAAGGAAACTGTGCAAAACTGGCCTTGCAAGTTTTCCCCTTCTAATTTAGTCTTTGCTCATTGCTACAGTTACTGTCGCTAACTGCAGCCAAAGATCTAGAGAAGATGCTTGTATTAATGTTATGATGTAGTCAAAAAAGCTCTAGATCTGGAAGCAAATCTGATATCTGATCCTCCTTTAGCACTTCTTAGCTGTTAGGATTACCTTGAGTGACTTATGCCTTGCCTGTTGTTTCTCATTTTCCATTGAATCTTCCATTTTTTCCCCCCTTAGGTGAACAGATTTGCCTTTGAGCTCCTCTTTAAGATGATAGCAACAGCCAGGCGCGGTGGCTCAAGCCTGTAATCCCAGCACTTTGGGAGGCCGAGGTGGGTGGATCACAAGGTCAAAAGATCGAGACCATCCTGGTCAACATGGTGAAACCCCATCTCTGCTAAAAATACAAAAAATTAGCTGGGCATGGTGGCACGTGCCTGTAATCCCAGCTACTCAGGAGGCTGAGGCAGGAGAATTGCTTGAACCCAGGAGGCGGAGGTTACGGTGAGCCGAGATCGCGCCATTGCACTCCAGACTGGGTAACAAGGGCGAAACTCCGTCTCAAAAAAAAAAAAAAAAAAGATGATAGCAACAATATTTTATCCTGTCATGGAAGGCAGGGGACTGGACTAGTTAATCTCTTGTACCCACCAGTTCCAGGATCATAAAATTCTGTGAATTAGAGAAAACCAACTGTAAGCTGGTGCCAGACTCTTGAACATGAAGCAAGCATGAAACATACCAAGGTTTCAGCACTGTGCCTGCCCACATGACAAACTGTTATTTATAGAACACTAACTATGCACACAATAACGATGATGACAAGTCATCTTTGAGCGTTTACTCCTCACAATAACCCCATGAGCTAGTTTCTATCATTATCCCCACTTAAGAATATAGAAACTGAGGCACAGGTAAGCCAAGTCCGGTGTCCACAGCACAAAATCAATAAGCAGCAGAGATGATTTTGAACAGAAACCATTTGATAAAATTGACTAAAGAGGCATAGGGAATTTTGAGGGGTGATGGAAATTTTATTTTATTATAAAATTAAATGTCAAAGGTGGAGAATTGCTCCCCAGAGAGGAGTTTCAAAACTATAGCCAAGTTTCATTTCTTATATTTCATTTTTATTTATTATAATTTTTTTTTTTTTTTTTTTTTTTTTTTTTTTTTTTTAGAGATAAGGTCTCACTGTGTTGTCCAGGCTGGAGGGCAGTGGCATGATCATAGCTCACCACGGCCTCAAACTCCAGGGTTCCAACCATCCTCCCGTCTCAGGCTCCCAAGTAGCTGGGACTACAGTGTGTGCCACCATACCAAGTTGGAAATGGTCTATGTCTTGATAGAAATATTCTATGTTGGCCAGGCGTGGTGGCTCACACCTGTAATCTCAGCACTTTGGGAGGCCGAGGCGGGCAAATCACCTGAGGTCTGGAGTTCAAGACTAGCTTGGTCAACATGGTGAAATCCTGTCTTTAAAAAAAAAAAAAGGAAAGAAAGAAAATATTCTATGTCTGGGTAGTTATAAAACTATAGAACTGTATACCTAAAGAGGGTGAATTTCACTCTATGTAAGTTATATTTTAATAAACCTGTCTTTTAAAACAAAAAACAAAACAAAACAGAAAAACAGAATGAAGAACAAACAGAATTTAAAACCAAAAAAAAAAAAACAAAACAGAATGAAGCCAAGAGCTAAAGGAGGGAGGCTGGAGGAAGGAAGTTGGGGCTGGAGAAAGAGCAAGCTGGAGGCAAGGAAGAGCGCTCTGCGCACACAGGCAAGCACAGCAAGCCGCCTGGAGAGCCCCGCCTCTGATATCTGTTTCCATCGCCTCAGGGAGAAAAACAAGAAGATAAATTCAACTTCCCTTTTTCCTTTGTTGAAGGCCCTCTGCCTTCACCTTCCTTTCACCACCTCCCTTCAGAGGGCAGTCTCTGAACTCAGTTTCGGCTGCTGAAAGTGGAGGGCTGGACGTCTGATCTCCTCTTGATTTGACCGGAACAGCCTCTTCGGAGACGGGACAAGCAGTAACACAGAGGTTTTGGCAAAGAATCGGGTTGTACTGATCTAAGTAAATGAACGAATGAATACATTAGGGTTTTTACTGCCAGCAATCTGGTAACAACTGTTTTTTTTTGTTTTTTTGTTTTTTTTTTTTTTGAGACGGAGTTTCGCTCTTGGTACCCAGGCTGGAGTGCAATGGCGCGATCTCGGCTCACCGCAACCTCCGCCCCCTGGGTTCAGGCAATTCTCCTGCCTCAGCCTCCTGAGTAGCTGGGATTACAGGCACGCGCCACCATTCCCAGCTAATTTTTTTGTATTTTTAGTAGAGACGGGGTTTCACCATGTTGACCAGGATGGTGTCGATCTCTTGACCTTGTGATCCACCCGCCTCGGCCTCCCAAAGTGCTGGGATTACAGGCTTGAGCCACCATGCCCGGCTGGAGAATTATTTTCATATTTCTATTTTGGATGCAGGCAGGAAAGGTGGACAGGGTTTGAAAAATGATGCTCACTACTAGGGTGACGGGATCATCTGTATCCCAAACCTCAGCATCACACAATATACCCATGTAACTAATCTACATGCATCCCCTGAATCTAAAATAAAAGTTAAATATTTTTTAAATTTCCATTTTGGTGAACGCATTTCATATCCCCCTAGACTGGAGCCTCTGACTCTCTCAGAACACCCCTCAGACAGGGGAACTGCCTAATCACAATCTGTCTAGGATTACAGAATGACGTGATCATCAGAGGTCAGGAGTTCGAAGTATACACACCCAGAGGAGAAAGTGCATGAAGTGTATGTGATTTGCTCAATAATTTGTCTTAAAGTGAACATAATCCTATAATCCTGGATCAAGAAAGAAAACATTATTAGACTCTTTTTTTTTTTAGACAGAGTTTTGCTCTTGTTGCCTATTCATGTTCTGTTCATTTCATCCTGAATTACAACCCTAAATCCTTTGCTGAGTTGTCATTTTCAAGAGATCAAAGTATACTTGTTAAAGACTTAAAGCTGATTAAATAGCAAAATAAGCCACTTATCTTCCTGTACATCTTCAATCCCCAGAGCTAGTCGTTCATTTGTTAACAAAATACTGCCTCTTGTGACAAGAGTTTTGGTGACCAAAAAACCACACTATAAGAATTTTGGGGGCCGGGCGCGGTGGCTCAAGCCTGTAATCCCAGCACTTTGGGAGGCCGAGGTGGGTGGATCACAAGGTCAAGAGATCGACACCATCCTGGTCAACATGGTGAAACCCCGTCTCTACTAAAAATACTAAAAATTAGCTGGGCATGGTGGCGTGTGCCTGTAATCCCAGCTACTCGGGAGGCTGAGGAAGGAGAATTGCCTGAACCCAGGGGGCGGAGGTTGCGGTGAGCCGAGATCGCGCCATTGCACTCCAGCCTGGGCAACAAGAGCGAAACTCCGTCTCAAAAAAAAAAAAAAAGAATTTTGGGGCTGGGCGTGGTGGCTCACATCTGTAATCTCAGCACTTTGGGAGGCTGAGGTGGGTAGATCACGAGGTCAGAAGTTCAAGACCAGCCTAGCCAAGATGGTGACACACTGACTCTACTAAAAATACAAAAATTAGCTGGGCACGGTGCCAGGCACCTATAATCCCAGCTACTTGGGAGGCTGAGGGAGGAGAATTGCTTGAACCCAGGCGGCAGAGGTTGCAGTGAGCCAAGGTCGCACAACTGCACTCCAGCCTGGCATTAGAGTAAGACTCTGTCTCAAAAAAAAAAAAAATTCGAAGAAAGTTACTTTCATTTCATGTTTAAATTGTTTCTTGATTTTTTTTTTTTTTTTTTTTTTTTTGAGATGGAGTTTCGCTCTTGTTACCCAGGCTGGAGTGCAACAATGGCGCGATCTCGGCTCACCGCAGCCTCTGCCTCCTGGGCTCAGGCAATTCTCCTGCTTCAGCCTCCCGAGTAGCTGGGACTACAGGCGTGCGCTACCATGCCCAGCTAATTTTTGTATTTTTAGTAGAGACGGGGTTTCACCATGTTGACCAGAATGGTCTCGATCTCTTGACCTCATGATCCACCCGCCTCGGCCTCCCAAAGTGCTGAGATTACAGGTGTAAGCCACCGCGCCCAGCTTGTTTTGTTTTTGAAATAGAGTTTCACTCTTGTTGCCCAGGCTGGAGTGCAGTGGTGCGATCTTGGCTCACCTCAACCTCCACCTCCAGGGTTCAAGCGATTCTCCTGCCTCAACCTCCAGAGTAGCTGGGACTACAGGCGTGCACCACCATGACCAGCTATTTTTTCTATTTTTAGTAGAGACAGGGTTTCATCATCTTAGCCAGGCTGGTCTGGAACTCCTAACATCAGGTGATCCACCCACCTCAGCCTCCCAAAGTGCTGGAATTTCAGGCATGAGCCAAGATTGCACTGCTGCACTCCAGCCACCATGCCCGGCTCACCTCAACCTCTCAAAGTGCTGGGATTAGAGGAGTGAGCCACCTCACCCAGCCCACCAGATTCTCTTCTCTCTTTCTCCCACTCTTTGTTATTTTAGGTTCAGAATACATATACAGATTTGTTATACAGGTAAACTATGTGTCATGGGGGTTTGGTGTACAGAAAATTTTGTCCCCAGGTAATGAACATAGTACCCAATAGGTATTTTTTCTGATCCTCTCCCTGCTCCCATTTTCTACCCTCAAGTACACCCCAGTGCCTGCTGTTTACCTCCTAGTGTCCATGCGTTCTTGTGTAGCTCCCGCTTATAACTAAGAACATGCAGTATTTAATTTTCTGTTCCTTCATTGGTTTGCTTAGAATAATGGTCCTGGCTCCATCTATATTGCTGCAAAAGACATGACCTATTTTTTATGGCTGCATAGTATTCCATGGTACATATGTAACCAGATTTTCTATCATTATTTTTATTATTGTTGTTGAGATGGAGTTTTTCTCTTGTTGCCCAGCCTGGAGTGTAATGTGCGATCTTAGCTCATGGCAACCTCTGCCTCTTGGGTTCAAGCAATTCTCCTGCCTCAGCCTTCCAAGTAGCTGGGATTACAGGCATGCACCACCATGCCCAGCTAAATTTGTATTTTTAGTAGAGAAGGAGTTTCTCTATGTTGTCAGGCTGGTCTCAAACTCTCGACCTCAGGTGATCTGCCTGCCTCAGCCTCCCAAAGTGTTGGAATTACAGATGTGAGCCACTTCACCCGGTTTTTTTCTTTTCTTTCTTTTATTTTTTTTTCCTTTCTTTTTCTTTTTCTTTCTTTTTTTTGAGACAGAATCTCACTCTGTTGCCCAGGCTGGAATATAAATGGCACCATCTTGGCTCACTGTGACCTCTGCCTCCTGGGTTCAGATGATTCTTGTGCCTCGGCTTCCCTAGTAGCTGTGACTACAGGTATGTCCCACCATACTTGGGTAATTATTTTTTTATTTTTTTATTTTGAGACAAGGTTTTACTCTTGTCAGCCAGGCTGGAGTGCAATGGTGTAATCTTGGCTCACTACAACCTCCGTCTCCCAGGTTCAGGCAATTCTCCCACCTCAGCTTCCCGAGTAGCTGTGATTTCAGGTGTGCACCACCATGCCCAGCTAACTTTTATATTTTTAGTAGAGACAGGTTTCACCATGTTGGCCAGGCTTGTCTCGAACTCCCGACCTCAGGTGATCTACCTCCCTCAGCTTCCCAAAGCACTGGGATTACAGGAGTGAGCCATGGCACCCAACCCACGTCTTCTTTTTCCAGTTGATTTAGGTTGATTCCATGTCTTCACTATTGTGAATAGCACTGCAATGAACACATGAGTGCATGGATATTTATAATAATAACCTATATTCCTTCTGGTATACACCTAGTAGTGGGATTGCTGGGTCGAATAGTAGCTCTATTTTAAGTTCTTTGAGGAATTGCCACGCTGCTTTCCACAATGGCTGAACTAATTTGCACCTCCACCAGCAGTATGTAAGTGTTCCTTTTCTTCACAACCTCACCAGCATCTGTTATTCTTTAACTTTTTTATTTTATTTATTTTATTTTTTTTATTTTTTATTTTTTGAGATGGAGTTTTGCTCTTGTCACCCAGGCTGGAGTGCAATGGCGCGATCTCGGCTCACCGCAACCTCCGCCTCCTGGGTTCAGGCAATTCTCCTGCCTCAGCCTCCTGAGTAGCTGGGATTACAGGCACGTGCCACCATGCCCAGCTAATTTTTTGTATTTTTAGTAGAGACGGGGTTTCACCGTGTTGATCAGGTTGGTCTCGATCTCTCGACCTTGTGATCCACCCTCCTCGGCCTCCCAAAGTGCTGGGATTACAGGCTTGAGCCACCGCGTCCGGCTTATTTTTATTTTTTTGAGACAGAGTCCCACTCTGTGGCCCAGGCAGGAGTGCAGTGGCATGATCTTGGCTCACTCTTGGCCTCCTGGGGTCAAGTGATTCTTGTGCCTCAGCCTCCTGAGTAGCTGAGATTACAGGCACCCACAACAATGCCCAGCTAATTTTTGTATTTTTAGTAGAGACGTGGTTTTACCATGTTTGCCAGCCTGGTCTTGAATTCCTGACCTCAGGTGATCCTCCCGCCTTGGCCTCCCAAAATGCTGGGATTACAGGCATGAGCTACCACACCGGCCACCAAACTCCCCCATTTTTTTTTATTTTTATTTTTCTTTTTGATACAGAGTTTTGCTCTGGTTGCCCAGGCTGGAGTGCAATGGCAAGATCTCAGCTCACTGCAACCTCCACCTCCAGGGTTCGAGCAGTTCTCTTGCTTCAGCCTCCCAAGTAGCTGGGATTACAGGCATGCACCATCACACCCAGCTAAATTTGTATTTTTAGTAGAGACAGGGTTTCTCCATGTTGGTCAGTCTGGTCTCGAACTCCCACCCTCATGTGGTCTGCTACCTCGGCCACCCGAAGTGCTGGGATTACAGGCATAAGCCACTGTGCCTGGCCTACTCACCTTTTTTAAACCTAAGTAGTAGCATACTACATACACAGGTCTGCATTTGCTTTTTTCACTTAACTATATACATTTGAGGTCTTCTGATAACTGTACCTAAAGAGCTTCCCTGGTTTCTTTTTGAAAGTTGAATAGCATCCTATATAGGATGAAATAGTCATACTTTATTTCACCAGCCCCCGCTGATGGACAATTAGGTTGGTTCCAAGCTTTTGCTGCCACTTATACCTCCAATGAAAACATAAGACTACCACATTGTTTTCTTTAAGGGGTCATAAACAGAGTTGAAAGACATTAGTACATTTTTCTTGCTGTCCATCTACTAGAAATATATAAAATATAATAATAGGCCGGGCGCGGTGGCTCAAGCCTGTAATCCCAGCACTTTGGGAGGCTGAGGCGGGTGGATCACCAGGTCAAGAGATCAAGACCGTCCTGGTCAATATGGTGAAACCCCATCTCTACTAAAAATACAAAAAAAAGTAGCTGGGCATGGTGGCACATGCCTGTAATCCGAACTACTCAGGAGGCTGAGGCAGGAGAATTGCCTGAACCCAGGAGGCGGAGGTTGCGGTGAGCCGAGATCGCGCCATTGCACTCCAGCCTGGGTAACAAGAGCGAAACTCCGTCTTAAAAAAAAAAAAAAAATATATATATATATATATATATATATATATATATATATAAAATAATATAGAATGTGATCAGAAGGTGATTTCAAGGGATTGGGAAGAATCCTGTGTGACTGTGGCCAATATTGGCCATTTTGACCATCGTTGTAGTTTATGTTAAAAATAATTAACATTTGCCGGGCGCGGTGGCTCAAGCCTGTAATCCCAGCACTTTGGGAGGCTGAGGCAGGTGGATCACGAGGTCAAGAGATCGAGACCATCCTGGTCAACATGGTGAAACCTCATCTCTACTAAAAATACAAAAAATTAGCTGGGCATGATGGCACGTGCCTGTAATACCAGCTACTCAGGAGGCTGAGGCAGGAGAATTGCCTGAACCCAGGAGGCGGAGGTTGTGGTGAGCCGAGATCGTGCCATTGCACTCCAGCCTGGGTAACAAGAGCGAAACTCCGTCTCAAAAAAAAAAAAAAAAAAAAAATTAACATTTGCACAGAGCCATAGACTCTTAGAGTAATTCCATACTTATGTTATTTGACCTACATTGATCCAGCAAATGAGACGGGAATGTATTATCATTTCTGTTTTACAGATGAAATGCAAAGAGGTTAAGTGACTTGTCTGAGAGCTAAGTAGATAGGAGTTGAATTCCAGTTGTCTGACTTGATGTCTAGTATAAAGACAGCTAAGCAACTACTATGATTTAGCTATGTAATGTAACTCTTTAGAGCCCACCCCTTGCAAGCTCTGTGTCATAGTTTTTATAGTGGTTGCTTAAAACTAAAGCCAAGCTTTTCAGTGGCAATGATTGAAGTTGCTAAATGTAATCATGACTCTCAAGAAAGTTATATTTTAACTTTTTAAGATCTAGGTTTTTTTACTGTTGTTTTAAGACAGGGTCTCACTCTGTCATCCAGGCTGGAGTGCAGTGATGTGATCTCAGCTCACTGCAACCTCCGCCTCCCAGGTTCAAGCAATTCTCTTGCCTCAGCCTCCCAAGTAGCTGGGATTACAGGCATGCCCCACGATGCCTGGGTAATTTTTGTATTTTTAGTAGAGATGGGGGTTTCACCATGTTGGCCAAGCTGGTCTCGAACTGCTGACCTCAGGCGATCAACCCACCTCAGCCTCCCAAAGTTCTGGGATTAAAGGCATGAGCCACTGGGCCTGGCCCTAGTTGTCTAAAACTTTGAACAGGTTTTAAAATATATATATCCTGTTGGTCTACTGTGGATCAATCTAAAGATATTTGCTAAGGATCTGATCCCATGTAATATCTTACACATTGGGTACAGATTAGGTCAGCACCTAGTTCTTAGATTCCTACTCCGTTATTTCACTAAATGAATATTTAATTATACTCAGCGAATATTTTATTTATGCTTACTAGGCAGGGTAGCAGGAGATGTAGCTCTAACATCTAGTAACATATTTTACTAAACAGATCACAGGCTGGGTAACAAAAGCAAGACCCCCTCTCTACAAAAAATATGAAAAAATAGCCAGGTGTGGTGGTGCATGCCTGTGGTCCTACCTACTTGGGAGACCCAGGCAGAAGGATCTCTTAAGCCCAGGAGTTTCAGGCTGCAGTGAGCTGTGATCTTGCTACTGCACTCCAGCCTGGGTGACAGGGTGAGATTCTGTCTCTAAAACGAAAACAATAGCCGGGCATGGTGGCACACACCTATAGTCCCAGCTACTCAGGAGACTGAGGCAGGAGAATTGCATGAACCCAGGAGGCGGAGATTGCAGTGAGCCGAGATGGTGCCACTGCACTCCAGCCTGGGTGACAGAGTAAGACTACGTCTCAAAAAAATAAATAAATGAAATAAAATAAAACAAAAACGAAAACAAGAGCAGATCAGACATACCAGTTTTATGGTTCTTAGTGCTTTGGGTGGAGCTTTGCCTTGGTTGGAGGAATTCTAGAGACATCTCTACAACTGATTGCTGAACAGGGACTAGTGTAGCCCTCCTGCTCCCTTATCCACAGGGGATACGTTCAGAGCCTGAAACTGTCTGTAGTACCGAACCTCATCGCCATCAAGCGGAACACATTTCTGTTTATGACTTCCACCCCCACATTTTAATGGTTTTTTTTCTTTTTTATTTTATTTTATTTTTTTAAATATGGAACGCTTCATGAATTCGCGCATGATCCTTGCGCAGGGGCCGTGCTAATCTTTGTATCATTCCAATTTTTTTAGCATATGTGCTGCCTAAGCGAGCACGGGTTTTTTTTTTTTTTTCTCTTATCTAAGCACTTATCACACACTGTTGTCATGAGCTTTGCAGTTTGAGATGCAACAACAAAACTTAGCATGAATTTCTTATTCTTTCTTCACTATCTGAGGGGTATAAGATTCCTTCTTACTGGCTGGGCATAGTGGTTCACGCCTGTAATCCAAGCACTTTGGAGGCCAAGGCGGGCGGATCACCTGAAGTCAGGAGTTCAAGACCAGCTTGACCAACATGGTGAAACCCTGTCTTAAAAAAAAAAAAAAGATTCCTTACTGCAGATGTTAGCAACCTCAAAATACAATGGTTTCCTCTTATTAAGTTGAGAACTTTCACCTTTTCATTTAGAAGAAGCACTTCCGGCTTCTCTTTGACTTTTTTTTGTTTGTTTGTTTTTTTAAACGACGGAGTCTTGCTCAGTCACCTAGGCTGGAGTGCAGGGGTGTGATCTAGGCTCACTGCAACCTCTACCTCCCTGGTTCAAGCGATTTTCCTGCCTGTAGCTGGGATTACAGGCCCACGACACCATACCTAGCTAATTTTTGTATTTTTAGTAGAGATAGGGTTTTGCTATGTTGTCCAGGCTGGTCTCAAACTCCTGACCTCAGGTGATCCGCCCACCTCGGCTTCCCAAAGTGCTGGGATTACAGGCCTTCTCTGGTATTTTTGAATTGCTGGCCTCACTACTCTTGTGCTTTACGGCCATTATTAAGTAAAATAAGGGTTACTGGAGCACAAGCTCTGAGATACTCAACACCTTATCACCCAGAGGGCTACTAAGTGGCCAGAAGGAAGGGACAGGGACTCTACAGTGTAGATACGCTGGACAAAGGGAGGATTCACATTCTGGGCAAGACACAGCAGGACAGCAGAACTAATCACACTACTCAATGGGGTGCAATTTAAACTTATGAATTATTTATTTCTGGAATATTCCATTTAATATTTTTGGGCTGCTGTTGACTTTGAGTAACTGAAACCACGGAGAAGCAGGCACTACTGTGGTTTTGAGTACAGGCATTGTCAGTAATAGTCCAGTCTCATTCCTTTGGGTAGGGAAATTGGAGAAGCAGCTACAGTCCCAGGTTGGAAATCACTTAAATTCTTCTTCAAAATTTGTGTATTTAACTATTTCAAGGATCCCTTCAAATGCAATTATCTTAGGCAGGTGGGGCAGTTCAGGCTAAATGGCCCTGACCCCACACCCTCCTATCCCATTGCGTTATTTAGGTGGCTGCCTCTTGTTTTTTTCTTTTTCTTTTCTAGTTTCACTCTTGTTGCCCAGGCTGGAGTGCAATGATACAATCTCAGCTCTCTGCAACCTCCATCTCCCGGGTTCAAGTGATTCTCCTGCCTCCCGAATAGCTGCCTCTTGATTTTCTACCTGCAACAAGTAAGCTTGGGAGGAATGAGGAAGAAAGACAGCTAGAGGCTCTTGAGGCCCAGCAAAGTGTCCTGGCTATCCTTTCGTGCATTGCATTGTTAGAGCAATAGCTGCATTTACTCAGTTATCTGCAGCATGTGATTTAAAAAGGCATCATACCAATATTGTTATATCTTGTATTTAATTATTAACCAGCAGAGATGCTACAGTTTTTATATTGATTTTAAGTGGGAAGTCACGGTGACATATAAAACTCCTTTTCAGGCCACGTATAGTGGCTCACGCCTGTAATCCCAGCACTTTGAGAGGCTGAGGCGGGCAGATCCCCTGAGGCAGGAGTTCAAGACCAGCCTGGCCAACATGGCGAAATCCTGTCTCTACTAAAAATAAGAAAATTGGTCGGGCATGGTGGTGGGCACCTGTAATCTCAGCTACTCGGGAGGCTAAAGCAGGAGAATCCCTTGAACCTGGGAGGCGGAGGCAGAGGTAGAGGTTTCAGTGAGCTGCATTCCACCGTGGGCCACAAAGCAAGACTGTCTCAAAAAAAAAAAAAAGGCAGCAGGGCACAGTGGCTCATGCCTGTATTCTCAGCACTTTGGGAGGTGAGGCAGGTGGATCAGCTGAGGTCGGGAGTTCAAGACAAGCCTGACCAACATGGAGAAACCCTGTCTCTACTAAAAATACAAAATTAGCCAGGCATGGTGGTGCATGCCTGTAATCCCAGCTACTTGGGAGGCTGAGGCAGAAGAATCACTTGAACCCAAGAGGCAGAGGTTGCAGTGAGCTGATCGTGCCATTGCACTCCAGCCTGGGCAACAAGAGCAAAACTCCATCTCAAAAAACAAACAAACAGAAAAACAAAAAAACTGTCTCCTTCCCCTTTTCCCATAAATCTTGGGGCAAATTAATCATAGCCATACCTACAAATTGGTGGGATGTGTGTACCCTTCAGTATAGCCACTTTTCAGTTTTCCAGATTAACCAAGGGAAACCTGCTCCATAGTTTGTGATACAAATGTGAGGGAGGAGCTTGGGTTTGGGGTTGACCGGCTCTGGGATGAGGGGGTAATAGCTTTTCTACTGGCTTTGTGCGGGTTTTCTATTCTAAGTAAAGATAATCTCTATTTGGACTATACAACCTTTGTCCCAAAGACAAAGGCTAATTAGGCGTTAGATTTTTTAAAACAAAGAAAGATTCTCTGAGATCATCAGCCTCCAGAGGACTAGGGAATATCATCCGTCCAAATTATTTAGGTGACTTTTTTTTTGGTTTATTCTTTTCATCTTCCTTCACCCTTAAAAAAAAATCCGTATCACTTTGCCTTGTCCAAAATCCCTCCAGTCAGGCCTCATGATGTTCATCTTTTTTTTTTTTTTTTTTTTTTTTTTTTTAAGACAGAGTCTCGCTCTGTCACCCAGGCTTAAGTACGGTGGTGCAATCTCAGCTCATTGCAACCTATGCCTCCCAGGTTCAAGCAATTCTCCCGTCTCAGTCTCCTGAATAGCTGAGACTACAGGCACCTGCCACCAAGCTCTGCTAATTTTAGTAGATACGGGGTTTCACCATGTTGGTCAGACTAGTCTCGAACTCCTGACCTCAGGTGATCCACCTGCCTAGGCCTCCCAAACTGCTGGGGTTACAGGAGTGAGCCACCGTCCCCGGCCCATGAAGTTTATCTTGATTCTTTTCAACCAAAACTCCATCAAGGAATAGTTCTTTTTTTTTAAAAAAAAAAAAAAAAAAAAAAAAGATGGGGTTTCACCATGTTGGTCAGGCTTGAACTCCCAACCTGAGGTGATCCACCCACCTTGGCCTCCAAAGTGCTTGAATTACAGGCGTGCGCCACCACGCCTGGACAAGGAAATATTTAAACCTGATGAATGTAAGTGATTTGTTATATGTTTACTTATATATTTCTTAATAATTTCTACTTTAAATACTTTTAAATTTTTGTTTTTTAAATGTGTGAATTATTTTAAGAACAAATACAGTTATGAGTAAGTGCCCATTTCTAACTTTTTCTTTGCAGTTATTTGGAGAAGTTCTGCCTTCATTTAGAGAAATTTGCTTTACTCCTGGACACCAGTTTGGTGTGAATGAATTTGACTTTCCTCTGAGTCTCACAAATAACCGTGGGAGGAAGCCACATAGACAGCTGAAAACGGCACTAGTTATGAAATTTTTAAAAAAGACCTTGGTCCCCAGTTTCACTTTTCAACTTGTTAACTTGTGATTTGTACAAGTTACTTAAACGTTTTAAAGGTGGCTGTCCTTATAGGTAAAATGGAGTAACACATACCTCTCAAGGTGACTGAAATTTAAGTAAAAGCATGAAGGTGAAGTCATTCAACAAGTAGACATTCAATTCATTCATTCCACAAATGTTTATTGAATGCTTTCTAGTTCCAAGCACTTGGACCAAAATAATCAAAATGAACAAAATAGATTAAAAAAAAATATGGCCTCATAAAGATAATTTCTATTAAACTGTATAAGTAAGTATGCTGTGTAATATATTATGAGTTGATAGAGTGATGTCAAAACAGTGGGCATGGCTGAGGGGTCGGGGGCTAAGGTAGGTCACTCTGAAAGGGGACATCTGAGCATACTGGAAGGTGCTGAAGAGGTGAGCCATGCAGCTATTTAAGGAAAAGCATTCCAGGCTGTTGGGACAGCCAGCACAAAGTCTCCAGGTAGAGGCTGGCCTGTCTCATTCCTGAGCAGCAGGGAGGCCATCGTGTCCTGCTGAGTGAGTTAGGGAGGATGACGGGGCAGGCGGGAAGAAGCGAGGGCTGGCGGGGCTGCCTGCCAGATCGAGCAGGACTTTGGATGCATCTGAGGGACTTGGGCGTTGGCTCTGAGTGAAATGGGGAGCCACTGCAGGGTGTGGATCTGATGTCCTTTTGAAAGGATTATTCTGGTGGGGAGGAGACTGCCGAACAAGGGCGGGGGCAGGGAGAACTGTTAGGAAGGATTGCAATCATCTAGACTCATCCAGACTGATGAGGTGAGGCGAGATCAGGTGAGAAGTGTCGGGTGCTGCATACATTGTGAATGGAGAGTCAACAGTGTCCTCACAGATGCTAGGTGGAGTTTGAGCGAAAGTGACCAGAGAAGACTGCAAAGATGTGGGCCTGTGGGGAAGGTGGATGGTTGCCAGTATTTGAGGGAAGGAAGACAGGTTGGGAATGAGAGGAAACTGGACTTCAGTGTTGGACTAGAATATTATTTTGCTTTTTGGTGAGGGGACGGCTTGAACCTTTAGCAGTTTTTAAAGTACAATTAGAAGCTTTTTTTTTTTTTTTTTTGAGACAGGGTCTCCCTCTGTCACCCAAGTTGGAGTGCAATGGCATGATCTCAGCTCACTGCAGCCAAAACTTCCCTAGGCTCAGGTGATCCTCCCATCTCAGCCTCCTGAGTAGCTGGGACTATAGGCACACACCTCCACACCCGCCCGATTTTTTAATTTCTTGTAGAGACAAGGTCTTACCATGTTGCCCAGGCTGGTCTTGAATTCCTGGGCTCAAATGATCCACCTGCCTTGGACTCCCAAAGTGCTGGCATTATAGGCGAGAGCCACCTCGCCTAACCAGAAACTGTCAATATAGAAATAATCCTAGCAAACCATTGAAAAGTTTTGTCGTTTGACAGAAATTTCACATCAGGTCACATAGGTCCAGCCCTGAGTCCTTCACCCCTACCCCACAAACCCCCATTCAGGGTTATAACATTCAATGGGACAGCCACACTGTTGTCAACAAAATCACCCTACTACCTGGGTCTGGACATACAGTTGCCAGAAACCAGGCAGGTTTCTATACTGGGCTGGAAGCTCCCAGAACCTCCCCCATCTTGCTGCTCGAATTGGTAGGCACTCCCACATCAGCTTCACCTGAATGCTGAGAGTCAAGAACATCCGCCCCTCACCACAGGAGCCTTGAGCTCTGCACAGGCACCTCAGGGCCTGAAGTCAGCCAGACAGTCAAGAGGACAGAGACCCTGCTTCTGCCTCCAGCTCCTCTGGACCAGGTGGGGCTGCCTATACTGGTAAGCCCTGCAGTCCCCTCTCTGGCACCCACCTTCTGAGGCCCTTGGAGTTCCCTCACCTCATCCTTGACTGCGAAGTAAAGGCCCGGCACATAGAACCACAGGTTTTTAGCAGCTTGGGCAAGTGGAGAGACAGGTGAGAGGAAATCTCTGGTTTTTATTGATTAAAAATCACCCGCAGTGTTAATATGGAAAATCTGCAGTGTGATCTGTGGTGTGATGGTCCAATTAAGCTTTGCTTGGAAATTGCCTAAGAAAGAAAATCTTAAAAATCACATCACAGGCTAGGTGCAATGGCTCACACCTGTAATTCCAGCACTTTAGGAGGCCGAGGCAAATGGATCACCTGAGGTCAGGAGTTCGAGACCAGCCTGGCCAACATGGTGAAATCCCATCTCTACTAAAAATGCAAAAATAGCCAGGCACTGTGAATGGCACCTGTAATACCAGCTTTTCGAGAGGCTTGAGGCAGGAGTATCGCTTGAACCCAGTAGGCAGAGGTTGCAGTGAGCCGAGATCATGCCACTGCACTCCAGCCTGGGTGACAGAGTGAGACTCCATCTCACAAAAAAAAAAAAAAAAAAAAAAATCACATCACGGTGTTGAAATAGTTTCTTCAGGGGCAGTGATCCTTTTAGGGGACAGGGGCTACAGTGTCAGTGGTGAAAGTAGAGAGTGTTAATCATGTTCGGATGCCCCGGTCGTTCCTGGAATGGCGATTTTTGTGTTGTCTGGCAGATATCCCTGTGTTGATGTCAGGTAGGTGGCTGAACAGTGAATCAGGGAGCTCAGGACTGAGGTCTGGGCTGGAGGCATGTATTTGGGGGTTGTCAGCATGAGGCAGATAATTTACAGGGCGAGACAGAAAGAGTCTATGAAGGGAAGAGCAAGAAGAGTCTGGCAAGAGGTCCTGGAGCCCTCTGGTGATAACAAGGGAAAAAGAGGAACAAGGAAGCATCCAGGAATGAGGAGAAAAATCAAGAGGGCGTGGTGTCTCGGAAGCAGCACGAAGAAAGTGCTTGGAAGCACAAAGAGCGAGCCACCGTGTTACACGCTGCCTGCCCATCGATCAGGTAAGATGAGAGGAGACCAAGAATGGCCATGGGATTTAGCAATGTGGGGGTCATTGGTAATTTAGCGAGCAGTTTCCCTAAAGTGATGGAGGATGGCTTCAGAGAAATTTGGAGAATTGTGGACCTCAGGTACAGATGATTCTTTAGGGATTTTTTGGGGGCCCAAAAATGCCAAAAACTGATGATGGCAGGGGGAAGCCAAGGAAGAGTTTGTTTTGTTTAAAGATTGGAGAAATAGGCCGAGTACAGTGGCTCACGCCTGTAATTCCAGTACTTTGGGAGGCCGAGGTAGGCGCATCGCTTGAGGTCAGGAGTTCAAGACCAGCCTGGCCAACATGGCAAAACACCGTCTCTACTAAAAATAGCCAGGCATGGTGGTGCATACCTGTATTCCCAGCTACTTGGGAATCTGAAGTGAGAGAATTGCTAGAACCCAGGAGGCAGAGGTTGCAGTGAGCTGAGATTGAACCACTGCACTCTAGTCTGGGCAACAGGGTGAGACCCTGTCTCAGAAAGAAAAAAAATTCTTCTCTAACTATTTAAAAATGTAAAAACTATCCTTAGCTGACCAGCAATGGGCTGGATTTGGCCCATGGCCAATCGTTTTCTGACTCTGATCTACACCATGGACAAGAAGTTAACAGAAAGGCCGGGCGTGGTGGCTCAAGCCTGTAATCCCAGCACTTTGAGAGGCCGAGGCAGGTGGATCACGAGGTCAAGAGATCGAGACCATCCTGGTCAACATGGTGAAACCCCATCTCTACTAAAAATACAAAAAATTAGCTGGGCATGGTGGCGTGTGCCTGTAATCCCAGCTACTCAGGAGGCTGAGGTAGGAGAATTGCCTGAACCCAGGAGGCGGAGGTTGCGGTGAGCCGAGATCGCGCCATTGCACTCCAGCCTGGGTAACAAGAGCGAAACTCCGTCCCAAAAAAAAAAAAAAAAAAAAAAAAAAAAAAGAAGTTAACAGAGATGAGTACAAACAAGCTGGATGGATGTGGTGAGGGGAATCAGGAAGTTCTCCTGAGTGCTTCAGTTTTCCCAGTGAATAGGACCCTGAGGATGGGGATGAGGGAGAGATTTGAGGACAGAGGCACAGCATGAAATACGTGTAAATGGAGTAGGGAAATCTAAGTAGGATGGTTCGCCAGGCAGCGGGAAGCCCCCATTTAAGGACTGCTGTCCTGAATTTAAAGTGAGACCTGCCCAGCGGGGTTTCACCTTCCCGCAGCCAGTCTGCTGCAATGGGGAGGGGGGCGCACAGAGTGGTCAGGAAGCTGAGCTTTAACCTCAGCTGTGGTTTTGCTGAGGGAGTTTCAAGTCAGAGGAAGCCAAGGAGGTTGGGAGTTAATGTAAGGGAGTGATTACAGTGATTGCAGGGTTGTCAGATGTAGCAGATAAAAATAGAGTAGTCGGGTACAGTGGCACACACCTGTAGCCCTAACTATTCAGGAAGCTGAGGCAGGAGGATTGCTCTGAGCCTGTGAATTCGAGGTCAGCCTGGGCATCATAGACCTGCCTCTCAAAACAAAACAAGATTGCCTCCTTAAATGTGAATTTCAGACAAACAGTAATTTTTTAGTATAAAAATTAATGTCCCATGGTTAGGAGGGAGAGAACGTGTAGCAGGTGAGGGAGCGTTATGAGTTAGAGGATCAATGGATTCGAGGTTCTAGTTGGGGGAGATTTTTGAAGAGGGCTACCGGGCTACTGGAAAGGCTGATCTGAAATGATAGAAGATGGGAGGCGTGGATCGGATGCTTGACTTGGACATTTTGACCAGTTGCAGTTACTGGTCATGATAAGGTTTGGGTTCCAACCATGAGGGTGAGTGGGAGGCACTGGGCGGAGAAGATCATTGGAGGTAAGGAATTCAAGGAACTGAGGGTTCAGAGGATTAGTCTACAGGGATAGTGTATTGATAATGCCATAAAATGAAATAACCGCATGCTTATCATATGGCCAGGGCTGTGTAGGAACACAAAATAAAAATTATTAGTAAGAGTGTTCAAGGCTGAGTGCGGTGGCTCATGCCTGTAATCTCAGCACTTTGGGAGGCTGAGGTGGGTGGATCACAAGGTCGGGAGTTCAAGACCATCCTGGCCAACATGGTGAAACCCTATCTCTACTAAAAATACAAAAATTAGCTGGGTGCGGTGGTGCGTACCTGTAGTCCCAGCTACTCGGGAGGCTGAGGCAGGAGGATCGCTTGAAACTGGAAGGCAGAGGTTGCAGTGAGCCAAGATCATGCCACTGCACTCCAGCCTGGGTGACAGAGCAAGACTCTGTCTCAAAAAAAAAAAAAAAAAAAAAAAAAAGAGTGTTCCAATGACCTGTGGAACACACAGAGGTTGACAAAGTCCTCTAGATTAGGGAAGCCTTTGAACTAACATTAAAGAAATTTGCTGGCCGGGTGCGGTGGCTCAAGCCTGTAATCCCAGCACTTTGGGAGGCCGAGGTGGGTGGATCACGAGGTCAAGAGATCGAGACCATCCTGGTCAACATGGTGAAACCCCATCTCTACTAAAAATACTAAAAACTAGCTGGGCATGGTGGCGTGTGCCTGTAATTCCAGCTACTCAGGAGGCTGAGACAGGAGAATTGCCTGAACCCAGGAGGCGGAGGTTGCGGTGAGCCGAGATCGCGCCATTGCACTCCAGCCTGGGCAACAAGAGCGAAACTCCATCTCAAAAAAAAAAAAAAAAAAAAAAGGAATTTGCTAAGAAATTTTAGTATCACTAAATTTAATACTGCCCTCCTTCCTGTAAAGAAAATAGCAAACCCAATTAAATCAGCACATCTCCATCTCATTTGGCATACCTGAATTTAAGAGTGTTTTAAATACTCAAAATATATTTCTCTTAGTCCCTGAGCCTTTTAATTCCAAAGCTCCAGGTAAGACATTCCAAGTGCATGGTTCTTGATTATATTGCCTTGTGTAATGTTGCTACAGGGGTTTCGAGCATTAACTGTACCTCTGTTTTGTGTGTGTTATAGAATCATGTAAATTGGGATTGGAAAAATTGTGGAGAGTTTTTTCTAGGCCTTCATAGTCTTCTGGTTGCTTTTTTTTATTTTTTAAGAAAATAAGAGGGCTGTGCACAGGGCCTCATGCCTGTAATCCCAGCACTTTGGGAGGCCAAGGGCAGGCGGATCATGAGGTCAGGAGTTCGAGACCAGCCTGACCAACATGGTGAAACCCCGTCTCTACTACAAATAAAAAAATTAGCCAGGCATGGTAGTGTGTGCCTGTTTAATCCCAGCTACTCAAGAGGCTGAGGCAGGAGAATTGCTTGAACCTGGGAGGCGGAGGTTGCAGTGAGCTGAGATCCTGCCATTGCACTCCAGCCTGGGTGACAGAGCAAGACGCTGTCTTGCAAAAAAGAAAAAGAAAATAAGGACATGTCTTTTGCTTTTCCTTCTTATTTATTTATTTATTTATTTATTTATTTATTGAGACAGGGTCTTGCTCTGTCACCCAGGCTGGAGTGCAGTGAGCGGCACATTATAATTCACTGCAGCTCTGACCTCCTAAGACTCAAGCAAACCTCCTGCCTCAGCCTCCCTAGCGTAGCTGTGACCACAGGTACACACCACCACACCCAGCTAATTAAAAACAAATTATTTGTAGAGACAGCATCTCACTATGTTGCCCAGGCTGTTCTTAAACCCTTGTTATCCTCTCACCTTGGCCTAGGAAAGCATTGGGATTACAGGCATGAGCCGTCACGCCCAGCCTTTTTTGCTTCTTTGTTTTAAAAACAAATGACTAAAATCAGACTGAATGAAAAGGGGAAGGCTGATCCCTTAAAATATGCATTGGATAGGTGTGGTTGGTACTGTAAGGTTGTTCTGAGGAGAGCTAAGGGAGAGGTCAGCAAGCCCTTGGTCTGTGACCTGAACAGGGAGGTGTAGGTTCAGGACCCTCAGGAGAGGGAAGGAGCAAGCCGTGTTTTTTTTTTTTTTTTGAGACGGAGTTTTGCTCTTGTTACCCAGGCTGGAGTGCAATGGCGCGATCTCGGCTCACCACAGCCTCCGCCTCCTGGGTTCAGGCAATTCTCCTGCCTCAGCCTCCTGAGTAGCTGGGATTACAGGCACGTACCACCATGTCCAGCTAATTTTTTGTATTTTTAGTAGAGACGGGGTTTCACCATGTTGACCAGGATGGTCTCGATCTCTTGACCTCGTGATCCACCGGCCTCGGCCTCCCAAAGTGCTGGGATTACAGGCATAAGCCACCATGCCCGGCCAAGCCGACGTTTTTGACTAATGAAGGACTCTGCACTGCTTAAGTGTATACACGTCCCCCTGCCACACTGTGTATACAGGGTTTAAGTGTGTACACGTCCCCCTGCCACAGTGTGTATACAGGGTTTAAGTGTGTACACGTCCCCCTGCCACAGTGTGTATACAGGGTTTAAGTGTGTACACGTCCCCCTGCCACAGTGTGTATACAGGGCTTAAGTGTGTACATGTCCCCTCCCACACTGTGTATGCAGGGCTTAAGTGTGTACACGTCCCCCTGCCACACTGTGTATACAGGGTTTAAGTGTGTACACGTCCCCCTGCCACACTGTGTATACAGGGCTTAAGTGTGTACACGTCCCCCTGCCACACTGTGTATACAGGGCTTAAGTGTGTACACGTCCCCCTGCCACACTGTGTATACAGGGCTTAAGTGTGTACATGTCCCCTGCCACACTGTGTATACAGGATGTGACTGGGATTTTGAAACAAACTGGAAGTTGAAGGAGGATATGGAAGGGGCTTTAGAGAAGTTAGGTTTCCAAATTCCAGTTTGCTCTGCAAGATGTTGGTTAAGATGTATGGCCAGGTAAGAAAAAGTAGGCTGAGGACAGTGGCTCATGCCTGTAATATCTGCACTTTGGGAGGCTGAGGCGGGCGGATCACCTAAAGGTCAGGAGTTTGAGACCAGCCTGGCCAAAATGTCAAAACACTGTCTCTACTGAAAATACAAAAATTAGCTGGGTGTGGTGGTGTGAGCCTGTATTTCGATCTACTCTGGAGGCTGAGGCAGGAGAATCACTTGAATTCAGGAGGTACAGGCTGCAGTGAGCCGAGATCATGCCATTGCACTCCAGCCTGGGCAACAAAGCGAGACTATGTCTCAAAAGAAAAGAAAAGAAAAAGTAACATCCATCTTGGCATCCAATCACAAATGGAAAATGATTCTTGCCGACTTATTTCCATAAGTTAGTTGCATCATTATAAGATAAAATAATTTTAGGAAAATGCTACAGACTTAGCAGAAGAGCAGAAAACCAACAGTATCTACAGACATTCTTGTGAGGCCTGGAGCGGAAGCAACACCTACTCAAAAGGGAACAGGTGACTGTCAAGGACCCTCCAGCCTAACCCTAGGGACTGAGTTCCCAGAGGGCAGAGAAGATGTTTGTGCACAACTGTGTCTTCAATTGCACAGAGCTCCTGATGCAGGAGATCTATCTAAATATAATTATATATAAGTATATATTTATATATACATTAATATATGTTATATATGTAATACATGTTTTATATATATATTTTTTGAGTCAGGGTCTCAGCTTGTCATCCAAGCAGGATTGCAGTGGTGCAGTCTCAGCTCACTGTAGCCTTGACCTCCTTGGCTTAAGTGATCCTCCTGACTCAGCCTCCCAAGTAGCTGGGACTACAGGAGCACACCACCATGCCCTAGCTAATTTTTAAATCTTTGAAGATGTAGGGCCCTTCCTATGTTGCCCAGGCTGGTCTCAAACTCCTGGGCTTCAGTGATCCTGTCACCTCTGTCTCCCAAAGTGCTGGGAATACAAGCATGAACCACCACGCATGGCCAATAAAGACTTTTTGAGTGAATTAATGAGTACAAAATAGTGAAAGGATACCTTAGTAATCTCCTAGGCTAGTTTTGACCATTTACCCAGATACTGGCCTTGGGCAAGTTAATTAACCTCTCTGAACCTTAGTTTCCTCATCTAAATGAGACTGACTTAGGCCAACACCTCTTGGCCTTTTGCAAAGATTAAGTGACACAGCACCTAACACTTTGTTCTTCTTATTGATAGGAAAAGAGATGGGGATTGCCAGATTTCACCCATGGTGAGGGAGAGGGTCCTTCCCTATAGCCTTGGCTGACTTTTAGCTCCTAAGTTTTTTCTGCTTCTCCTTTTTTTTTTTTTTTTTTTTTTTTCTGTTTGAAGGCCACACGCTCCTCAGGCATCTCCTTGGCCTGCTTCCTGGGATGTTTCAGGGGTTTCTTCTTCCCACTTCGAAGCCAGACATGACACCTATCACCCGTTCCCCAGGCCCTGCCATTGGAAACCAGAATTTTTTTTTTTTTTTTTTTTTTTGAGACGGAGTTTCGTTCTTGTTACCCAGGCTGGAGTGCAATGGCGCGATCTCGGCTCACCGCAACCTCCACCTCCTGGGTTCAGGCAATTCTCCTGCCTCAGCCTCCTGAGTAGCTGGGATTACAGGCATGCGCCATCATGCCCAGCTAATTTTTTGTATTTTTAGTAGAGATGGGGTTTCACCATGTTGACCAGGATGGTCTCGATCTCCTGACCTTGTGATCCACGCACCTCGGCCTCCCAAAGTGCTGGGACTACAGGCGTGAGCCACCGCGTCTGGCGGAAACCAGAATTTTTTTAAAAAAGCAAAACCTTTAAAAGTTTTGGAAATCTTGGGCTGGGTGCTGTGGCTCACACCTGTAATCCTAGCACTTTGGGAGGCCAAGGTGGGTGGATCACCTGAGGTCAGGAGTTCAAGACCAGCCTGGCCATCATGGTGAAGCCCCATCTTTTTTTTTTTTTTTTTTTTTTTTTGAGACGGAGTTTCACTCTTGTCACCCAGGCTGGAGTGCAATGGCGCGATCTCGGCTCACCGCAACCTCCGCCTCCTGGGTTCAGGCAATTCTCCTGCCTCAGCCTCCTGAGTAGCTGGGATTACAGGCACGCGCCACCATGCCCAGCTCATTTTTTTGTATTTTTAGTAGAGACAGGGTTTCACCATGTTGACCAGGATGGTCTCGATCTCTTGACCTCGTGATCCACCCGCCTCGGCCTCCCAAAGTGCTGGGATTACAGGCGTGAGCCACTGCGCCCGGCAGCCCCATCTTAAAAAAAAAAAAAAAAGTTTTGGAAATCTTGGAACCTAAGAGAAACATTTTCAAGTAAAGTTTATTATTTATTTTCTATTATATGTCAACTCATATGGAAGACAGTTTTTTTTGATTTTTGTTTTTTGTTTTTTGTTTTTTTTTTTGAGACAGTCTTGCTCCTGTCACCAGTCTGGAGTGCAGTGGTGCGATCTCAGCTCACTGCAACCTCCCCCTCCCAGGTTTAAGTGATTCTTCTGACTCAGCCTCCCAAGTAGCTGGGACTACTGGCATGCACCACAACACCCAGCTAATTTTTTATATTTTAGTAGAGACGGGGTTTCACCATGTTGGCCAGGATGGTCTCGATCTCCTGACGTGGTGATCCACCCGCCTCAGCCTCCCAAAGTGCTGGGATTACAGGCATGAGCCACTGTGCCTGATGACAGTTTTATATACATTATCTCATCTGATATTGGAAAAATCCTTGGGGATAGGCAGCATTCTAAAAAAAAATGTAACATATGCAAAAGACTAACCAGAAGCAGACTAGGTGATGGAAGAGGATTTCAAACCCAGACTGTGTGATACTAAAACCCGTATTATTTCTACTATATCTTCAAATATTAAAGTTAGAGTTGGCTTTTGCGGTTTAACATCCCACTCAGTGCCGGAATCTTCTCAGTAATAGTTGTTTCTAGATTTGGGACAATCTTTGCACCTAAGACAGTCCAATTCATTTTTGAATAGAGCTGGTTACTCAAAAGTTCTTCTTTCCCAAAAAAAGAAAAAAAAATTGAAATAGGTTTTCTATCAATTTCATGCTTTTGGCGCTGGGGATCGTCTCTGGAGCTGCCCAGAGGAAATCCAGTACCAGCCCCAAGGTGCGGCTATGTCCTAGTGATGGCTCCCTGCAGACATGTGTGAAAGTTATAGCCTTGCACACAGTGGACACTCAGAAAATGCTTGCTGCACTGAATGTAGCTTTGCCCTTTCTTGCAATGATTACTAACAAAATAGCTCCCATTTCAATCATGCCAAGGTCACTGCTGTTCTTGTGCTATGTGAGATGCTGGCTCTGAGCCCTGACCTGAAAACCCTCTGGGAAGATTGATTTAGTCTCTCATTAATTTGTTCAGTCAGGAAGTGTTTACTAAGTGCCCGCTATGTACCAGGCACTGTTGTAAGTGTTGGGCCCATATTGCCAAGCAAAATAGACACCTTCTCTTGTAGAATTTATCTTCTAGTGTGAGAAAACAGAGATTACATCATGAATATACACTTTTTTAGATGATGCTAAATGCTAGAGGGAGAAATGGGGTGAGTAAGAGGAATTAGGAGTGTCAGAAGGGGAGTTGTGGTGGCTATCATTTAAACAGATGGGCAATGTGAGCAGACGATGAAATGTCAAGAGGGAAGTGCTATGGATATTGGGGGAAGGAGCAGTGGAGACAGAGGGAGCAGTCAGTGCCGAGTCTCAAGCATGCCCCATGGCTGGAGCAGAGTGAGCCAGGTAGAGGGTAGCTGGAGGCACGATCAGAGAGATGATCTGAGAAATGTGATCTCTGGCTGTGTAGCTCGATATGGTAATCTCTGGGCCACAGGTGGCTCTCAGCATTGAAATGTGGCTACCCAAACTGACATGGGCTACATATATTTTTTTTTTTTTTAGATGGAGTCTCACTCTGTCACTCAGGCTGGAGTACAGTGGCATGATCTCAGTTCATTGCAACCTCCACCTCTCAGGTTCAAGCAATTTTCCTGCCTCAGCCTCCCAAACAGCTGGGACTACAGGCACATGCCACCACACCCAGCTAATTTTTGTATTTTTAGTAGAGATGGGGTTTCACCATGTTGGTCAGGCTAGTCTCGAACTCCTGACCTCAGGTGATCCGCTGCCTTGGCCTCTGAAAGTGCTGGGATTACAGGTCTGAGCCACTGCGCTCTGCCTGGTTGCATGATTAAATGACACAGCATGTTTCAAAGACTTTGAATGAGAATGAGTTGTAATTTTTCTCAATTTTAATTTTGATTTCATGTGAAAATAATGTTTTAGAGACATTGGATTAAATGAAATATATTATTAAAATTTATTTCACCTGTTTATTGTTACTTTTTTCATTGTGACTCCTGGGAAATTTAAAATGCCCCATGTGGCTTGCATTCCGTTCGTATTGGACTTTGCTGCTCTAGAAACTTGCGTGTCTTTCTAAGGATTTTGGCTTTTATTCTGACTGATTTGGGGAGCACGTAGCTGGTTTTGAGCAGACGAGAGACTTGATCTGACCTTTTTAAAAGGGATCACTCTGGCTGCTCAATTGAACAATAATGTAGGAAGACCACTTAGAAGGCTATTGAGGCCGGGCGCGGTGGCTCAAGCCTGTAATCCCAGCACTTTGGGAGGCCGAGGTGGGTGGATCACAAGGTCAAGAGATCGAGACCATCCTGGTCAGCATGGTGAAACCCCGTCTCTACTAAAAATACAAAACATTAGCTGGGCATGGTGGCGCGTGCCTGTAATCCCAGCTACTCAGGAGGTTGAGGCAGGAGAATTGCCTGAACCCAGGAGGCGGAGGTTGCGGTGAGCCGAGATCGCGCCATTGCACTCCAGCCTGGGTAACAAGAGCGAAACTCCGTCTCAAAAAAATAAATAAATAAAAGTAAAAATAAAAAATAAATAAAATAGAAGTCTATTGAGTAATCCAGGGGAGACATATTGGTGGCTTATGTCAGGAAGGTAGTGGGTGGAGGTGTTGAGACATGGTCAGAATCCATATGTATATATTTTTTTCTTTCTTTCTTTTTTTTTTTTTTTTTTGAGACAGAGTTTCACTCTTGTTACCCAGGCTGGAGTGCAATGGCGCAATCTTGGCTCACTGCAGCCTCCGCCTTCTGGGTTCAGGCAATTCTCTTGCCTCAGCCTCCTGAGTAGCTGGGATTACAGGCACGCGCCACCATGCCCAGCTGATTTTTTGTATTTTTAGTAGAGACGGGGTTTCACCATGTGGACCAGGATGGTCTCGATCTCTTGACCTCGTGATCCACCCGTCTCGGCCTCCCAAAGTGCTGGGATTACAGGCTTGAGCCACCGCGCCCGGCCCTATATTTTTTTCTTTATTTTATTTTATTTTTATTTTTTTGAGATGGAGCCTCACTCTGCTGCTCAGGTTGGAATGCAGAGTTGCCGTCTCGGTGCAGCCTTCACCTTCCGGGTTCAAGCAATTCTCCTGTCTCAGCCTCCCAAGTAGCTGGGGGTGAGGCACGCTCCACTGCACTGGGCTAATTTTTGTATTGTTAGCAGAGACGGGTTTTCACCATATTGGTCAGGCTAGTCTCAAACTCCCGACCTCAAGTAATCCAGCCACCTCAGCCTCCCAAAGTGCTGGGATTACAGTCATGAGTCACTTCACCTGACTTGAGTCCCAATGTATTTTGAAGGTACAGCCAGTAGGATTTCCTGAGAAAGCGGATTATGGAGTGTGAGAGAAAGAAAGGGATCACTGATACCTGCAGTGATTTTGGCCTGAGAACCTGGAGGGATGGGTTGCCATTAACTGAGACAGGAAGAACTGTGGGCAGAGCAGGGGAATATGAGGATAGCAGTTTGGGGGTGATTAAATGGTCATGTGAAGAAATTGAACAGTTGGGTGTCAGAGGAGAAGTCTGAGCTAGAGCTATAATTAAGGACAAGGACCGTGCTTTAGAGAACTTGATAATGATAGATTGGGGAGAAAAGGCAGACTCCATAAAGAACTAAGAGGAGAGGAGAAGTCAGGTGATGGTGCTCCGAGGGTCGAGGGTCGGTGAAGTATGTGTCTTCAGAAGGAACCAGCAATCAAGTGCTGATACGGTGAAGATGAGGACAGGTTGACCAATGGGTGTAAGTGATGGAGAGGTCAAGAGAAGTTCCTTTGGCATGGTCTGAGCAAAAGCTGATTACAGTGGGTGTAGCCAAGATAGCAGGAAAGGCTTTGGAGTTGGTGAGTATTGGCAAGTATGGAAAACCCCAGGTGTTTTTTTTTCTTTTGAGATGGAGTTGCACTCTTGTTATCCAGTCTGGAGTGGAATGGCGCGATCTTGACTCACCGCAACCTCCACCTCCTGGCTTCAAGTGATTCTCCTGCCTTACCCTCCTGAGTAGCTGGGATTATAGGTATGCTTTACCACACCGAGCTAATTTTGTATTTTTAGTAGAGACAGAGTTTCTGCATATTGGCCAGGCTGGTTTTGAACTCTGACCTTGGGTGATCTGCCTGCCTCTGCTTCCCAAAGTGCTGGGATTACAGGCATGAGCCACAGCACCCAGCTCAACCCCAAGAATTTTACTGGAAAAAAGAAAACAGAAGTAGGATCATAGCTGATAGAAAATTGGGGCCCAGCCGGGTGCAATGGCTCACACTTGTAATCCCAGCACTTTGAGAGATCTGAGGCCGTGGATCACAAAGTCAGGAGTTCGAGACCATCCTGGCCAACGTAGTGAAACCCTGTCTCTACCAAAAATATAAAAATTAGCTGGACATGGTGGCGTGCATCTGTAGACCTAGCTACTCGGGAGGCTGAGGCAGAATTTCTTGAACCCAGGAGGCAGAGGTTGCAGTGAGCCAAAATCTTTTTTTTTTTTTTTTTTTTTGAGACGGAGTTTCGCTCTTGTTACCCAGGCTGGAGTGCAATGGCGCGATCTCGGCTCACTGCAACCTCTGCCTCCTGGGTTCAGGCAATTCTCCTGTCTCAGCCTCCTGAGTAGCTGGGATTACAGGCGTGCACCACCATGCCCAGCTAAGCCAAAATCTTGCCACTGTACTCCAGCTTGGGCAACAGAGCAAGACTTTGTCTCAAAAAAAAAAAAAAAAAAAAAGAAAAGAAAAGAAAAGAAAATTGCGGCCCAAGAGGAATGATAAATAATGATGGGAGAGATAACAGCAGGTTTCTGTGCTAACCCAGTCGAGAAAGGAAAATTGATGATATGGGGAAAAAGGTGAAAATTTACTGGAGTCATCTTTCCGTGGAAATGAGCAGGGATTTTACGTAGGGCACGGGAAGTGTTGCCCCTAGGAGCCAGGACAGTTCACCTACCTTTGCTAGCGGGAAGGCTAACCATAAAGATGGTTGTGGTAGGGTGCTGTGGAAGTTCCATCTATCTGCTTCGTTTTCTCAGGAAACTGGAAAGCAAGGCAGAGCGAGGTGCTGGAGCTCAGCTGAGTGAGCTGCAAGTGTGAAACGGTGTGAGAATGAATGGGCTTGGGGAATACAGGGTAATGTTTATGGACAGGGGGTTAAAGTGATGGCCCAGGATTATGGTACCTGCAAAGGTGTTGAGGGTGCATTCAAGAAAGTGATCTTAATGACTGACATACAGTCAACTCACTCAAATATTTGCTGAGTGCTTATCACAGCAGCAATGTATTATAATAAAACTGCTTTTTAGGCTGATTTGCTACACAGCTGCGTGCTCCTCACTGCCTCCCCATGGCCCTGGCGGGAACTGCGGCCGAGGCACCACTCAGTACAGGGCTGCCATCTCTCGGCCAGTCCTTGCTACTGCAAATATACGAGGCTTACAGGCACTGCTGGACTTTCTCAGTGCCCTGGGTTGGTGACTGGTAGAAAAGATGACCCTGCCAAAGGCTAGTCGTGTGTGGCCATTACCTCTCTCTTTGCCTACCCTTCACTCTTCTATTCTTTTTTTTTTGGTGGGGGGCGAGGTGGACGAAGTCTCGCTCTGTTGCCCAGGTTGGAGTGCGGTGGCACAATCTCGGCTCACGGCAACCTCTGCCTCCTGGGTTCAAGCAATTCTTCTGTCTCAGCCTGCTGACTAGCTGGAACTACAGGCGTGCACCACCATACCCGGCTAATTTTTGTATTTTTAGTAGAGATGGGGTTTCACCATGTTGACCAGGATGGTCTCAATCTTCTGACATGAACCACCGACCTCGGCCTCTTAAAGTGCTGGCTGAGATTACAGGCATGAGCCACCATGCCCAGATGACTTTTCCATTCTTATTCTATTTTACTTATTTTTAAAATAAGTTTTTTGTAGATATTTCTTTTCTCTCTCTCTTTTTTTTTTTGAAGACTGGGTTTCACCATGTTGGCCAGGCTGGTCTTGAACTCCTGACCTCAAGTAAACCACCTACCTTGGCCTCCCAAAGTGCTGGGATTACAGGTGTGAGCCACCATGCCCAGGCTTTTTTCTCTTATTTTATTTATTTATTTATTTATTTATTTTTGAAACGGAGTTTCGCTCTTGTTACCCAGGCTGGAGTGCAATGGCGCGATCTCGGCTCACCGCAACCTCCTCCTCCCGGGTTCAGGCAATTCTCCTGCCTCAGCCTCCTGAGTAGCTCGGATTACAGGCATGTGCCAGTATGCCCAGATACTTTTTTGTATTTTTAGTAGAGACGGAGTTTCACTATGTTGACCAGGATGGTCTTGATCTCTTGACCTTGTGATCCACCCACCTCGGTCTCCCAAAGTGCTGGGATTACAGGCTTGAGCCACCGTGCCCGGCTATTTTATTTATTTATTTAATTTCTTTATTTATTTGAGATGAGGGCCTTGCTATGTTGCCCAGGCTGGACTTAAACTCTTGAGCTCAAGCTATCTTCCCACTTCAGCCGCACAAGCGACTTGGATTACGGCCACAGCTGCTATACCTGGTTCCCTTCTTATTCTCAGTAACAGGCAAATTACCCCCTTACTAAGAGGCGTTGCTTTCCTGAGAAAGTTCCCATTTTAGCAGACAACTATAAATATCAAAAAGCCCTTGAGAACCAATGAAATGAAATCGTCATTGAATTTCAAGCATCTGTGGTATACAAATGCCTGAAATATTTTAGACACAAGGGTCTGCACTGCTCCCGGTATCCTACCCTGTAGATGGGGTACCACACTCAGAGTGATGAGTTTTGTGTCCCGTTAGATGTTAGTTGAGAATCCATGATGCTCCAGGCTCTGGATAATGGACTCATTGCTGGATGATTTGGTTTCAGAAACCTCACATATTCTCCAATCTTCACACTTATTTTCTGTGTTGATTAAAATTTTTACAATTGGTCATTTTAGTATAGAAGTATTGGAGTCCTTGAAAAATTAAGTGAATTATCTGATAGGGCTAGACAATATATCAGACTTCATTTTACTAATATATCGGGTTACTTACCTGATGCCACAGCCCAGAAGAGGCAGAACTCCAAGTGGGCAAGTTTTTTTCAGTTATTTTTAAATTTTATCAAAGCAATACCTGTGTATAAATTCAAGCAGTGAAAAAGGCTTGTCATGAAAAACTTCAGATAGCTGCCTTTTCTTTTTTCTTTTTTTCTTTTATTTATTTATTTTAAAACAGAGTTTTGCTCTTATTGCCCAGGCTGGAGTGCAATGGTTTGATCTCGGTTCACTGCAACCTCTGCCTCCTCAAGCGATTCTCCTCCCTCAGCCTCCTGAGTAGCTGGGATTACAGGCACACACCACCATGCCCAGCCATTTTTTTGTATTTTTAGTAGAAACAAGGTATCACCATGTTGACCAGGCTGGTCTCCAACTCCTGACCTCAGGTGACCCTCCCGCCCCAGCCTCCCAAAGTGCTGGGATTACAGGTGTGAGCTACCACACCTGGCCAGCTAACTGCCTTTTCTTATCTTGTAGCCCTACACCCACAGAAAATTATCCTTATCTCTTTTAGCAATTTCCCTAAGCATTTATCTTCATGTTTCTGAATAATATGCTCATATTGTGTTTCTCAACTTGTTAGTTATGGACTCTACTGATTCATTTGCCCCTCCCAAGGTAATTATACAAATACTTTTGTTAGTTAGTGGTTAACATTATATACACTACTTTGACAAATACTGTTCATTGCTAAGATATGATTCTTTGTTTTTCCTGGAATTAATGATTGCCTCACTTTTTCATTTACCTACTTTTTCATGTATACATAATTAATTTAATTTTGTGACGTTCTGACACATTGAGCAATCATATTTTCTTTCTTTCTTTCTTTCTTTCTTTTACTTTCCTTCCTTTCTCCTTCCCTCCCTCCCTCCTTCCTTCCTTCCAATCATTCATTCATTCATTCATTCATCTTACTCTGTTGCCTAGGCACAACATCCCCAGGCTGAGGTTATCCTCCCAGCCCAACCTCCCAAGTAGCTGGAGTGCAATGGTGCGATCTCAGCTCACTGCAAGCTCCGTCTCCCAGGTTCAAGCAATTATTCCTTCAAGAAGAATTTACCTACCCTCCCAAGTAGCTGGGATTACAGGCGCCTGCCACCATGCCTAATTTTTTGCATTTTTTAGTAAAAAGTTTCACCATGTTGGCCAGGCTGGTCGCGAACTCCTGACCTCAGGTGATCCACCCACCTCAGCCTTCCAAAATGCTGGACTTACAGGCATGCACCACCACACCCAGCTAATTTTTGTATTTTTAGTAGAGGCAGGGTTTTACCATATTGCCCAGCCTGGTCTCTAACTCCTGACCTCAGGTGATCTACCCGCCTCAGCCTTCTAGAGTGCTGGGATTACAGGCATGAGCCACCGTACCTGGCCAAGTTTGTATTTTTTGTAGAGACAGGGTGTCTCAAACTCCTGGAGTCAAGCAATCCAACTGCTTCACCCTCCCAAAGTGCTAAGATTACAGTCATAAGCCACCATGCCCAGCAATAATTTTTTTTTTTTTTTAGACAGCCTCACTCTGTCACCCAGGCTGGGGTATAGTGGCACAATCTCAGCTCACTGCAACCTCCGCCTCCCAGGTTCAAACGATTCTACTGCCTCAGCCTCCTGAGTAGCTGGGATTACAGACATACACCACCACACCTGGCTAATTTTTATATTTTTAGTAGAGACGGGGTTTTACCATGTTGGCCAGGATGGTCTTGAACTCCTGACCTCAGGTGATCCACCTGCCTCAGCCTCCCAAAGTGCTGGGATTATAGGAATGAGCCACTGCGCCCGGCCCAGCAATAATATTTTCTATACTCTCAAAGCTTTGCTTTCCTTTTTTTTTTTTTTCCTATATGTACTTCTGTACTGGTCAGAGTTCTCCAGGGAACTAGAACTAATGGAGTGTGTGTTGTGGGAAGGGGGAGCAGTGGTAGAGTGTGTGGGGGTGGTGGAGAAAAAGGGGACTTCAGTTTAAGGAGCTGGCTCACATGATTGTGCAGGGTGGCAAGTCCAAAATCTGCAGGGTACGCTCGCAGACTAGAGACCCAGGGAAGACTGGCTGCTGCAGCTCCAGTCCAAAGGCAGCCAAGAGGCAGAATTTCTGTTTCTTTGAGGGTCATCAGTCTCTGAAGGCTCTTAAGGCCTCAACTGATTGGATCAGCCCACGTGATGGAGGGTAGTCAGCTTTACTTAAAGTCTAGTGATTTAAAGGTTATTCTCATCTAAAAACACCTTCACAGCAACATCTAGATTGGTGTTTGACCAAATATCTATGTATCATGGCCTATCCAAGTTGACACACAAAATCAACCATCGTAGCTTTAAAAAAAAAAAATTAACCATCATGACCTCTCTCCCAGATTCCCTGTTCGTGAATAAGGCCTTCTGCATTCCTGCCCTGCTGGAACATCCTGAGCTTCTCCTCAGTGCACTCTGGAATGCTTTCTTTTCATTCACTTACCCCCATTTTGGTGGAACATATTCTTCAGTAACTTCCAGTGCACAGAAAGTGAATTTTCAAAGCCATTGTATGTTGCAAAATATTTTTTCCTTTTTTCAGTTTTTTTTTCTTTGCCAAGTTGCCTGGAAGAAAAATTCAAAATATTTTTATTCTTTCCTCACACTTAACTGCCGTGGATCACTCCAGAATCGTAGCTCACTCTAGCAACTCTGAGTTGAAGATACTTTTCCCTTGGAATTTTGGAAGCATTAAGCCATTTTCTTCTTGTTTTCTGAAGCTCATGCTTTTGAACAATCCAATGAAATTCTGATTTCCCACCTTTTGCTTATGACTTCCTTTTTCTCTTTTGAGAGTTTAAGAATGTTTCCTCTTGATTCCCAGTGTCCTTGATTTTCACAGTGACATGTCCAGGGCAGGTTTTTTTGCTCACTTACTATATTGAACACTCAGTAGAATTTTCATTCTGGAATCTCATGTCCTTCAAGAAAATGTCTTGTATCACTTTATTAATTTCTTTTTTCCACTTTCAATGATTTCTTTTTCTGACAGCTTTTAAGTTTAGCTGAGTGGACTTTCTGCCCTGATCCTCTACATTTGTTTTGTTTTTCTTCCCTTTGACTTTTTTCTTTTTTCTGAGATGCAGTCTTGCTCTGTCACCCAGGCTGGAGTGCAGTGGTGCAGTCTTGGCTCACTGCAACCTCCATCTCCCAGATTCAAGCAATTCTCCTGCCTCAGCCTCCCAAGTAGCTGGGATTACAGGCACCCACCATCACACCAACCTAATTTTTGTATTTTTAGTAGAGACAGGGTATCTCCATGTTGATCAAGCTGGTCTTGAACTCCCAACCTCAGGTGATCCACCATCCTCGGCCTCCCAAACTGCTGGGATTACGGGAATGAGCTACTGAACCTGGCCAACTTTTTTTTTTTCTTTTTTTTTTTTTTTTTTGAGACAAAGTCTCACTCTGTCACCCAGGCTGGAGTGCAGTGGCGTGATCTTGGCTCACTGCAACCTCTGCTTCCCAGGTTCAAGCGATTCTCCTGCCTCAGCCTCCTGAGTAACTGGAATTACAGGCATGAGCCACCATGCCCAGCTAATTTTTGCATTTTTAGTAGAGTTGGGGTTTTACCATGTTGGTCAGGCTGGTTTCAAACTCCTGGCCTTGTGATCTGCCTGCCTCAGCCTCCCAAAGTGTTGAGATGACAGGCGTGAGCCACCATGCCTAGCTTTCCCTGTTCTTTATGTCCCTAAATTCAGAACTTTTCCAAATCCAAAGCTTTGGCTATTCAGTTTCCCAAGAGAACAGCACTCAGCTCTCCAACGGGTCGGGGAGGGCTGTTTTTGAATGCATACGGAGAATGAACCAACTGCTCGGCCCTTCAACATTCAGCCAGTGCTTTAGTTTCATTTCAGTGTTTTCTTCATGGCATTTGGGAAATCCAGGCACTAAGTCTGTGAGCCAACCGGCTTTATTCTCTTCCATATCTATCTCTGCTTAGGTTGCAACATTCTCCCCTGTAAGTTGGCTCCTCTAGTGTCTACTTTGTCTTTCAAAAACTCATTGAAATCTTTCTTGCGCTGTGACCCTCTAGCCTCTTTTTGGAAGAGCTTTAACACCATTTAAAAAAAAAATTAGGCCGGGCATGGTGGCTCAAGCCTGTAATCCCAGCACTTTGGGAGGCCGAGGCGGGTGGATCACAAGGTTGAGAGATCGAGACCATACTGGTCAACATGGTGAAACCCCGTCTCTACTAAAAATACAAAAAATTAGCTGGGCATGGTGGCGCATGCCTGTAATCCGAGCTACTCAGGAGGCTGAGGCAGGAGAATTGCCTGAACCCAGGAGGCGAAGGTTGCAGTGAGCCGAGATGGCACCATTGCACTCCAACCTGGGTAACAAGAGCAAAACTCCGTCTCAAAAAAAAAAAAAAATTAGATTCAAGGGGCACGTGTGCAGGTTTGTTACATATGCAGATATATTACATGATGCTGCAATTTGGGCCTCTATTGATCCCATCACCCAGGTAGTGAACATAGTACCTGATAGGCAGTTTTTCAGCCCTTTCCTCCCTCCCACCCTCTTTTGGGGTCCTCAGCGTCTATTGCTGTCATCTTATTTATTTATTTAATTTTTTGAGATGGAGTCTCACTGTGTCACCCAGGCTGGAGTGCAGTGGTGCAATCTCGGCTCACTGCAGCCTCTGCCTTCTGGGTTCAAGCCATTTCTGGCTAACTTCTGTGTTTTTAGTAGAGATGGGGTGTCACCATATTGGTCAGGCTGGTCTCGAACTCCTAACCTCAGGTGATCTACCTGCCTTGGCCTCCCAAAGTGCTGGGATTACAGGCATGAGCCACTGCGCCCAACCTGTTCCTGTCCTCTTGGTGTCCCTGTGTACTCTACATTTAGCTCCCACTTTTAAGTGAGAATATGCAGTATTTGGTTTCTGTTTCTGCATTCATTCATTTATAATAATGGCCTCCAGCTGCATCCATGCAGCCACAAAGAACATTATTTAATTATTTTTTGTGGCTGTATAGTATTAAAAAATACAATCCACCATTGATGGGCACTTGGGTTGATGACGTGTCTTTGCTACTGTGAATAGTGCTGCCATAAACACAGGAATACAGGTGTCTTTTTGGAAGACAAATTTATTTTCCTTTGGTTATATACCCAGTGAGGCTGCTGGGTCAAATGGTAATTCTAGTTTGAGTTCTTTGAGAAGTCTCCAAACTGCTTTCTGCAAAAGCTGAACTAATTTACATTCCTCTCATCAGTGTATAAACATTCCCTTTTCTCTGCAACCTTCCTAACCTCTGTTATTTTCTGACTTTTTAATGATAGCCATTCTGACTGGTGTGAGATGGTATCTCATTGTGGATTTTCTTTGTTTTTTGGGTTTTGTTTTGCGTTTGTAGAGACTGAATTTCCCTATGTTGACCAGGCTGGTCTCAAACTCCTGACCTCAAGTGATCCACTTACTTTGGCCTCCCAAAGTGCTGGGATTACAGGAGTGAGCCACCACACCTGGCCTGTATGTCTTCTTTTGAGAAATGTCTGTTTATGTCCTTTGTCCACTCTTGAATGGGGTATTTGGTTTTTTTCTTGTTGGTTTAAGTTCCTAGATTCCAGATATTTGTCATTAGATGAATAGTTTGCAAATATTTTCTCTCACTCTATAGGTTAACTGTTTGCTCTGTTAATTCTTTTTCCTGTGCAGTTTAATTAGATCCTAATTATCAATTTTTGTTTTTATTGCATTTGCTTTCAAGAACTTAGTCATAAATTCTTTGTCTAGGCCAATCTCCAGAGAAGAGTATTTCCTAGGTTTTATTCTAGGATTTTTATAGTTTGAAGTCTTATATTTAAGTCTTTAATCCATCTTGAGTTAATTATTGTGTATGGTGATAGGTAAGGGTCCAGTTTCATTCTTTGTCATATGATTAGCCAGTTTTCCCAGCACCATTTATTGAATAGGGTATCCTTTTCCCCAGTGATTATTTTTGTTGATTTTGTCAAAGATCAATTCATTGTGGGTGTGTCGCTTTTTTTCTGTGTTCTCTATTCTGTTCCATTGGTTTGTGTGTCTATTTTTGTACCAGTACCATGCAGTTTTGGTTACTATAGCCTTGTAGTATAGTTAATGTCAAGTAATGTGATGCCTCCAGCTTTGCTCTTTTTGCTTTGGATTGTTTTGACGATTCAGGTTCTTTTTTTTAGTTCCATAAGAATTTTGGAATTTTTTTTCCAAATTCTGTGAAAAACTGTGGTCGAGCCTGGTGGTTCACACCTGTAATCCCAGCACTTTGAGTGGCTGGGATGAAAGAGTCATTTGAGCCTAAGAGTACAAGACCAGCCTGGGCAACATTTTGTAGAGATTTCTTCCCTACGAACAACAAAAAAAAAATTGCTGGTCAGGCATGGGGATTCACGCCTGTAATCCCAGCACTTTGGGAGGCTGAGGCAGATGGATTACAAGGTCAGGAGTTCGAGACCAGCCTTGCCAACATGGTGCCACCCTGTTTCTACTAAAAAAATACCAGAATTCGCTGGGCATGGTGGTAGATGCCTGTAATCCCAGCTACCAGGGAGGCTGAGGCAGGAAAACCAATTGAACCTGGGAGGCAGAGGTTGCAGTGAGCCGAGATAACTCCATGGCACTCGAGCCTGGGAGACAGAACAAGACTCTTGTCTCAAAAAAAAAAAAAAAAAAAAAAATTGTTAAATTAGTTGGGTGTGGAGGAATGCACCTTAGTCCTAGCTACTCAGCAGGCTGAGGAGAGAGGATTGCTTGAGCCAGGGAGTTCGAGGCTGCAGTGAGTTATGATCATGCTACTGTACTCCAGTCTGGGCAACAGAGCAAGACTCTGTCTCAAAAAGACTTAACGTTGGAAATGTGATTGGAATAACATTGAATCTGTAGACTGCTTTGGGCTATATGGACATTTGAACAATATTGATTCTTCCAATCCCTGAGCATGGAATGGTTTTTCCATTCTTTTGTGTGGTCTCCGATTTCTTTCAAGCAGTGTTTTGTAGTTCTCCTTGTAGAGGTCTTTTACCTCCTTGGTTAGATGTATTCTGAAGTATTTTATTTTATTTTATTTTATTATTGTGGCTATTGTAAAAGGGATTGCATTCTTGATTTGGTTCTCAGCTTGAATGTTATTGGTGCTACGGATTTTTGTATGTTAATTTTGTATTCTGAGACTTTACTTAAGTTGTTTATCATGTCTAGGAGTCCTTTGATGGAGTCTTTAGGGCTTTCTGGGTATCAAATCATATCATCAGTGGAGAGAGATAGTTTGACTTCCTCTTTTCCAATGTGGATTCCCTTTATTTTTTTCTCCTGCCTGACTGCTCTGGCTAGGACTTCAAGTACTATGTGGAATAGGAGTGGTGACAGTGGGCATCCTTATCTCGTTCCAGTTCTTAGGGGGAATGCCTCTACCTTTTGCCTGTTCAAGGTGATGCCTAACACTAATTTACACTGTTTTATAGTTACTCCAGCAGGGTTTTGGGAAGGAGGGGAAATAGATGTGTGTGGACAATCGGTCATTTTTAACCAGAAGTTCTAACTAGGCAAGTTTTCATGAGGAAACAGAGGGTGGGGCTTTATCTGGGAAGAGGGCTCAGGTGGTGCACGGGAGGGCTGGGCATACTGGGCAGCTTGAAAGTAGAGAGGCCCTGGGTAGAGCTGAGAAAGGTGCATTCCAAGGATCTGCAGAGAGGAAACCCAAGAAGGCTGGAGCAGCCTTCAAGGGGCACTCGTAGCTTTGCTCTAGGTAACCCTGCTTGAACCAACCATCATACCTATGGTCAATTTAATACCTACCTTTTCTAAACTAAGCACACAGGATCAAAGAGCAATAAATGTTCTTCCTGTCTAACTTATATACCCCCTTCCTTTCCTTGTCACTTTTTGTTGATTTCCCCTCATTTTGCAGGGTCCTTGGCAGAAGTTGGGGTAATTTCATTCTTTTCTTTTTTTTTTTTTTTTGAGACGGAGTTTCGCTCTTGTTACCCAGGCTGGAGTGCAATGGCGCGATCTTGTCTCACTGCAATCTCCGCCTCCTGGGCAATTTCATTATTTTCTAAATATATGTTAGTAGGCCTGATCTCACATAGACATATCTTCATATTAGAAAATAGGTGTTTGCTCTCAGGGAAACTGTCAAATAAAATTGTATGATCACTGGGTGTGGCACAAGTCTGTAATTCCAGCACTTAGGGAGGCCAAGGCAGGAGGATCACTTGGGAGTTCAAGACCAGCCTGGCCAACAATGGTGAAACCCCGTCTGTACTAAAAGTACAAAAATTAATCAGGTGTGGTGATGCGTGCCTGTAGTCCCAACTACTCAGGAGGCTGAGGCAGGAGAATTGCTTGAACCCTGGAGGCAGTGGTTGCAGTGGGCCGAGATCACGCCACTGCAGTCTAGCCTGGGTGACAGGGTGAGACTTTGTCACACACACACAAAAATTGTATGATCAGAAGGACCTTAAGCTGTTGTTTAGCTTGTATTTCTGTATCTTAAGGTGAAATTATACTTAGGAAGTGACTTCATGTGCTCATTCACAACTGCTGAGAGATGGGGAAACAGAGGGACAGAGCTGGAAATGGCATTACAAGACTTCTGTTGGCATCCCTGCTCTCACATTGCCTGGAAATGAGCTAATGGCTGAGATCCTCAGCTTCTTTGTCCGTAAGATTGCACAAATACTTGCCCTGCCCATTTTGTCAGGTTGTCGTAAAATCAAATGTAATTTAGATGAAGATATTTCTTAATTGCATGCTATGCTGGTGTATTTATAGATAAGTTAATGGTGTTTTCCAGGAACTTTGCAAGGTGTAATATGGAATGTGCAGTTAAAAGTTGTACAGTCTCTGACCTTATGAAACTTACAATTTAGTAACATCCCTTTAGAGAAGACAGAAAAACAACAGACAAAAATCTGGTTTCATTTTTTGTAACTCTGGAATTTCCTTTTCAAACTTGAAATAACTCCATGCATACCTCTCTGATTCATGCCTACTGCCATTAACTCTATTTTGTTTTCTTCTTTTACCTATGTACAGCACATTATATCCAGACTACATTGTACTTCTAACAGTTTTCAGGAGTTGCTCTAATCTGCCAGTGAAGGCTTAAAAAATTAAAAGTGGTAGAAACAACCCAAATGTTTATACATGGATAACTGGATAAACTAAATGTGGTATATACAGTCAATGGGATATTATTCAATTTTCATAAGGAAGAAAATTCTGATACATGCTACAAGCACGAATGGGCCCCAAGGACATTACATTAAGTGAAATTTGCCAGTCACAAAGACACAAATACTGTATGATTCCAATTATATGAGGTACATAGAGACATAAACCAGAATGATGATTGTCAGGGGCTGGGAGGAAAGAGGAGTTATTTAATGAACAGAGTTTCAGTTTTGCAAATAAAAGGAGTTCTGAAGATAGACGGTGTAGATGGTTGCAGAACAATGTACTCAATATTACTGAACTTAAAAGTGTTTAAGATAGGAAGTTTTATGTGATTTTTATTTTTCCACTTTTTTAAAAAAATAAAAGGAATGGAGAATTGATACCTGCTACAACATGGGTGAGCTTTAAATACATTCTGCTCAACGAAATGAGCCAGATGCAAAAGATCACAAGTTATATAATCCACTTATACGAGATACCTAGAATAGGCAAATTCATAGAGGCAGAAAGTAGAATCGTGGTTCCCAGGGGCTGGGAATAAAGGGGAAGTAGGGTTTGAGAGTTATTATTGATGGGTACAGAGTTTCAGTTTGGGTTGATGAAAAGGTTCTGGAGATGGATGTTGGTGATGGTTGTACCTCAATGTGAATGTAATCACTGCCACTGCACTGCCACTTAAAAATGTTTAAAAGAGTAAATTTTATATTGTGTATATCTTACCATAATAAAAAATGAAGAAAAACTTAGAAATAAATGAAATCAAGTGGCCACGTACAGTGGCTCATGGCCTGTAATCCCAGCACTTTGGGAGGCCAAGGTAGGAGGATCACCTGAGGTCAGGAGTTTGAGACCAGCCTGGCCAACATTGCAAAACCCCATCTTGACTAAAAATTCAAAACTTAGCTGGTTGAGTGCCTGTAATCCCAGCTACTCGGGAGGTTGAGACAGGAAAATTGCTTGAACCCAGGAGACAAGAGGTTGTAGTGAGCCGAGATCACGCCACTGCATTTCAGCCTGGGAGACAGAACGAGACTCCATCTCAAAAAAGAACCAAAAAAAAAAAAAAAAAAAAAAAAAAAAAAAGAAAGAAAGAAAAAAAAGAAAAGAAAGAGAAGAAAATGAAGTGGTCATGCTTCTCTGGAGTCTTACACATCTGCCACACAACAGTAGACACTCAGTACACTGGTAGGATGTGTTGAATTGCATTGGATTCCTACACAGCAGCTTTTCAAGTGATTTCAAGGTTGAAATTATTCTGAAGCCTGAGTTTTCTGGACAAAATTTGAATGAGTTAAAGAAAAGGTGACTAAAATTGCTTTCAAGAAATCCTAAATTCCAAATATTACATTAAAGAAAATGGCAAAGTTATGGGGACTACACTTTTAAAAGAAGAGTTCATCTCAGTTGAATTATATTCCTAGCCTTCTAAATGACTGGGATTCTTGGTAAATGACAGCCCTTCCACTGGGAGGGATCTTGGGCAATCATCTGATCCAGCCCATGCCTTCAGGCTGGTAAGAGATCATCAGCTCATTTTTCAGATTAAGCAATCCTACTGCCCAGAGAGGTAAAGCCACCTGTGTCAAGTCACACAGCAAGTAGGGGACTGGCATCCGGACTTCAGGGCTCCTGCCTCCCAAGACCTGTGCTTTTTTTCTGTTGTCATGCTCTAGTTTACGTACCTTCTCTGGATCTCTATTTTTCTACCACATTCTAAAGTAAAAATATTAGCCATTCTCTAATCATTGTGCAAAAATTCTTTGAGTGTCCCAGGCAGTTGCTTATCTAGGTAAAGGTGAGTGATCAAAACGCTTTTACAGGGGAGATGTAGTTGTTATCTGGAATCCAGGCCTAGATTCAGAGTATAAACACAGAAATCTGAGCATGTGATCTGGATGAACTGGTTAATCTTTCTAAATCTCGGGTTCTTCATCTATTTCAAAACATGCCCAACTAAAATATTTTGGGGAGAGTTGAATGAAATTTGTGTATGTATTTTGTAGAGCATAAAGCAATGGTGTGGCCCAGTGAGTTTTGGGGGTCGCCAGACCCTTGCAGGAAGTTTTCAAGATCAAAAGGTTTTTTTTGTTGTTGTTGTTTTGAGACAGAGTCTCACTCTGTTGCCCAGGCTAAAGTGCAGTGGCGCAATCTCAGCTCATTGCAACTTCCACCTCCTGGGTTCAAGTCATTCTTTTGCCTCAGCCTCCCAAGTAGCTGAGATTACAGGCACACACCAACATGCTTGGCTAATTTTTTGTATTTTTAGTAGAGACGGGGTTTCACCATGTTGGCCAGGTTGGTCTTGAACTCCTGATCTCAAGTGATCCACCTGTCTCAGACAAGGGCTCCCTCTGTCACCCCAGCTGGAATACAGTGGCGTAATCACAGCTCACTGCAGCCTTGCCTTCCCCAGGCTTAGGTGATCCTCCCACCTTAGGCTCCCAGGTAGATGGGACTACAAGTGTGCACCACCGCACTTGGCTAACTTTTGTATATTTTGTAGAGACAGGGTCTTGTCATGTTGCCTAGGCTGGTCTCAAACTCCTGGGCTCAAACAATCTGGGCTCAAGCAATTCTGCCTGGACCTTCAATCACTGGGATTACAGGTATTAGCCACTGCGCCTGGCCCCAAGGTCAAAACAATTTTTATGATAATATTAAGATGTTATTTGCCTTTCTTTTTATTTTATTATTTATTTTTTTGAGACAGGGTCTCACTCTGTTGCCGCAACTGGAGTTCAGCAGCATGATCATGGCTCACTGCAGCCTCAACCTCCTAGGCTCATGTGATCCTCCCACCTCAGCCTCCCAAGTAGCTGGTACCACAGGCACGTGCCACCACGCCCAGCTAATTTTTTGTAATTTTTGTAGACACTGGGTCTTGCTATCTTGCCCAGTCTGGTCTCAACTGCTGGACTAAAGTGATCCTCCTGCCTCAGCATCCCAAAGTTCTGGGACTGTAGGTGTGAGCCACTGCACCTGGCCTATTTGCCTTTCTGCACAAGTATGCAACGGAGTTTCCAGAGCTATGGGACATGTGATATTTGTAACAGATTGAATGCAGAAGGAGATAGAAGATATCCAACTGTCTTCTAATAGGTCAGAAATTCAAGAGATTTGCAAATATGTTAAACATTGTTACTTTTCTCATTAATTCTTTTGGAGGTAAACTATTTTCCGTAAAAATGTTATTTATGTTAAAATGTAATGTGTTGGTACTGTTGTTTTAGATTAATAATCTAAAAACTGTTTTTAAAAAAATTTTTCAATTCTCATTTCTGAAATGGTACATGTTGTTAGATATAACCGCATAAACAAAATTCTTTGAGGCTCTCAAGAGTGTAAACTGATCTTGAGACCAAAAAAATTAAGCACTGCTGCTATAAGGTACCACATAAATAGTACATATTTTTACTTTATACCATTGATTTTTAAAAAGTATTGCGTTACTAAAAAGGGTATGTGCTTCTTACAGAAAATTTAGAAAATTGTAGAGAAATATAAAAAAGGAAATAAACATTATCTGTAATCCCATCATGTAAAGAGCACAATACTTTTTTTTTTTTTCAGTAGATGGAGTCTCATTCTGTCATCCAGGTTGGAGTACAATGGTGTGATCTTGGCTCACTGTGACCTCCATCTCCCAGGTTCAAGCAATTCTCCGCCTCAGCCTCCTGAGTACCTGGGATTACAGGTGCACACCACCATGCCCAGCCAATTTTTGTAGTTTTAGTAGAGATGGGACTGGTCTTGAACTCCTGACCTCAAGTGACCACCTGCCTCAGCCTCCCAAAGTACTGAGATTGCAGCTGTGAGCCACTGCGCCCAGCCAAGATACCATTTTTAAAACATTTTTCTTAGTATTCTTTAATTGTAAACACCTAACCTATAATTTAACCAGGCTTCAGAGTTGAAATTAGGGTGACATTAGGAGTTTAGAGTGTATTTTGCTGGCTCTAGGATCACCTTCAGGACCTTAGCTCTGTTCTAGGTTTTTAAAATTGTGTCTTCAGTGAACCTATGTGCTTGTCAATGAGTCTTCTCAGTTACCACGTAGCGTCTACCATGTTCTTCTTCTACTGTTGTAGCCCTCTTTGGTGACGTTGGTTGCTAAGGTTTCAATGGCTTACCAAAGGAGATAGATACCTCAGTTACCCCTGGTGGTGCCACCTCCTATGGGCTGTGCTGGGCGCCTCCACTGCTGATAGGTGGGAGCTTGAACTATGGGAGTGGTGGGTGCTGTGTCTATTGGAATCAGTGCTGGTATCCCAAAGCCTTGCTGTGGGCAGGGCCTCCCTCCCATTGATTGAAATGTTGTCATATAGGTACTGATAGTGTGCAGCTTCACTTTTTTTTTTTTTTTTTTTGAGACCGAGTTTCGCTCATTACCCAGGCTGGAGTGCAATGGCTCAACCTCCGCCTTCTGGGTTCAGGCTCATCGCAACCTCCTCCTCCTGGGTTCAGGCAATTCTCCTGCCTCAGCCTCCTGAGTAGCTGGGATTACAGGCACGCACCACCATGCCCAGCTAATTTTTGTATTTTTAGTAGAGACGGGGTTTCACCATGTTGACCAGAATGGTCTCGATCTCTTGACCTCATGATCCACCCGCCTCGGCCTCCCAAAGTGCTGGGATTATAGGCGTGAGCCACCACGCCCGGCTGCTTCACTTTAAACACCTCTTTTTCCTTGTCTTCCTCCCTTTCATTCTTGTGTCTTTCCAGTCCTGAGATAGAAGCCCATGGAAGGCAGGAGATGGGGCAGTTTACACTCAGAGCACTGAATATCATCAGAAACAGCCCTCTCCTTTGATGATGAAGGTTTAATATTTTAGTACCTAGAGCCAGGCATGGTGGCTCATGCCTGTAATCCTGGCACTTTGGGTGGCTGACACGGGTGGATCACTTGAGGTCAGGAGTTTGAAACCAGCCTGGCCAACAAAGAGAAACCCCGTCTCTACTAAAAATACAAAAAAATTAGCCAAATGTGGTGGTGGATACCTGTAATCCCAGCTACTTGGCAGGCTGAGGCAGGAGAATTGCTTGAACCCGGGAGGTGGAGGTTGCAGTGAGCTAAGATCCCACCACTGCACTCCAGCCTGGGCAACAGAGTGAGACTCTGTCTCAAAAAAACAAAAACAAAAACTTTAGTACTTAGTACTTTATAGCACCAGTTCTCAAACTTTTTTGGTCTCAGGATCAGTTTTTACTCTTAAAAATTCATAAGGACCAATTAGCTGGGCGTGGTGGTGCATGCCTGTAGTGCCAGCTACTCAGGAGGCTGAGGCAGGAGAATTGCTTAAACCCAGGAGGTGGAGGTCACAGCGAGCCAAGATCACATCACCACACTTCAGCCTGGTGACAGAGTGAGACTTCATCTTAAAAAAAATAAAATTCATGAGGACTTCAAAAGCTTTTATTTATATGGCTTTATCTATATTTACCGTGCTAGAAATTAGAAAAAATAATTTGAAATATTAATTCATCTCAAGTAACAGGAACAACCCATGATATTATAAATCATATTTGTATGAAAAATAGCCAGGGCTGTGTAACTTATCCCCTCATGGAAGTGGTAGGATCGTATAGCTTTGTTTGGTCATGGCTTTTAAGTTTTAAAAAGTTGGTGTTGATTTCCTAGTTTGCAAAATTATTTAAGAAATTGAATCCATTCTGATTTTAGCTGCGTTTTTATTATAGGATACCCCTTTTTTTTTTTTTTTTTTTTTTTTGCCTTATAGCACAAAACAGAAGGACAGCAAAGTATATACAGGAAATTGGAAATAATCCACCACTATGACTTTGGTAGCTTGTCTGTTTTCTCTGTTTTCCTTTTTGGGGGTTGACTCTTGGGTTCATGGTCCCTGAATTTGATGTAGCATATACATATGTCAGTCATAGTTTCTATAGGTAAAACAGTTCTCAAGTCTTATAATTAAATATTTTAACATCTCACAATATTTTCCAAAGAGGACCTAGGGATTTTCACCGTCAACCAGGCTTGTCTTGTCTGCCCAGAGATTTAGAAAGAGAACATGTCTTGTTTCTGAGAACAGATACAGCTCAGAATCCAATTTAAGATGATGTTGTGTGGTCTTTAGCACTGAAGTAAATTATACAGGACTTGTAGAAACTCCATGTGAGAGCCACAAATGGCTTCCAAATTGAGAAACCTTAAAGGCAAAATCCAAAGTTCAGTTTTACCCAACACAGAAAAGTGATCTCTGAGCGTTACCTTGATTACCTGCTTTAGCAACTGCATGTACTGGGTGAGTATAAACTGAGGCCTACAATGACTGCTCCCTGTGTCCTGCACATTGATTCCAGTGAGACATTACAGAGAATTTTCCAATTTTAAGCAGTGTCAGACAAGTCACTTTTGATGCCCACTTCACTTTCATTGAAGCATCAATGAAAAGGTAAGCGGTTTACTTTGAAGTCTGGTGAGATGCAGGCTTACCTAGATTATTAAGAGGGTGGGAAGTATGTTAGTAGATCTCTAATAGGGGTAAGTTGAAGATACCCAGTTCCAAGGAATGAAAGCATAAAAGCTTTTCGTTGCGTCTCATAACTGGAACAGAGAGGACTGGAGCTGGCTTCGGGCTCGCCTGTATTCAGTGCTCCCTCCCTCCTTCCTTTCGTCCACCTCTCTCTCTTGTTGTCTCCATTCTCTCAGATTGTGCCGTGTGCAGCAGAGATGACCATCAGCAAGACTGAGGTCAGGCTTACAATTTAGCATCTGAGATGAAAGAGCAATTCCTCCACCTCTAATTTGGAAAATTCCAGGGAAAGACTGAATAGGTCAGGCTCCATGTCAGAAGGGACAGAACGTTCTAATGGACAGCCTCAGGGGAAAAACAATTTCCTAAAAAATGGTGAGGTAAGGAGGCAGGGGAATGTTGACACCAGCAGGGATCAGAATGTTAGATAGACGTACTCTCCCACGAAGGAAATGACTTTTAACATCATTCTTCTCCAGTTCATATTTTTCCTTTGACCTAGGTCAGTTTGCTGATGCCAAAAGTTTGGTGACACAATCTTGTAAACATCAAGCTACTTTAATCTCTCTTTGCCTCAGTTTCCTTATACTGATTTCTTTTCTTTTCTTTTTATTTTTTGAGATGGAGTTTTGCTTTTGTTGCCCAGTCTAGAGTGAAATGGAGAGATTTCTGCTCTCTGCAACCTCCACCTTCCAGGTTCAAGTGATTCTCCTGCCTCAGCCTCCTGAGTAGCTGAGATTATAGGCGTGTGCCACCACACCCAGCTAATTTTGTATTTTTAGTGGAGACCGGGTTTCTGCATGTTGGTCAGGCTGGTCTCAAACTCCCAACCTCAGGTGATCTTCCCCCTTCAGCCTCCCAAAGTGCTTGGATTACAGGCGTGAGCCACCATGCCCGGCTATCTTGTACTAATTTCATACTCATATAGCTTAATAATACCAGTACTCCCTTCAGCACCTACGCTAAAATTGGAAAGATACAGAGAAAGCTATCATAGCTCCTGTGCAAGGATGGCATGCAAGTTAGTGAAGCATTCCATATATTTCTTAATATATTTAGTAGCAGAGTACAATGACTCTAGTTAATAACAATGTATTGTATATTTCAAAATAGCTAGAAGAGAGGATTTGAAATGCTCCCAACACATGAAATAGTAAATACTCAAGGTGATGGACGCTCCAAATACTCTGACTTGATCATTACACATTCTATGCATATAGCCAAAATATCATATGTATCCAACAAATTTGTACAACTAAAAATTGATACTATATTTTATGAAGTAGTTGTGAGGACTAAATGGGAAAATGCCAGATACATAATAAATGGACAGTAAAAGTCCACAGAAGAACAGCTCTTTGGGAGGCCAAGGCAGGTGAATCACCTTAAATCAGGAGTTCGAGACCAGCCTGGAAAACATGGTGTAACCCTGTCTTTATTAAACATACAAAAATTAGCTGGGCGTGGTAGCACATGCCTGTAGTCCCAGCTACTTGGGAAGGTGAGGCACAGTAATCGTTTGAACCCAGGAGCTGAAGGTTGCAGTGAGCCAAGATTGTACCACTGCACTCCAACCTCAGTGACAGAGAGAGACTTTATCTAAAAAAAAAAAAAAAGAAAGGCCACAGTAGAAGAACTGGGCACTGGGCAAATGCGTGAAACTAGGGCCTGGAATATGTGTTGAGCTAGGGTAGATACCAGAAGGACAGAACTGTAGGTGTAGACATTCATCATTAGGTAGAACAAGGTATCTGTAGGCTATGAATTGGAAACCATAGGCAATAGTCTAGGCAAACTTGTCAGCCCTGAGGGTCTGGCATAGCTACCCCGAACCAGAGGCAGCACAATACTCCTCCCTCCTGGGTTCCCGAACATGAAGAAATACAAAGGTGTCTTGAGTTATGGTTGATACTGTGACGGGATGTTGCTGGCATCTTGCGTCTGGGAATTCTGTGCATGGGACAGTCTGACCCAAATAATTATCCTGCCTAAAATGCCTAAAGCACCACTATTGATGGAAAAAAAAAAAAAACCAGAATGATCTTAATAGGCAGGTCCCAGAGTGTCAGGGAATGCAAGAGCAGAGATACTGAGAAATCCAATCATTAGTGGTTGAGGTCAGTTACCAAGCAATAGGGCCTCTAGCCACCTGGCTTTAGGCAGGATTCCTGTCTCTAGGGAGGAGGCACAGAGTGGAAAGAGTGACGTAGAACTTGGATTTTGCAGGAGTGGAGACAAAGAGTCCAGATGCTGAACATGTAGGGGTCTTCATGCAGTCCCGTGGTCAACAGGCATGCCTCTGAGTTCTACCCCAGCTCTGCTACTTACTTTTTTTGTGTGGCATTATTTGTCTGAGCCTTGATCTCCTCCTCCATAAAAGAGGCATAAGAAGAATAGTACCTATTTGATAAGGATGCTGTCTGGATTAAGGGTGATAATACAGACAGGTATTTAAGCATGGCACCTGATTCACTGTAAGTGTGCAGTCAAGGGAAGCTACTATAATTATTGTTATTAATAACAATGACAGAGATCCAATTAGGAGAATTTGGCCAGGCAAGGTGGCTCATGCCTGTAATCTCAGCACTTTGGGAGACCGAGACAGTGGATCACTGGACCCCAGGAGTTTGCGGTCAGCCTGCACAACACAGTGAGATCCTGTCTCTGTGAAAAAATTTCAAAATTAGCTGAATGTGGTGACGTGTGACTGTGGTCTCAGCTACTTGGGAGGCTAAGGAGGGAGGATGGGTTGAGCCCAGGAGGAAGAGGCTTCAGTGAGCTGAGATTGCACCACTGCACTCCAGTCTGGGTGACAGAGAAAGATCCTGTGTCCAAAAAAAAAAAAAAAAAAAAAAAAAAAAAAAAAAAAAAATCCAAAATACAATTAGGAGAATTTGGGTAATAAGTTGGGGCCTTGGCCTTAAGAAAGCAAAAATACCCTTACTAGTCTGGGACATCATGTCACAGCTCCATCAGTGTGGAACCAGAGCTTCTGAGCGCCCTCCTGTGTCCGAGCAGGGTTGGTGCTTGGGACCAGGATGGCTGTGATGCTGCCGCTGGAAACCCAGCAGATCTTCAATGAAGAGAGGGAAAGTGGAAGATCCCAACTTGGCCATGAAGGAACTGGCAGCCTTGCTGAGGAGCCAGGATGAACACTCATCAACAGTGAAAAGCAATAGCCCGATGTGGTGGCGGGTACCTGGAGTCCCAGCTGCTTGGGAGGTTGAGTGGGGAGAATGACTTGACCCCAGGAGTTTGAGCCCTCCCTCGGCCACACAGAGAAACCCTACCTTCAAAAAAAAGCAAATCAAAACCCAAACAAACAAAACAAAAGCAATAGCATGTGCAATAGGATTACAATTATGCAAATAAAAGCAGTATCTTTTTGTTGTATGTGCAGGAGAAAACAAAAGTCTGAAAGGACGTGACTGCCATGTTAACAGTGAAAACCTATGGGAGATGAGAATAGGACTTTTAAAAAAATCCGCTGAGTGCAGTGGCTCACGCCTGTAATCCCAGCACTTTGGGAGGCTGAGGAGGGCGGATCACCTGAGGCTAGGAGTTTGAGAGCAGCCTTACCAACATGGAGAAACCCCATCTTTACTGAAAATACAAAATTAGCTGGGTGTGGTGGCACATGCCTGTAATCCCAGCTACTTGGGAGGCTGAGGCAAGAGAATTGCTTGAACCTGGGAGGCGGAGGTTGCAGTGAGCCGAGATCATGCCACTGCACTCCAACCTGGGCAATAAGAGCAAAACTCCGTCTTAAAAAAAAAAAAAATACTAAGCAGGGTATTAAACTTCAGACAGAAGAGGAGTTTGTTCATGAACTGAAAGACAAATGAGAAATCTCAGCATTGCCAAAGGGCTATTATGGGCCACCCAATGCAACTAAGGCTGTCCAAGCCTTTTGCCTTCCGGCCTGCTCATCTCTGCCTCCTAACCTCATTCCTGAGAGTCTGGACCTTCCTGACAGGTAGTGATCCCTGGTTATGTTGTCCAGGACATTGTCACTCCCTGAAACACCGTCTTCCAGTCCTTCCTGCCTTGATAAATATCTATTTGTCTTTCAAAAGGCTCATTGGGCACCATTTAGGTGGATTTCCTCTGATTCTCCTCCCTCCAGCTTAATAGCCTTCTCATTTATATTACTTCTATACATCAAATTAAATTGGCTTTTTTTTTTTTTTTTTTTTTGAGATGGAGTCTCACTTTGTAGCCCAAGCTGGCTGGAGTACAGTGGTGCAATTTTGGTTCACTGCAACCTTTGCCTCTGGGGCTAAAGCAATTCTCCTGCCTCAGCCTCACAAGTAGCTGGGACTAGAGGAGCATGCCACCACACACAGTTAATTTTTTTTTGTTGTTTAATATTTGTAGTAGAGATAGAATTTCACCATGTTGGCCAGGCTGGTCTCAAACTCCTGATCTCAGGTGATCCACCTACCTCGGCCTCCTAAAATGCTGAGATTGCAAGTGTGAGCCACCGTGCCCAGTCAAAATTGGCCTTATTTAGTAGCTTTGTTCATCTCTCCTACAAGACTGAACTTCTATAATAGCTTTCATTCTCTCTTGTGTTGCCAAGGCCTAGCAGACTACCTAGAACAAAACAGATGAACTGAACTGACTTGGACTGTACCGCAAAAGGTTCTAAAAGAAAGAATAGCACTGAGAGTATCTCTAGAAGAAAGAATTATGTATTTGTAGGGGCTCAGAACACTCAGAATTAGTGAGAAATCATTGCTAGGGTTAAGATAGCATTTTGGTGTTTCTCGTATAGAGGATGTTGGCTATCCACTGTCTATTCCACTAAATTTCCTCACTGTAATATCTCTCTATCTCAGTCTGTCTGTCTTCTCTCTCTTGCACACATGAGAGAGTATTATTACCTGCCGGGTAAATAGTGGGAGAATTAGGATCTACTGTGAATCGTGTGCCTGGGGCCCAATCTGTAACATTACATGAAGAAAAACATCTGTACTTCCTCATGAGGTTCTTTTCAACGTCCATTTTAGTTCAAATGTGCTTATAACATAAAGCGGGGTCGGGTGAGGGGAGGTTCAGAGACACATCATAGAATATTCATCACATTGCTGGCATTCTGAGACGAATCAGGCTTGTTAAGTGACTCCAAGGCTGCTCTTACCTATCCGGAGCCAAGAGCATCTAGATTTTGATTGGACCATTGCCAGAACTCATTAGCATAGTGTACCCTGACCTGGAATAGGGAACAGCGTCTGCTCCGAAAATGACCAGAACCTGCTGGGACTTGAACCAGCAATAAGAGTTTCAGGACACAGTGCTGTCTGCTTCTCCCTAAGAAGTCCGAAGGTAAGGAAGCATGAAATCCCATGGAGAGGCAAATGTAAGGGAGGCGGTAATGACCACTCCATTCCTCCAGGGTTTCATTTGTTCTAGTTCATTTTTCGGTAGAAATGATGAAAGTTGAATATACTTTGTGTAAGTTGCTTTAAGAAAAGTAGTCTTGACAAGTTTAGTTTTTCAATCATAGAAGAGGAAAACAGAGTTTACTTGTTTAAGGTTGTAATGTGGTCTTTTCTTCTTTTTTATTTTTTGTTCTGAACTTTTAGGGAAATATAAAATTAATGTTCATTCACTTAGCAAAAGTTAATATCGAGAGACAAATCTAAAAAACCACATAGTTGTTCTGTAATAAGATTTCCTTTATTATCCTTCTCTTAATCTGAAAACAAAAGAATTGTGTCTGTATTGCCCAGGCTTTATAACAATGTTTTTGATTTTTGAAAATATGAACCTTATTTCCCAAGGTTTTTAAAAAGTAGACCTATTCCAATTAGTTATAACAAAATTCGCAGCATCAGAGACAATATCGTTGCTGTTGAGAGGTAAGTAGTTGGAACTGCTGCTTGAGATCTGCGTCTTCTATACCTGCTATTTAAGTCCTTTGAATTAGAGTCAGTCTGCAGCATCATTTCTTCAGTAACACAATGTTTGTTTCCTAAACCTAGAACTTTACTTAAAATCCATGAGGATTTCATCTTGAAAATCAACATTCAGTTGGGGATCAGAAACTTTGTGCTCTACAACCACTAGGCTGTAGCTCAGTATGGGTATGTGGAACAGACAGGAAGAGTCTCAGATTAGCTTGTTATTTAATGGTCAAGAACTCTATTTCTAAAGATTATACTTTCGGGGATCATTTCTACAGTTTGTTAGTAGAGAAATTTCTCTGGACTTGTAGGGCACACAAGAAAAAGAAAAACAAAGAACTTCATTTATATGTTCAGGTTAACAGTCTTCTATATACGTACACTTTCGCTTAGTAGAGTTCAGTGATTGACAAGTGTTAGGATTATTTAACATTAAATAACTAAAGAACAGGCTAGGAACGGTGGCTCATACCTGTCATCCCAGCACTTTGGGAAGCAGAGGTGGGTGGATCACTTGAGGATAGGAGTTCAAGACCAGCCTGGCTGACATGGTGAAACCCCGTATCTACTAAAAATACAAAAATTAGCTGGTCGTGCTGGTGTGAGCTTGTAATCCCAGCTACTCGGGAGTGTGAGGCAAGAGAATCACTGGAACCCGGGAGGTAGAGGCGGCAGTGAGCCGAGATTGTGTCACTACACTCCAGCCTGGGTGACAAGAGTGAGACTCCGTCTCAAAATAAAGCAAATCAAAAACTAAAGAACAGAGAACAGAGTTCATGGGTCTTGCCAAAGCTTAGACTATTAATCCACCTTGTAGTTTGAGTTCACTTTTAAATAGCTCTACATAACATCATTACGTCCCTTGTTATAAGAGTACCAGTAAATGGAAATGTTACACATGTGAACATGTTTCACTTCATATCCTACTAACAAGTACCTTTCATCTGCAAAATTATTCATTTTTTTCCTCAGGGTAGAAGATTTCACATTTTGTTTCTTTTTTTTCTTTGTAAATCTCTTTTAACCAATTATAGTTAGAAATTAGAGCAATATTTCTCACAAAGAAAGAAATGCCATTTGAACACACTTTTATTTACTCATTCATTTATTATTTTATTTTATTTTATTTTATTTTATTTTATTTTTTGAGACAGGGTCTCACTGTCACCCAGGCTGGCATGCAGTGACACAATCTTGGCTCACTGCAGCCTCGACCTCCTGGGCTCAGTATGCCCAGCTAGTGTTGTATACTTCTTGTACAGGGTTTCTCTTGAACTCCTAGACTTAAGTAATCCATCTGTCTTGGCCTCCCAAAGCGTTGGGATTACAGGCTGCTAGCACCTCATGGGTAGAGACCCGGGATGCTGCCAAGCAGTCTACAACATGCAAAATAGCTCCCCACAACAAAGAATTATTTGGTCCAAAATATCAATAGTTCCAGGGTTAAGAAACCCTGTTTCAGAGGAATCAGTTATAAGCATATTAGTTGATAATATTTGAAGATAGATAGTGCACACAGGATTTATTTCAGAGACCAAAACTAATCCTTACCGTGATTTGATTTTAAAGTATACATTTTTCTAGATAAATCCAATGTGATATTCCCCTCTTGCAACTTCAGCCATACATTATCTAATTTATGAAGGAATTTCTATAGAAACAACTCCAAGCCCGTTTCCTCCTGCCCTAGCAGGAAAAGGTCCTAGCCATTGGTTACAGATGACAACTGTCTCTGCTAAGGCCTTTACAACCTAGATCTTGCAATGAGAAGGCAAGCCCAAACCCAAGGGCGAAAGCAATGATCACATGCTTCTAACTCCCGACAGTCAAGTTTTAAGTAAAATCACTAATGGCTCCTACTTTTGTTTTTTATTAGTATGTCGGTACTTGCAAAAATGTCAGTGAAACAGGTTTTTCTGGCAGAGGAGCACTGATTTTTTTTTTCCCCTCTCTTTAATGGTCAACACTAATATAACTTACTTTTTAGCCTTAGAAAACAATCTCCTGGTCTAAGGTGCTTGAGTGGGCCGATCCAGCTATTATCAAGAACCTTTGAGAACAAAATTCTCAAGCACTTCTGAGTCAAGTAGGTGAAACCTCGGCTGGCCTGACCTTATCATGGAACCTGACGACTTTGATTCTGAAGACAAAGAAATATTAAGCTGGGATATTAATGATGTGAAACTTCCACAGGTATGTACTTGCTAAAAAAATCTGCCTTCGGCTGGGCGTGGTGGCTCACGCCTGTAATCCCAGCACTGTGGGAGACCAAGGCAGGCGGATCACGAGGTCAGGATTTCGGGGACCATCCTGGCCAACAGGGTGAAACCCCATCTCTATTAAAAATATAAAAATTATCTGGGCGTGGTGGCACATGCCTGTAATCCCAGCTATTCGGGAGGCTGAGGCATGAGAATTGCTTGAACCCAGGAGGCAGAGTTTGCAGTGAGCCAAGATCGTGCCACTGTACTCCAGCCTGGTGACAGAGCGAAACTCCATCTCAAAAGAAAAAAAATCTGCTTTCAACATTGGGCTATGAAGTATTGACTATTAATATACAGAGACGTGGAAGGAAATTGGTGAGGGTTCGAGCTGGGTAAATTCCTCTCCCCCAGAGCTTCAGCTAGACAGCTGCCTGAGGGATTTTAAGAGGAGACAGCAAGACCTATGATTTGAGTGGGTCTTTGCTTACCAGACTCCCACACTTTTAGACTTCCCCTCTCTTTCAAAGTTGGCTTGACTCAGGTTGTACTCATTCTGGCTACATGGTGTGATTAAAATCCATGATGATTTATTTGGCCATAAATTGACTTTGTTACACACAAGTCCTCATACAACCTTATTTGCTGTAATGATAGTTTTAACTCAGATTCATGTCTAACTGGAATGTGCTAAAATCCAAATGATATTGTACTCTTGCGGAATACAGCATACTTTTCTTCCTTTTTTTCTCTTCTTTCTTGCCTTCCTTTCATTCACCTCCCCCCCTTCCTTCTCTCTTTCTCTTTCTCTTTATTTCTTTCTTCTTTTCTTTTCTTTTTTCTTCCTTTTCTTTCTTCTCTCTCTCTTTTTTTTGGAGACAGGGTCTGGCTCTGTCACCTGGGTTGGAGTGCAGTATCGTAATCTCAACTCACTATAGCCTCAGCCTCCCGAGTTCAAGTGATTCTCCCACCTCAGCCACCAAGTAGCTAGGACCATAGGCACATGCCAACACACCTGGCTAATGTTCGTATTTTTTTAGAGATGGAGTTTTGCATGTTGCCTAGGCTGGTCTTGAACTCCTGGGCTCAAGCAATCCGCCTGCCTACCTGGGATCACAGGCATGCCCAGCTAATTTTTTTTTTTTTTTTTTTTTTGTCGATATAGGGCTTCCTTATGTTGCCCAGGCTGGTCTTGAACTCCTGGGCTCAAGCAGTCCACCCACTCTGCCTCCCGAAGTGCTGGGATTATAGGTATAAACAGCCTGGCCACTTCTCCTATTTTGTAAATACCATACATGCACTGAAATACAGTGACTTGATTTCACATTTTCTTTGGAAATTGGCTTTTTTTTAAGACGTGGTTTTTCCTGGTATCTTGGGCTAGAGTGCAGTGGCACCATCGTAGTTCACTGCAGCTTGAAGCTCCTGGGTTCAAGTGATCCTCCTGCCTCAGCCTCCTGAAAAGCTAAGACTACAGGCACATGCCACCATACTTGGCTAATGGGGAAAAACATTTTTTTTGAGCAGAGAGTCTCACAGTGTTGCCCTCAAACTACTGGCCTCAAACAACCCTCTGCCTCAGCTTCTCAAGTAGCTGGAATTACAGGCACATATTAGTTGTTTAACACTCATTAGTTGTTTAACACATGTATCATTGCTTACTTCCCTGTTTTCCTTTCTTAACATTTAAGATGTTTTCCCTGGAAGTTGTTTGAAAAGGTGCCTAGAGGGCTAGGACTGGACATCATCAGTACGAAGTCATGAAAAAAATCAATTCGGTCTACTTGATTCTGAGTAATAAGGAATTTGAGTTATCAGAAGCAGGGAAGAGGGAATAGAGATTTCCTTATCTTTGTAACTGTTCCAGAATTTCTCTCTAATGAACACTTCCTTTTGTTTCTCGTTATGCTTTTCCTTAGATTCCAACCCCATCCCCTCCACCGCTCCCACTGCCCTCTACCACTCCTCTATATCCTTTCCTGATAGGTCTTGAGACAGAGCTGGAGAACAGAAAGTGTGCCCCACTTTCCATCCATTTATGAATGGTTCTACAAACCACAGTTGAATCATGCAAATATCTGTTTTAGGGATTTGTGTTTGTTGTTGCTCTTAATTAGTATTAGAAGTATTGTCACTGTTGTGGGGAAACCTTAAAGTAAACTTTAATTACTCTTAGCTCCAGGACCTATATTTTCACCTATTTCTAACTTTGTGATTGCAGCACCTAAGTTGAAGTTGGACAGACACAAAATCAAGAGTTGAAGTAAACAGATATGTAGAAGACTTTACAATGTCACGTTCTAGAGCAAGAGTTTTAGTGAGCTTGAGAACCCCGTGAAATGGTGGTGACACTGTGTCTTAAGAGGCAGATTTTTTCTGGGACAGGATTCTCCATCAGATCTATAAACAAGAGATGAAGAACCTCTTTCCTATAGGGAAACTTGAGGCTCACAAAAGTTCACGTTCCAACATGAATTTCCAAAAGTATTTGCAGCTACCCAGGAAATTAAACTAAGAAATTTATAGCAAAAATGCACAATTTGGTTTTATAAATGTATTTGTAGTTCATTAAAAAGTGCTAAGATTGCTCATGGAAGTAGCTAAATGCCTTTCAAGTTGTTAAATATATTGGGGAAATGATCAAAAATGTAAATATTCCTTAATATTTTCTGGGTAGAGAGAATACCATCCTCCTCTGGGTTTGTGCTGGCTTTGTCATTGGATCAAGAAACAATTGAGCTCTTGGAAAGATTTTCAAACATTAGATTTTGTATGGTGTGAGCATATCTGGAGGCAGAGGAGTGTACTATGAAAAGCACAGGACTTGAAGATGAATGCCCTGGATTTGAATTCTAGTTCCAACTCCTTTTTTTTGTAGAGCCTTGAGTTGTTTACCTTTTCTGAAACTTCCTTTCCTCCCTGAAAATGAAGGGGTTGTGCCAAATGGTCTGGTATGTACCTATTAGTTCTAATAGTCTAGAATTCTAGAAATGTTACCCTGTGCCTAGCACAGTGCCTGATGTGTATGAAACAACAAATGTTGAATATGCAATTCATTAATGAATGGCTCCATTGTTTAGAATCTGTGTGAGTCTGGAAACATTGATTTTCTTAAGTCTTAGTTACCTCCTATAGAATGAAAATAGTAATTCTCCACATATCCTGCCTCAATCTTTAAGATGTTTAGAGTAGTGTTTCCTAAATCTATTCTGTAGAGTACAAGTTACATGGAGTTTTTTGGTTTTTTTTGTTGTTTTTTGTTTTGTTTTGTTTTGTTTTTTTGAGGCAAAGTCTCACTCTGTTGCCCAGGCTGGAATGCAGTAGCGTGATGTCGGCTCACCACAACCTCCGCTCTTGGGCTCAAGTGATTCTCTTGCCTCAGCCTCCCAAGTAGCTGACACTACAGACATGCACCACCCTGCCCAGCTAATTTTTGTATTTTTAGTAGAGACGGGGTTTCACTATGTTGGCCAGGCTGGTCTTGAACTCCTGACCTTGTGTCCACCTGCCTTGGCCTCCCAAAGTGCTGGGATTACAAGCGTGAGCCACTGTGCCCAGCAGTTACATGGAATTGTAATAAGTACTATGAAGAAAGAAAAAGAACAATATGAGGTTCAACAAGGTTAAACAGATTTCTTGACGGCAGACTTGGAGTCTTTTTCACCCTCCTGTGCACTGGTGATTCTCCCAAGGAGGCTGTTTTTAGGCAGTGTTACCCTAACCTATTTTTGATCATGAAACTTTTTCCTGAAGCTCTTCAGGTGGTTGATGTTCCCCAGACTACCTTCTTGGCATTTAAAAAATGTGATTCAGAAGATCAAATGCAATGGCTTGTTATGATTATAAATTTCTCTAATTTCTCTCTCTGTGCCATCTGTCCAGATCACGTATAGTTTATATTTCATAATTGTTTATGCTTGCTGGAATTATTGCTTAGGCAACATGTAGGAAAATTCCTTTTCTGTTTATCTTTTCAAGTGCTTCAAATTTCAAGTTTCTTTCTCTCATTCTTTCTTTCTTTTCTTTTTTTGGAGAAAGGGTCTCACTCTCATTACCCAAGCTGTAGTGCAGTGGTGCAATCCTAGCTTACCACAGCCTTGAATTCCTGGGCTCAGGTGATTTTCCCACCCCAGTCTCCGGAACAGCGGAGACTACAAGCATGCACCACCATACCCATCTAATTTTTTGTATTTTTAGTAGAGATGGGGTTTCGCTATGTTGCCCAGGCTAGTCTCGAACTCCTGTACTCAAGAGTTCTGCCCATCTCGGCCTTCCAAAGTACTAGGATTACAGGTGTAAACCACTGTACCTGGCCTTCAAGTTTCAAAATGATTACTCAAATTCGAATTACATCTCTGGTCTGAGAAACTCCACGTGTCTTTAAATAGTTCAGATACATCAAGATTTATGGGTTAACTTTGACAATAGTGAGCAGTGATGTCCTCACTAAGATATCAGACTTTTTTTTTTCTTTTTTTTTTTTTTGAGACAGAGTTTTGCTCTTGTTACCCAGGCTGGAGTGCAATGGCGCGATCTCGGCTCACCGCAACCTCTGCCTCCTGGGTTCAAGCAATTCTCCTGCCTCAGCCTCCCGAGTAGCTGGGACTACAGGTGTGCGCCACCATACCCAGCTAATTTTTGTATTTTTTAGTAGAAACGGGGTTTCACCATGTTGACCAGGATGGTCGCGATCTCTTGACCTCCTGATCCATCCGCCTCGGCCTCCCAAAGTGCTGGGATTACAGGCGTGAGCCACCACGCCCGGCCTGATATCAGACATTTTTGAGAAACTGAATTGTGGGAGACACTATAGTAGGCTCAGGGATACTGGGGCCATTAAGCTCTGTTAACTTCCATGGAAATGCTCATGATCTTCTGGGCTAGTGGAACAAGATCACTGCCCAAATAGAGAATCAATGCCATGTAGAAAAGTGCTATAAGAGTTTGAAAGAGGGAGTGTGTAATTTCAATATGACTCTGGCATGGGGAGCAAAGCCAGAAGAGTTTGTGTAAGGTTAGAGGAAAAAAAATTAGATCAATCATCTGTGATTTATTTCATTAACTATAGCAACAGTCTGAATTTAGGAAACATGCTGGTCTGGACAGCAGGAAAGAAACATAATGCAATGAGTTGCATTACTCTCTGCTTGATATTACCCATGGCATTTCCATATAACCATCCTGGCAAGAGCTTTGATTATCAAGATCACTGTAGGGAACCAGGGTCTGAAGACTCAAATATTCCCACATTAGAGAGTTGTGCACAAGTGTTCGGCATAAAGATTTTGGGGGCTACTGGTGGTTTGGAAGCAGTCCATCATAAGAGGACTCAGTTGTTTAATAGGTAGTGGAAAGCCATTAGTCTTGTTGGGCTGGAAAGAGTCAAGATCAGATCCTAGGGCTTAGAAAGGCCTCAATTCTTCTAACTCCACTTGCCCTCAGTAAACCTTTCCTCTCTTGTATTTGTTTCCTGTATGTTGCTTATGTTGCATATGTCTTTTAAAATGTATATATTTTTTATGATAGCCACCCTTTATTTTTATTTATTTTTATTTTTTGAAATGAAGTTTTGCTCTTGTTGCCCAGGCTGGAGTGCAGTGGTGAGATCTCAGCTTACCACAACCTCTATGTCCCAGGTTCAGGCAATCCTCCTGCCTCAGCCTCCCAAGAAGCTGGGATTACACGTGCCACCTTGCCCAGCTACATTTGTATTTTTAGTAGAGAGGAGGTTTCTCCATGTTGTTCAGGCTGGTCTTGAAGTCCCAATCTCAGGTGATCCACCCGCCTCAGCCTCCCAAAGTGCTGGGATTACAGGCATGAGCTGCCGCGCCCAACGCATATGTCTTTACAAATCCTCATTTCCCTGTTTCTGAGCATTCCTCTATTTTTTTATTCCATTTCTCTTCAATATAACCTGTGGGAAGCCAGCCCAGAACTGCAGACACTCACCTTAAACCATTTTTTTTTTTTTTGAGATGGAGTTTCGCTCTTGTTACCCAGGCTGGAGTGCAATGGCGCGATCTCGGCTCACCGCAACCTCCGCCTCCTGGGTTCAGGCAATTCTCCTGCCTCAGCCTCCTGAGTAGCTGGGATTACAGGCACGCACCACCATGCCCAGCTAATGTTTTGTATTTTTAGTAGAGACGGGGTTTCACCATGTTGACCAGGATGGTCTCGATCTCTCGACCTTGTGATCTGCCCGCCTCAGCCTCCCAAAGTGCTGGGATTACAGGCTTGAGCCACCGCGCCCGGCTTAAACCATTTTTTTTTTTTAAGACAAGAGTCTCTCTGTTGCCTGGGCTGGAGTATGTAGTCATGTGATCTTGGCTCACTGCAACCTCTCTGCCTCCTGGGTTCAAGCGATTCTTATGCCTCAGCCTACCATGTAGCTGGGGCTACAGGTGCACAGCACCATGCCTGGCTGATTTATGCACATATATATTTTTTAGTAGAGATGAGGTTTTACCATGTTGGCCAGACTGGTCTCAAGTTCCTGGCCTTATGTGATCTGCCTGCCTCAGCCTCCTGAAGTGCTGGGATTACAGGCATGAGCCACTGTGCCTGGCCAACTTAAACCATTATATATATTTTTTAATTATAAAGATGGGCTCCATGATCACTGGGGCCTCTGCTAGTTGGGCCAGAATTCTTCTGCCACTCTGTGCGTCTGCTGTGATGCAGTTAGGAGCATTATTGTCTCTGTGGTAGCAGGGACTCTTCTGGTCCCCTGCAGCAGGCCCCTTGCTTAGCTGGGTGGTGTAGAAATAGAAGGGAAAAGAGAAGACAGATAGATGAGAGACACAGGTTGAAAGGTGGGGTGACTTGGCCTAGCTTAGTGTTTTCAGAGTAAATAAGAAACATCGTCCTGAGTCTTGATTGCTTGACTAAGAAATACCAAGATCAGTCTAATGAGTGATCAGTAATTTTTTTTTTTTTTTTTGAGATGAGGGTCTTACTATTTGGCCTAGGCTGGTCTTGAACTCCTGAGCTCAAGCAACCTTCTGCCTTATCCTCCTGGGTAGCTGGGATTGCAGACATTCCCCACCACGCCTGCCCTAAGGAGTAATTCTTTTTTTTTTTTTTTTTTTGAGACAGAGTTTCGCTCTTGTTACCCAGGCTGGAGTGCAATGGCGCGATCTCGGCTCACTGCAACCTCCGCCTCCTGGGTTCAGGCAATTCTTCTGCCTCAGCCTCCTTAGTAGATCGGATTACAGGCACGCGCCACCATGCCCAGCTAATTTTTTGTATTTTAGTAGAGACGCGGTTTCACCATGTTGACCTGGATGGTCTCGATCTCTTGACTTCGTGATCCACCCGCCTCAACCTCCCAAAGTGCTGGGATTACAGGCTTGAGCCACCGCGCCCGGCAGGAGTAATTCTTGAATAAACACAAAAGCATTTTGTTGAGTTGAAATTCTTTCTGTGGTAGCACTTGGGGTTTTATTTCCAGTTGGCCCAGAAGAGGTAAGTTCCTGAAAAGTTGTGTATAAATCAAAACATTGGTTGAATTTTTGTTCCTGTTTTCCATGATATCTGACTTTTTTTTTTACCTCTATATAATTTGCTTTAAAGTATGTTTGTTTGCTATTCCTATTCTATTTGGAAACATTTATTTATAAGCAATGAATAAGCTATTTATATAAGTAATGAAAACCTGGAAGATAATTACTTTATATGAGGACAGCCTATATTCCGAATGAAAATCAATTTCAGAATATGATTATATGATAATGTAGATATTTTTGATACTTTATTTCAGAATTTGTATTTTAATTTATTCATTTTATGTAACAATACATACTTAACTTCTTCAGGTATCCTCTTAAAACTTCAAGTAGTTGAATAAATTAGAATGAGGTGTGGATGAAGGCTGTTCTAAGAGTGTGTAGAGTTAACCGCCCCCCCATGATGTTACCCAGGAGATTATAAAATATAAATTAGTTAGGTCTACATGTTGGAAACTTAGAAATATTCCCTTTCAATTATAAACTTCTTAACTAAGAGGAAAAACAAAGAGTTACTCATGAAAAGTTAAAAATTAAAACAAACAAAGGATCTAAAAATAAAATATTTTGTGGGGATTCGCTAAACATGATGAAGAAATGATTATTCTTTCTTATTAAATTTTACCTCTCTGAGGCCTTGGTTTAACAGGTTTCAGAGATCACAATTATCCAACACTTGCATTCCTTTGTATTTTGAGATCTGGGTTTTCTCTTAATTTCAGTGTAAAAAGACATCAAAGACCTCACTAACCATCCAGGTCAAAGATTAGGCAAGAATAAATGGCCCAGAGACTAGTTTGATATGAGTATATTTACTCCTAGTCATGTATTCAATCCATACATTGTCCAAATTATTACTGCTTTCTTTTTTTTTTTTTTTTTTTTTTTTTTTGAGACAGAGCCTTGCTTTGTCACCAGGCACCAGGCTGGAGTGCAGTGGCGTAATCTTGGCTCACTGCAACCTCTGCTTCCCAGGTTCAAGCAATTCTCCTGCCTCAGCCTCCCAAGTAGCTGGGACTACAGGCATGTGCCACCACACCCAGCTAATTTTTGTATTTTTTAGTGGAACAGGGTTTCACCATGTTGGCCAGGATGGTCTCGCTCTCTTGACCACATGATCCGCCCACCTTGGCCTCCCAAAGTGCTGGGATTACAGGCGTGAGCAACCACATCTGGCCTACTGCTTTTTAAAAAAAAAAAACAAAAACAAAAACAAAGCACTCTGTCACCCAGGCTGGAGTGCAGTGATACAGTCTTGGCTCACTGCAACCTCTGCCTACCAGGTTCAAGCGATTCTCCTGTCTCACACTCCCAAATAACTAGGACTACAGGCATGTGCCACCATGCCTGGCTAATTTTTGTATTGTTGGTAGAGATGGAGTTTCATCATGTTGGCCAGTCTAGTCTTGAACTCCTGGCTTCAAGTGATCTACCCACCTTGACCTCTCAAAGTGCTGGGACTACAGGTGTGAGCCACCACACCTGGCATTACTGCATTATTAATAGAACTGGAGAACTAAGGTACCCGTGGAGAAAAAAAGCGTAAAGGATGGTAGAAATCATTTCTTCCTCTGCAGCATGTGTCCCCAAACTTTTTACACAGGGGGCCAGTTCACTGTCCCTCAGACCGTTGGAGGGCCGCCACATACTGTGCTCCTCTCACTGACCACCAATGAAAGAGGTGCCCCTTCCTGAAGTGCGGCGGGGGGTCAAATAAATGGCCTCAGGGGACCGCATGCGGCCTGTAGGCCGTAGTTTGGGGACGCCTGCTCTACAGGCAAGGAGTCTTGGCTTTAATCAGAACATCTGAGATGTTCTCACAGATATATTCCACCCCTTCTGGTTCATGGGGTCTATGGCTCTGACCAGCCTAAAGAGGCCATTCACCTTTAAAGCATGAAAATCTCGGCTTTCCTCTAAGTCCACCTTGACCTCATCCCTGCTAGCCTGACAACTGTGCTTTTTATTGGAATCATTCAAGTGCACCAGTGGTTTTTTACAGTCCAATATTAGAGGAAAATACACTCAAAAAAATTTTTTTTTTAGTAGACAGATGTGGATTCTACTGTGTTGCCCAGGCTGGTCTTGAACTCCTGGCCTCAAGTGATCCTTCAGCCTCGGCCTCTCAAGGTGCTGGGATTATAGGGGTGAGCCACTATTCTTGGCCAAAAGTACACATTTTAATGCTTTAACCTACATTATTATTTCAAAAAATAAAATATTATGCTTTCTATGGCATTTCTGTGACAGAAAAAAAGGGGGCACTGTTTATAGTTTTGGGTCACAAGAAGGAAGGGAGGGAGGGAGCTTCTCTCACCCAAGGCATTGAGTCTTAGCAGGCCTAGAATCACCTGGGAATTGCGGAGCAGAGGAGACCATCTGGAAAAAGTAAATGGTCCAACCAGCATCCTGGCCTGGCCATCCAGAAAACTCTGCTGTAGCTGCCTACTGGACCACAGGGAACTTCTCCAGATGCTGCCCTCCTATTATTTATACCCTTTCCCCTTCCCAAACTACGGTAGTTATAGCACAGCACACAAAGGGACCAGCCACTGTTGTGCCCTGAGAAGGAAGGTTGTAGAACAAGAGGTGTACCAATTAAGTTTTTGTTTTATTGAGACTTGGACTCATTTTTTTTTTTTTTTTTTGAGATGGAGTCTCACTCTGTTGCCCAGGCTGCAGTGCAGTGGTGCGATCTTGGCTCACTATAACTTCTGCTTCCTGGGTTCAAGCAATTCTCCTGCGTCAGCCTCCCAAGTAGCTGGGATTACAGGCACCCGCCACCTTGCCCTAGCTAATTTTTTGTATTTTTTAGCAGAGACAGGGTTTTGCCCTGTTGGCCAGCCTGGTCTCGAACTCCTGACCTCAGGTGATCCTCCTGCCTTGGCCTCCCAAGGTGCTGGGATTACAGGCTCAGGCCACCGCGCCAGCCGGGACTTAGACTCTTATCTTACATTCAGCTTGGCAAGGTTTAAAACATAAAGAGACCTCTTCTCTCTTCCGAAAGCCAGTGACTCTTACAACCTCATTGACTTACTGAGGGTGATTCCAGATCTGGTAGAATAACAGTTAACACGAGGTGGAACCCGCTGCGTGCAGGGCACTGTTTCAAGTGCATTGTGTGTGTTAATTCAGTAAGTCCTCAAAACCTCCCTATGGGGTACTCCTGTTACCCCATTTTACAGAGCAGGAAACAGAGGCACTGAGAAGAAAAGAACTTCCTTAAGACTCATACCCAGGCAGACAGTGTACCTCCAGAGTCCAAGTTTGCAGCCAGGAGTCTCAGTCTCAGCCAGGTAGTAAATATTGTAGTCTCTGTGGGCCGTACAGTCTCTACTGCGGTGGCGTAAAAACTTCCATCGACAACACTGAAGTGAATGAACATAGATGTGTTCCAATAAAACTTTATTTACAAAAAACAGGCAATGGGCAGGATTTGGCCCGTGGGCCCTAGCTTGCACACTATAGCTCTTAGCCACTACATAGTACTACACTGCAGGTACATAAAACTCAGGCATTTACATAAAACTCTCTCATTTATATTTCCTCAGACCACCTCAGGCCTCATGACCTTCCATTCAGCAAGTATCATTATATGGAATCTGTAGTTTACAACACATCTGCTCTTCACAGCACTCTTGTGAGGCAGGTTTAATCAATGTCCCGGTTTTAGAAAAGAGCTAAACAAGGCTTAAAAGACAAAGTTACTTGCTCAGAGTCTCAAGTTACAAAGTTCTTTGGCACATTTTACACTTGAAGTCTAACTCAATAAAAGCCCATCTAGCCTGACACTGACATTTACTTTATTATTATTATTTTTTTTCTAAAATTTGTCCTTTTTGTAAATATATTCTGGGCTGTGCTTTCCAGATGGGAAAGCAAAGAAGAAGCACCCTAGTTGCTTCTTCTGGACCTTCTAGAATCTTCTATTTTGACCTTCTAGGACCTTCTGATGAAAAATGTTCTTACACCAGGCCAAGTCTCTGAAAGCCGTAGGGGATGGGTACAGCCTAAGTTTCATTGCTGACACTGCTTGCTGATTCTCATTCTAAGAACCGGGCAGCCTGGGTCAAATGCAGCATCTGTGCACCAATGTAGGGCCTTGGAATATGAGCCACGACATCACACTAACAATTATTTAGAGCTTACAGCATGCTAGGTGCTGTGCTAAGTATTTAATATATATAATCATATTTAATCTTTAGAAGAACTCTTCAGGTAGGCAGGTCTCATTATTCCTATATTGCAGATGAAAAAACAGAGGGACAGACAGCAAAATAATGTGTGCTATAAGGACTGAGTGTCCTGTGTTCCTGACTTTTTTTTTTTTTTTTTGAGACAGAGTTTTGCTCTTGTGGCCCAGGCTGAAGTGCAATGGTGCGATCTTGGCTCACCCCAACCTCCGCCTCCCAGATTCAAGCAATTCTTTTACCTTAGCCTCCCAACTAGCTGAGATTACAGGCATGCGCCACCACGCCTGGCTACTTTTTTGTATTTTTAGTAGAGACAGGGTTTCTCCATGTTAGTCAGGCTGGTCTCGAACTCCTGACCTCAGGTGATCTGCCCTCCTTGGCCTCCCAAAGTGCTGGGAGTACAGGCGTGAGCCACTGCACCCACCCGACCTTCCTTTAATTATTGTTTTATTTTGATCAAAAACACACCTTAAAATTTCCCATCTTAACCACGTTTAAGTGCATCATTCAGTCATGGTAACTGCACACTGTTGTGCAAAAGAGCTCTAGAACATTTTCATCTTGCAAATGGAAACTTTGTTCATTGAATGACAACTCCCCTTGTCTCTGATGTTTTAATGGAGAATTTAGTCAGATGTTCATACGCAGGGCACAGTGCCAACGCAGGGCAATAACAGAGACACTTCCAGTCAAAACAAGCTCTTTCTCACTCCCTTGCTACCTCTGAGGCATGTGAATGCAGGAGTAAAGAAAAAGTAAGACAATCTTTGGGGGAGGGCTTGGCTCTTAGGTCTCTCTGAACCAGGGCTTTTCATCCTTCCCACTGCTCATCTCTGGTGGCATTGCGTAAACCTATATGACTCCCAGAAGATAATCACAGCATGGTACAAGGTCATATCTCACTATCCCGCCACAATGTTTTCCACAGTTCATTTCAAATTTTTGGAGAAGGGGTCTTGCTATGCTGCCCAGGCTGGTCTTGAACTCCTGGCCTCAAGCCATCCACCCACTTCAGCCTCTTGAGTTGCTGGGACTACAGGCCCACCTCACCACACAGGGCCCTGTTTTCCATGTTATTGTGCAAGAGCATGGCACTACTTAACCTTCAAAAATTCCTACTGAGAAATGGTTATTACTTGTGTCACTGAAGGCTAGAGAAACATCAGGAACTAATAGGGGCTGCCACTCGTGGTCCAGAGGCCTGATGCCTGATGGGCACAGCACTCAGTTGCTGCTGTTGTGCTGGGCTCACTGATCCCACTGTCAGAATTAAATGTAGGGAGGCTTTTGCCAAAGATCTCTTGCCCAGCTCCTGAGTGCCGAAACATCCTTCCTGTTTACTGACTCCACAGTAGGTCATAGCTGTGTTTTCTTTTTCTTTCTTTCTTTCTTTTTCTTTTCTTTTTTTTTTTTTTAAGATGGAGTCTCACTCTGTCACCCAGGCTAGGGTGCAGTGGTGCGATCTCAGCTCACTGCAACTTCTGCCTCCTGGGTTCAAGCAATTCTCTGCCTCAGCCTCCCAAGTAGCTGGGATTACAGATGCGCACCACATCTGGCTTATTTTTGTATTTTTAGTAGATATCCGGTTTCACCATCTTGGCCAGGCTGGTCTCGAACTCTTGACCTCATGATCCACCCCTCTTGGCCTCCCAGAGTGCTGGGATTACAGGCATGAGCCACCGTGCCCAGTCAGTTGACAGCTGTGTTTTCCAGCTTAAACTACCATTGTATTTGTTGTGTTTCTATCAGAACGTAAAAAAGACCGACTGGTTCCAGGAGTGGCCAGATTCCTATGCCAAACACATCTACAGCTCGGAGGACAAGAATGCACAGCGCCACCTGAGCAGCTGGGCCATGCGCAACACCAACAACCACAACTCCCGCATCCTCAAGAAGTCCTGCCTTGGTGTGGTGGTGTGTGGTCGTGACTGCCTTGCAGAGGAGGGGCGCAAGATCTACCTGAGACCTGCCATCTGTGACAAGGCCCGGCAGAAGCAGCAGAGTGAGTAGAGCTTGGTAGCACCAGCAAAAAGCTGGCATCTATCAGATGCCCCTGCAAAATGGGTCACTGTATCCCAGCACCTCCCAAGGATGCAATGCTCACCCTGGAGTGTAGTGGAGGCCAAGACTGTTCTGACATGGAGCAAATGGAGGGGAACCAACCAGACCTCTTGGGCCCAGCAGGGACCTCACATATTTGCCATACCCAGAGTGCCCACCACCAAAAGGGTTTGGACACCAGACTCAAGGCTCCTGTTAAAGGGAAGATGGTAGGTGAGGTGACTCACACCTGTAATCTCAGCACTTTGGGAGGCCAAGATGAGAGGACTGCTTGAGCCCCAGATGTTCCAGACCTGCCTGGGCAACATAAAGAGACCCCCATCCCTACCAAAAATTTAAAATTAGTTGGGTGTGATTGCATGTGCCTGTGGTTGTAACTACTCCAGAGGCTGAGGCAGGAGGAGTGGTTGAGCCTGGAAAGTCAAGGCAGCAGTGAGCCATAAGGGAGCCACTGCACTCCAGCCCAAGCAAGAGTGAGATCCTGACTCCAAAATAAGGGAAAAACAGCTGGGCGTGGTGGCTCATGCCTATAATCCCAGCACTTTGGGAGGCCAAGGTGGAAGGATCACCTGAGGTCAGGAGTTTGAGACTAGCCTGGTCAACATGGTGAAACTCCATCTCTACTTTAACACACACACACACACACACACACACACACACACACACACACACACACATTAGCCAGGTGTGGTGGTGGGCACCTGTAATCCTAGCTACTCAGGAGGCTGAGGCAAGAGAATCTCTTGAACCCGGAAGGTGGAGGTTGCAGTGAGCTGAGATTGCGCCACTGTACTCCAGCATGGGTGACAGAGCAAGACTCTGTCTCCAAACAAACAAACAAACAAAAAGAAAAACGTATCATTTAAGGTGTTAATGTTAATTCATTAACGATTGATGTAAAATTTAGAAGAAAGTAGTTTATTGGACTTGCCACTGGACCTCTATGGGTCCCCGAGTGATCTCAAAGTGTGCATTAATGTGGAGTGGCAGCTGTGAGACTAAATGAGAGGCTAGACTCAATTCCATTTATTTAGGCTTACATCATAGTCACATGCCGAGATATTTGTTTGTTTTTAGAAACAAATTCACTGGATTATGAAATAGATACATTCGGCATGCCCTGTATCTTGCCCACGTCAAACCTCAAACCTTACTTTATATTTTTCCCAGTAGTTTGTCTTCAAAACGTGCTCAGTCAGGACCTGGGATCAGTCATTTATACCTCTGTGAAAATTTAGTAGCTGCATTCACTCTGCCGTGTGGCTTGGCTCCTTGACCCTTAAACCCTGGCCTCTTGACCCTTAGACCCTTAGTTCTAATTTGGAGGTGAAAGAATTTCTCTCTCTTTCACTTCTTTTTTTTGTTTTTTGTTTTTGTTTTTGTTTTTGTTTTTGTTTTTTAGACAGAGTCTTGCTCTGTCACCCAGGCTGGAGTGCATTGGTGTGATCTTGGCTCACTGCAACCTCCACCTCCCAGGTTCAAGTGATTCTTCTGCCCCAGCCTCCCGAGGAGCCGGGACTACAGGCACCCACCACCATGCCCACTAATTTTTGTATTTTTAGTAGAGACGAGGTTTCATCATGTTGACCAGGCTGATCTCAAGCTTCTAGCCTCAAGTGGGTCCACCTGCCTTGGCCTCCCAAAGTGCAGGAATTAGGGTGTGAGCCACCATGCCAGCCAGAATTTCAAATACCACTAAATAAGTAGGGAGAGGTTTTTGCGCAGAAGAGCTCTTCCCTGACCTGTGAAATACTGGACTTGGTAGGCAACCACTTCCCCTATCCATGTGTGAGACCCATCTGGGCCATTCTGGAGTCCAGACTTCCTAGGGTCGGGGTAATATCTAGGGGATGGAAGCCCATAAAACTCTGCCCAAATTTCTCTTCTTCCATCATAGAGTCAGGCCTAAAATCTTTAGGGCTGCACAGGAGTCAACTGACATGGTTCAGCCAGGTGTGGTCATTTTCCTCTGCTCTTTTGTAGGGAAACGCTGTCCCAACTGTGACGGGCCTCTGAAGCTCATCCCGTGCCGAGGTCATGGGGGCTTCCCGGTCACCAACTTCTGGAGACACGATGGACGCTTTATATTTTTCCAGGTTGGATTTTTGAGTTACTTATGGGAGTTTCATTACTGAGGAGTTTCACTAGAGGCTGGAGATGCACAGATGAATGAGATCCTGCACCAAGCCTGAGGGCTCTCACTCTGAGACAGCAAGTGTCTGTTCTAATAGATGTTTGAAGTGCTTGGGAGCTCTAGAAGGGGAGCTGGCTGTCTCTGCCTCCACTCCTCAGGAGAAGTGGCAGCTAATCTAGTCGCACTGAGGTTAGCACCGTGCTCTAAGCATGCTGCTTGCTCCTGGTAGCCTTCAGCAAATCTGAGTTCGAATACCAGCTCTGACTTTTCACTCGCTCTATAAACCTGACTGAGCAGGTGACTTTCTTCCTCTAAGTCCCAGGTTTCTGTAGAATGTGTAAGAAGTACTGATGGGGCAAGGGCATCAACGGTGGTGAAGAATGGACCCTGACTCAGACTGCCTGGGTTTGAATTCGTGGGATGCTGGTAAACCAGCTCTCCAGAAAAGAAAATGTCCTGATTTGTAGCATTTGCCAACTTCTGTAATGGAAATATTCCCACCGTGGCTGATTTCAAGCCAGCAGTCATTTTTAAAAATCAGCCTACAAAATTCCTGAATGTTTAACCATTGACTCTCAGCTTAGCCAGCTCCAGGGAGGGAAATCCTAGTTCCCTCACCTCTGGAGGAGGTTATCTGGCGGGCATCATCGTTCCATGCCTCAGTTTCCTGTTCTGTAAATCGGGAGTGATCATGATAGTGTGTACCTCAAGGGTGGTGCTGAGGATGAAATGAGATATAAGGCACACCGAGTATTTATCAGCGTCCCGCCCATACTACAGGAAGCATCCAGTAAGTGTTACTTATCACTGTGGTTATGGCTTTCCTGGATGGGTGAGAGGCAGGCAAGCAGGAACACGGTAGGCTTGGAAGCTTCTTCAGAGCTTCATCAAGTCCTATTACAATAGGCAACTGCCATACCACCCAGGAAGAGGACACACAGTGAAAGTGGATGCACCATGAAGCACAGTCTAGTCAGTGTGACCTCGTTTCCTTTTTACTTCCCCATCTTTCAGTCAAAGGGAGAGCATGATCATCCAAAACCAGAAACCAAGTTGGAAGCTGAGGCAAGAAGAGCCATGAAGAAAGTGCACACAACACCTTCCTCCGTCTCCTTGAGCCTGAAGGGGAGCACAGAGACCAGGGTAACCCTTCATCATGTATGTTCAACACATGTAGTAGCTTGCCACGCCTATGCTGGGGGCAGTAGATTTCCCGGGTACCTTGCTGACACAGGCAAGCCAGAAATCACGGATTATCAGGCACCTGCATTTCACCACCTGCCTCCACCCACCTCCCGAATGTCCATACATCCTCGAACAGATTGTTTTCTTAGCACACTCTACCAAGATGAAATAAGCAAGCAGTTTCTGAAAATGATGGCTATCCCAGGGTGGCAATGGGGAAGTGGAGGCTACTCCCCACAGACAAACTGTGACATGAAGGCCACAGCTTTATGGGAGCAGATCAGAGGTTTTTGCATTTGTCTGCTTAATATGGATAGTAACTCTACTTTTCTACTTTTTCTACTGTTCAAAGTTGCACGTTTCTTTTTGGGAGAACAGAGATGGAGCTGGTCCATTCCTAGAGACTCTAAATGTACTTTATAAAGAAAAATTGTAATTGGGTCTGTTGTAGAGAAATGTGAGTCCCCCAAGCCCAAATGGCTGTTCCCTTATCATTTCTCCCAGCCATAGGACAAGTCAAGGGGCATCTCAGTCCCTCATCCGCTCTACCTGGTCACAGTCCTTTTTCTCTAGCCCCTGAAACTATCTCCTTAATAGGTAGTAGTTTTACCTAAACAAGAGCATAACTTAATTCTCAACCAGATTCTTTTCTTAATGATTAACTAAAGAACAATATACTTCCTCCATTTAGAAAAATCTACCACTTGTATTCTAGAGGTCTGATTTATGGTTCAACAAAATCCCCATGAATTCAGAGAAAAATCTCTTGAGGAAAGGGGAAAAAAAAACAAAAAAAAAAAAAACCAGCAACAGCAACTATGGTTTCTCACACTCCAACCACACCGAGAAATAGAAAAGTCAAGGGAGGCAATGATGAGAGCGAGAGACCCCTAAGATCTGTACTGAGTATAATATAAACCTTTGTAGTTATACTTTGATTTTTTGTAAATAGTTCCTTATAAGTTTCTCAAAAAGGCAATTAGGGGGCCAGCCACTGCGGCTTATGACTATAATTCTAGCACTTTGGGAGACCAAGACAGGTGGGCCCCTTGAGGTCAGGAGTTCAAGACACCAGCCTGAACATGGCAAAACCCCATCTCTACTAAAAATATAAAAATTAGCCAGGCATGGTGGCCCGCGCCTGTAATGCCAGCTATTGGGAGGCTAAGACACGAGAATCGCTTGAACACAGGAGGCGAGGTTTGCAGTGAGCCGAGATCGTGCCACGGCACTCCAGCCTGACGGGGCAACAAAGTGAGACTCCATCTCCAAAAAAAAGGCAATTAGGATGTCAGATTTGTGTTTTGTGTTTGAGTGTGAAACATCTTAAACACACTCATGTCTCTACAGATGGTGGGGAAATTCAGCTCTTAACTGGTTATTAAGCTTTAACATGGAAACAGAGGCAGCCTTTGCTTTTTTCTTTTTTGTTTTTTGAGGTGGAGTTTCACTCTGTTGCCCAGGCTGGAGTGCAGTGGTGCGATCTTGGCTCACCGCAACCTCCACCTCCCAGGTTCAAGTGATTCTCCTGCCTCAGCCTCCCAAACAGCTGTGATTACAGGCATGCACCACCACATCCTGCTAATTTTGTATTTTTAGTAGAGACAGGGTTTCTCCATGTTGGTCAGGCTGGTCTTGAACTCCTGACATCAGGTGATTTGCCCACGTTGTCCTCCCAAAGTGCTGGGATTTGTCAGGCATGAGCCACCGCGCCTGGCTGGCTTTGCTTTTTTCAAGCTTTTCATGGTTGTGGTCAAGCTGCTGCATGTGTTTGTATGTCAAGTATTAATATGTAAAGAATGAGAAAAGTCTGACGGAGCTCTTATTTGTGCAGAGTAACTCATAGATGCGTATGGTAGTGGTTTTGATTTGCTTAACTTATTAACAGGAGCATTTCACTTTCCTTTCCAGTCTCTTCCAGGTGAAACACAAAGTCAGGGGAGTTTACCTTTGACTTGGTCTTTCCAGGAAGGTGTCCAATTGCCTGGTAGTTACGGTGGACATTTAATAGCTAACACTCCTCAACAGAACTCACTAAATGATTGCTTTTCCTTCTCCAAGAGTTATGGTCTGGGAGGAATCACAGATCTGACTGACCAGTCTTCTCCTGTGGACCCCACAAAGCTCTATGAAAAGCGCAAATTGTCTGGTAGCAGAACCTACAGTAGTGGAGACCTGCTTTCTCCTTCTGCCTCCGGAGTCTACTCTGATCATGGCGATCTGCAAACGTGGAGTAAAAACGCTGCTTTGGGGAGAAATCCTCTTAACGACAACTGTTATTCCAATTATCCTTTTTCTCTGACCAGCTGGTCTTGCAACTTCTCTTCTTCCCAAAACTCTTCAGAACCCTTTTACCAGCAGATTCCACTGGAGCCATCTGCAGCCAAAACTGGCTGTCCCCCATTATGGCCAAATCCAGGGGGTAATCTTTATGAAGAGAAGGTACATGTGGATTTTAACAGCTACGTCCAGTCCCCTGCGTACCATTCACCTCCGGAAGACCCCTTTCTCTTCACTTATACCTCTCATCCTCACCAGCAATATTCACTGCCAAGCAAGAGCAGCAAATGGGATTTTGAGGAAGAAATGACATACTTGGGTTTGGATCACTGCAACAGTGAGATGCTTCTGAACCTGTGTCCTTTAAGATGACTCAACTCTTTCAGTAGGTGCGCCCTCGACCCTCAAAAATGGGGAAGGGCTGAAAGAATTTCCTTAGGAAATAATTTTAAAAACATAACCACAGATAAATAAGAATCATGATAAGCAGTAGACAAGGTTTTCTTTCTTTCTTTTTTTTTTTTTTTTTTTTTTTTTGGAGATAGAGTCTCACTCTGTCACCCAGGCTGGAATGCAGTGGCACAATCTCGGCTCACTGCAACCTTTGCCTCCTGGGTTCGAGCGATTCTCCAGCCTCAGCCTCCCAAGTAGCTGGGATTACAAGCACCTGCCACTGTGCCCAGCTAATTTTTCTATTTTTAGTAGAGACGGTTTCGCCATGTTGGCCAGGCTGGTCTCAAACTCATGACCTCAAGGGATCCGCCTGCCTCAGCCACCCAAAGTGCTGGGATTACAGGCGTAAGCCACTGTACCCAGCCGACAAGACTTTTTTCTTAACATGAGTAATCCTTTGGCTCCTTCTCCTTCACTCTAGTACTTCCAGCCTTGGTAAGGAATGGAAACTTGTCCCGTCTAGGATGTGAAATGCCCTCTGCTTTTTCCCCCGACATTGTTTGGGGCTCCCAGTAGCACTTCATCTGCATTGCATGCTGGGTTTTCATTGTCACTGTTGCAAATCGAGTGGAGCCGACATGTGAAATGCCCACCTACCTAGGATCCGTTCTATGCCTTCTTGAGAACTGAGAATGAAGAAACGGAAATGGATGGTGGAAGAACTGCCTAAGGTGTGAAAAGCTGAAGATTCCACCACTGAAATACTGAATATTTTGTCTAGTTTGAGATTAGTGTATAAAATACATGTTTTCTAGATGATTTCTAAGACTTGTGAAGACAAGGAACCCAACGTCACCCCATTTTTCGTAAAGACAAAGAACAGCAATGTTAAATTGCCATATGAAGAGAAATACTAGTGATGTGTGTGGTCTCCTCACCTCCCCTCTCCTTCCGTCTTCCGCACTGACTTCCCCTTGCACAGGGGCTTTCGTTTTGTTCCACTTATTCTTTATGGCACCTATATCAATGTGGGGTTTGTAATAGGTAAGAAATGTTTGCTTAGAGAAGTTTTTGTGCAATTAACCTGGCAATGATTGGCCGGCCGTGTTTGAATGCGTTTCTCTTCTTTGCTGAAGTACTTTGTAATAAACATAAGCCTAGACATAAAATCTGGAGAGAACCATGCAATAAACAAATATTTTCAAAGTAAACGATCCCTTCTCCTTTATTAAAGTATTAACAGATGCACATGATACAAAATTCAAAAGTGAAAAGGAGAAGTCTCCTATTTCTAGCCTCCTCTCTGCGACACTGACCAGTTTCTTGTCTGTTATTCTAGATATTAGCGAAGTTCTCTGCATATATAATTGTATATAATATGTATGAAATATCTTACATAAAATACATACACACTTTTTTTTTTTTTGAGACAGAGATTTGCTCTTGTTGCCCAGGCTAGAGTGCAATGGCTCAATCTTGGCTCACTGCAACCTCTGCCTCCCGGATTAAAGTGATTCTCCTGCCTCAGCCTCCTGAGTAGCTGGGATCATAGGCATGCACCACCATGCCCAGCTAATTTTGTATTTTTCGGAGAGATGAGGTTTCTCCATGTTGGTCAGGCTGGCCTCAAACTTCCAACCTCAGGTAATCCATCTGCCTCAGCCTCCCAACGTGCTGGGATTACAGGCGTGAGCTACCATGCCTGGCCCATACACAAATATTTTATATATATGTATGTGTGTCTATATATATATATAATATACATATATGTATCATATAAGATTCATGATTCATTTCTAAAATGGAATTTTGTCATTTTAGGACCCAATTTGAGCAGTAGGTTCTTAATAAGCATATAGGATCACAGCTGCTTCATTTTTAATGGTGTGTGATGCATTAAATGACAATTATAATTAAATCGTCCCTATTGATAAACATTTAGATTTGTTCATAAAACATATTGGCCAGGCATGGAAGCTCACATGTGTAATCCCAGCACTTTGGGAGGCCGAGGTGGGTGTATTGCTTGAGGCCAGAAGTTTAGGACCAGCCTGAGCAACATAGTGGGACCCCGTCTCTACAAAAAATTAAAAACTAGCTGGGTATCATCATGCATACCTGTAGTCTCAGCTACTTGGGAGGCAGGAGGATCACTTGAGTTAGAGAAGTTGATGCTTATCAAATCAGTGAGCCATGATTGCGCCACTGCACTCCAGCCTGGATGACAGTCTCAATCAGGTGCCCCCAAACTACGGCCTGCGGGCTGCACGTGGCCCCCTGAGGCCATTTATATGGCCCCTCCGCCGCACTTCAGGAAGGGGCACCTCTTTCATTGGTGGTCAGTGAGAGGAGCACAGTATGTGGCGGCCCTCCAACGGTCTGAGGAACAGTGAACTGGCCCCCTGTGTAAAAAGTTTGGGGACGCCTGGTCTCAATCAATAAAAACTTTATATATTCAGTTTAGCAGAATTGTAAAGCACATACTTGGGTAAACATCATCTGGACCAAGAAATAGGACCTACTGGCATTACAGAAGGTCCCCTGATTGTGGATTTCAATCCCACTCACTGTTGGTTTTATACATCGATTTTCTGACCATAGATTAGGATTTAGGACATACACACCACTCCTCGCATGCATTCTTCCAGCAATTCACAAAGATCAGTTGTGTTGAAGTACGGTTTACATACAATAAAACTCAAATCATTTACAGAGTTTTGAACACTGTACATGTGGTCATTGTATACAATGAAGCCTCACCAAAATCAAGATATAGAACATGGCAGTTCCCCTGAAAAGTCCTGTTGTGCCTTTTCCAGTCAATTTCCTCTGGGATCCCCAGCCCCCAGCAATTCCTGGAGGCTTTTTTTTTTTTTTTTTTTTTTTTTTTTTTTTTTTTTTTTTGAGACGGAGTTTCGCTCTTGTTACCCAGGCTGGAGTGCAATGGAGCGATCTCGGCTCACTGCAACCTCCGCCTCTTAGGTTCAGGCAATTCTCCTGCCTCAGCCTCCCGAGTAGCTAGGATTATAGGAGCATGCCACCATGCCCAGCTAATTTTTTGTATTTTTAGTAGAGACGGGGTTTCACCATGTTGACCAGGATGGTCTCGATCTCTTGACCTTGTGATCCACCCGCTTCAGCCTCCCAAAGTGCTGGGATTACAGGCTTGAGCCACTGCACCCGGCACCTGGAGGCTTTTTATCTCTGAACAAGTGTGGGCAGGCTCCTGTCTGATCCTCCTGCTGCTTCGTCTTTGGGCTTCCATTCCTCTCCTCTCGACTGGATGCGTGTCTTTCTCATTTTTGGTGTCTTCTACCATTTTGATAGAGCACACTCCCCACTAGTTCTCTGAGAAAAGATTTTTGGAGCCCTCGAATGTCTGGAAATGTCTTAATCATATACTTGGTTTTTGTTTTTGTTTTTTAACTTGGCACAGAGTTTACCTGAGACTAGAAGTCTAGGTTGAAAGTAATTTGCATTCAAAATGGCCAGGTGCGATGGCTCATGACTATAATCCCAGCACTTTAGGAGGCCAAGGCAGGCGGATCACCTGAGGTTAGGAGTTCAAGACCAGCCTGATCAACATGGTGAAACCCAGTCTTTCCAAAAAAATGCAAAAAATTAGCTGGGTGTAGTGGTGCACGCCTGTAGAACCAGCTACTGGAGAGGCCAAGGCAGGAGAATTTCTCAACCCCGGAGGCGGAGATTGCAGTGAGCCAAGATCACTCCATTGCACTCCATCCTGGGTGGCAAGGGCAAAACTTTGTCTTAAAAAAAAAAAAATTCATTCAAAAATCTGAAGTTACTGCTCCACTGTCCTCTAGCCTTCAGAGCTGCTGTTGGGAAGTCTGGATGTCATTTAGATTTCTGGTCTTTTGAATGTGTCCTGCTTTTTATCTCTAGGAACTTTTAGATCGTTTTGTCATGTCTTGTTGTTTGAAATCTCATGACAATAAGCCTTGGGATGGGCCTTGTCGTTTCTTATTCATTGTATAAGGCCTTGAGGCTTTTAATATAATAAATCATATTTTTTAGTTCTTAGGTATGTTCTTATATTTTTCAAAAATTTTTTTTCTTTCTTTTTTCTCATTGCCTTTTTGGAACTTTTTTCAGATGGGTATTGTATTAAACAAATTTTCGTGAAGCACCTAAGAATGCCCTCATCCTGGGCACTGTGATTGTGTGGGCTGCTCTGCCAGGCAAAATTGCATCCGCTCTGTTCAGTGAGCATTGACTGAGGGCAAGAACCACACGTGGGCCTAGAGAATGTTACAGGATATTACACCTGACTGTAAGGATTCAAATATGTTAAAATTAAGATAAAATACAAATAGGAAGATATAAAAGGGGCCGAGTATGGCGGCTCATGCCTGTGAGCCAGCACTTTGGGAGGCTGAGGTGGGTGAATCACCTGAGGTCAGGGGTTTGAGACCAGCCTGGCCGGCATGGTAAAACCCCATCTTTACTAAAAATACAAAAATTAGCCAGGCGTGGTGGCTCATGCCTGTAATCCCAGCTACTTGGGAGGCTGAGGCAGGAGAATTGATCAAACCTGGGAGGTGGAGATTGTAGAGAGCTGAGATTGTCCCACTGCACTCCAGCCTGGGCAACAGAGTGAGACTCTGTCTCAAAAAAAAAAAAAAAAAAAAAAAAAAAAAGAAAAAAATATGAAAGGCAAATAAAATGGGAACATGGATATTATTACAGCACTAAAATGTATTACATTTGATACTTTCTTGATTTGTATGTGTAAATCATCTCCTGCTTAGTTCCTGGCTCAATGCCAGGCTCCTAGAGACAGTGTGCATAACTGCCTCAGAATGGCCCAGATGTAAAGAAGTATCAAAGGCCAATCAAAAACAACTGTTAGGCCAGGTGCAGTGGCTCACGCCTGTGATTCCAGCACTTTGGAAATCCGAGGCAGGAAGATCACTTGAGGTCAGTAGTTCGAGACCAACCTGGCCAAGATGGGGAAACCCCATCTCTACTAAAAATACAAAAATTAGCCAGGAGTGGTGGTGTGCACCTGAAGTCCCAACTATTTGGGAGGCTGAGGAAGGAGAATAGCTTGAACCCAGGAGGTGGAGGTTGCAGTGAGCTGAGATCATGCTACTGCACTCCAGCCTGGGTGACAGCAAGTCTTCATTTAAAACAAACAAACAAACAAACAAAAAAACCCACAACAGCAACAAAAAACCCACTGTTGCAACTATTATTCTCATCTTAATAAAAATGTAGTATGAATAAGATATCCAAAGTAGGGACTTGTTTCATTGCCTATTTAGTATAAAAAGTCATTTATGATTTAGCTTAGGGTGGCAGACTGAATGTATGCCTTTGCGGGAGATCTTAAACGTCGGTAATGAAGTATAAAAAAAAAATGAGCCAAGAGAACATAATAAGCGCATCAGAAACGTCAACAAATTTCTGGGAGATGAGAATTGGATGGAGTATATATTGACCAATAATGAAGAGTCACAAAGAAGTGAAATGGAAAGGCAGGACCCTGGAAAGGCTGTGGGCTGATGTCACTGAGCTGAAGGGTAGGAATGAGAAGAGATGGTCACCAGAAGCAGGACCAATACTTAAAAGTCTTTCTGCAGATCGACTGTTACCACTTAGGACTTCACCCAAACATGCATCCCGGGGAATAAAACGGTCAAAAAATAATAAAAATAAAAGTAAGACTTGCCTCAAGAGAAGTTGAATGAATTATTTATTCTAGGGGAACTGAGGCTTCTCCTAGGGTACTTGCTCCCTAGAATTAAGACTTTTTGTTGTTGCATTTTGGAGGTGAAGATCTAAAGGCACCATGAAGCGAAGCCTGTCTGACATTTGATCCTGATGCTGTAAACTTTAGAGCCACGGTAAGAAAAGATGGCCCGTGCTGCCATGTAGCCGTGTCCTAAACTGTTTGTGTAGACACAATAATCGGGTTCCAACTTTTTAATTTAATTGCAGATGAAATACAGAAGGCCCCATAATAGTTCCAGCACAGAAAGTCAGTGTGGTAAATGTGTAGTTGACAGAGGTAAAAGATTAAAAAAGTGGAAGAGGATTTGGGTAAGGTCAACACATCTTTGTGTGGGAGGGAATCGAGACACTGACTAAGGCTAGAATAATAAACAGTGGTTTAATGTTACTTTAAGTTGCAAGAATATGCAGCAGAGTCATGGATAATAATCATGCAACAGCATATGACTGCAAAAAGTCAAGAAGGAGAAGGTAGAGGCAGGGAAAGGAGTAACAGCGCAAGTGAGTTAAAGCCTCATTTTTCATCCTGGGCATTCAATAGAAATCTAGATTTGATACAAAATTTAGAATGATCAGAGTTACCTCAGAAAACCAAAGTTAGGAAAGGTTTAAATTTGCTGTGTCTTGGGGAGCACTGAGTGGGCAGCACTTTTTCGTATAAACGCTGTACTATCTTTTTTTTTTTTTTTTTTTTTTTTTTTTTTTTTTTTACCATGTACAAATGTTTTTTATTGAAAAAATTAAAACAAATGAAATAAAAATCACTAGATGAACTTAACGTAAATTTGTCACACATTTTTAATGGTTTACGTTGTTAGTTGCATATGATTATTATCACCTGTGGAGAGTTTTTGTTTTGTTTTGTTTTGATAGAAAAAGGGGTCTTCTGTGTTGCTGAGGCTGATCTCGAACTTTGGACTCAAGGGAGCCTCTCGCCCAGCCTCCCAAAGCACTGGCATTGAGTCTCCACGCCCGTCCACCATTTGTGTTTATATACAAATAGTAACAGCTGTGCTACTATTCAGTATTTTTCTACAAACTACTGACATATTAGCTGATCCTGAGGGCACTAATGGTCCTCCGTTTAGGGGAGTGCTTTCACTTGTGGATACTATTTAATCAGGAAATGGGTAAATGGAGAGGACTGAGCTGAGAGGCAAGGGAGAAAATATTCCTGGCCTCGTCAATGGGGTAGGATGGGGACGAAGACGGTTGGCGGAGGTGCTGCCAGACTGTAAGTGGCCTTGACCCCAGGTGGCACCTTAGGATGGGAGTGAAGACGGTTGACTGAGGTGCTGCCAGACTGTAAGTGGCCTTGACCCCAGGTGGCACCTTAGGATGGGGGCAAAGACAGTTGGCTGAGGTGCTGCCAGACTGTAAGTGGCCTTGACCCCAGGTGGCACCTTGACAGTCATTGCTTTTGTCCACCTGCCTGTGCCATGGAGTCCACCAGGCAGGGTCAAAGCTAAACTGGACTTGGACATCTGGGCTGGGTGGGTAGGTGGAAATGCTGTCTTGGTGGTCAAATGGGTCCTCCCAAGTTCCTGGGATGAGTGAGAGAGAAAGAGACCTTCAAAAGCAGGAGCGGGGAGGACTGGGGGAGACAGAGTGGAAGCTAAATGATGATGTGTCGTGTTGGAGGGTAAAAAAGATGGGACACATTTTAAAACCAGAACCAACTTCTAAACTTCAATTCTGATGTTCAAAGCAGAAAGAATAAAGTGCAGATACTGACTAGAATCCTTCCCTCAAATTTAGAGCATCGTCCTGGGAAGAGAGAAACTGTCAGTCCCTGGGTGATTTCAGTGGTTTATTTGCTTATTCCACAGTATTTACATAGAGGCCACTTCCACACACGTTTTTTCCTAATCAGGAGAAAAGACACATCTCCAGAGAGTTCTTTTCCTAGCTGTCTTTTGCCTTGCCAGGAAAAAGTGATTTTGGAATCTAAACATTCCCTGGTATGCCTTGGGATTTTTCATTTGTCACAGAGCACCTGTGTTCCTTTTGGTTTAAAATAAAATGATAATTGGACAGTAATCTAGAGATGTAGGGTTTTGGGGGCTGATGGAGGGGAAGATGTAAAAGCCTGAGGGTTCCTGTTTCTTCACCTTCTCTTTGCAGGACTTCATGCCAGCATTTTTCTCTTTGTGAGTACAACAAAAACAGAATTGCTATCCTCTTCTCTGAGGATAATAAATAGCTTGTATCTAGTTCCCTGTCAGTCCAGGGAACTAGATAGAGCAAGTTTTCACGTGCCCTCGTTAGACCAGGACTGGTTTTTTTCCAGGCTGTTTGGACCCACTGGTATTTGCTCTGAGCACAAGAGAACTGGAGAACATTCATTTGAGGAACTCAAGTCTTTGAGCTGTTGAAACTCCATTTTGAAATGCTAAACGTTTCTATGGAGGTTGGGACGGGAGGTTCAATATTCCAATACTTTTTTATTGAAGTGTGGAGTGTGGCAGACCTTGGGCCAAATGCTTTATGTAACTATTTAATCCTTATAATGATGATGAAGAACATGTTGTTTTCCTCACTTAACAAGGAAACCGATCTGTGAGATACAAGGAGGTAACTTAGAAGGATGCCTAAGAGAGAGTGTGAGTAATGGTTAGTTAAGAGTATGAGACTTCAGTCTTCAAACCAGGCAATACTGCCTTGTATGTGTGGGTGTGTGAGCGGATGGATGGAGTTACCAGACGCCTTTCTTTTCAACTTTGGGAAAAATTTTCAAGGCAGTCTTTGCTTGAAGAGGAAATGGCAGGGGTATTTGCTGCTGCAAGTAATTGTGCTCAAGGCTAGCCTGGAGGCCAAGCACAGGGGCTCACACCTGTAATTTCGGCACTTTGGGAGGTCAGGCAGGAGATTCGCCTGAGGACAAGAGTTAGAGACCAGTCTGGGCAACACAGGAAGACCCCTTCTCTACAAAAAATCAAAAGGTAGCCTGGTGTGGTGGTACACGAGGTGAAGGATGGCTTGAGCCCAGGAGTTTGAGGCTGCAGCGAGCTATGATTGCACCACTGTACTTTAGACTGAGCAATGGACCAAATAGAGCATATATATATTTAAAGGCTAGCCTGAAATAGATTTGTGAATCACACAAGTTGATTTTTGATATCCTACTTCAGTATCCCTTTTGAACATTTTTCAGGATATTCAACCTTATAATCATGGAAGTACAAAGGAAAACTACATTAAGATTCTTTTTTCACCTCCCAGACTAGCAACAATCCAAGATTTTGACCATACAGCCTGATGGCCAGGTACCCTGATATACATTGATGGGGGGGGGTATTCATTGGTACAACCACAGGGAGGGAAATTTGGTAATATTTATCAAAATTACAAATGGATTTCCCCTTTGCTCTAACAATTCCACTTTTGAGATTTATTCTACAGTAAATTGGCATATGTGTGAAATGACGAGTAGACAAGTTTATCCATTGCAGGGCTCTTTGAAGAGCGGAAGATTGGGGATTAAAAATAAACCAAATGTTCATTGATAGAGACCAGTTAAGAATATTTTCATACAACCATCCGACAGAATAGTAAGCTGTTGTGGAAAAGAATGAGAAAACTTCTCCATATAGTCTTATGGAAAGAAACTTCAGAGCAGATTGCCAAGAGAGAAAAAGACAAGGTCAAAAACAGTATGTAGTGTATGCTAGCTAAATGGTGAATAGAAACATGAAAACAAGTTTACATTTCGATTTGCTTGGTTATGCATAAAGAAACTAGGATACATATGAAACTAGGAAAACAGATGGTATCTGTGTGTGTGTGTGTGTGTGTGTGTCTGTGTCTGTGTGTGTCTGTGTGTGTATGAGAGCAAGAGAGAGAGAGACGTGTGTTTGGGGGAGAATTTGGCAGGTAGGGAACAAGAGTGGGAGGTAGACTTTTTTTTTTTTTTTTTTTTTTGAGACAGAGTTTTGCTCTTGTTGCCCAGGCTGGAGTGCAATGGCGCAATCTCAGGTCACTGCAACCTCCGCCTCCCAGGTTCCAGCGATTTCCCTGCCTCAGCCTCCCTAGTAGTTGGGACTGCAGGCATGCACCACTACGCCCAGCTAATTTTTGTATTTGTAGTAGAGATGGGATTTTGTCATGTTGGCCAGGCTAGGCTCGAACTCCTGGCCTCAAGGGATCTGCTTTCCTCAGCCTCCCAAAGTGTTGGGATTACAGGCATGAGCCACCATGCCCAGCCTCCTATCTTCTTTAAAATTTTTTTTCACTGCCTGGCACTCCTCAAAATGCACTCCACCATGTTGGCCCTACTTGTTTTAAAGTTAGCAGTTCACATTTACTAAGCACCTACTATGTGCCAGGTTGTTTTTTGTTTTTTTAAGACAGTCTCTCTCTGTAGCTCAGGCTGGAGTGCAATGACACAATCTCGGCTCACTGCAACCTTTACCTCCCGGGTTCAGGCGATTCTCCTGCCTCAGCCTCCTGAGTAGCTGAGATTACAGGCACATACCACCACACCTGGTTAATTTTTGTGTTTTTAGTAGAGACGGGGTTTCACCATGTTGGTTAGGCTAGTCTTGAGCTCTTGACCTCACCATCCACCTGCCTTAGCCTCCCAAAGTTCCAAGATTGCAGGCATGAGCCACTGTGCCCAGCGCCAGGTTCTGTTTTAAGGACTGTATATTCATTTACCCGTGTAAGATTTACAGTGACACTATGAGGCCAGTGCTGGTATCATCACTCCCATTGTACAAGTGATAAAGTGCGGCTCAGAAAGAACTAATGTTCCCAGGAGCATGTAGTTCATAGCTTGACAAAGCCAGGATTTGGACCCAGGTAGTTGTGCTCAAAGCTGATGTTCCCTCAAACCTCAATAATGCCCAAAGGCTTTGGAAGGAAGAGGCGTTGCTCATGGGTAGAGGAGAAGTGCATATCTCCAGCAATTGCTCTGACACCATTAGGGTGTGAAGCATCAACCCTTGGCTACCTCACCACGTGCTCCTGGTCATCAGTACTCAGCAGTCTCTCCTAGAATGGAGGCAGACCCTCTCCACACACACAACTTTTCCCAGAGGAGTCCCACTGCAGAGATACCTGTGTCTTGGTGATATCCACTCTGGGCTGGAAGGCCAAGTCAGTGGCAGGAGTGATGTCTAGGGTGTGCTGCCCTCAGAGTTTCTTTGAGGACCTGGGTCTTGCTGCTGAGTCTCACCTTTAAGCCATATTCCTTAGCAGTCATGGAGTTTCCCCACTAGGATCCCCACTCTTCCTCCCTATAGCCTTACTTGCCACAAGCCTCCTGACCCTCTCAAGTCCCTCATTCATATCTGTACACACCTATATTCCAGCCGTGAAAGAATTCAATTTCACTCTCATAGAGCTCCTGACCCCCTGCAGGGGTCCCTGGCTTAAGAAGCAGAAGAGAGTTGGACTGCCACATAACAGGTGGAGCAGACTTCAGGGTAACTACCAAGTGACCAACCATAACTGACACTCAAGCAGGTAAGCCTGAGGCATACGTGGGTTACACTTGTCACACAGTGCTTAGGGGCTCAGACTCTGTGGCCAGATGGGTGCTCACAACATCCAGTGGCACTTACCGAGGTCCCACCATTAGGGCCCAGCAAAGCCCCTTCTGTAATACTTGGAAATAATGTTTAAATTCCATAGTGTCCCCAAGACTCCAATAAACACATAACTTTTTGCATATAAGTTGTCACTTACTCTCCTTCAGCCTGTTTAATCCACTAGTACTGTGGCATCTCCAGCTGGACTTTATTGTTCTCTAGTAGCAGAAGCTGCCAGGGCTTAGGATGGAGACATGGCACCCTGGGCTAAGGTAAAGAATTCTGAGCCTAGATGTGAAAACATGCTTTGCATGAGCAGAGGTCAAAGGCTGACTTTAAATGATAGTTTTCGTAGAAATGTTTGCCATTTCTTAGAAACCATCAAAGCTTGGCATTGTTTGTGTTGCTAAGAAATTGAAAACAAAAAAAATCTGAATCTCTCTCTCTCTCTCTCTCTCTCTCTCTCTCTCTGTCTCTCTCTCTGGCTTTCGGTTTCCCTTGGTTGGGCCACATCATCACAATGTTGATGAGATATGGGCCGCAGCTTGCTTTGGGCTACTGACCCTGAAAGATGCTGCCAAGAAACCTACAAGATGCGGGACATGAAGACTGAGATTTCAAGCCTCATGTCACAAAATAAAGCCCGTTTTGGGAGGCAGACAGAGTGGTGAGAAGATCAGGTTTGGGTAAAAGGAGCACATCAGGATTAAGGATAAAGCAGTCTGGGAAATGTCATTCACTGCTGACTCAGGAATGTGGTATCAATATGAAGTGAAAAGAGCATAGGATTAAGTGCCAGGAAATTTTGTAGGGGAGGGGAAATTTTTTTCCTCTATCCTTTTCCATTCTGCAGCTGTGGCCCCGGAAATTAAACAGACAAAAGACATAATAACAGGAGGAAAAAAAAACTTATTTCATGTGCATTTAAGGTACCTCACAGAAATAAAATGAAAAGCCCAAGGACATGGTCAGACTTGGAGGTGTATGTACCATTTTAACAAAGGGTGATAGATTTGTGGAGAACTAACAAGACAAATGAAAAGGGTGTTGAGCTTCTAGAGGCAACATGGAATATTATTCTAGAGGCAACTGAAATTCTAGGGGGCAACTGGGATATTAGTTCTTTCTGAGCCACAGTTTATCACTTATACAATGGGAGTGATGATACTGGCACTAGCCTCATAGTGTCACTGTAAATCTTAACTGGGTAAATAAATAGTCCTTAAAACAGAACCCAGCACATAGGGGGTGCTTAGTTTGAGTTGCCCTGAGCCTCAGTTTCCTTATATGTAAAATGAAGGTAATGACCTTGTCTTGGCACTTTAATAGATCCCTTCCTCCATTGGCTTACTCTTCAGCAGAGATTCCCACGATGGGCATGAAAATAAACAGAATAATCTCTTATTTTGAAAACGTAGCGTGACTGCAAACTATCTTTTCTTTTTTTCTCTCTCCCTTTTTTCTTAAACCAGGCAGCCCCTGACCCAGAATAGGTTTGGAGAGGCTCCCAAAATGTCTTTTCATGACTTACATGGTAGCTCTTCCTCATCTGAATGTTCCCAGGGAAATATGGCAACTGCAGGAGACCAGAATATGCCTCCTCAAAAGATGAAGGATTGCCGAGCTGAATTAAGATGCAGGGGAGCTCTATGACTTCCCTTTGCTTGCCTAAAAGCAGGACAGAGATTTACAGAGACAAAGGTCTTCTTATCCACCTTGCTTCTTTTCTTACCCAGAGATAAGATATATATTCGTCATTACTGGAGACAGCACTTGATCAGCTCAGAGATGGTGCCAGAAGGACCTGTGAGCAGACTTTCTTCCTTTAGTGTTTGCCCATACATTTTCCTTCCCGTAGCTTCCCATCTTTGGAAGCCCAGGACTACTTTCCTTTGTCTTGTCACTTCTCTGAAATGTATTGGTCTTTGTTAGATATACTGTATACGCCAGACTCCTAAACACTGCCTTGAGTTAACTCTTCACTGAGGTTTCTCCCACGTGATGCGCCCTGTACGTGTTGATAAGCTGGACTGTCCTTCTCTTGTTAATCTCTCCTTTGTTGCAGAAGTCTGTCCCAACTATGGACTTACGAAGGTTGAGAAAAATTATTTCTTTTCAACCTTCATAAGCTATGACAGAAAGCAGACCAAGAGACATTGCAGCTAATTACCAGTGAGCATTTTCTCATTTTGTGTATTTCTTTGACATGTTCTCCTGGGAGTTTGAAATAGAGGGACAGGCACATGGACGCATACCACACATCTTCCTAAGCTAAGGAAACTACACTGAGGTGGGAAGTGACTGGAGCAGCAAATGTCACGCTCCAAATGCCACGTTCCCAGAAGCAGAAAGGACAAAAACAAATGGGCGACCCGTTTTTGCACAGCTGTGAGATGGGGTGTTCGAAAAATGCAGCCTTGAGATATCTCACTTGTGTTTTTATCAGAACACTTCAAATGATGGCAGCAAATCTTTGGCTTGGTGGAAAAAAGCCTCCTGAGTTGGAGTTAGATGTCCTGGATCCTATCTAGAGTTCACGTTTACCTTGTCCTTGGGCAAGTCATGCTTCTCTGGGTCTCAGTGTCCTCCTTCAGTCTAAATGGCTCTATGGCCTCTCATGGCTCTAACACTGTAAGATAATAGGGGTATTAATTTGGATTAGTCAAACCTGGGACAGCTCCTTTAGGGCATAACTCTCTGCTTCCAGGTGATGCTGGCATCTCTCCACAGCACCTGGATCCACTCTCCAGGAGGGTGAGGGTGTGATTTGTGCATCCAGCTCTCCTAGCTTGAGACCTTGATTGACCCAGGATGCAGCTAAGAGATGCTGGCTGTGCCTACAAAGAGAGTAGAGGCCTGAGAAGGGGCTGCAGAGAGACAGGAAGATTTTGCTCTGCTTGCAGCAAGCCCAGGAACTTAAACCCAGTGAGTTAATCAGCTGCAGTCTTCCACTTTAATCCCTTAGAGCCAAATCTTTCAAGAAGCCTTGACAGTCATCTGGCACCTATAAGGCACTGTCCTGGGCATGGTGGTCGTGGGAGGAGCTGGGGCAGGGAGCTGGCAATTGAGGGCTTTGCAGACAAGTTGCTTATGATATGGTAAGAGAGACGTGACACAAGTCAATTAGTCACAATTTTTCTCTGAAGCCTTCTGAGTTGTGGCACAGGCCGAGATGTGTTAGAAAGTAAGCACAAGTAAAAGAGAGCTCTTTGAGAGTATCCTGGAGGCCCAGGGGGAATAGATTGTGTGTGATTATTTAATCACTCATTGGCTGGAGTTAAACTGTAGAGAGCCTCCAGGTGGAATAGTAGAACTTCCCGGAAGGGGTGGAGGGTGGGGAAGGTCAGAGAAAGAGCATTCCACATGCCAGCAGAGCAAAGGGGCAGAAGCAGGGTGCTTCCTTGGGTGTCCTGGGAACCAGAACTACTCTTGGTGAGCAGCAGACCTGGCAGAGCAGCGGGAGGCGAGCTGGAAAGGTAGGTCAGTGTCAAACCTGTCAGACTTAGAATGCAAAGTTTATGGTTTTGGCTTTAACCTGCACACCAAAGGTCAAAAATTGGCCGATTCCACTCATCCTGCAGATGGCTTTCATTTGACCTGTATAGTGGTTTTTTTCCCCCTTTCACATTTGAGTTCGCTTAAAAATACAGCATTTCACGTGCAACACTGATTTCCAGCTTCTCTTTAAAAATGGGAAGGTCAGGCTTTATAGAGAATCTGTGAACAAAAGCTGAGTAGCCGCTTCCCTTGCAGAAAAGAGACAGGGTTCGGCTTGCCGCTGTCTGCACACCTGCTCCGCCGGGACTCACTTGTGGTGCCCTCCAGACTTTCGTAGGTGTTGGAGTTCATCACCCTTGCCAGAGAAAACAGGCTGTAGAAAGTTTAGAAGATCACAACTTGCGGATAACAGAGGAAGGTTGTGCCTCAGTTAGACTAGTCTGAGGTCAGCGTTTTGATTGGGCAGGGCCGAGAGTAGAGGCAGGATGCCTGATAGGAAACTGTTCTGTAGGTTCGAGCAGGAGGTGGGGAGCTCCTGACCCAGGCAGTGGCAGTGAACGAAAATAAAGAGGTGGCCTTACATGCAGAAGGGACAGGGGCTGCCCAGTGCTGTGCTTTGAGGGCTGATAAGGTCTCGGTCTCAGATTAATTGTCAACAAGCTCTAGAAGCCGTGCTCTAGTGTGTCAAGAAGCCGTGCTCTAGTAAGAATACTACCTTAGCTAGGTTGAGGCTTCAGTGAGATGTGATTGCACCACTGAACTCCAGACTAGGCGACAGAGTGAGACCCTGTCTCAACAAAAAGAAAAAAAATATGACTGTAACTCTAGGGAGTGAATAACCCTTTAACATCAGAACCTTGTGAGCTTGGTATGGTGAATGTCATTCTCATTCTGCAGATAAAGAAATTGAGACTCAGAGATGATCTATTATTTGTCTACAACCATTCAGCCAGCAAAATGGCAGAACCAGAACAAACCTTGACCCCTGGGGTCCCAGGCTGAATCCATCTCCCTTGGGCAGGGTGCACTCCTCTGCGTGACACAAAGCATCCCTCTCTGTGCTCTTGAAAACTGTAATACATTTAGGAAGGCAGCAGAAAGTACTTCAACTTCCAATGATGGTCTGAATATTATCACTGGATCTGTATTTGTTCAGAGGCATGTTAGCATTGGGGATAGTGTGTAGGCTCTGGAGCCAGCCTACCTGGATGGGAATCCCATCATAACCACTCATTGGCCAAGTTACTAAATATCTCTGTGCCTTAGTTTCCTCACTTGTAAGAAAAGGTGATTCCACTCACTTTACAAGGATGCTGCAAGGATTCAATGAGTAAATGTGAATAATGCACTTAGCACATAGAAAATGCTGTGTGAGTGCTTGCACGCTGTTTTATTTTTGAGGCAGAATCTTGCTCTGTCACTCAGGCAAGCGTGCAATGGTGTGATCACTGCTCACTGCCACTTCGACTTCCTGGGCTCAAACAATCTTCTCACTTCAGCCTCCTGAGCAGCTGAGACTACAGGTGTGCATCACTACACCCAGCTAATTTTTTTTTTTTTTAACAGTTTCACCATATTGCCCAGGCTGGTTTCGAACTCCTAGGCTCCAGTGATCCACCCACCTCAGCCTCCCAGACTGCTGGGATTACAGGCATAAGCCACCACACCCAGCTGTTTGCACATTATTATCCACATTTTTCATAAGCCAATCTACAGTCCCAGGTATCATATGATGAGGAGAGAATTGGAGGGAAGGAGTTGCAGAGGAGTCAGGGGAGACACAGCGTGGATGTGGCAAGAGAATTGTCACAGCTCACTCCCCATGGTGTTTGCCAATAGGAAGACACACCAGTTGGTCCTAATCCATCTGGGTTGTTATCTGTGGTGGAAAGTGAAGGGATGAAATGGGGGTGGACCTTTCTTTAGCCCTTCCTACCAGAGGGTCAAGCGTCGGGCCATGTATTTCTGAGCCAGCCAGGAGAAAGAGATTGGGAGCTGATGGAAGTGGCAAAGTGCAAATGTCTACAGGTGCCTGAAGGAAGACTAGGTGTATGAAGCTTGCTGGTATAATTATGGGTGCCAAAATGCTGGTATTGTGCTGAGGCTAATATTAATATCTGCCCTAGTGATACCATCTTCTAAAAACTTTGAACTCATGACCTGTGTTCAGATCCCTAGAAGTGGAGACATAGAGTGTGAGCAGTGTTGATGTAGTCCAGGAAGTCATGGCTATGGGGGCAGAATGATCCCTCAAAGATGTCCACATCCTAATCCCTAGAACCTGTGACAAAACCTTATGTGGCAGAAGGGACTTTCTAGATGTGATTAAGTTGAGGACCTTCAGATGGGAAGGCTAGCCCAGATTATCCAGGTGGGTCCAGTCTCACCACATGGGTCCTTATTGTTCCTGGAGAGTCCTGAGAAAGAAACCCTGCTTCTCTGACTTATTGAGAGGCAGACACCCCTCAATTCAGTCCTCTAAGTCTTGAAAATCTTGTGGTCAATTTCTCTGCACACAGATAACAACCACAACTCAGGCATTAATGAATGGCAGTTACTTGGGTGACTGAAAGGAGGTAGTTTTAATTTTGAATAATCATCAGTTGCAAAGGGGGCATCTTTCTAGAAAACACCTCCTTATCTTTTCGGTGAGTATAACTACTATTTCTCCTGTAGTGTTTGCACCATGCTGACAATTATCCCCTTGACGACATCATCCCAGGACTGAGCAGAGAATTCCAAAGACTACTTCAATGATCAGGAACAAGAGCTAATCTTAGAACAGCATCTAATGAGTATTTCTCCCTCTCTATTCCCCCATCACCCCTATCAATCCAGGTAAATCAGCCAGTCACTGATTACCTAGAGAAACGTGGTCGGGCAGAGGGATGGAACCCAAGGTTGAGATTTAAAGGCACTATCAGCAAAATCTCACTGTCCTGCCATAAATAGGTCTGAAATAATTGCTTCATTTCTGGGTTGCAGGGAACTTTGCACAGTTGATCTGGTGTAAACAGAGGTCTCGACACCTGAGGAGTGAGGAAATTAGGCCTTGAAAGATAATGTTTCTCAAACCCTGAAAAACAGTGTTTCTCAAACAGTGAAATACTTCTCCACCTGCCAGAACACACCAGAGAAGGCTAATTGTCACCAAATGATTCCCCCTTTCAATCATTAGAGTTGCCATCTCTACAGGCATAATGCGTTAAATTTACACCATGCTCACAAATCTTCCCGTTCCCCCGCTTCTCAGCATTGTGATGATCACCATTTTTGTTCCCTTTCTCTGCCGTCCCCATCCCAAACCCTGCCAGTACTGCTCCTGGTGAAAAAGTGGCAAGGAGACACCAAGAACCTCTTCCTAACATCCCAATGTCCCACAGAACGCTTGGAGAAGGATGACCGGAGTACCCGTTAGTGAATGATACGACCAAGCTAGTGAATGTAAACAGGGGTTATCCCTGGTAGTAAGTTTATGGGCAATGCCTAATTTCTTTTTAATGCCTCTCTGCATTTGCCAAAATGATATATTAATTTAATTCTGTATCAGAAAAAATATATATAGTTCCAAAAAAAAAATACAGGAAGAAAAAGCAAGTCTAAACCTACATCTTTTCCAACTGAGTAAGGTTCTGTAAACTCTACCTTCGGGCAGTGTTTGCCACAAAGTTTGAAAAACGCACAGGTTCTTCCCAGTCTGCTGTGCCATTGGAAAATGTAGGAAGCAAAGAGAAAAGAATATTGGCTGTCTCAGAAAGACTTCAGTAGGAATGGTACCAACATTTAAAAAAAAAATTTATTTCTTTAATGATTCTTCACAACTCCCCAGAGTTACATTGGCAGTCAATGTTTAATTACTGTGCCTGGAAAAACATTTTTTTTTTTTTTTTTTTTTTTTGAGACGGAGTTTCGCTCTTGTTACCCAGGCTGGAGTGCAATGGCGCGATCTCGGCTCACCGCAACCTCCGCCTCCTGGGATCAGGCAATTCTCCTGCCTCAGCCTCCTGAGTAGCTGGGATTACAGGCACGTGCCACCATGCCCAGCTAATTTTTTGTATTTTTAGTAGAGACGGGGTTTCACCATGTTGACCAGGATGGTCTCGATCTCTCGACCTCGTGATCCACCCGCCTCGGCCTCCCAAAGTGCTGGGATTACAAGCTTGAGCCATCACGCCCGGCCGAAAAAATTTTTTTTTTAATAGAAACTTTTTAAAAAAAGAGATTAGGGGCAGAGCTGTACCACACCCCTCCATGCAGCTGACCCTCAGGGTACAAGCCACACAGTAGCCACATGAGCAGCTGTCCTCACGTCAAGAGAAACCTGCTTAATGACAGCCTTGGTAGGAGAAGAGCCTGTTCCAAAACTTGTTCTTCTTAAAGTTAAGGCTCTTGATCTTTACTTTTCTCCTGACTCTTCAAGTTCTTCAGGATTATTTTTCCTAACTCAGAAGGTCTGCTTCAAATGCTGCTATTTCTTGTTGAGTTGGGGCAGGGGCCACGCAGGGCTGGGAATAGGAATTTGCTATTTATAATCTCCATGACCTCTATAAAGGTCATCTTTTGTACTCTATCATTAAGAAAGAACCAGGCTGTACTTTCTCTTACTCAATTCTGCTCAAGATTAGAGCTCTCAACATAGGTGATTGGGACGTCATTCAACAATTACAGGAAGGCCATTAGATTTTTGAAAGGAGCATTACTTTGTGGGACATTTAAGGCTTTCTTGCTCTCGACCATTTTGGCAGTTCCAAACTAGTAATTCTTTTTTTTTTTCTTTTTGAGACGGAGTTTCAATCTTGTTGCCCAGGCTAGAGTGCAATGGTGTGACCTCGGCTCACGGCAACCTCTGCCTCCCATGTTGAAGCGATTCTCCTGCCTCAATCTCCCAAGTAACTGGGATTATAGGCATGTGCCACCACGCCCAGCGAATTTTTTTATTTTTTTTTTTAGTAGAGACGGGGTTTCACCATGTTGGCCAGGCTGGTTTCGAACTCTTGACCTCAGGTGATCCACTCGCCTTGGCTTCCCAAAGTGCTGGGATTGCAGGCGTGAACCACAAAGCCCAGCCCCCGCTAGTGCTTCTTAAACGAATGTTTCCAAAGATAAGGTTGAGCATTTGCTTTAATTTTACCTTACACTCTGTTGTGCTTCCTGTCTCCTCCTGTACTTTAACTTGGGTGCTTTGGACTGACTTAGGGTTTCCCAATGTTCAGAATTTTCTCTTGGTTCTTAGAGGCAATTGCCCAGGCCCTTTTGACTACTCTTATGGGGCTGCTCCGGCGTAGAGTTAGGATATCCTTGAAATTTGCCTACCTACTGTCAAGATTTCCCACGATCTTCCAAACCTTCCTATTTGCATCGGTGTTTGGAACATCACTACCTTCCATTTGTTTCCCCAAGCTGCCCAAAGCTTGAGTGCTATTCTAGACCTCCAAATTCTTCCCTGTATTAAGGGCAGCCTCCTCTGCTGGTGGGTGAGGAGCACAGGGTAACTACGGTATACTTGCCTATGCTTCCCAATCCTGTGGCCAGAGCAGGCGTCGCTGATAAGTCAGCCACGACACACTTCCCTATTGAGTTGACTCAGCAGCAGAATCTTTCTTAACCAGCACTTCAGACAACCACTACCAATGGATCAAGTCCAGCCATTGGTTTAAGTTGAAGCTTACTTGCTGTAGCATAAAGGAATTTCTCATATAAACTACACAGTTGAAATGGGTCACAAGTACAGTCTTAGGGTTATTGTTGTTGTTTTGAGATTTATGATTTTAGGGTCTTATTTCTGGCATCTCCCAGTCGTTGGTCCCTTTTTAGTATAGAGCTATTTTCTCAACTGACCCTAAGTGTTACTGTCCTTTTAGATCAGGCGTCCCCAGACTTTTTACACAGGGGGCCAGTTCACTGTCCCTCAGACCGTTGGAGGGCTGCCACATACTGTGCCCCTCTCACTGACCACCAATGAAAGAGGTGCCCCTTCCTGAAGTGCGGTGGGGGGCCGCATGCGGCCCACAGGCTGTAATTTGGGGATGCCTGTTTTAGATAATAATGGATTCCATATGGAGAGCCTATTATATGCTGAGATCTAACTGACATCTGTAGTACTTTATTGCTGCAGCAACTCTGGGGGTAGTTTTCATCATCCCCAGGTTGCAAATGAGGCTCCAGGTGTTGAGCCACTTTGACTAAGTAAGTACAGGCAAGGGTGGGTGTTCAAACTCGGGGCTGGCCAGGGGTGGTGGCTCGTGCCTATAATCCCAGCACTTTGGGAGGCAGATCACCTGAGGTCAGGAGTTTGAGACCAGCCTGGCCAATATGGTGAAACCGTGTCTCTACTAAAAATACAAAAATTAATTGGGCATGGTGGTACATGCCTGTAATCCCAGCTACTTGGGAGGCTGAGTCAGGAGAATTGCTTGAACCCGGGAGGCGGAGGTTGCAGTGAGCTGAGATGGCACCACTTTACTCCAGCCTGGGCAACAGAGTGAGACCCCGTCTCAAATAAATAAATAAGATTTAAAGGATCCGTAACTGAAAGATCCTTGATCTGTAGAGGCCTCAGTGTTGGTAGCTCTTACTTGCTCTGAATGGTCCTAGTGTCTGCCAGTGGAGGTCTGAATTAGGGACACCCAGGCAAAGAACTCCTCTGATGCAGTGTTGCTAGAGAAGGGCACAGAAGCTACCCTCCAATGGTTAACTCTATTGATCTGATTGGGAATCATCTCACATTTACGGAGCATCTACTAGGGTCAGAATCTGTGCTAGGTTCACTGAGCTCATGTCTTCTGATCCAGTTGGTGGTATTTGCACCACACTATGCAGCTGGATTTTCATATCGTATCACAGTGCTCAGAATAAATCCAGTCCTCTAGGAGATCGTGCAGAGGTATGCTCCTGATGCGGGTGAAGGAACAGGCAAGGAGAGGAGACTTTGCTTTTAGCCATACACTTCAAGGACATACAAACTATAAGGCAAAGAAAGATCTCTCTCTCTCTCTCTGCAACTGTCCACATTAATTTGGGATTACAGGTCCAGGCCTGGAGGAAATTAGCTAGTCATTAAAGAAATCAGACAGAAATAAAGAACAGATCATGAGAAAAGTAGAAACTGATATCTGATATGGATTCACTTTTTTAAGCTGTTGGCAACTCCTGTTATCAAAGCCTCTGTTAGCTAAAGGCAGAAATTAGTGAGCATTCTGAGGGCCTCCAGAATCCACTGCAAGGCAATAGATACGTTGGACCCTTCTGCAAAGTGATTTCCCTGGTAAAATTATGGAAATTAGTGAGGTCTACTGGTAGTCACTATACTCATTGTACACTAGGAAACACCACTGGTATTTTCTTCTCTTCTGTTGAGGAAGAAAAATAGCCAGAACAGAACAGATAACCTTCATTCTGAGTTACATCTGACAAAAAGCGATCTCCACACTATCCTTCTTCAATCTACCATACACACACATGCACACCATGTTCAGAATTGACCAGGACTCTCAGGATAGTCTTGCATGGTTTTCTGAATCTCTATTCTGCTGCTAAATATTTCCTGGATTCATAAGAAGAAGGTGCAAATATGGAAGCCTTGAGTGGATTTAACAGTGATCCCCCAAAAACTCTGTACTGAGCATTAGGCCACAGCAAGAGGGGCTACAGGCCTCCGGAGACGGTCACAAATCAACCTTGCTTGTCAAATGGTGACAGGTTGGCCCCTCTTCTGGCTCTCAACCCCAACCCCGGATACTCATCCTGGGATCCCTTTTCTATTCGTTCCAAAGCAGGATATTCAGTTTCCTCACACAGCTAGAGCAAACTGGACAGATATTTTAAAAAGAAAAAAACTGGCCAAGAAAACTGAGATTTCTGGACTACTTGCTAAAGAGTTGACATGACAGGAGTTAGGGCACTGTTGCCAGTACCGGATTTCCTTTTGAATATACACACCCTACATCTTAGTTCTTGTCACTTGCAGCTTTGAAGGTCAGTCACAAAGATCTGGGGTGCTCCTATTTTCTGATGAATATGAAAACCAGCTCCCCCTAACACCACGAAGAGTAAGAGCAAAAACGAAAAGGCTGGGACAAGAGTGTCACCTAGTGACAAGAGCATGCTTTTGTTCGTTTCTTTCAATAGAGCATCAAGAGCCCATTAAATGTGTCCAGTGCATTATAGGGATTCTTTGATCTCACATTCACAACAGAGAGGTGCTTTGGAATGACATTTAAGAGAAATGGGCCCTGTCCTCAAATAACATACAGTTTGATGGAGGGAATTTGCATGTAAAAACAAAATTAGCATGGAGTGTGATAACTGTTGGGATAGAGGCGATGTGGAATATTTTAGAGACAGACAAAGGACACCTTCTGGTGGAATCAGGAAAAGCATACATAGGCACTGAGCCTAACAATTAAGTGGGAATTAGCTCCCCGTTGGGCTTACCTGTCCCTATGCCAGTTACACAAGGGGAGAAATTGTGAGGTTGAACTTGGCACAGACCATCCACTGACTCTCTCTGATGATGCGCTCTTGGTTGATGGCTGCACTGTGCATTGCAGTAGCTACTAGTCACATGTGGCTATAAGCACTTGAAACATGGTTAAGCCAATCGAAGTATGCTGGAAGTGTAAATTGCACTCCAGATTCCAAAGATTTAGAATTTTTTAAAGTGTAAAAAATACCCCATGAATAATTTTTTTTTTTTTTTTTTGAGAGAGTCCCTCTGTCACCCAGGCTGGAGTGCAATGGCGTGATCTCCACTTACTGCAACCTCCACCTCCAAAGCAATTCTCCTGCCTCAGTCTCCTGAGTAGCTGGGCCACCATGCCCAGCTAATTATTATATTTTTAGTAGAGATGGTGTTTCACCATGTTGGTCAGGCTGGTCTTGAACTCCTGACCTTGTAATCCACCCACTTCAGCCTCCCAAAGTGCTGAGATTACAGGTATGAGCCTCTGTGCCTGGCCCCCATTAATAATTTTTATACTGAGTATATGTAGAAATACTATTTTGGATAATATTGGATTAAAATAAATCATTAAAATTAACTTCACCTTTTTAATAAAAAATGGCTCCAGAAATTTAAAAACTACATATGTGGTTCAAATTATATTTCTACTGGGCAGTGTTGGTCTAAGCTCCAGTGGGTATTGTTCTTAATATTGTAAGCTCTTAATATTGTAATGCACTGGAGTTTTGTTATTTTTTGTTTTAGAACTGGACCCTCCTACTGTCTCTGGCTATGAGCAAGCATTCTGGAATTAGCCTTGCTCCACTACTTGGAAATTGACAAGTTTATTTAAACTCTCTTAACCTCAAATTTATTATTTTTGAAATATAAACAATAATACCTGTGTGTTGTGAGCACAAATGAGATAACCCATATACAATAAAGCCTTCTGCCCCATACTTAACACATGATCTTTTACAGTTTTTAAACAATTACTTGCATGTAGTTTTTTGTTTGTTTGTTTGTTTGTTTTTAACTCTAGTCTGTTGCCCAGACTAGAGTTCAGTGGCATGGTGATCTTGGCTTGCTGCAGCCTCCACCTCTCAGGCTCCTGAATAGCTAGGACTCCAGGCATGCACCACCACACTTGGCTAATTTTGTTGTTGTTGTTGTTTTCTGGAGATGAGGTCTATGTTGCCCAGGTTTGAACATATAAGTTCTTTATTCTCTGTATTTTTAAATTAACAAATAATGGTTACATATTTGTGGGGTACAATGTGATGTCTTGTTACATGTACACATTGTGAAATGAACAAATCAGACTAATTGACGTATCTGTCACCTCATATACTCATCCATTCTTTGTGGTGAGAACATCTAAAATATACATGGCACGTGTATACCTATGTAACAAACCTGCAGGATCTGCACATGTACCCCAGAATCTAAAGTATAATTAATAAAGAGATACACACACACACACACACACACACACACACACACTCTTTTGGCCATTTAAAAATATGCCTTATTAATAACTACAGTGACCATGTAGTGCCATAGATCACTAGAATGTATTCCGCCTAGCTGAAATGTTAAATGCCCTTGGACTAATATCTCCCTTTTCCCATCCACCCTTCCCTCCAGCCTCTGGTAACCACCACTCTACTCTCTTTGATTGGTTTCACTTTTTTAGATTTTACAAATAAGTAAGATTATGCAGTAACATTTAAGTTCTTAATAAACATTATTAAGACTACAATATACTGAGTGCTTCCAACTGCCAGGCCCTCTGCATGAATACATGCCTTTAACTTGTGAGGGTCCTGGTTTTACCACTTGAGGCAAACAACTTCACCCTTCGTAAGCCCTCATTTCCTCACTTCCACATGGGGATAGTTGGTCAATAAATAACTTCTAGGGAAACTTCCAGCTTTGACATCTTATGTGTTATCTGACATTTTTTAAATGTGGCTATTGCATATGGATTATTCAAAAGATCCGTCTTCTAAAGTTTTCTAATAGCCTTTTGTTCTTGTTACTTCTTCCATGTCCCTGAAGAAATAGAATTTTGTTTTCAGATTTCTTCTACTACCTGCATTTTTCAATTTCCGTCACATCCCCTTTCTCTGCTTATTTAGAAAGTCTGGTATCTGTCACATGTCCGTCACATCCCCTTTCTCTGCTTATTTAGAAAGTCTGATATCTGTCACTCATGTTAGACTTTCTTGTCAAATGCCTGGTGTTCCTTGCTTGTCCACTGATAGCCAGGAATGAGCCACTGTGATGCTGACTAGAAACTACATGGGTAGGTGGTACTTGCTGACTGTGGTGTGGAAGAGGACCTATTTTGTTGATTCCTAAATGTCAGTATCTGTAGGTCTTTTTTTTCAGGGGGAGGATGTCTTTCCTAGAGGGGAAGCCCCACTTTCCTGCCTGATGGTGTGAGTCTAATAACTCAAGTTCTGGGGGTTGGCTGGGGATCCTTCCTGCAGGGTCTTGCTGTTTCCATGTGGTGCTTTACCTTCTGTTGAAGACCAGTTGATTTGCACTTTTTAATTTTTAAATTTTTTTTTAGAAGGAGTCTTGCCCTGTCACCCAGGCTGGAGTGCAATGTGCGATCTTGGCTCACTGCAACCTCTGCCTCCCAGGTTCAAGTGATTCTCCTCCCTCAGACTCCCAAGTAGCTGGGATTACACCACCCAGGGGCACACCACCACACCCCGCTAATTTTTTGTATCTTTAGTAGAGATGGAGTTTCACCATTTTGGCCAGGCTGATCTCAAACTCCTGACCTTGTGATCCACCCGCCTTGGCCTCTCAAAGTGCTGGGATTACAGGTGTGAGCCACTGTGCCCAGCCTGATTTGCACTTTTTAGCTTCCTCTGCTTCTGACTGAGGTCTCAGATCTCTCTGGAACAGCAACAGTTCATTAAACGGCTGCTATTTATTGAGCACCAACTCAATCAGGCATTGTCCTAAGCAATTAACGTGAAGTGTTATCAGTGACTCCTCTCAACTCTGTGAGTAGGTACTATGATAATATTTCCACCAATTTATTGTGACATGGAGAGTTAACTTGCTCAAACTCAAGTCATGGATCCAGCACATGAACCCAGAGCCCATGTTTAACTTTACCACTTGCCCTGCTATTTTCCACCTGCTATTTTCCAAATTCGAACCTGTCTTGTCTGTTTTCAGCACTTCTGTTCTGTCTTGAAGGACTTAAGCCTTTTTTTTTTTTTTTTTTTTTTTTTTTTTTTTTTTTGAGACGGAGTTTCGCTCTTGTTACCCAGGCTGGAGTGCAATGGCGCGATCTCGGCTCACCGCAACCTCCGCCTCCTGGGTTCAGGCAATTCTCCTGCCTCAGCCTCCCGAGTAGCTGGGACTACAGGCGCGCGCCACCATGCCCGGCTAATTTTTTGTATTTTTAGTAGAGACGGGGTTTCACCATGTTGACCAGGTTGATCTCGATCTCTTGACCTCGTGATCCACCTGCCTCGGCCTCCCAAAGTGCTGGGATTACAGGCTTGAGCCACCGCGCCCGGACCTTTTTTTTTTTTTTTTAAGACAGGGGTCTCCCTGTGTTGCCCTCACTCAAGTGATCCCCCAGCCTCAGCCTCCCAAGGTGCTGGGATTATAGGCATGAGCCACCACACCTAGCCCTTTCTATTTCTTTACTGCTGTTTTAGCGGAGTTTCAGGAGACAGTAGAGATAAATGTGGACCGTACGTAACTGAAGATTGAAATCACTTTTTGTATGTAGAGGCTATCATGACTGGTCACAGTGACTGATGGATGGTCATTGTGAACCTGGAATTCCACTGCATTGCCTTGGCTTCTGTTTCTGCTCTAACTCCAATTAGACTCTCTGTAGCCAGAGAAGCCTTTCGAGCCTTAGCCCATGTATGTCACGGTTGCCACCTGACCTAGAGCTGCTGCTGACACTCAGCATCCATCACTTGGGGAATGATTGGCCAGGTTTCAAGATCCAGAGCATGAAAACACCAGATAAAGGAGGCAGAACTGGAAGTGTTTCACTGTATGACTGAAAAATCACACATATATGTGAAAGGCCAGAACAATTAAAATTAAAAAGTGAATAATGGGTGAGGTGACTACAGGTGATTTACATTTTCTTCTGTCTGCTCATCTATTTTCGTTTTTCTACAGTATATATACATATACCAGAAACGTGTATTATATTTTAAAATGTTCACTCTGATTCAGTGGTTCTACTTCTTAGAAGCATTTTAAGGTAAGAATAATTGAAGAAGTGTGTAAAAATGTAGCCATAGTAATGTTTATTCCAAAAACATTTACACTAGCATTAGAAAACCAAAATGCATAAAGAGGAGTATAAAGTTGGACCTTAAAGTCCAATGACTCTAAAGTCATTAAAAATATTTAACAGGCCGGGCGCGGTGGCTCAAGCCTGTAATCCCAGCACTTTGGGAGGCCGAGGCAGGTGGATCACGAGGTCAAGAGATCGAGATCAACCTGGTCAACATGGTGAAACCCCGTCTCTACTAAAAATACAAAAAATTAGCCGGGCATGGTGGCGCGCGCCTGTAGTCCCAGCTACTCGGGAGGCTGAGGCAGGAGAATTGCCTGAACCCAGGAGGCGGAGGTTGCGGTGAGCCGAGATCGCGCCATTGCACTCCAGCCTGGGTAAAAAGAGCAAAACTCCATCTCAAAAAAAAAAAAAAAAAAAAAAAAAAAAAAAAAAAATTTAACAAAATGTTCATATGGCATTCTTATGTGGGGAGGAAAGCTTACGAAGCATTATGTACAATATAATCCCCTTTTTAATAGATGTACAGAATAGTATCAAGATAAATACCATAGGTTGAGAGTGGTTATTATAGGGCCTGGGATTGACAATTCAAGGCTAATGCTTTTCCTTGGGGGCCCCAAGCACTCCTACCTGGCCCTCTGCTAAGGGGTAGGAAGGGGGCTGGGAAGAAAATGCAAAACAGGTGAAGGCAATTAGACATGATGGTGCTCAGGCCAGATTTCCTATGAAGATATCTCCTGAACACAGGCAGTTCCAGCAGGATATGAAATAAAATTTCTGTAAAATGTTTTTTTTGTTTTTCATAAGGATTTTTTTAAAAATTGTTTTTGTGGGGTATATGTGCAGGATGTGCAGGTTTGTTACGTAGGTATAAACGTGCCATGGTGGTTTGCTGCATCCACCACCCCATCTATATTGGTTATTTTCCTAATGCTATCCCTCTCCAATCCCCCCACCCCCTGCTTTACCTCCCCTACCTCCCCACCCACCAACAGGCCCTGGTGTGTGATATTCCCCTCCCTGTGTCCATGTGTTCTCATTGTTTAACACCCACTTATGAGTGAGAACATGTGGTGTCTGGTTTTCTGTTCTTGTGTCATTTTGCTGAGAATGATGGTTTCCAGCTTCATCCATGTCCCTGCGAAGGACATCAACTCATCCTTTTTTATGGCTGCATAGTATTCCATAGTGTATTTTGTGCCACTTTTTCTTTATCCAGTCTATAATTGATGGGCATTTGGGTTGGTTCTAAGTCTTTGCTATTGTGAACAGTGCAGCAATGAACATACATGTTCATGTATCTTTATAACAGAATGATTTATAATCCTTTGGGCATATACCCAGTAATGGAATTGCTGGGTCAAATGGTATTTCTAGTTCTAGATCCTTGAGGAATTGCCACACAGTCTTCCGCAATGGTTGAACTAATCTACACTCCCACCAACAGTGTAAAAGTGTTCTATTTCTCCACATCCTCTCCAGCATCTTTCGTCTCATTTTTTAATGATCGCTATTCCCTCTGGCATGAGATGGTATCTCAATGTGGTTTTGATTTGCATTTCTCTAATGACCAGTGATGATGAGCTTTTTTTCATGTTGTTGGCTGCATAAATGTCTTCTTTTGAAAAGTGTCTATTCATATCCTTTACCCACTTTTTGATGGGGGTTGTTTTTTTCTCGTAAATTTCTTTGTAGATGCTTTGTTTTTAAAAAGTTAATCCAGATCCTGCTTGTCAGCTTTACATAGTATTGGTTTCTGTAATGTCCTAATAGAGCAAAGAAAGGACACTCCTGAAGTTAAAAAAAAGCTTCGATGACACCGGGTAAGGTGGCTCACGCCTGTAATCCCAGCACTTTGGGAGGCTGAGGCGGGCGAATCGCCTGAGGTCAGGAGTTCAAGACAAGCCTGACCAACCCAGAGAAACCCTGTCTCTACCAAAAATACAAAATTAGCCAGGCGTGGTGGTGCATGCCTGTAATCCCAGCTACTCAAGAGGCTGAGGCAGGAGAATCACTTGAACCCAAGAGGCAGAGGTTGCGGTGAGCTGAGATCAGGCTATTGCATTCCAGCATTCCAGCCTAGGCAAGAAGAGCAAAACTCCATCTCAAAAAAAAAAAAAAAAAAAAAAAAAAAAAAAACAGGATTTGCAGAGAACAGAAGAAAAAGGTTACATAGCAAAAATTTCCTTCTGGCTATCTTTGGTGTTAAGATTATTTAATTTTATTTTTAAATTATCTGTATCTTCTAATTTTCTCACAATACATATTCCTTTTGTATTTTTTAAAAGCTGTTTTAAAAATATACAGCAAATGTAATCTAGAAAAAAGTTACTTTTTCCAGTTCCAAGCTAAATAAGTGAAAGTCACTTTACTGCTTACAAAGAAATATTTAGGCCGGGCGCGGTGGCTCAAGCCTGTAATCCCAGCACTTTGGGAGGCCGAGGCGGGTGGATCACGAGGTCGAGAGATCGAGACCATCCTGGTCAACAAGGTGAAACCCCGTCTCTACTAAAAATACAAAAAGTTAGCTGGGCATGGTGGTGCGTGCCTGTAATCCCAGCTACTTAGGAGGCTGAGGCAGGAGAATTGCCTGAGCCCAGGAGGCGGAGGTTGCGGTGAGCCGAGATCGCGCCATTGCACTCCAGCCTGGGTAACAAGAGCGAAAACTCCGTCTCAAAAAAAAAAAAAAAAAAAAAAAGAAATATTTAAATTTGAACTTGGTATCCACCATTTGCAACAGATTATTCAATATAGGGAGGTTGCAGAACAACAGAGACGCCTCAAATCTCACTTTCCTTAGGAATATATTTTTCTAGCTATATATTTTCTAGCTATGTATTTTTCTAGCTATATTTGACTATGTCCTAACTATGTTCTATTTATTTGCATGTCAGAAATAATAGTCATATCATGAACAGTTACCTCATCTTTGGCAAGTTGCTCTTCTCCTTTTTCCAACTTGAAAAACACACTTCTCAAATTGCTACAAAAGGCCAACTAAGAACTCTTGATTTTTGAGACAGGGTCTCAACTCCATCACCCAGGCTGGAGCACAGTGGTGCAAACTTGGCTCACTGTAGCCTCAACCTCCTGGCTCAAGTGATCCTCCCACCTTAGCCTCTCAACTAGCTGGGACCACAGGTGTGCACCACCACACCTAACTAGTTTATTTTTTTTAATTTGCATAAGATATGAGGTCTTGCTATGTTGTCCAGGCTGTTCTCAAACTCTTGGCCTCAAGCGATCCTCCTGCCTTGGCCTCCCAAAGTGTTGGAATTATAGGTGTGAGCCTCAACACCTGGCCAACACTCTTCCTTCTGTACATACATTTGATATATGGTTTTCACCTTTAACATAACGGGTAGTATGATTTTTTTTGAGATAGGGTCTCACTGCGTCAAGGAGTACAATGGCAGATCTTGGCTTACTGCAACTTACACTTCTCAGGCTTAAGCAATTCTCCTGCCTCAGCCTCCTGAGTAGCTGTGACTACAAGTGTGAGCCACTGTGCCTGGCTAATTTTTTTTTTTTTTTTTTTTTTTGGTAGATAGGGTTTCAACATGTTGCCCATGTTTACTGTGTTGGTGGTCTTGAACTCCTGAGCTCAGGTGATCTGCCTGTCTCAGCCTCCCAAAGTGCTAGGATTACAGGCATGAGCCACCACGCCTGGTGTGTATTTGCTTTTTAAAAAGCCTGTTCCTTACTTAATTGTGGGAATCTATGAAGCGTCTTTTAATGTCAATTAAAAGTAATAGTGGCTACAGATATTGATTTCTGAAAATACGTGAGAATTTGTCTCTAACTATGGTTAAACATCAAAACCAAATCTGAATCAGGTATAGGTCTACCAGACACAAACTCTGAAATGAAACACTAATAGGACGGTTACTGGGAAGGGGGAATCCTCTGAGTGAAAAGGTAACACAGTTTTCCTTGACAGCCAGTGCTCTCCCCGAACTTCCATAAACTTCCATACTGGAACAAGAGTTAGGCTCAGGTTTAAATGATCCTTTACTATTCTTTTGTGAAGAATGATAAATGAGTCATTTGGTTGAGACTGTTGAAGTATTCCAGACCTAAGGGCTTCACCCTCACTTCATGTCATGTATTGGTAAGGTGCCTAGATGAGATTAGTGTCTGTGGCTACATGTAAAGACCAATGATAAAATAAGGAAATGATTTTTTTTCTTTTACTAACAGATGGGGTCTTTCCATGTTGCCTGTGCTGAACTCAAACTCCCCAACTCCTGGACTTAAGCTATCCTCCGGCATCAGCCTCCCGAACAGCTGGGACTACAGGTACATGCTACCACAACCAGGTAGGGACAACGATTCTTAAAGTCTCTTCTGGCTATCTAGGACTCTCATTAAATATTAAATATCCTGTTATTTTTTTAAAGGCCACCGAAATATATTTTCTTGAAAGAAACATTTATTTATGATCTTTATTGGTGAAACAATTTCAAACAAATCCAGAAAAGGTTCTCACACTTTGAGCCTTTAGTGCAAAGACATTATGCCATGCGGGAAATAAAACGCTTATCCAGTGGAGCGCTCCCCTGAGACATTTAAATATTAGAATGCTCAGGCAGAAGACAACTTATATGACAGATACCTGCTTATAAATCCGCTTGAAAAAGGGCATGATAAACCTCTTATTAAGGTTTTTCACAACATAAATATGCTTAAGCAACTTATAATTCCAACTTAATCTCAAAACACCCCAAGAATCAACTATCCCTTTAAATAAAAAAAATAATCAATTTATACCTCTTCTTAAAAGAACAACAATTTAAAATAAGTTCCAATTTCATATATATATATATGTACATTTATAACTTAGGTGCTCTTTTGCACTATATACTTTTATTCATGCAAAAGTGATAGAGGACTGGACTTGAGGCTCTACAGAGGCCTTTCTGAGAAAGCTGTGTAGCTCCTTACTCTGGCGGAAGAACAAGGGGGTGTACATCTTGTCAATCTCAAAAGCACTGACTGCAGTCTCACCAGTTGATCTGTAAAGAAAGCACATAACTACTAGTGCAAGGAAATTTCAACCTCGTTTTAAAATCCTTGTGTGTTTGGGAAAGGTTGTTATTGCTTTAGCCTTTTTCTTTTAATCTATCTTAGGAAATTCTATATACTATAGGCATATTGTAGAAAACTTGAAAAATTTACAAATGTATAAAGAAACGTCACTTATAATTCTAATAGACAGATCCATATGAAGGATATTTTCTAGTGTTTCTTGAGATCAAACGTAGTAATTCGGCTTTTCATTTCATTTAATTATTTGCATTTTCCCACACCATTATTTTTCAGAAACTATTTTTGGTGGCAGGATGGTATTTCATTGTCTGCTTGTACCACCATTTACTTAATTGGAGATTTAGGTTATGTCTACAATTTCTCAATTTAAAATAATGTGATGTTGATGTTCTTCAGAGATTTCTAAGAGTAGAATTTTTAAGTCAGAAGGTATAGACATTAGGTTCTTGTTAAAATGTTTCAGGAAGAACTATATTCCTAGAAGAGAATTTGATTATTTAATATTTACATAATTACAGGGGAGGGAAAGTAGGTGGTAAGTTATGCTACCACTGCCTTTTATTCCTCCCCTTCCAAGAGAGAAATAAACAAAAGCAGAGAATTCAAGTGATTTTATATTATATGGAAGTCAATGTGATAATTAGCAGCTACAAATAATGCCTATTATAATGTCCTTTTTAAAAATCACATCTATCTATATATATATAGATATAGATATTTCTAATGGGTCAAGTATAAACTATAACCATCCACTGTTCATTTGCTTAGTTCTACTTCAGGGTTTGGTTTATTTTTTTCTTTTTTGAGACAAGGACTTGCTCTATCATTCAGGCTAGAGTACAGTGGTGTGATCATAGCTCACTGCAGCCTTGAACTCCTGGGCTCAAGTGATCTTCCCACCTCAACTTCAAATAGCCAGAACTTCAAGGAGCATACCACCATGCCTGGCTAATATTTTTATTTTTTGTAGAGATAGGGTCGCCCAGTTTTGCCCAGGCTGGTCTCAAACTCCTGGCCTCAAGTGATCCTCTTGCCTTGGCCTCCCAAAGTCCTGGGATTACACGCATAAGCCTTCATACCTGATCAGGTTTCTTTGAAAAGTAAAAAAAAAAAATTCCACAGCAATACAGAGAGAAGCAAAAAGGAGATATAGTAGAACTGGTATTGGTAGGCAAAGGTGAGAAATAAAAGTGTTCTGTTGTCAGAGCCTTCCAAATGAGCAGGGAAAAGTTATTTGTAAATCAGAAATATGACAAAGTTTTCAACAATGTGGTTAAGGTTGCAAAGAGGCTAATGGAAGCTGACCTCAAAACTTCTCTCTTAGAATTTTAGATTCGATCAGAACAAAGAGGCTTCAGACACATACCAATATACCTGCAGATCTAACAAGAGCTAACATTAACATTCACAGGAATTGATACTTTACTTCCCTGATTCTTTAAGTTTTACTTATTTCTGTATGGCTCATTTCTCATACCTTCCCTCTTCAGTTCCCTGATTATGCTGTACAGGTTAAATGCTACTGCATAGAACAAAGAGTTTTAAACAGGAATTCTAACAGATTTTTCTTTGGAATATTGTGATCTTATTTTTTTAGTAGACTTAACTTTCCTAACTACAATTTTATTAAATCAGTGTATAATCCCTGAAGATAAAACAAATGAAAATAAAGCAAAAAATAACTAAATTATGGGAAAAGAAAACTAATTTGCTATTTTAAAATGGCCTTAAGTCTGCATGGACAGCTCACAGCTGACTAAGTACCATTCTCCCCATGGAATGCTACTTTCATTTCCAAAGTGGTGGTACCAATTCCCATTCCAATGGATACTATATGAGTGTTCCAGATGCTCTGCTTCCTCAAGCATGCTTACATTTGGGCCATTTTCATTGGTTGTAGTAGTATTGGTTTTAGTTTGTAATGTAGTATTACCTCTGAAAAATTAGAAACATATCTGAGATTCTTAAGCTGGATATGAAGTATACATTTATAGTGTAACCTTGCTATTTTTACTGCATTCACCTACTTGTAAGTAATGTGACAAGAATGATGTATCCAGATGAGTTTGTTGAACCTCTGGTGGCCACTGGAACATAGCTGTAGCCCCACATGAAAACTCTGATCTGCTTCTTGTACAGGGACACGACGAAAATATCTGTATTTATAGTCAAGTGGTTTCTGCAAAAGATAAGATGCATAAGCTATAATGAAACCTTACTTCACCTATATGTTTACAGAAATATTATGCAATAGTGACACTAAAAGCAACAGTACTGCATGCAGTAGAGTTGTTTTGAATATCACGAGAATTCATCAGTGCTTTAAATACTGTTACTCTGGCCGGGCGCGGTGGCTCAAGCCTGTAATCCCAGCACTTTGGGAGGCCGAGGCGGGTGGATCACGAGGTCAAGAGATCGAGACCATCCTGGTCAACATAGTGAAACCCCGTCTCTACTAAAAATACAAAAAATTAGCTGGGCATGGTGGTGTGTGCCTGTAATCCCAGCTACTCAGGAGGCTGAGGCAGGAGAATTGCCTGAACCCAGGAGGCAGAGGTTGCGGTGAGCCGAGATCGCGCCATTGCACTCCAGCCTGGGTAACAGGAGCGAAACTCCGTCTCAAAAAAAAAAAAAAAAAACCAAAAAACTGTTACTCTAAAAATATCAGAATTTTCTCTATCATTATCTCAGTTAATCATCAAGATAACCTCATGTGTTTAATATGATTGCATTATTTCTATTTTTTTTTTCCCCAAGACGGGGTTTCACCATGTTGGTCAGGCTGGTCTTGAACTCCCAACCTCAGGTGATCCGCCCGCCTTGGCCTCCAAAGTGCTTGGATTACAGGCATGAGCCACCACGCCCGGTGCATTATTTCTATTTAATAGCTAAAGAAACGAAGATCCAGGGAGATAAAACTACTATATAACCAAAATTTTTCAAGAGGGAAAGTGATAAACTGGTGAAAGATGCACAAAAAGCACAGAGCAGAACTTATCTTTTGCAGTAAGAGTAAAATAGCAAAATAAGAAAGTGGACATTCTACGTGGGAGTTCCTAAACTCTTTTATTAGATAAAACCTAAGCAGCCGGGCGCGGTGGCTCAAGCCTGTAATCCCAGCACTCTGGGAGGCCGAGGCGGGTGGATCACAAGGTCAAGAGATCGAGACCATCCTGGTCAACATGGTGAAACCCGTCTCTACTAAAAATACAAAAAATTAGCTGGGCATGGTGGCGCGTGCCTGTAATCCCAGCTACTCAGGAGGCTGAGGCAGGAGAATTGCCTGAACCCAGGAGGAGGAGGTTGCGGTGAGCCAGGATCATGCCATTGCACTCCAGCCTGGGTAACAAGAGTGCAACTCCGTCTCAAAAAAAAAGAAAAAAAAAAAAAACAAAAACCTAAGCAACTAAGGCCTTCCAAATCCCCAATTTTGACTTCAGGAAACCCACAGTCACAGTCAAAGCAACACTGTCTGTCTCTCGGGCTGCTGCTGCTCAGGCTCCAGAAGCCCAACAGAGGGAACTTGATACACGATGTTTGAGAAAAGGGGATTTCATACAAGAGAAATACCCTTCAAGAGCTGTATTAATTATAAAGGCAACAAGTAAATATTAATATTTATTCCAACTACCATACAACTTGCTTCTTTGGTACATATAACAGTTTTTAACCAGAATTTAAAAAGTGCATACAGAGAAAGGTTGTGAAAAAATTAGATTACCCATCTGTTAAAACAATTAAAGCACTCTAGAATTTAATAATGTCAGTAATCTTATTTGCTTGGCATTCTTTTTTTCTTTCGTAAGAACAGGAAGAAGAAAATTATCTGAAGTTAGCTTGTTTCCAATAGAAACTGAAGTTCTAAGAATATCCATATAGCCAGCTGGGCATGGTGGCATATGCCTATAATCCCAGGTACTTGGGAGGCTGAGGCAGGAGAATTGGTTGAACCCGAGAGGTGGAGGTTGCAATGAGGTTGCAACCTAGGCAACCAGAGGAAAACTGTCTCAAAAAGAAAAAGAAGAATATCCTTATAGAAAGAATTATCTAAATAAGCTAATTTAGGAAGAAAAAACCCCTGTGATTCAAAATGAGAAGAGCCAAAACCATACTGAGCTTTAATTTTACTAGTTATTTCACAAAAGATTCTGGCTTTACATTTTCATATATAAAGAAAATTGGACCAGAAAAGGAAACTTTCTGATGAAAAACAAGCCGATCCAATAAAAACCACATTTTAGAGGCAGCCGGTGGGGGCCTAGTGGAGGGAGGGGTAACAAGATGACGACCAAGAAAGTGGAGCTCCAAAAGCTGAAGCTTGCTGAATTTCTTGCTTGTGGTTTGGAGACCAAGGGAATAAAGCAAGATCTTATCCAGACTCCAGGCATATCTTGAAGAATATGCTGAAGAGGCAGCCAATGAAGATGATGTACTGGGAGATGAAAGAGGAAGAAGAAACAAAGCTCATAGAGCTCCCTATCAAAGAGGAAAAACTCCTTGAAAAAAACTGTTGATGTGGCAGCAAAGAAAGTGGTGAAAATTGCATCCGAAATACTACAGACAGAGAATGCAAAAGAGGGCCAAACGAGTCAATGTACCTGTGAGCTTGGAGAGCAAGAAAGTTGCTCGGGCAGCTAAGTTTGGGATTTCTTCAGTTCCAACAAAAGAGCTGTCATCTGATAACAAACCTATGGTTAACTTGGATAAGCTGAAGGAAAGACTGGATCTTTGAACTCTTCCTTCAGCTTATCCAAGTTAACCATAGGTTTGTTATCAGATCTCCAGAAAATCTGATGATGATGAGAAAAGCGATTTAGAATTGTCACAAGTTCAGCTGGAACTGGAACAACAGAGAATACAGAGGCAAAGAAGAGAAAAAGAGCAGAGTGTTGGGATTGCCTGATGAAAAGTTCTTGTTACCTTCTGTTCTCCAGTGTTTCCATTTCTTTGATTCTTCTTGGTCACATAAATACCTAAATGCACAGTCATGTGTCTATGTCCTGCCTTGCAATGAGGGAGCATGTACCCCAGGTACATCTGTGAACTGCAGCAGCAGTTTGACTTATTGCTGTTTCAGCTTTTTTTTTTTTTTTTTTGAGACGGAGTTTCGCTCTTGTTACCCAGGCTGGAGTGCAATGGCGCGATCTCGGCTCACCGCAACCTCCGCCTCCTGGGTTCAGGCAATTCTCCGCCTCAGCCTCCCGAGTAGCTGGGACTACAGGCACGCACCACCATGCCTGGCTAATTTTTTTGTATTTTTAGTAGAGATGGGGTTTCACCTTGTTGACCAAGATGGTCTCGATCTCTTGACCTCGTGATCCACCCGCCTGGGCCTCCCAAAGTGCTGGGATTACAGGCTTGAGCCACCACGTCCAGCTGTTTCAGCTTTAAAAGCTGTGTTTTTTTGATTATGTTGCTTGTTAATAAAAATAGAAAAACATTTTAGAAAACTCTTCAGTTTTCTTCAGTGATTGCTAGAAGGTAATATACATTTTGTATAAGAGAACAATCAGATAGGTTTTTTTGTTGTTGAATAGGCTATTAAGGTAAGAAATTATTAATTCCACCTCATATACTCACTTCTTCTTTTTTCTTAGTTATTACAGCAAATACTTTGGTCTGATTGTCCGTGTCTTGTGACAAGCGATAGTGACCTAGTAGAATTGCATCAGTCCTTAAAAAAAAAAAATTGAATTTAAATCAGTTATTAGGTGGATTTAAGTAATATAAGAAGTAATAAATTACAACAGTATTTACTCTTGCTTGAAAAGAATCAGCCAGAATTGAGTAAACCTCAATTCCAAGGCTTCAAAGATGTAGTAAAGTAGATTCTCTAAGGAAACGCCCAGAAATTGCTATTTTTCACAAGTCCCCAAATGACTGCTTTAAAATCATGTAGTATTAAGTGAAGGAAGCACTGGGTTACATTAACCTGCAAACAACCATATAAAATGTAGACTGAATGCAAAGCCATTAAAAAAAAAAATGCTACCTGGTATTCCTAGTTCTTAAACGAGGAACAATGGACTGAGGCTCCTCAGGGGTTGTCAACATCATCACATGGCCATCAGGAAAGAATCTTATGTACCTATATAATAAAAAAGAAGAAGACCAAAACATACCCCATACACAAAGTATAAAACATGTCCTTATCTATCAGTACCTAGGCCTAGGCCTATTCGTATCTATGAAACCAACACTAAAATACCATGGGCTAAAGAACTGCTAAAACATTAAACAAATAATGACTATCTGTTAGTCCAGCAACAAAGAACCAAAGACATATACCATCTTCTTCAGGGGGAACTGCTGAACTTTTAAATTTCAGTCACTGAATAAAGTTAAACATTGTTTTACTAAAGTTCCGTGCTTTTCCCAAAGCAACAATTTCAAACAAAGTGAGAGCCAATAACACGCAGTAGTTAACATGTCTATTTTTTTCTAAATGATAGTAATATTTGGTGGGGGAATAAAAGCACAAGCTATTTGAAAGGGCAAATAAGCATATCCAGGGCAAAAGACAAGGAGAAATCTAAAAGAGGCCAGAAGAAATTCTATAGTTTATATTAGCCTATTGGTTTTTTTAGTGCAATTCTTATATTGTAGTACTAGATAAAAATGCTGAGGGCCATTTTGAAGGTCAATCAAAAGCAACAAAGAACAGATGTCCATATAACTAATACATGGAGAGAGAGAATTTTCCACTCACTCAGTGTACTACAGTTGTACCTGTAATATTCCACTTGGTGCCAGGCTCTATAGAAACCATCAAGAGACTGTTCTCCTTGACGAATATATGTGGTTTTACTGATATACACTCCTATGAAAATAATTTTTAAAAGTTATAATCATATTAAGACATTTCCATTATTTACTCTGGTATCCTTTAAACATGCTTATAGTACTCATGTTTATCACAGAAAATTAAACAACATATTTATCAAAATCAGCATTATAGATCACTATTCTGTTGAGTTCTACAGAATCCAAACTTACCATCAAACCGAACACGAGGCCGTTCTAAAAACATCTCTCTCCAGGACGTGTAAGGAACAAGTTTAACACAGCTTCTGCCCCAAACTTTCAAGCAGGCCAGACGCCATATTTCAGGGTCTCTAGGGAATAAAAGCACACCATCAATAAAGACTAAGTCCCTATACACAAGAATAAATACTTTTGCTATCAGCCATCTTTTATTTAACAAGTATCTGTTGAACATCTGGGAGGCACTGTTCTGAGGAGAAACTAATGGACAAGGAAAACGCCCTGCTCTTTTACTGTGGGAAAGCAAATGAGAGAAAAGCTTCTGGTAGTATACTTAGTGCAAAAATCAACCAAGAGTCAGCAGACAGAAACGATGGTGATGAGAAAATAGAGGCCCTGTCAGGAAGGCCAGGAAATGTCTCTGGGAAGGTGATCACAGTGATGGGGGTAAGTATCCCAAGCAGCAGCCAGAGCTAGAAGGAGCACACAGATGTGGCAAAGTGGGCATTGTGCAGAGGGAAATATATGATGAGACAGTCAGGGCAGGTGAGGTGGCATCTTGTAGGCTGGAGTGGTTATTTACATAAGATGGATGCCACCAGAGGGTTCTGAGCATGATTTATGCTTCTATCATAAAAGATCACTCTGGTCACCGGGCAAGATGGCTGAATAGGAACAGCTCCGGTGCACAGCTCCCAGCAAAATCAACACAGAAGGGGCATGATTCCACATTTCCAACTGAGGTACCTGGGTTCATCTTACTGGGACTGGACAGTGGGTACAGCCCAAGGAGGGTGAGCCGAAGCAGGGTGGGGCATCCCCTCATCCGGGAAGCACAAGTGGCCAAGGAACTCCCTCTCCTAGCCAAGGGAAGCCATTAGGGACTGTTTATTGCACTCCGGTCCATATACTGTGCTTTTCCCATGGTCTTCACAAGCCACAGACCAGGAGATTCCCTCCAGTACCTACACAACCACTAGGGACCTAGGTTTCCAGCACAAAACTGGGCAATGGTTTGGGTAGAAACCAAATTAGTTGCAGCAGTTTTTTTGTTTTGTTTTGTTTTTTTCATATCCCCTGGAACACCAGCAAGACAGAACTGTTCACTCTCCTGGAAAGGGGGCTGAAGCCAGGGAGCCAAGTGGTCTGGCTCAGTGGGTCCCACCCCCACAGAGACCAGCAAGCTAAAATCCACTGGCTTGAAATTCTTGCAGCCAGCACAGCAGTCTGAGCTCAACCCGTTGAGCTCAGTGGGGGGGGGGGGGGGGGGGGGGGGGGAGGGGCATCCACGATTGCTGAGGCTCAGTAGGCGCTTTCAACCCCACAGTGTAAGCAAAGCTGCCAGGGAACGCCAAACTAGGCAGAGCCCAACACAGCTCAGTAGCCACAGGCACCGTCTCACGAGATGTCCTCGCTGGGGAAGAGCATCTCTGAAAAAAAGGCAGCAGCCCATCAGCCTTCCTGGAACAGAACACCTAGGAAAAGGGGTGGTAGTGGGTATAGCTTCAGCAGACTAAATGTCCCTGACTGGCAGTTCTGAAGAGAGCAGCAGATTTCCCAACATTGTGTTCCAGCTCTGTTAAGGGATCGACTGCCTCAAGTGGCTCCTTGACCCCTGTGTATCCTAACAGGGAAACACCTCCCAGTAGAGATCAACAGACATATCATACAGGAGAGCCCTGGCTGGCATCTGGTGAGTACCCCTCTGGGGATGAAGGTACCAGAGGAGGAACAGGCAGCAATCTTTGCTGTTTTGCAGTCTCCACTGGTGATTCCCAGGCAAGCAGGGTCTGGAGTGGACCTCCAGCAAACTCCAGCAGACCTGCAGCAGAGGGGTCTGACTGTTAGAAGGAAAACTAACAAACAGAAAGAAATAGTTTTAACATCAACAAGAAGGATGTCCACTCAGAAACTCCATCCAAAGGTCACCGATGTCAAAGACCAAAGGAAAATAAATCTACGAAGATGGGTAAGAAACCAGCACAAAAAGGCTGAAAACTCCAGAGATCACAGCTTCTGGCCAGCAAGGGAACACAACTGGATGGAGAATGAGTTTGATGAACTGCCAGAAGCAGGCTTCAAAAGATGGATGATAACAAACTACTCCAAGCTAAAAGAGCATGTTCTAACTCAATACAAGGAAGCTAAGAACCTTGAAAAAAAGTTAGACAAAATGCTAACTATAATAACCAGTTTAGAGAAGAACATAAAGAACCTGATGGAGCTGAAAAACATAGCATGAGAACTTTGTAAAGCATACGCAAGTTTCAATAGCTAAATCAATCAAGCAGAAGAAAGGATATCGGACACTGAAGATCAACTCAATGAAATAAAGCAAGAAGATAAGATTAGAGAAAAAAGAGTGAAAAGAAATGAACATCTCTCCAAGAAATATGGGATTACATGAAAAGACCAAATTTATGTTTGATCAGTGTACCTGAAAGTGACAGGGAGAATGAAACCAAGTTGGAAAACACTCTTCAAGTTGGATATTATCCAGGAGAACTTTTCCAACATAGCAAGGCAGGCCAACATTCAAATTCAGGAAATACAGAGACCACCACAAGATACTCCTTGAGAAGAGCAACCCCAAGACACATAATTGTTAGATTCACCAGAGTTGAAAGGAGGGAAAAAATGCTAATGGCATCCAGAGAGAAAGGTTGGGTTACCTACAAAGCAAGACCCATCAGACTCACAGCAGATGTCCCGGCAGAAACCCTACAAGCCAGAAGACAATGAGGGTAAATATTCAACATCCTTAAAGAAAAGAATTTTCAACCCAGAATTTCACATCCAGCCAAAATAAGCTTTATAAGCAAAAGAGAGATAAAATCCTTTACAGGCAAGCAAATGCTGAGAGATTTTGCCACCATCAGGACTGTCCTACAAGAGCTCCTGAAGGAAGCAGGAAACATGGAAAGGAACAACCAGTACCAGCCACTGCAAAAACATGCCAAATCTTAAAGACCATTGACGCTAGGAAGAAACAGTATCAACTAATGGGCAAAATAACCAGCTAGCATCATAATGTCAGGATCAAATTCACAGATAATAGCCTTAAATATAAATGGGCTAAATGCCCCAATTAAAAGACACAGTCTGGCAAATTGGATACAGAATCAAGACCCATCAGTGTGCTGTATTCAGGAGACCCATCTCATGTGCAAAGACACATATAGGCTCAAAATAAAGGGATGGAGAAAGATTTACCAAGCAAACCAAACGGAAAGCAAAAAAAAAAAAAAAAAAAAAAGCAGATGTTGCAATCCTAGTCTCTGATAAAACAGACTTTAAACCATCAAAGATCAAAAGAGACAAAGAAGGGCATTACATAATGATAAAGGGATTAATGCAACAAGAAGAGCTAACTATCCTAAATATATATGCACCCAATACAGAAGCACCCAGATTCATAAAGCAGGTTCCTAGAGACCTACAAACAGACTTAGACTCCCACACAATAATAGTGGGAGACTTTAACAGTCCACTGTCAATATTAGACAGATCAACAAAACAGAAAATTAACAAGGATATTCCAGGACTTGAACTGAGCTCTGGACCAAGTAGACCTAACAGACATCTACAGAACCCTCCACCCCAAATCAACAGAATATACATTTTTCTCAGCAACATACTGCACCTATTCTAAAACTGACCACATAATTGGAAGTGAAACACTCCTTAGCAAATGCAAAAGAATGGAAATCCTGAGTCTCTCAGACCACAGTGCCATCAAATTAGAACTCAGGATTAAGAAACTCACTCAAAACTGCACAACTACATGGAAACTGAACAACCTGCTTCTGAATGACTACTGGATAAATAATGAAATGAAAGCAGAAATAAAGATGTTCTTCAAAACCAATGAGAATGAAAACACAACATACCAGAATCTCTGGGACACATTTAAAGCAGTGGATAAAGGAAAATTCATAGCACAAAATGCCCAACAGAGAAAGCAGGATCTAAAATTGACACCCTAACATCACAATTAAAAGAACTAGAGAAGCAAGAACAAACAAATTCAAAAGCCAGCAGAAGACAAGAAATAACTAAGATCAGAGCAGAACTGAAGGAGATAGAGACACAAAAAACCCTTCAAAAAAAAAAAAAAAGTGAATCCAGGAGCGGGTTTTTTTTTTTTTTAAGATCAACAAAATAGAATGACCGCTAGCCAGACTAATAAAGAAGAAAAGAGAGAAGAATAAAATAGATGCAATAAAAAATGATAAAGTTGATATCACCACCAATCCCATAGAAATACAAACTACCAACAGAGAATACTATGAATACCTCTATGCAAATAAAACAGAAAATTTAGAAGAAATGTATAAATTCCTGGACACTTACACCCTCCGAAGACTAAACCAGGAAGAAGTCAAATCTCTGAACAGACCAAAAACAAGGTCTGAAACTGAGGTAACAATAGCCTACCAACCAAAAAAAGTCCAGAACCAGATAGTTTCACAGCCAAATTCCACCAGAAGTACAAAGAGGAGCTGATACCATTCCTTCTGAAACTATCCAAAACAAATGAGAAAGAAGGAATCCTCCCTAACTCATTTTATGAGGCCAACATCATCCTGGTACCAAAACCTGGCAGAGACACAACTACAAAAGAAAATTGCAGGCCAATATCTGTGATGAGCATCAATACAAAAATCCTCAATAAAATACTGGCAAACCGAATCCAACAGCACATCAAGAAGCTTATCCATCCCCATCAAGTCAGCTTCATCCCAGGGATGTCAGGCTGGTTCAACATACACAAATCAATAAACGTAATCCATCACATAAACAGAACCAAAGACAAAAACCACAAGTATCTCAAAAGATGTGGAGAAGGCCTTCAACAAAATTCAACTACCGTTTGTGCTAAAAACTCTCAATAAATCAGATATCGATGGAACGTATCTCAAAATAATAAGAGCTATTTCTGACAAACCCACAGCCAATATCATACCAAATGGGCAAAAACTAGAAACATTCCCTTTGAAAACCAGCACAAGACAAGGATGCCCTCTCTTATCACTCCTATTCGACACAGTATTGGAAGTTCTGACCTGGGCAATCAGGCAAGAGAACGAAATAAAGGGTACTGAAATAGGTAAAGAGGAAGTCAAATTGTCTCTATTCGCAGATGACATAATTGATTATTTATTTGTTTATTTTTTGAGACGGGGTTTCAATTTCACTCTTGTTGCCCAGGCTGGAGTGCAATGGCATGATCTTGGCTCACGACAACCTCCACCTCCCAGGTTCAAGTGATTCTCCTGCCTCAGCCTCACAAGCAGCTGGGATTACAGTCATGTGCCACCATACCTGGCAAATTTTGTATTTTTAGTAGAGATGGGGTTTCTCCCTGTTGATCAGGCTGGTCTCAAACTCCCGACCTCAGGTGATCTGCCTGCCTCGGCCTTCCAAAGTGCTGGGATTGCAGGTGCTGGGATCGCACCCAAACAATTGTATATTTAGAAGACCCCATCATCCCAGGCCAAAATCTCAAGATGATAAGCAACTTCAGTGAAGTCTCAGGATACAAAGTCAATGTGCAAAAATCACAGGCATTCCTATACACCAATAACAGACAAACAGAGCCAACTCATGAGTGAACTCCCATTCATAACTGCTACAAAGAGAATTAAATCCCTAGGAATACAACTTACAAGGGATGTGAAGGATCTCTTCAAGGAGAACTACAAACCACTGCTCAAGGAAATAAGGCAGGACACAAACAAATGGAAAAACATTCTATGCTCATGATTAGGCAGAATCAACATGGTGAAAATGGCCATATTGTCCAAAGTAATCTAGAGATTCAGTGCTATCCCAATCAAGCTACCACTGACTTTCTTCACAGAATTGAAAAAAAAAAACCCTTAAATTTCATATGGAACCAAAAAAGAGCTCGCAGAGCCAAGACAATTCTAAGCAAAAAACAAACAAACAAAAATAAACAAAGCTGGAGGCATCACACTACCTGACTTCAAACTATACTACAAGGCTACAGTAACCAAAACAGCATGATACTGGTACCAAAACAGATATATAGACTGATGGAACAGAACAGAGGTCTCAGAAATAATACCACACACCTACAACGTCTGATCTTTAACAAACCTGACAAAAACAAGCAATGGGGAAAGGATTCCCTATTTAATAAATGTTGTTGGGAAAACTGGCTAGCCATATGCAGAAAGCTGAAACTGGACCCCTTCCTTACACCTTATACATAAATTAACTCAAGATGGATTAAAGATTTAAACATGAGACCTAAAACCATAAAAATCCTAGAAGGAAACCTAGGCAGTACCATTCAGGACATAGGCATGGGCAAGGACTTCATGACTAAAACACCAAAAGCAATGGCAACAAAAGCCAAAATAGACAAATGGTATCTAATTAAACTAAAGAGCTTCGGCACAGCAAAAGAAACTATTATCAGACTGAACAGGCAACCTACAGAATGGGAGAAAATTTTTGCAGTCTACCCATCTGACAATGGGCTAATATCCAGATTCCTCAAATTTCCAGGAAAAAAAACAACCCCATCAAAACGTGGGCAAAGGATATGAACAGACACTTCTCAAAAGGAAACATTTATGCAGCCAACAAACATGAAAAAAAGCTCATCACTGATCATTAGAGAAATGCAAATGAAAACCACATTGAGATACCATCTTGCCAGTTAGAATGGCAATCATTAAAAAATCAGTAGACAACAGATGCTAGAGAGGATGTGGAGAAATAGGAATGCTTTTACACTGTTGGTGGGAGTGTAAATTAGTTCAACTATTGTTGAAGATAGTGTGGCAATTCCTCAAGGATCTAGAACTAGAAATACTATTTGACCCAGCAATCCCATTACTGGGTGTATACCCAAAGAATTAACAGTTGTTAACACATGCACATGTATGTTTATTGCAGCATTGTTCACAATAGCAAAGACTTGGAACCAACCAAAATGTCCATCAATGATAGATTGGATAAAGGAAATGTGGCACATATACACCATGGAATACCATGCAGCCATAAAAAAGGATGAGTTGATATCCTTTGCAGGGACATGGATGAAGCTGGAAACCGTCATTCTCAGCCAACTAATGCAAGAACAGAAAATCAAATGCCACATGTTGTCACTCCTAAGTGGGAGCTGAACAATGTGAACACATGGACATAGGGAGGGAACATCACACACCAGGGACTGTCAGGGAGTAGGGAGCCAGGGGACGGATAGCATTAGGAGAAATGCCTAATGTACATGAAGGGGTGATGGATGCAACCAACCACCATGGCACATGTATACCTATTTAACAAACCTGCATATTCCGCACATGTACCCCAGAACTTAAAGTACAATTAAAAAAAAAAAAAAGGGATCACTCTGGTGGTTTATGAAGAATACACTCTAGGGTTTTAAGAATGGAAACAGGAAGACCAGGCAGGATGCCACTGTGTAACCCAAACCAAACAGAACAATCGCTGAGTCAGAAGGGTTATTGTAGAAGTGGTAAAATGGTCAGAGTGGAGATACATTTTAAAGTTAGCACCAACAGGACTTTGTTTAAAAAATTAATGCATCCAGCCTGGGAAACAGGAGTGAAACTCCGTCTCAAAAAAAAAAAAAATTAGTGCAAAAAGCTAAGTAAAAGATGTATTAAAAATTGACATGATTCTGCTATAACTTAAAATATTTTTAACTCCATCTCTAACTTAAAATATTCATTTTTTTTTTAAGTGATGAGGTCTCACTATGTTGTCCATGCTAGAGTGCAGAGACTATTCACAAGTATGATCCCACTACGGATCAGCATGGGAGTTTTGACCTACTCCATTTCCAGCGTGGGCTGGTTCATGACTCCTTAGGCAACTTGGTGGTTCCCAGATCCTGGGAGTTTACCACACTGATACTTAATGTGGACACCCAATCTGCATAGTGTACTACAGCCCAGAATTCCTAGGCTCAAATAATACCCCTGTCTTAACCTCTTGAACAGACAGGACTACTGGCACGTGCACCACCACAGCCAGCTAAGTATTCAGTTACAAAGATGCAAAAACTAGCCTTGGCAGCATAGCAAGACCCTGTCTCTTAAATTGTTTCAATTAACCAGGCAAAAATACAAAATGAAAGAAAAAAAAAATTAACTAGGCATGGTGGCACACGCCTGCAGTTCCAGTTCCTCAGGAGGCTAAGGCAGGGGGGTGGCTTGAACCCAGGAGTTTGAGGCTAGGAGTTTGAGGCTACAGTGAGCCATGGTGGCACTACTGCACTACAGCCTGGGCGACAGAATGAGACCTTGTCTCATTCGTTCAAAAATAAGTAAATGAAGCAAAAACTACTTACATCAGTGTCAAATTGAAAAAAGTCCCCTCAAATTTATATTAAAATGTATATTTAAAATGTTTGCTTTTTAACAGTTACTTTTATGATAACACATGAAGTTTTATACCTGAACATTTTCTAAACCAACTCTTTGTTTTCGTTTTTAGGCTACTCAAGTTAAGCAGTGGGAGTGGGGAAGGAACAAAGAAATCTGTAACAGGTTGTGATCAATTAGATGTAAATACCACTACACTCAGACCAGCCCAATTTCTACTTTATAGTATTTTCTCACATATAATTATAAGTTAATTGAGTAACTATGAAAGTTGTCGAAATCAAATGAATCACTAATGTGAAGAAAATCCTGACAGAGCTGGGGAAAGGCCATGAAAATAAGGTTCTCATGCTTGTATGCCTGATTTAAAAAAAAAAAAAGACTACAAAACCCACAACCCTACACAAAGGTCATTACAGCCTTATACAAAAAAATGCTTCTACAAGGACAACGGCCCAGCAAACTGCTCATGCAAACTTGAACTGGCATTAAGTTTGCCAAGGATAATTATTTCTAAAACAATTAAGTAATCCTTCTCATTTTTCCTTTAAAAACCTGCCTTTCTTTATCTCCCAAATAAGCACATGGTTTACTATGGCATGTGTATTCCCATTGGCTCTAGCCCCAGATAACTTTTGGGAATTTGGTATTTAGGTGGTTTATTGTTTAGGCTGACATACAGAAGTGTCCGAAGTGGGCTCTGGAAAAGATCACTACTGATAGGAATCAGAGATTCTTGGAGCCAGTGTGCAGTACTTAACCGAAAGCACTATACTTCCACGGCTTGCCTTTTCTGCTCTGGTGGATCTTCATTCAGGCTGAGCCTGCTTCCTTTTGGTAGAGGCTTTTTGGTATCATTTGGGATCTGGTTTGGATAAGGTCACTTTAATAAAGGACCATACATCCCTTTTGAAAGGATAAACTTTTTGTCTTTCCAGGTAAGTTCTCTCTGGTGCAAAGAAAGGTATCTTTTTAGATTGGGTACTCTTGGTTTTTTACAGAGTTTACATTCTGTCCACCTGTCTTCCGAAAGTAAAAAAGTCAATTTACTTTTGATTTTGTCTGCGCGCTCAGTTTAATATTTTGTTTGATCTGCATGCCTAGGTTAAAATATTTGTGAATGTTCTTATTTTGGTTTGACTCTTTTCCCTTGCTGCTTTCTGAAAAATCTTCCATAAGTAAAAATAAAGATTCTGAATGGTGGGCATAAAAACCACAAGGGCCCAGTGCAATTGGCTCATGCCTATAATCCCAGGGATTACTGAGGATTGGGAGACTAAGGTGGGCAGATCACCCAAGGTTGGGAGTTACAGACAAGCCCAGCCAACATAATGAAACCCCATCTCTACCAGAAATACAAAAATTATCTGGGCATGGTGGCGCATGCCTGTAATCTCAGCTAATCAGGAGGCAGAGGTTGAAATGAGCCAAGATTGTGCCACTGCACTGCAGCCTGGGTGACAGAGTAAGGCTGTCTCGAAAGAAAAAAAAAAAAAAAAAGACAAACTACTTGGGGAGTCACCATCACCTAAAACACAAGTATAAACTCCTGACATTCCCTGACAGGATTTGCAGAATTTTCTTTGCCCTCAAGAAATTAGTAAGAAACAGAATGGGATTTTCAAAGGTTAAAACATGCCAGGTTTTCTGGGATTCCAGCTGACTACATCTTACAGTCTATTTTTGTGCACATTTTTAAACTGATGGGCAAAATTACATCAAGAAAAATTTAGAGCTCAGATTATTATCATTCAAAAACCTGCAACTATAGACTATATAGTCTAAGTTCTCTATTTTTTCTTCATATTTTGAATCTGCTGACTTTTCATGTTGAAATAAAACTCACTGCTTATGACATGTGAACCAAGATTAAATAAGAATTTTTTGCAATTTGCAAGTTATTTAAAGCTTATTTCAAAATATAGAATAAGAAAGAAAGAAATCAGTAAGCAGGAGAGAGAGATGTGAAGAAAGTTACAAAGATACATTTTTGGTTAGAAAAAGGTTAAAAAGAGAACAATTTTGTACAAAACAATCTTCTACGGTAGATTTTTGTCCTAAAGTAAAGACTAGTTCAGAAAGAGGAAGCTATACAAGAGCAGAAAGTCCAAGCATGTTATCAATGTAAGTTGTGATAAGGTTCATAAAAGAAATTTTGTGTGTGGTCAAGTTGGCTATAATTGAAGAGAATTGTTTCTAAGTCTAAATATTGAGCTTTGCTATTAGAAATACACTAATACAAAACTGAAAAAGCTTGGTCCTCTGTTAGAACAGTGAGGTTTTCTTAAAGTATGTATTTGCTCTTAGTACTAATAAAATTGCAAGAGGTTTTGATCTTAAATTCTAAAAATCGAACAGCCATCTGCAAAACTAGTTTCTACTTCTTCCTGGGATCGAATTAATTTCCCTGGTTCCAGGTTGGAAACGCTGTCTTTTTCACTCAGACTGGAAATTTCACTTCTCAAGGTAAAATTTTTCTTTCTGAAACTTCTCAGATTTATATCAGAAGTTCAACTTTTGCTGTACCCCTCCTGCACATGATTTGCAGGTCATACACCTTTGCCTTCTGTTCTTTCTCCCCTTGAAAAAGTGTATTTTTTTGCTTCGCTGGGGTGGTAACTCTCTCCTTCAACCTTTTTGTCAACTCCAACTTTTTCTTCCCTCTGGTCCTAGCTCTGCTATTAACAGTCTGACACTGAAATGGTTTTTTTGCTTTTCTGCTTTTGAGATAGGATCTTACTCTGTCATCTGGGCTAGAGAGCAGAGGCATGATCATGGATTACTGCGGCCTTGAACTCCTGGGATCAGGTGATCCTCCTGCCTCAGCCTCCTGGGTAGCTAGACCATAGGCATACACCACTACACCCAGCAAATTCTTCTATTTTTTGTAGAGACGGGGTTTCGCCATGTTGTTCAGGCTGGTCTCAAACTCCAGGGCCCAACCCACTGAGCCACATCAGCCTCCCAAAGTACTAGGATTATAGGTGTGAGCCACTGTACCAGATTTTTTTTTTTTTTTTTTGAGACAGGGTCTTACTCCATGACCCAGGCTAAAGTGACATGATCACAGCTCACTGAAGCTTTGATCTCTCAGGCTCAAGTCATCTTCCTGCCTCAGCCTCCCAAGTAGCTAGGCATGTACCACCACACTTGGCTAATTTTTTTTTATTTTTTAATAGAGACCAGGCTGGTCTTGAACTCCTGAGCTCATGCAATCCTTCTAACTTGGCCTCCCAAAGTGCTGGGATTACAGGCATGAGTGACCATGTCCAGCTTGAATGTTTATCTTACAGGTCTAGAAAAGCAATGTTTTCTTCCAATGTAACTTAATTCTGTACTCTTGGCTTTTTGTGATACTGGAATTATTCCACATAACCAGGAAATTTCTTACGCTATTTAAGAGCTGTGTAGCCAGGCATGGTGGCTCACGCCTGTAATCCCAGCACTTTGGGAGGCCGAGGTGGGTGGATCACGAGGGTCGAGAGATCGAGACCATCCTGGTCAACATGGTGAAACCCCGTCTCTACTAAAAATACAAAAAATTAGCTGGGCATGGTTTCGCTTGCCTGTAATCCTAGCTACTCAGGAGGCTGAGGCAGGAGAATTGCCTGAACCCAGGAGGCGGAGGTTGCGGTGAGCCGAGATCGCGCCATTGCACTCCAGCCTGGGTAACAAGAGAGAAACTCTGTCTCAAAAAAAAAAAAAAAAAAAAAGCTGTGTATTCTGCTCAAGGTATCAGTTTTTTTATTTATATTCCTCTTTAATGCAGTGTAGACACATAGCCTTAGATACTTGCTGTCCCTCATTAAATTCAAATACCCTTTTTATCAGATTTAACTTCCAATTTATCTAAACAGGTTTCCCACAAGGAGAAGCAATTACACTACAAAGATATTTATCTTTTTGGCAACAGGCCTAAAAAAAATTTGACGTTTTTATCAATATAATGCTTGTGTTGTCTTTATTAGGTTTTGGGTTATTTAAGAAAACTGAGCTTTAAAAGGATTAAAGCTTTTACATCTATATAACTGTCTGCACTGCTTTTAAGATTTTTTGATTATCAGTACAATCAAATGAGTAACTATTATTTAACACTGGCCAGCAATTTTTTTTGATCAAATATTTTGAACCTTTGACATGGTATCTCCAGCAGGTTTCTCCAGGATCAAGATCCCAAATTAAGGCTTTCTGATCTAAAATTAACTTTGGGATTTTCTAGCTGGGCTCCTGGAGAGCCCCAAAGGATGGATCTCTCATTCTGTAGATCTATCATATGATTAGCCTCACTTCTAAATTGTATGGGAGGCACTGTTAATTAAGTATTAGATCTTCTTTCAGTTACATTTACAGGTATGCTACTGAGATAAATGTTTCAAAAACTACATAAACTCATAGAAATCTGATATGCTATCAGTTACAGATTTCTATTATGTCAAATATTTTCTAAAGTTATATTTGTATAGATGTTATTAATGTGAATATTCTAAAGATTAGATGAAATTTATATAAAGTCTGATAGTCCTGATGTGACAGTGTCAGTTATGATTCTGGTTATCTTAAAATGCTACATGTACTAGAAAAAACTAAATTTCCTTGTCAACTGAGAACTTTCATCAGATTTTTCATGGTTATTCTTTTTGTCATCACAATTATTATTTTGAATTCTCTAAAAACATTTGCAATCAGCTACAGTCCAAAACTGCTCTTCATGGAAAAGACTCTAGCAGTACTCTTGAACAAAGATTTTTGGTAACTTTAAAAACAATGGAGTCAATAAAAATTTCCTGAATTCTAATAAATTCATGGGTTCTTAAAACTGTGAATAAAGATCCAGCAAAACAAAAAATTACACAAAATTGATGAAACTGATGAAGAGAATGTCTTTATGACTTCAGAAGACTTTTGTGAACAAAGGTGGAAGCATTTGCTTTTTCTTCCTACTTGATTCCTCCAAAATTCAGAAACTATTTGTATTATTTTTATTTACCTAAGTTCAATGAAAATCTACTCTCTTTATATGAGGATACAATTAGAAACATTAGTTATATTACCAAGGCTTTGCCTGAAAATGTCATATTTAAGAATGTGCATAAAGTATCTGGCTTCAAGAGTACTTAGCCTTGTTGTGAGTAAAACCTGTTACTTCCTAGCAGGCCCAAGAACCTTAAGACCATAAGTGAAATCTAAAGTCAGGCATGCCTCTCTTTGACCTCCTAGTCTTAAGAGATTTTTAAATCTGAAATTCCTATATGACCAATGTAGGAAAGAAAAAATTTCTTTAAAAAACTACAATACACCTGTTGTTATCCACACGTACACTCGACTGTTTCCTGAATTCTCCTAGTTTCCTCCAGGATTGGGCTACAATACTCCAACTAAAAACAAAAGCTGCTCTGCTCCTAAAGCCCTATATTCAAATTTTCAGAAACAAGTTTCATGTCTGATATATGAGCCACACAACAATATCATGACCAGAGACATTCAAACATAATCAGGAGAAGCTGATGTTTTTGTGAAAGCTGTAGATAGTTTTTCCTATGACAGCAGAACCACATCATAGTAAGACTTTTACCCCCATTTAATGCTACTTTTTTCACTTGACAGAATAATGGTGTAATTGAAATTTCATAATCAATAGCTTTTGCCAGTAACTTAACAGAATCTAACCCAAGAAATCCTTCAGCATTCATTGGTCAAAAAAGAAAGTATCTGTGCTATTGCTAGTACTACATACTGTACCTACATAAATACCTCTGATAAAGTTGAGACCCATGTACATAAAATAAGAAAATAGGTCGCATAATTATAAAAGATCTCACCTAATTCCCCATGGTCACTGATCTATTCAATCAGTTGTCTTTAAGCCTAGGTTCATGGCTTAAAACCATTATGCAAATTGGAATTGTCATATTAACTACTAACTTTGTATCTGTTATTTGTTAAATGTCTGCAGAAGTATCACACCTAACAATAATGCTGGCCCAGCATTTTGAGATAACAGAAGACTATGCAACAGACAAAAATCAAACTTAATAATGGAATCCAGGTAGACACAGCCTGAGAGTCATTCCCTTCAAATGTCCCTTCTTGCTCAACTGTGACTTAAAAGGGTTTTGACATGGACTCCTAGTCACTAATCATTTTCCCAACATGGGATAAGGCTAGCAACCAGGATAAGTCTACCCTGGTATTACGGGATGTCAAAACCCAACTACACGATGACTGATCAGATAAAGATATCGATCAAAAGCGAAAAATATGAGAATTGTTAAAATAAAAATGGAGTCACTAATGTTAAGAAAACCCTGACAAACATTGCTGAGGAATTCCATGAAGGGAAAGTTCTCAGGCTTCTATGCCTGGTAAAAAAGACTACAAAAAAACACAACTTTGCACAAAGTCTATCACAACCTTATCCAAAAAAATATTTTTGCTGCTAGGACATCTGCTCAAGAAACTGCCTGTCCAATGTCAGACTGGTATCACCCTTGTTACTGATCTTTGCAGTCAAGGATTAATTATTTCAAAACAATTATGTGATCCTCCTCACTCTTTCTTTTAAAAACCTTTATTTCCTTGGATAGTTTACTATGGCATGTGTATTCCCACTGCAATGTTTTATTCTCAAATTTCTCATAGAGAGTCTCTCTGCTTGTTATTTAGGTTGACAGCAGTGCTAGAGACCCTAGTGTCAATCCACTAGGTGTTTAATAGGTAATTGTTAAATAGACAAGCAAATTGAATTGTGAAAGAGAATCTTCAAGAAATTCAAATATTTTACGAAAACTACAAGATTCCAAGTGGAATTCATTTATTTAAAAATAAGGCATCTGAATTTTAAGAACAAAAGTTATCTTTAAAAATTCTATATAAGGACTAAGTATATATTTTTATATAAGATGGCCATAAAACCTTATATTAAACTAGCATTATTATTCACATAGAAAAAAAATTTTTTTTTAACTTTTTAGTTTTGGGAGTACATGTGCAGACTGATTCTATGGATCAACTGTGTGTCAAGGGGGTTTAGTGTATGTGTTATTTTGTCATCCAGGCAATAAGCATAGTACCCAAGAAGTAGTTTTTGATCCTCACACTCCTCTCACCCTCTACCCTCAAGTAGGCCCGTATCTATTGTTCCCTTCTTTGTGTCTATGTATGCTAGACGTTTAGCTCCCACTTACAGGTGAGAACATGTGGTGTTTAGTTTTCTGACCCTACGTTAATTCACTTTGGATAATGGCCTCTAGCTTCATCCATGATGCTGCAAAGAATATTATCTCTTTTTTTTGAGACAAGGTCTCACTTTGTCACCCAGGCTGGAGTGCAGTGGCATGAACATAGCTCACTGCAGCCTTAACCTCCTGGCTCAAGCAATCCTCCCACCCTCAGTCCCCCAAGTAACTGGGACTGTAGGCGCACACCCCCAAGTCCAGCTAATTTTTATATTTTTTGTACAGATGGGGTTTCGTCATGTTGCCCAAGCTGGTCTCAAACTCCTGAGCTCAACTGATCCTCTCACCATGGCTACCCAAAGTGCTGGGATTACAGGTGTAAGCCACCACATCTGGCCTGCAAAAGAATCTCATTCTTTTTTATGAGTGTGTAGTATTTCCTGGCATGCATATATATATATATATATATATATATATATATATATATATATATATATATATATATCACATTATCTTTATCCAGTCTACTGTTGAAGGGCATTTAGGTTGAGTCTATGTCTTTGTTATTGTGAACAGTGCTGCAACAAACATATGTGTTCATGTGTCTTTATGGCAGAATGATTTATATTCCTTTGGGTATATATTCAATAACGGGATTGCTGGGTCAAATGGTAATTTCTCTATTAAGTTCTTTAAGGAATCACCAAACTGCTTTCTACAGTGACTGAACTAATTTACATTCCCACCAACAGCATGTAAGCATTCCCTTTTCTCAGCAGCCTTGCCAGCATCTGTTTTTTCTTTTTCTTTTCTTTCCTTTTTTTTTGAGGCAGAGTTTCACTATTGTTACCCACGCTAGAGGGCAATGCCGTGATCTCGGCTCACCGCAACCTCCACCTCCTGGGTTCAAGCAATTCTCCTGCCTCAGCCTCCCAAGTAGCTGGGACTACAGGTGTGCACCACCATGCCCAGCTAATTTTTGTATTTTTAGTAGAGACGGGGTTTCACCATGTTGACCAGGATGGTCTCAATCTCTTGACCTTGTGATCTACCCACCTCGGCCTCCCAAAGTGCTGGGATTATAGGCGTGAGCCACCGCACCCAGCCTGTTTTTTCTTTTTAATAATAGCCATTCTGACTGGTGTGAGATGGTATCTCATTGTGATTTTGATTTGTATTTCTCTAATGATTAGTAATGTTGAGAATTATTTCATATGCTTGTTTGCCACATACATATCTTCTTTTGAAAAGTGTTGCCCAATTTTTAATGGGATTTTTTTTTTTGCTTGTGAATTTAAGTTTCTTACAAAAGTTTATTTATTTATTTCGAGACAGAGTCTTGCTCTGTCACCCAGGCTGGAATACAGTGGCACGATCTCAGCTCACTGCAAACTCTGCTTCCTGGGTTCAAGCGATTCTCCTGTCTCAGCTTCCTGAGTAGCTGGAATTACAGACCCATGGCACCATGCCCGGCTAATTTTTGTATTTTAAATAGAGATGGGATTTCATCATGTGGGCCAGACTGGACTCAAATTCCTTACCTCAAGTGATCTGCCCACCTTAGCCTAAGGGTTTTTATAGTTTTAGGTTTTATATTTAAGTTTTCAATCCATCTTGATTTGATTTTTGTGTATCATGTAAGGAAAGGATCCAGTTTCCATCTTCTGCACATGGCTAGCCAGTTATCTCAGCACCATTTATTGAACAGAGTCCTTTCTCACACACAGCAAAATTTTCAAAATACAGAGTAACTTTTAACCACAAGAAAATTCTAGAGCTGTTTTAATCTAAACCATTACCACCGTGGGTTTACAGTTACTGTAAGAATGGCTTAAATATATTTTTCTAATATAATTTCTTTTTCCAAATCAGTTAAGTTAGCATGCAAACCCTGTGGAAGTAGTATGGGTTACTACATCTGTCCTACATATTATTCTATACCCTAGAAACCCAGCATATTCTAGCCTTTAAATTCTAAGTTATTTGGCCAGGCATGGTGGCTCACGCCTATAATCCCAGCATTTTAGACTTCATGAAGCCATGACTGACTGAGAATCACTCTCTGGGTAGATAACATGCACCTTTCTGTCCCCTTCCCTCAGATTCTTTCCTCTCTCCTCCACCTAAAGACAAGGCCTCCAAGTCCTTATGGTACCTTGTGATGACTTTTAAAAGGGGTGTTCAGCTTTAAAAAGGTCCTAATTAAGGCTGGGCATGGTGGCTCACGCCTGTAATCCCAGCACTTTGGGAGGCCAAGGTGGGTGGATCACTGAGGTCAGGAGTTCGAGACCAGCCTGACCAACATGGTGAAACCCCCATCTCTACTAAAAGTACCAAAAAATTAGCCAGATGTGGTGGCATGGGCCTGTAGTCTCAGCTACTTGCAAGGCTGAGGCAGGAAAATCATTTGAACCCAGGATGTAAGGTACAGTGAGCTAGATGGCGCTACTGCACTCCAGCATTGGTGACAGAGCAAGATTCCGTCTCAAAAAAAAAAAAAAAAAATCTAAGTTATTTGAGAAAATTAAGTACAGCTTAGCAAAACTTGTTTACTCTAAGTTTTAACTGAAAACACCAATCAAGCTGTTTTATCAAAATTGGCAAAGGTCTTTGTTTTCACCATTGCCTGAGTTGTTTAAAAAAACAAAAACTAAGTACCTGGCACAGATGTAGAATCCTCTGCACACCAGGGACAACTGCTCCAATGATCTGAGGTCCAAGTCACTGGACACCACCCATCGGAAGATGTACATGAGGACCTCCATTGGCAGCACTGCAAAAGAAAATCACCCTTCAGTGATTCTCCTCTATGTCATTCTGTTGTCACAACTACATTCCCAGTACAAGTATACATTCCTAGAAATTTATAAATCACACCCTCTGTATTGCTCAGAGCTACAGCATGAATGTATTCAGCTACTAAATAATAATAATGGTTCCTAACATCAAGACACAAATATCTTTGTTTTTTCAGTATAGATCTGAAGCTACTTTTTATAAAGCAATCTTTTCCCTAAGATTATTTTACCGGAAATATATTAAATGTTTTAGAAAAATAATCTGTGTGTAATCCATATGGCATCTATTTCATCTATCCGTATTTCATCTCCTTGAAAATTTTCAATTGTCCTCTTCTGAAAAAGCCCCAAACTAAACAATATTTCACATATTAAAAAATACCTTAATTTTTTTTTTTTTTGAGACAAGGTCTTGATCTGTTGCCCAGGCTGAAGTACAGTGGTGCAATCTCAGCTCACTGCAGCCTCCGCCTCCCAGGTTCAAGCAATTCTCATGCCTCAGCCTCCCAAGTAGTAGCTGGGACAACAAGCATACACCATCACACCCAGCTACTATTTATATTTTTAGTAGAGATGGGGTTTTACCAGGGCCAGGCTGGTCTTGAACTCCTGGCCTTAAGTGATCCTCCCAACTCAGCCTCCCAAAGTGCTGAAATTACAGGCATGAGCCACCACAACCGGCCAAAAATACATTAATTTCTAAACATTCAGCCTGTCTCAGGACAGTTGTCCAACATGGCTGAAATGCTTCATGATACCAGTATTCCTCCAGTTTTCTTAGGGTTACTTCAACAAGTGACTCACCTGTTAGATCTTTACTGAAAAAGGTATGACATCCTTAAACAACAGCACTAAAAACTGTTCTGCTTCAGATTTTAAAACAGCTTACCAGTATATGCAAATGATAACTATAACTAGATCTGCCATATTCTAAACTGAGCAGCAGTTATCTGGCAAATTATCTGACCTTATAAATTTGGAAATCTTTAATGTAAGGTTAAGCTATTTCTCACTGAGTTATAAAAAACAAGTATTCAAACCTGATATATGAGTCTGACTGCTCTCAAGCTCAGGCTGACACAGTTTGAGCACAGACTCCTGAAATGTGAGTTGCTGCTGAAAGTAGGACAAGAGATCTGCCATTTTGCTATCATCATCATTATCTTCAATGCTGAAAAAAGGGAGGTAAATAAATTAAGTGCCTCAGTCTACAAGCATATAGTTTAGAAACTGATTTTTCATACCATTTTCAAATTTGCTTTACAAAAAGTCACCCAAAACGTATTCAACATGTGATACATTTTTAAATGTGATGAATTTATCCTGCCTTACAAAGGAATATCATACCAAGTTTTTCAGAGAAAAAAGCTTCAGTAATTATCCAGAAAGAATTAGAATTTTTGAATATAGGTGCTGAGACTTAACTAATTTTATTGTAAAGTAGAGATTTTATGAGTTAGTGAAAACTTTCAAATGATTTCAAAAATCTTAACGCAGTAACTTCCTTAAGTAACCTTAATTTATTCTAACTGGATAAAAACCAAATTTACAGATGGCATTTTAGGTATTTACTTACCAAGGGTTCTCTAACAGATTAGCCTTATCAGCCTACCTTTAGAGAGGAAATACCTAATCTGAAAACATCTTAGGGTGCACAAATCATCTACCAATATACACAAACGTGTAGTTAAGGGTGATTTTTTAAAAAAAGTCTGAGATTTTTATTTTTACTGAAGCAAACCTTAAAGATAATGAGGCTTACAAAAAGACATGGATAATAAAGTTAGAAAACCAGGAAGTTTCAAGTGATGCAGACTTTTAAAAAAAAAAAAAAGAAAGAAAGAAAAGAAATGAAAAACCAGGAAGGGCATTTTATAATACAACAAAATTTAAGTGTGGTTGAGGCTAGATGGACTCAATGGCTATTCTACATACAAACATGTTAGGGATTATCAGATCTTGTTTAAAAAAAAGAAAGATTGTATCCTTAAAGAACTTTCATAGCATCTGGGTTTGTATTAAAAAAAAAAAGGAGGCCGGGAGCGGTGGCTCAAGCCTGTAATCCCAGCACTTTGGGAGGCCGAGGCGGGTGGATCACGAGGTCGAGAGATCGAGACCATCCTGGTCAACATAGTGAAACCCCGTCTCTACTAAAAATACAAAAAATTAGCTGGGCATGGTGGCGCGTGCCTGTAATCCGAGCTACTCAGGAAGCTGAGGCAGGAGAATTGCCTGAACCCAGGAGGCGGAGGTTGCGGTGAGCCGAGATCGCGCCATTGCACTCCAGCCTGGGTAACGAGAGCAAAAACTCCGTCTCAAAAAAAAAAAAAAAAAAAAAGGGAATGAAAATAAATGCCTCTTTAATATTTTAATACAATCTTTTTTAACAGCATCTGGCACATATTTATAAAACTGGGTAAGAGCTGAATCTAAATTACCGAAATTTAAAGAAGATTTAGAAAAAGCCCAAATGATTCATTTTAAGTATGAACTACCTTACACTGTTCACTCTAATCTGGTGAACAATATTATTAGCTGAAAATTTAAACAAGCAATTAATACTGACCTCGTTGAGATGTTTTTAATATGACTTATCCAAAGCTTATGTGCTAATACCATATGCAGTTTAAAACATTGGCAATAAGCATATGTTATCAATAAAGGTGACAATTATTTCATGACAGAGGGAATATATTAATATAATAGCTAATATGATATTTCATTATCAAACTTTTTTTTTCTGTATTATCTATTTTTAACTTGACATTCTCTCATGGGTTCAGACCCCCTTCCCTTCCAATATCAGCAAATTGGGTTTTGGGAGATACTGGAATTAAGCTAAAACAACTTTACAATTGTCTTACAAACAGCTTCAAAAGTACCGTCTTAAAAATATTTTTCTTGCTATTTATCCATATAAAACCAAAGCAACTTCATGATTTGATGCAAATGGCAACTACACAATGAAACATGATTTCTTTTAGGAACATATTCTGCACCTGTGCTTTTAAATGTTAGAGTTTTAATGTTCTACTAACAAACATTAAGAAAATAATGTCTTTTATAGTTCAGCATTTTCCTCATTAAATTAGAAGGCTTTTTTAAACTGTAAAATGTATTTCAAATGTATACAAAAGAAACTAGTGCAACAAAATCCCATGTACCCATCACTCAATTTTAATCATCATTAACATTGTGCAAACTTTAGCCTAATTACATTTTAAAACTTTCTACTTCAAACAGGTTTCAGACAGTTGAAATGTGTCCTTTAATTTACTTCTTTCAATAACTACTGCTTTTTAAAACCGTTTTCACTTCATTATTTTTACATCTGTTTAAAAGGTGCATTTCTATGTTAACCTTTCAATTTCCCTAATTTAAAATTTTCTGCAACTTTATAAACAAAGATATACTAAAGAATATAGAGCTTAACAGAATTAGCACCATCTTCTTATGTTAAGAGTCAACAGGGCAAAGATGCTTAACTTTAACAAACTCTATGCATTACTGTCTATCAAATTATATACGCACTAGCTGTTTCCAACGCCATCACCATCTGGAGACCGGGTATAAGTAATCTTGAACTCTATATCAGGTACAAGTTGCATAGCCCTACGATAAAACTTGATGGCTAAAAGAAGAAATAAAGCTAAATTAGCTATGACCACACATTTATGTCATTTCCTTTGATTACCCTTAACTGTGGTTTAATTTGGTAACTTTCTTCATAAACAGCCAAGTTCTGTTTTTCTACATGCAACAGTAGTTCAGTGACACAAAATTATTTCCAAACCTTACTGCTCAGAAAGAACCTTTCCTAAACTCAAGATGTTGTATTTTACTCATATATTAGCCCATCTTTTTCCTCACCCTCTCATATATCATGATTTTTAAACAGTTGTCTTTCTTTGGGCTCTGAAGATACAAGTGCTATAGCCAACAAAAATACTCTGTCTCTCTTTTTTTAAGATAGGGTCTCACTCTGTTGCCCAGGCTGGAGTGCAGTTGGCGCCATCTTGGCTCACTGCAGACTCCACCTCCCAGGCTCAAGCAATTCTCCCACCTCAGCCTCCTGAGTAGCTGTGGCTACTGGAATGCGCCAGCCAGCACACTGGGCTAATTTTAAAATTTTTCGTAGAGACAACACCTTGCAATGTTGCCCAAGCCGGTCTTTAACTCCTGAGTTCAAACAATGCTCCCACTTCAGCTTGCCAAAGTGCTGAGATTAGAGGTGTGAGTTACCATGCCTGGCCAGAAACACTTCTAAGCAAACTTTTCTAAGACACAGAGTTGAGGAAAATTAAATGCTTCCTACTGGGTAGGATAAAGAATAGTTTGTTTGTTTGTTTTTAAGTTATCCTTTAAATTTAACTTCCTTTAGTCCACTGCCTCTTATTTAGCTAAGTAACCTTCAAGACTTATTATTTTTTTTTACAAATCTACTAGTCTGGTACTTTAGAGCTATGATATTCAATAACTCTCCCCACAGATATACCAGTAGAACTTGGCGCTGTAGAGGCTAGTTCTTTTTTCCTTTGAAGACGTTTATGATTCAACATATTTCTGCTACATTCTATTATTCTGGATGAATTACCATACACTAAGTGGAGATGCGAATTTCACAAACCAGTGAAGGGTGCACAGGGACTTCACCAATTGGGCCTTTTAAAATCTAAAGAAAAATATCACTAGAAGAAACTTGCACATAAATGCAGTAATTCTGAATGATGTTATTTCTGAGGCATTTTCAAATGATTCAAGCACAAAGATTTTTCCTGTGCCTCAACTATTATCTTTACTATCACAAAATGAAAGTGTAATTACAAACTTAATATGGTAAATAGTCCTCGATCAGTTTATTTACACATTTCTATTGGGTTAATAAAAGACAAAGCTGACACACATTACCACATATTTTTGTTGGTAATATGTAAATTATAACTTAGAAAGGAAAATACATATTTTTTCCTCAGTTCTTTATATTCCCATCATCTGAAGTAATTTTCACCTACAAAAAGAGTATATTTTAAAATGAATAATTTTTAAATACTTTATTAATGAAGAATAACTAAAGCTAAATGTAAAAAAAGTGTTATTTTGCTCATCCTACCAATATGATGTTTCCCAGCAATATTTTTTGCAAAAAACAGGTTATATAGAAAAACAATTTCTATTTTTTATTTTTTAAGAAACAATTTCAAATACAGTTGGCCTTCTGTATGCATAGGTTTCATATTCTCTGATTCAATCAACTGCAGATAAAAAATATTTAAAATAAATACAAATTTTAAAAAACAATACAGTATAACAGCTATTTACATAAGTTATATTACACCATTTATATAAGGGACGTAAGCATTTTGGTATTTGCAAAGGGTCCTGGAACCAATGAATACTGAAGGAAGAATGTATTAAGAAAACTGATGTTCTATAGCAAATATGTTATAATTTAAAAAAATATGGTTAATAACAGAGTTGTTATTCAGAAATGTGATGATATGATCCTGTGCTCTGAATTTTTACCTTCATAGAGAGCTCCATTTTGTTCTTCTTCTACTGCTTTTAGGAAGAGTTCTCGAGCCTATAAAGATAATAGAGTAAAAATTTTTGAAAACCTACACTAAAAATTAGTATGGATGGCAGGAGGGCCTTTTAAATAAATTGTGCAAAATAACTGGTAATAAGCAAAATAATGAACCTTGACCTAAACCTCATACTTTACATAAATATTAACTTGAATGGATCATGGACTTAAATGTAAAACCCATAAAACTTTCAGGGGAAAAGAAAATAAAGAAAATCTTGGAGACCTAGGACTAGGTAAAGAGTTCTTATATTTGAGACCTAAAGCACCATTCATTAAAAAAAAAAAAAAATGGATAAATGGGATCTCATCAAAATTAAAAATGTTTGCTCTGTGAAATGCCCTGTTAAGAGGATGAAAATATTTACAAGCCACATATTCAATAAAAGACTTGTATCTAGAATACAGAAAGAACTTCAAAAACACAACATTAAAAATATTAGCAATCCGGCTGGGCATGGTGGCTTACACATATAGTCCCAGCACTTTGGGAGGCTCAGGTCAGCAGATCACTTGAGGCCAGGAGTTTGAGACCAGCCTTGTCAGTAAGGTGAAACCCGTCCCTACTAAAAATACAAAAATTAGCCAGTTGTGGTGGTGCACGTCTATAGTCCCAGCTACTCTGAAGGCTGAGCCAGGAGAATCACTTGGGAGGCAGAGGTTGCAGTGAGCCGAGATCATGCCACTGCACTTTAGCCTGGGTGACAGAGTGACACTCTATCTCAAAAAAAAAAAAAAAAAAAAAGTACACACAAACACACATACAATCCAATTAGAAAAGATATCAACAGGTATTTCAGAGGAGACTATATATTAATAGATACGTAATAAGCACATGAAAAGATGTTCAACATCATAAGCCATTAGGGAAATGCAAATTAAAATGACAATGAGATATCACTATATATCTATATTAATGGCTATTAATAAAATTAAAGGCCAGGTGCAGTGGCTCATGCCTGTAACCCCAGAACTTTGGGAGGCTGAGGTGGGTGGACTGCTTGAGGTCAGGAGTTCGAGACTAGCCTGACCAACATGGTGAAACTCCGTCGCCACTAAAAATACAAAAATTAGCATGGCATACTGGTGGGCAGCTGTAATCCCAGCTACTCAAGAGGCTGAGGCAGTAGAATCACTTGAACCCAGGAGGCAGAGGTTGCAGTGAGCTGAGATCATGCCACTGCACTCCAGCCTGGGTGACAAAGCAAGACTCTGTCTTTAAATAAATAAATAATAAAAAGTAGCAACACCAAATGCTGATGAGGATGAACTGGATCACTCACACATTGCTGGTGGGAACTTACACTCTAGAAAACACTTTGGCAGTTTCTTTTAAAAGCAAACATGCACTTACTATAGGACTTAGCAACCGCACTCTTGGGTTTTCATCCCACAGAAATAAAAATTATGTTCATGCAAAAACCTGCCCACACATTTCCATAGTTCCATTCATAATAGCCAAACACTGGAAACAAATGCCCTTCAACCAGTAAATGGTTAAACAAACTGAGGTATATCCATACCATGCATTACTATTCTGCAATAAAAAGGAACAAACTACTGATACATAACAACATGGACTGATCTTGAGGGAATTATACTTAGCGAATAAAGCCAATCTCAAAAGGTTACATACTGTATGATGCCACTTAGACAACATTCTTGGAATTTGAAAATTACAAAATGGAGAACAGATTAGTGATTGCCAGTGGTTAAGAATAGCTAGAGAAAGGGAGTATATAACTATAAAAGAGTTCCGTATCTTGATTGTGGTGGCAGTGACATGAAGCTACCTTGTAATAAAACTGCACACAACTGTTCATACACATACACACAGACAAGTGCTTGTAAACCCAGAAAATCCAAATAAACTCTCTGGATTGTTTGAATGCCTATTTCCTTGTTTTTGATATTGTACTACGGTTATGCAAGTTGTTACCATCAGAGGAGGCTAGATGAAGGGTACACAGGACTTCCCTGAACCTGTGGACCTATAATTATTTAAAAATAAAAAATAAGACGCCGGGCGCGGTGGCTCAAGCCTGTAATCCCAGCACTTTGGGAGGCCGAGGCGGGTGGATCGCGAGGTCAAGAGATCGAGACCATCCTGGTCAACATTGTGAAACCCCATCTCTACTAAAGGTGCAAAAAATTAGCTGGGCATGTTGGCTCGTGCCTGTAATCCCAGCTACTCTGGAGGCTGAGGCAGGAGACTTGCCTGAACCCAGGAGGCGGAGGTTGCGGTGAGCCGAGATCACGCCATTGCACTCCAGCCTGGGTAACAAGAGTGAAACTCCGTCTCAAAAAAAAAAAAACAACAACAACAAAAAACAAAAATAAAAAATAAGAGGAGATAGAAGATTTAAGTCATCAGAGTAATGCCAATTATTTAATGACTAATTGAAAACACAAACTTGGATCTGATGGTAAAAAGATGGCAGCCTCTATGGAAAAAGAGAATAAAAAATGAAATGTTATGCTGTGCCTACTCTTAAGTACCAGAAGAGATGTGATGTGAATGTTAGACAGCATTCAAAGCATTTTCAGTGTAAAAATATTTCAAAATTTTCCAGAATAAGGAAATGATTAATGCATTACTGTAAGCTGATCAACTCAAAATATAACAAAATACTGCTTGAAATTAAGACCTCTGGAAAGATGTTAACATGTGAGCAATCTTTTTTTCTTTTTGGCTCTGTTAATAAATTCAGAGACATCAATCTTTCAGAGACCACATGAATCCCAGAGGTCTATAAATTAACAAAAGACAGCTCAATGAAGATAGTTTACCTACAGAGAAAAAAGCCATTCAGGAGTGGTGGTACCATCCAAAGTATCTAGAAGAAATTGTGAGAAATACATAAACTAGTATACTAGTCAATTTTTTTTTTTTTTTTTTTTTTGAGTTGGAGCGTCACTCTTGTTACCCAGGCTGGAGTGTAATAGTGAGATCTCAGCTCACCGCAGCCTCTGCCTCCTGGGTTCAAGCAATTCTCCTGTCTCAGCCTCCCGAGTAGCTGGGACTACAGATACGCGCCACCATTCCCGTCTAATTTTTGTATTTTTAATAGAGATGGGGTTTCACCATGTTGACCAGGATGGTCTCAATCTCTTGACCTTGTGATCCACCCACCTAAGCCTCCCAAAGTGCTGGGATTCTAGGCATGAGCCACCGCACCCAGCCCAAAATTTTTATTTTACATGTTATGTGCTTATGTCCTGAAAGACTGGTTACAATGACTACTTACTGTGTCAGTGAAAATTTCCATGTGCCAAAACTAAAAAAAAGGTAATTTGTTACAACATCTATACTACTTAACTTTTCTTCTTTTGCCTGTTCTTGTTTTCCTTTGGTATCTGCTGCTGTTTTCTGGAGAGAGCCTCTTGTTGCTCTGCAGGGTCGATTTTCCAAATTGCTAGAGCTTACACCTGGAGCAAGTTCAAACATCCACTGAGCTCGGAACATCTGGAGTTGTGCCTAAGGGGAGAAGAGCACAGTAGGACTCACCAAGGAAGGGTAACTCAATTCTGGAATAATGTATCAGTATGTCCAACATCTACTTTCATGTATATACTTATTATTCTAAGTCCAGAAATAGCTGTTAGTAAATATCCACTAAATACATGTAATCGTTTAAAATAATTTACTACTCAAAACATAAAGAAGCAAGAAAATTGGAATAAAATACGTCTGTCAATACAGCAAAAGCTGAATGGTACTGGAGAACCAAATTTTAGTTAGAATTGAAAACATAAGCCAGCACAGACTGAAGTTGGAAGCATCTTTTTTTTTTTTTGAGATGGAGTTTTGCTCTTACTGCCCAGGCTGGAGTACAATAGCACAATCTTGGCTCACTGCAACCTCTGCCTCCTGGATTCAAGCGTTTCTCATGCCTCAGCCTCCCGAGTAGGTGGGATTACAGGTGTGCACCATGCCCGGCCAGCTTCCAATAATTTTTTAATGACTATAGCATCTAGTAGACATTAAGAGTATTACCAAAAATTCTGTAGGTAAGCCCAAAGTCTTCCTCTTAATTAACATTCTGTATTTATGAAAGAAAGTATCTTTCAGGAGAGAGATCCAAGATGGCTGATCACTAGCAGCTCGGGATTGTAGCTCCCAGTGAAAGCGCAAAGAATGAGAGGACGCCACACCTTCACATGAATTCTTGTTGCTCACGCACCAGGAGATTCCCAGGAGAGGAGCCCCACGGGTCGCCCCCGCGACTCTTGTGACTGGTGAGGTGGTTTTGCCGGCGCCTTGGAGCGTCGGTTCTTGGTGCAGAGTCAGAAAAGCACCAGCAATCTTAATGCCACTGATTTAGTCAGTGCAGTGGGTTGCTCAGATTTCGACGCTGAGAATCAGTAAGTTTGACGTCCACTCAGAAACCCAATTACAAAGACGGTAAATACAAAGACCACAGATGGATAAATTTATAACGAAGGGAAGAAAACAGCCAAAAAGGGCTGAGAATACCCAAGATCAGAACGCCTCTCCCTCAGCAGGGGATCACAGTTCCTCATCAGCAACGGAACAAGGCTTGATGGAGAACGAGTGTGTTCCAATTACAGAAGCAGGCTTCAAAATGTGGATACTGAGAAACTTCTGTGAATTAAAAGAACTTGTTTTAACCCAATCCAAAGAAACTAAGAACTTTGAAAAAAGATTTGACGAAATGTTAACAAGAATACACAATTTAGAGAGGAATATAAGTGAATTGATGGAGCTGAAAAACACAATACGAGAACTTCGTGAAGTATGCACAAGTTTTAACAGCCAAATTGATCAAGCAGAAGAAAGGATATCAGAGGTCGAAGACCAACTCAATGAAATAAAACAAGAAGACAAGATTAGAGAAAAAAGGATAAAAAGGAACGAGCAAAGTCTCCAAGGAATATGGGACTATGTGAAAAGACCTAATCTACGCTTGATAGGTGTACCTGAATGTGACCAAGAGAATGAATCCAAGCTGGAAAATACGCTTCAGGACATTTTTCAGGAAAATTTTCCCAACCTAGTAAGGCAGGATAATATTCAACTCCAGGTAATACAGAGAACACCACAGAGATATTCCTCAAGAAGAGCAACTCCAAGGCACATAATCGTCAGATTCACCAGGGTTGAAATGAAGGAGAAAATACTAAGGGCAGCCAGAGAGAAAGGTCAGGTTACCCACAAAGGGAAGCCTATCAGACTTACGGCAGATCTCTCAGCAGAAACCCTACAAGCCAGAAGAGAGTGGGGACCAATATTCAACATCCTTAAAGAAAAGAACTTTCAACCCAGAATTTCACATCCAGCCAAACTAAGCTTCACAAGTGAAGGAAAAATAAAGTTTTTTGTGAACAAGCAAGCACTCAGAGATTTCATCACCACCAGGCCTGCTTTACAAGAGCTTCTGAAAGAACCACTACACATAGAAAGGAATAAACAGTATCAGCCTTTCTAAAAAAGTACCAAAAAGAGCATCAATATAATGAAGAATTTACATCAACTAATGGGCAAAATAGCCAGCTAATATTAAATGGCAGTATTAAACTCACATATATTATTATTAATTCTAAATTTAAATTGACTAAATCCCCCAATCCAAAGACAGACAGGCAATTTGAATAAAAAACTAAAACCCATCAGTATGCTGCATCCAGACCCATCTCACATTCAAGGATACACAGAGACTCAAAACAAGGGATGGAGAAGGATTTACCAACCAACCAGAGAGCTAAAATAAATAAATAAAAAGCAGAAGTTACAATTAAGCAACAAAGATCAAAAGAAGCAAAGGAGGACATTATATAATGATAAAAAGATCAATGCAACAAGAAGAAGAGCTAAAGATCCTAAATGTATACACACCCAATACAGGAATACGCAGACATACAAGACTTATAAACAGACTTAGACTCCCACATAATAATAGTGGGAGACTTCAACATTAATATTAGACAGATCAATGAGACAGAAAATTAACAACGATATCCAGGACTTGAACTCAGATCTGGAACAAGTAAATGTAATTAATATTTATAGAACTCTCCACTTTAAATATACAAAATATACACTCTTATCAGTACCACATCATATCAACTTAGAAGTTTAAAAGAAATGTTGGTTGGCTCCTTGTTTGTTATTCTCTTCCCTCATTTTCTTTTATATCTCCATTATTAAGGACAATTATAGGCATACCCATATTTAGATTGCATTCTAGCCTGGGCAATAAAGCAATACTCCCATTCTCTCTCCCTCTTCCTCTTTCTCTTTCTTCCTCTTCTTTATTCTTTTTCTTATATTAAAAAAATATATCTTTCAAATATTTATTTTAAAAATTTAAATGTGCAACTTTGAGGCTGGGTGTGGTGGTTCATGCCTGTAATCCCAGCACCTCGGGAGGCTGAGGCAGCCAGATCACCTGAGGTCGAGAGTTCAAGAACAGCCTGGCCAACATGACGAAACTCCATCTCTACTAAAAATACAAAAAAAAATTGCTGGGCATGGTGGCAGGCGCCTGTAACCCCAGCTACTCGGTAGGCTGAGGCATGAGAATTGCTTGAACCTGGGTGGCAGAGGTAGACAGTGAGCTGCGATCACATCACTGCACTTCAGCCTGGGCAACAGAGCGAGATCTCATCTCAAAAAAAAAAAAAAAAAAATTAAAGCACATAAAAAGTGAAGTCCCCCTGTATGGCAGACTCTGGTGTGTTGCCCAGATTCACTTTCAGAAATAAAGAGCTTGTTACTCAAACTGCTGGGAGTTCTAGCTGCAAAACAGCTTGAGTTGTCAGCCCTTTTGGGTATTGCCTCAGCAAAATCACTGTCTCCTCAATCTGTTGTCAGCCCTTTTGGGTACTGCCTCAGCAAAAACACTGTCTTCTCAATCCCCACCCGATGACTGATCAATGGCTAATAAAGGCTTGGCTCTCTGTCTGCAACACAGGTCAGCTGTGAAAGGGTATTGCATTTTCAGAACTCTCTCGAGGACGGCTAAGCAGTCCATTAAGACTGCATTGCAGCTGGTCTTCTCCCTGCCCACTAGTTTCCCTCTCTCCCTTCCATAGGTGTTGATCCCAAAAGTACTCCTTAATAAACTTCCTGCAGCAATCTTCACCTCGTCTGATTCCTGGGGAACCCAAGCTGGGTTACACGTTCTGCCCAAACACAGCCACTGCTAACGGGGCTGCATATGTTATTAATGACTTCCTTTTTTTAAAAAAAGCCGTATCTAGAATGTTTTTAAAATAATTTTTCTCTATATTCTGTACACAGCTTTGTTGCTATGCTTCCAACATGTTACACATATATCTCTGACCTACAGAATCTTTAGCAGCATTCCATGTGTCTACTAGACCATCTGTTCCAAATAAATATTAACCTTACAAGTGCAGTGAGACACACTTAACTAGTTACAGCAACTTTTTTTCTATTTTAATGCATAAAGATTTACTTCATCCTTTTAAATGGCTGTAGTGTTTTCACTGTATGGATGCATCATTATTTAACAAGTGATGAATATTTAGGTTGTATGATGGTTTTCCACATAAACAATGCTACGCTAAACATCTTTATACTTGCATATTTACTTTACTTATTTCCCCACTATTTCCTTAAAGTTAATTTCCTGGAAGTAGAATTGCTGTGTCAAGGGAATGCATGTTTTTCATTTTGATCCATACCACCAGTCTGCCCTCCAGAAAGTTGTAGCAATTTGCATTTTCATGTACACCGCATGAGTGTTCTCACAGCCTGGACATTGATGTACATTACTCACCAATCTAATTAAATTATCAATGAGGCTAATTATCTCTTCAAATATTTAATAGCCATTCGTATCATTTTTCCATTAACTGTGCATTCATATATTTTTATCCTCTGTTCCTCCAAACACATGAATGCTCTATATAATGAGATGATGAGCCCTATGCTCACATATAGTAAACAGTTTTTCCAACTGGCTATTTCTCTTAACTTTATTTATGATACCTTTTGTTATACACAGGTTGTAAACTTTTAGGTGGTCAAATCCATCAACCTTTTTAAGATTATGGGTTCTGAGTCACACTTAAGCCTTAGTTTGAATACTTAAAACCCATATGTTAAACTATAAGCAGCCATTATTGATATTTCTTTTTACAAAGGAAGCCATCACATAATTATTCTATAAACCAGTATGAAACAGTTAAATTCAATGCAAACAGTAAAAACCTACAAATACCCATAATTATGACCAATTTCTGCATATGAGAAACAATGGAATAAAAATTAAAGACATAACTGAAGAAACATGCCTGCAGATCTGTTTCAGCAGGACTTTCATTTTCATCATCATCTTCATCTGCTCTGACAGTATCAGAATGACAATCTTCCTCAGCTTCTGCCTGAGGGGAAAAAAAACCAAGTAACATCAGGAATGTACACACATCAGCTGCCCTCTGTAATCAATATTGCCCACTCAGCCACTTGCTATTTAATAGCCACACAGTTTATGGAACCCACTTTGAGTAGCAAGGCTATATGGTGCCCTTGAGGCCTTACTTTTAATTCCCAAAGGAAAATGAGTCTGAAAAGCATATTCTCTACTCCAAACCACAGTACTCACATTACTGTGAATCCTAACATTTTTCCCCCCAAATTTAACATCAGTTCTGTCCATCCAAAAATCAATTTAATTACAGTTGTCCCACAGGGGACTGGTTCCAGGAGCTCCCAGGACACCAAAATCCCTGGATGTTCCAGTTCCTTATATGGCATATTTGCATATAACCTATGCACATCTTCTCATATACTTTAAAATACAAATTTAAAAACAGTATACTATAAGAATTGTATACATGGCATTTACATTAAGTCATCTTTAAGTTACTTAAAATACCTAATACAATGGAAATGCCATGTATACAGTTTTTGTAGTATACTGTTTTTAAATTTGTATTTTTTTTTTCTTGTATTGCTTTTTTTCCCCCCAAATATTTTTGATACACAGTTGAATCCCAGGATGTGGAACCTGCAGGTACAGAGGGCCAACTGTATTATAAAAAGTAACAATTCAAGGCTATTACTATTCATTAATGGTTTATAATTTATAATTAATTAGGTAAAAGAAGCCAAATCCTTCATAACATATATATAACTACTGATAATCCATAAAAAAATTATTTTCACTTTTTCTGACCAGGTGCAGTGGCTAACACCTGTAATCCCAGCACGTTGGGCATCTGAGGCAGGAGCATCACTTGAGGTCAGAAGTTCAAGACCAGCCTGGCCAACATAGTGAAACCCCATCTGTATTAAAAATACAAAAAATCAGCCAGTTGTGGTGGTGTGTGCCTATAGTCCCAGCTACTTGGGAGGCTGAGGTGGGAAGACTGTTTAAGTTTGAGAGATGGAGGTTGCAGTGAGCTGAGACTGTACCACTGCACTCCAGCCTGGATGAACAGAGACCCCATATCTCAAAAAAAAAAAAGGAAAAGGAAAAAAAAATTATCACTTTTTCTTAGAAAAAAATGAATTAAAATAGGTTCATCTTTGGTATTCTCTTTTAGTTCTACAAGTTTTTTAACTTTTTATGAGAAAAATACTTAACAGGAATAATTAATCCCCACGTATTCATGATCCAATTTCAATAATTATCAGTGTAGTAATTCCTTGAATCAAATACCAAATCACAATATTCATATTTCTCAAGATGACATATGTAAAATACATATATTTCACAGTTTGTGAAATCAAGATTCAAATAAGGTCCACATTGTAATTGGTTGCTATGTCTCCAGTCTTTTGTAATCCTCTCTTTTTTCTAGTAATTTATTTAGGATGAAACTGGGTCATTTTTCTGTAGAAGCCACATTTTGCTGAGGTGTCAACAAATGTTTTCCTTTGACCTCTTATTCTTATTTCCTGTAAATTGTGGCTGGATCTTGAGAGGCCAGATTAGATTCGCCTAAGATTTTTTTTTCTTTTGTTAAGACTGCCTCATAGGTCATGTTGTATTTTCCATCAGAAGCAGTAATGTTCTAGAATGCAGTTGACAAGGTGCTATGACAGAGGTTCCAAACATAATCGAGTCTAACACAAAAAGCCCAGATAATTTTAGTGTCCATAAACTTCTACAAGTATCCAAACAGAAAATACTATGTTTCATGTTAATGAAATACAACATTGCTTCTCTGTAGATATCCTCCTCACAGGTAAATTTAATGACACCAATCAGATGTAACTTGATACTTCAATTTTTTCAATACTGTAGAATAAACAAATCCACTGGACTCTAGTTGAAAGTGTATTGTTGGGTGGCTAAAAACACAGATTTGTTTCAGAAAATAGTAACATTTAGTTGTCCTATGGAGTTCAGCTAACAGTTTTTGTTTTTTTTGAGACAGGGTCTCCTTATGCAGCCCAGGATGGCCTCTAACTCCTGGGCTCCAAAGGTACTTCTGCTCCACCTCTTGAGAAGCTGAGACTACAGGCTTATGCAGCCATACCTGGCTGTAGATGGTTTCTGTTTCATGGATCACTTAAGAGAATATAGTCACATAGTCCAGGCAGGGCACAGTGGCTCATGCCTATAATCTCAACACTTTGGAAGGCTGAGACGGGAGGACTGCTTGAGCCCAGGAGTTTGAGACAAGCCTGGGCAACATTGCAAGACCCAGTCTCTACAAAAATTACAAAAATTAGCAGGGCATGGTGGTACATGCCAGTAGTCCCAGCTACTCAGGAGGCTGAGGTGGGAGGATCACTTAAGCCTGGAGATGGAGGTTGCAGTGAGCCAAGACTGCACCACTGCTCTCCAACCTGGAAGACAGAGCAAGACCCTGAATCAAGGAAAAAAAAAAAATACAGTCCGTAAAATGATGTCACTTCTTTTAAACAGCTAGCATGTTATTAAATGTGTTCTATGCAAACATGACTTCTGTGTACTACTGTTTTATATGTACTAGGAAAGCTCCTTAATCAAAGACTTTTAATAGTAAATGTTTTATAAAGAAACCCCTTCTATTTTATCTGTCTACAAATCCAATTTTTATATATTGGATTGGCTTCAGTGGAATAAAGCTAAACTAGAATTACTGTGTGTGACCTGAGGCTTAATAGAGGTCTCAGTCAGATGTCTTTCATTTTATCCTTTCATTCTGCATAAATGTTTGCTAAATTAAACTGAATCCTACCTTACAGCAAAAATGGCATGTTGTCTCAGTTCAGTCTGTTAGCTAATAGACTTCAGCAAATGAAACTTGCTTAATACTTAGCGTAAAGAAATGTGGCTATCAGGGAAATGACCTTAAAGGTTAGGTAGATAATAAACGCATTTAATTTTACTAGTTTCAAAAATGTTAAGTTTTACAATTTTGCAAATTTTAGTTGTATGTTATTTCAGGGTGGGGGGTGTTTATATTAACACACGTCTTTAACATAGCCACCAGACATAATTGCACTATATTACAGAACATCACTTAGCCTTGCCTCTTATCTTATCTCTGGCAAGCAGAATCAAACCAGAGATGCCTTTCTAAGTTGACCAATTAGTATATGGTAAAATGCTGGGCAGACTGTAAAGCATACATCGGTGAAGCAATAAATGAGATCAAGAACTCAGGTCAATTTCCAGAAAAATGGAAAAGGATTAATGTATTGTCAAATACATTTTTTTTAGTCTAAGTTGGGAGCTTTTCCTACTAAGACCACCACTAGTAGGAAAATATGTAATGAAAGACTGAATATATAAATCCCACTGAGAAGTCATTTCTTTCTCTTCTTAAATAAGAGCCTGCTTTATTATTAAAAACTCTAAGTACAGGTCATGGGAAGGTTCCTGAGTTCTGTGGGGTATCCTTTGTAGTTTAGTTTTCTAACTCTTGCCTAGCAGTCATTCTAAACGGACTTCAAGGGCTTCTCCTCCTGTCCAGTTGGCTTGCATATGCTACTGGTTCTATCTGGAAGGCCTTCCTCCTCACTTAGCTATTGCTAGTCATCCTTCAAGATGCAGCTCAGGGTTCATCTTAGAAGCATTTTTCAACCTTTCTGATTGCCTCTTTTGTGTTCCCATACTTGTGCTTACTTTTATCACAACGTTTGTACTGAGGCTGGTTGTTTCATTCACTAAAGTTAAGGCATGGAGGACAAGAACACATCTCAGTTACCTTTGTAACCATAAGGCCAAACACATTGCTTGATTTGTAGTAAAGGCCTGTCTAGGCCTCAACTGTCATGTCTATGGGACATCTGCAAAGAGATATGATTATCTACTGAGGTCCCTTTTCATACGTGACATTCTGTGACTAACAGTTTATCATAAATCACCTTGCAGGTTTGGTTATATTGAAGATCTAGTATTGTACCTTAGTCTCCCACTATGCCAGGCTGATAATAAGTACTCAAAATCTGAATGAGGAGGAAAGTAAATGGGAGAAGTGTAATATAGATGGCATCTTTCTTCTCCCCTGTGTTACAGTGGAGTTTTAAACCATTACTTTGATTTTGACAGTATGATCACAAAAACAAACTTATTACATCTGGGATCTGGCTGAGCTGACATTTGGTCAACTCAAATACCACCTGAAATAAGTAGGCCCTCAGTTGCCACCTGGAGGTTTTCCTTTTATTTCTCATAATCGAGTTTGACCTATAAATATCACTCTCACTTAAGCAGCTCATGTGTATGAGTAGCCCATGTCTTCATCACGTTACTCCTGTTTCACAGGTGTGATTAATAAACTATAAAGGCTAAATAAATGCTCAATCCCGGTCAGAGAACTACTTCTGAAAGTTTAGGATTGGGGCATTTGATGCCTTTTCTATCCTCCAGATTAATTTAATAAATTCAGCCATTCATTTATGCAATAAATACTTGAGTCTACTACAAATTAATTCGTTTGGAATCATTTCATCCCTGATTCTTTCAGCCCCAGCCAGAGGTTAGTTTCTCAGATAGACAACTTATTCTAAACCAAAGAAAGGCACAGGACAGGATCTACGTATTCCAGCACAGGACAGGATCTACGTATTCCAGGATCTACGCTGTCAAACTCGGCAACTTAGCTCTTTCTCTCCATTTGGACCACACCGACGCCGCGGAGAGGAACCCTCCAACCCCACTCTGCCAGGGCCGCCTGCCAACATCCCACCTAGGGAACTGACGCCTAGTGGGGCAGATGCTTCCTACACCCAGGGCTTCTCAAGGTGCGGGCAGGGCCTGTCGGTGGGCCCGGCTTTTCAGCAGAAGGGCAATCAACAAGTGTCTCCGCTTGCCAGGGCTCCCTCCCAAATTCAGACGCTGCGACAGCTCACCTCAGCCTATGCTCAATGCTTCTGAGAAAATCCCTCGAGAGGACCTCGACTGGTTCGATACACTCAGTGAGCCGAGAAGGGACACTTTCCCCGGCTGTCCTGCAAACGTCCCCCTGCTCACATCGAGCCCAGCGGGGGCTGGGGAGGCTTAGCAGAAAGGAACCCTAGGGAGAGACCAGGGATGGTGCCTCCCCGCCCTCCGACTCACTCCCTCTCAGGCCAGGGCCCTCTAACGGGTGGCAGCCGTGCAGCTCCCACTCCTCCTAGGGTCCCTGTCGACCCCCAGCCCTAGGCCCGGGCCCTCCTTGCACACCGCGCTCCCGCCCCGCGGCGTCCACCCTCCAGCCCCCTGGCCAGGTTACCATGCTGGCGGGGCGGCCTGCAGCACTCGAGGGCGGCTCTCCGCGCCCCCTCTGCACCGCCCCCGGAGGAGGGGTGCTGGGTATCCGGGTGTCTACTCCTGCCTGTCTCCGCAGCGGGGCTTAGCAGAGTTCTCGGTCGGAGAAGCGCACCAGGCAGCGGCAGTAACTGCGGGCCCGGCGTACGGCAGCCATCTTCGCGGGGCAGGGGGCCAGAGCGCGGCGCGCTGGGGTGGCGGCGGCGGCCGGGTACTCGGGGAGTGGAGGGACGCCCGTTGCCAGTCGCGGCGGGATGTGCGAGCACCGGAGCGTCCGCCCCACCGGAGACCCCGGACGCCGCTGCGGAGCTGCCCCTCAGCTGCGGAAACCTGCGCCGACGCGCCGAGCATGCGCAGTGTCGTGGCTGCCCCCGTGCGCGGCCCGGCCCCCCAGCTCTAGGGTTGCCTCGTGGTGGACGAGGGGTCGCGGGCAGGCGGTGTGCGCGCGCCTGGCGCAGGGCTAAGGCTGCCCGAGCGCCGAATCTCAATTCAACCCGTGTGTTCGGCTGAGTGAACACTTAAGCGAACTTGAACAAGCATTATCTCAAAAATGTTTACAACCCAAATTTAGGGTTGAGCCGATAAGGCAAGCCGCCCAAAAAGCATCAAACGGGACGCTTGGGACAGTCGCTAAAGTCCTCGGAGACGCTGGCTAGAGTCCCGCGCCAGGAATGCAGGAAAACAGTAAAACTTCTCAACAGTCACAGCTGTTATAACGACTTAAGTTTTTGAAAGCACAAACTGGAGGTTGAGGAAAAGACGCGCTTTGCAGCAGGAGGAAACCAGCAGCCCACGCAAAACACACCTCACTACAAATCCCATAATGCAATGGAGGGAGGGCTTTCGACTCCGTGGCCCTGAAACCCAAGTGCCATGGAGACAGCGCTCGCGAGGCTCTCTGGGATTTGTAGTCCATCGCTCAGGTTTGAGCACCGGAACTTACACTTGGTCCTCAGCCCCACCTCTTAAAGCCCAAACTACCTGATTTCATCTCAAGTGAATGTACTTGTTTATCAGATGATACTTTGTTTTTCCACAGTTTAAATCTTTTTAACTACGGGTTTCCCTGTTCTGTGAAAACCGACAGCCTTCATACCTATTACCTGCATTTAGCAAACATTTACTGAGTTTTTAAAGTTTCTACTGGTGCCAGGAACTAATAAGGTTCCAAACATTCAACGAGTTTACAGAGTTTAAACTTCTAATGCATTCTATTCTGGAGATTAAGAATGCACTACATCTTTGGCAGAGAAGTGGAGGTGAAAGTGCTGGGGGAAGGGAGAGAGTGCCAGCTGCAATAAGGAAGTCCCAAATGCCCGGTTGCCTAGGCTGGAGTGCAGTAGCGCGATCTCGGCTCACTGCAACCTCCGCCTCACAGGTTCAAGCGATTCTCCTGCCTCAGCCTCCTGAGTAGTTGGGATTACAGTCATGTGGCACCACTCTCGACTAACTTCAGGCTGGTCTCAAACTCCTCACCTCGTGATCCGCCTGCCTGGGCCTCCCAAAGTGCTGTGATTACAGGCACGAGCGACCGCGACCACCTGCAGTATTTTAATATTGAGCTTCACCCTTCGGATGAGTGTAATTTTATTTGCACCCTAAGTCAGCTACCTATAGTGCCTTCATGTTTAAAAGGGGCCAAAAATGTAAGTTTCTAGTTTAAAAGGAGACTCTAGGGCTTAAGTCATTTTAAGGATAAATTTACTCCCAATGAACTCCTTAAAATTGGATTTTGAAATTTAAAGTGGGGAGGAAGGGATAAATCTAAGGATTTATAATAGAATAAAATGATAAATGTGACTCTTGAATGCTAATAAGTTTTACAAACAGAATGAAGAAATAGTTTCAGAACGAATCTGTTGCATTTAAAACGTTGAGTGCTAATTTAAAATAGCTTGGTCAATTAGCACAGATTATTTCCTTTATTCTAGCAAGTAATTAAAGCTTAGTAAAATATTTGTAAAGATAAACTGAGCATTAAAACACTATTATGTTTCATAGCTACTAATTTTCTATTTTCAGTCAGTTCCGCAGTATCCACTAGACATCCTTACAAGGTTATATTCTCTCATCATACTGTATTTACAGGATTATGATTTCCTGAGGCCAACTACTGATCTAAGCTACCTACTAGCCTAGCAGACTGTTGCTAATGGTAAACCAAGACAGTACCTCAGTTTGCCACGTAGACCTGCTGAGACAATTTGATTTGACTAAAACTGATTTTACTTTAGAAATTGCTTTTCATGGGGGTAGTATATGACTTGTTAGATTCCTTCTTGTGTTTCTATCTTTCTACTGATAATGATTTTCCATTTTCATTTGCCATATGGGCTGGCTTTTAAATAGGTAAAAACAAAGGTAGATACAAATGTTATACATCTGTCAAAAGGCCAGATGGCCTTTTTCCATTTGGGAGAGGGAATCTAAAGAAGCTTGACTATCTTATATCTTGCATGTTTCTTCCACAAGATCAAAAGGAGAAAGGTATTCAGACTCTTAGTATAGAGTCTTTCAGTAAAAAACAATCTTCAGTGTGTAAAATTCAAAAATAAAAATAGTGAGAAAAAACTGATATGATGATCATCTGGGAATTGTAAACTCAGAACAGTCCACAAAGTGTTAAAGGGTTTCTGTCTAATTAATTAAATCTGTGTTGCTTAAGGCAGCGTGACCAGCAGCAGTAGCACCAGCAACTCTGGGAGTGCAGCCCAGGAATTTGTTTTAACAAGTCCTCCATGTGGTTCTGATGCTTCCTGCTAATGTTTAAGAACTGTTGGCTTAGAACAATTATGTAAATATAAAATCAGACACCTGGAAGCAACTTCTTTTTTCAAAGCGCTCTAGCCTCATAAGGATGATTTTAGGTAATGTCTACACTTACGACATAAATGAATGTGTTATAAAATTACATGTGTTAGATTCCCTATAATTAGTTACAGAAGGAGGACGATTGTTGTGTAGAGGATATCTGACTAAAGTCAGTTTCTCCCCTGGATAAGAGTCCAGTTTTTACAACTACTTACTGACAATGTAAAAACTCTTAAGCGTTCAAACGAATGCCACCAGGCAATCAGGTGCGTTTTCATCGCATTTTTCTGTATAGGTAACATGAAATTGGCTGTTTAACAACTTTGAGTACAATTCAGTGGCATTGATTACTTTCACAATGCCGTGCCACCTCAACTACGTTTTTTGCAAATCAGAAAAATGTTTTCACAACGATTACCTTTACTTAAATGTGCCCAGAACGTCCATCGACGGCCTCCATTTCTAAGTCTTGATGGTTGATCGAGCCTATCTGCAACTAGGAGTGCGTGTGGAGTCGGAGATCGCCGTGTGCTCAGCTGGCGTTGGGGTCCCTGCGCGCAGTGCCGCCCTCTGCCCAGCGCTGCGCCGCGCAACTCTGTTGGGCGAGCCAGGGCGAACGGGACGCGGTGCAGGGACGCGCAGGGCCAGCGAGGGGAGCTGCAGGGTAACTTTTCCCAGGGAAAGCGGCCGGTCGTCCCCACTAGAAGCCACCCAGCCTTTTGTTTGTTTTCCTGCCGGAGGCTGGAAAACGGCCGGGTTCCTGCTGCACTACCATGCGCCGTGCGGCCCGTGCGACTCGCCGGACCTCGCGGGCGTCCCCGCACGGAGCCCTCGGCCGGTCCTAGCAGGGATTGTCCCCATTTCCAGTTCCCGAGCGGCGGCTGCGCCCAGGAGCTGCGCTCACCGCAGGGGCGGGCCCCCGCCTGTGTTCGCGGCGCCAGTAAGTGGGGCTCGGGGATTTAGGGGCTTCTGCCGGGCGACCTGTGACTTTAGTAGCTGCTGGGCTCGGGCGGCCGGGGGACCCCTGGCCGGTGGCCCCGCGAAGGATCGGAGGCGCAGGAAGAGGCTAATGGGTTTCAGTTTCTTTCCGTGATCATGTGGGTCTCTCCTTCCTGGCATGAAAACTCGGAGCCTGGAGGATTTTGATGGGTGTTTATCTTTTAGTCTTAAAGAGGGGGAAGACCCTAGCCAATTTGAAGCCTCTTTGCCGGGCACGTTGAGGACTTGCTCTTGGAATTTCCCTGACTAGGCCCTGGGCTGTCCCACAAGGGGTCTGAGCAAAAATCCTCGCATACTTATTTGCAACCATTTTTCATTGGATTTATTTCTTTCTTATTAATCTGAGTAGCTGTTATGAGAAGGATGTTGAAGGATTTTCCATAACAACTGATTCTTTTGTAATGTTAACCTTTTAAAGTCTGACTTTGACACTAACATTAAGGACTTATATGTAAGGTAGCTAATGCATCATTCTGCAGAGAAGAGTATTCCTTTCCTCTTATAACTAAATAAGACCTGCTTTTGCTGGAGCTGGGCTAGGCTGAGGGAATTCCACACTGAATTTGACAAGCGGGACTGGATTTCCCTAAGGTATAAGGTATTGGGGCATGTGGGTTTTTTGTTTTGTTTTGTTTTGTTTTGTTTTGTTTTGTTTTGTTTTGTTTTGTTTGGCCGGGAGCACTCTTTGTAGTAACAGAAGTTTGATAGTTACAGTTTTCATTTCTCAGATTTCCCAGTGAGTGGGGTTTCAGGGTATGCTTCAACAGTGAATGGCACCATTGCCGAATATAAAGTTTAAATGAGCTTTAAATTTCTGTAGCCAAGATATAAATTATTAAGAAGAATTTGTATCTCAATCATATGCTGAACTATGCTGGGAGTTAATATATGCATAAATATGCACATTTGAAATAGTTTCTGGACAATATGCTACAATGTGGTAATGACTCTTTAAGGCTTTCCTATATACTTGAGGACCAGGAACTGTAAAACACTGGGAAGTAGGTGGAGAAAGGAAAGCAGTACTGGGATTCTTTATTTAAAATGACATCTTGTGCCATTCCCCACTCTCTAAGTGATTCTGCCCACTTTTTATTTCTCTCTTTTCACTTTGCCTTGTCCCCTTCTCCAAAGTCAAAACTGGTGGCCAGGCAGCAGGGAGGCAGCCACATTTCCTGATGAAACCAATCTAGGTTCAGATCGTGAAGGGGTATGCTGGAGGGTTGATGGAGCCTGTCTGATTAGGCAGACCCCTGCTGTCCTTGCCAAGGGAACTCAGCATTTAATCACGAAGAAAAGGTCTTTTCACTGAAGTTTCTTCTCCACAGACTAAGTATAAATGAGCTACTAGGACATCAAACAAGCCATTTGGGAGTTTTATTTATTGACTGTTTGATATCATCAGAGCCCTTTTTATACTTTAATGTTTGTTATTCTCATTGCTTTTTGAGGTTCCTAGTACAGTGGAAATTATGTTAATCTTGAAACATTGGAATTATCTTAAACCATATTTTCCTTCATTTCCTTCATCCTCTATATCAATGAGTCATCAAGACCTTTGAAATATGTTTTATATAGATCCCTCCTTCTATATTCTAACCTAGTCCTCACTCTCTCTCCTGCAGTACTGCAACAGCCTCCCGAGCCTGACTCTTACTAAGCTCTCATTAAATGTTTGCTGAATGAATGAATGAATGAATGAGAAGTTTCCTTCTGATCTTTTCAGAGTTATGTTGCCTGTGTAATCTTTAAAATGATCACTTCACTCTTCTGGACATGTAACCTTCAGTTTTTCTTCATTATGTACTATCTCAAGTTTGAAATAATATGCCTGACTTCTCAAGGCCTATCATAATCAGCCTCACCCTTCCTATCTAAAATCTTTTTATTTCAGCATGCATCTTTGTACTCTAAGCAGCCTGGTCTTCTTGCTGTCCTGCTAATGGGGCCAGACTCCAGACTCTTTCCCACCACAGCATCACTGCTCATAGTGCTTTCCTGAGAAATCCGCCCCCGCCCCCTTCTCTTCACTGTCCTGTGCGACTCCTATCTATTCTCAGAGGAGCGTAAGTCTACTTCTTTTATAATATTTTCTCTTTCTGTTTCTCAAGATACTTGCTTGTTCACCCTTCATTATACTGGCTGTATTGATCTCTAATTGGTTTAGGTTATTTTAAGCCTCTTTAGGGCAGGAGCCATATTTTATGCCTGGTAATGTGGTATCGTGGGCTTTGAAGTACAGCAGAATAGGGGAAAGGGCGTGACTCCACTTATTAGTCGTGTGGCCTTCTGTAATTCTCCTAGTATTAATCTCATGTGCAAAATAGGGAAAAGGCTTCCCCCCAGCTTCACTCCCCTGTTGTGGTATGAAGATGGTTTATAGTGCCTACTTACAACTGGCAGATACATGATAAAGGTCTGCTTATCCCTTGACAGTAACTTAACAGAATCCAATCCCTGAACACTTAGCCTAGAGGCCTAGAGAACCAGTGTAACCATGCAGCGAATCCTTAGTAAGTATTATCCTGCCCTTACTTAAAATGGCTTGAGCTTAGGTTATTCCTGGCTGCAGCTCTGCTTCTGGGATCTGTTGCTGTTTTTCCATCTGAACCTTGCCAAGAACACTACTGCTTTAAAAAATGTGTTTTTTTTTCTTTTTCTGCTGTTCCTGCAGCAATATCCTCCATTTCATTTTGTAGGATCTTGCAGAGTCGGAGTTGTACCTAACCCTTCTATTGATGTCTGCCCTTATAAAATGCATTTTTCTGCTTGCAGGGTCTGTGTGAGTGTGTGTATTTGCCTGGTGGTTCCTTGGCAGGATTCTGGGTGTAATGACCTTTCTGTATGTTAATCTGAAAGCCTATGAATAGTATCTCACTTTACTGTTGAGTCTTTCACCTGTGATCTTTGCTGACTGTGGCTTTCTGAGAAAGGCCTATGTTTAGAGTATTGGAAATCTCCTATCTGTGGACTTCATTGTTTATGGTTGATGTGGTTGCCTGGGAGAATGCGCAGAGGTGTGTGCCAGATGACTTATACACAGGTTTTGGGGTTATAGTGTAATTGTGTCTTAGTTTGTGGTTGTGCTTACCTTTGAAATTGAGTTTTAACCCTTATAACAACACATGTGTTCTAGAAAATTACCTTGTAAAAGAATTTGGTGAAACAGATCATTTTCCAGGGCAAATTGCATTAAAATGCAAAGGAAGTGTTGTGGCAGGAAGAAAATCAGAGATGCCTTTGATTGCAGCCAGAGAAGTAAAAGCAGCAGCTCAGGTCTACCTCGAGATGATAACCAAGGTTGACATGAGCATCCTCGCTCAATCTCTCTACTCCTAGCGAGCTGCTGTCTGATGTTAGGAAAAAGTACTACTCGACAAGTTTTAGGGAAACACTCAACCCGAACAGAAGGCTTCTATTCCTGATTTTCTTCCAAGGATACTGAAGTATCCTTGCACATTAAGTACCTGACTCACTGTGCTTTGAAAGTTGAAGTCTTCCTGGATAGGAAGAGTGTCTTGTTGTGAAACTTACCTGTGCAGACTGAAATCAAATCCAGCACATGTTGACATGTTTGAGTTTGAGAATACCACATCTTCAAACATCTGCCTCCCCCTTTTTAAAAACTATATGGGCTCAGAATTAGCAAAATATTTATGTGCTTTTTACAAAGTGGTACATGGGGACCATTTGATACATCTTTAGTTGACTATAAAACGTGTATTATGTTTACAGATTTAAAAAATGTGCTGTGCTACTCTGAAGATAACAAGGATTCTGTTCTTCTTCATTGGATCTCTAGATCTCATCTATAAAGTGAGGATGTCAAATAATCATTAAGGACCTTTACAGAAAAAAAAATTCTTACTCTATATTTGAAGTTTCTTCAACATTAAGCTTTGAATGTGGGTCCTATTGCATTTAGCATTCAAATCTTTACTAATTAGCAATCAGTTACATTTTATCTTTAAATTTTTCCTAGATTTTAATAGCTAATCATGGTTCTATAAAAGATAATGCCACCGAACCAAAAGGATGAAGTATTAGAGTGTAATGTCCAACTATATTTGATGATGTCTAAAAGTCACTATCTGCGTGAACTTGTAGTTCCTAGCAGATGATGGTCATCTGAACTCACGTTTTTTGAAATGGAAGGGCCACAATAGTGCCTCACTTTTCATTTGGTGCTTTTCCCACCTTGTCAAGAACTCTTAGTAGTCACTTAATGGCCCAAATCTTAAGAGAACCATATATATATATATATATATTTTTAAATATATATTTTATTGCATTTTAGGTTTTGGGGTACATGTGAAGAACCACATATTTTTTAGGAGAGATGAGTATGAGTTATTTTTTACCTTTCTATAGGTGAAGCATGACTTGTGATAAAATACTGATAACTTGTGACTGCCCTTGTGACTACCATAAAAGATAATGCCTGAGAACCAGAAAGGTCAAGTACTATTGTGTATTGCTGGGCTATATTTGGCAATATCACGAAAGTTACCATCTGCATGAACTTGTGGTTCCTGGAAGATAGTTGTTAATAGTTTTGCCCTCTTAGACATTGCCTTTGCTCTGGAAAAGAATTTACAAGAGAATGATTTAACTAAAACAAAGGTGAGTGAGAAAAATGTAAATATGCATGGCTTCATGTTATCTCATCTGTTGAAAATCAAATTTTTTCCTAAGTCAGTGTAAAGGTTTTTAGAAGGAGTCATCATTTTGGTACCCTAGTTCCAATACAGTTGTCCAATTTGCAGAGAAGTGGGGCGTGACGGGATGGCAGTGAGGGTGGATTTGGTAGTACAAGAAAATCACCTATGGTCAGAATTGCCTTTTAAAGCCCCATAAATTGTTCATTCATTAGTTAATTCATTCAACACGTCTTTATTGTGAGTATCTACTTGTGCCAACTATGCCAGGTTCTCTTCTAGGTACTAGGAATACAGTTGTGAACACAGCAGCATTTCTGCCCTCACAGAGCTTCTATTCTAGAGATAAGCACGGCTTTGTATGTAGCCCTGTGACCTGGGGGTAAATGAGGGTTCTATGGAGAGTACTAAAGTGCTTCTACTTATTCAGGAGTCTCCTCATTTTCAGGGCTTGACAAATTATGGCTTGTGTGTCAAATCCTTCCTGCTGCCTGTTTTTGTAAATACCTTAGTTCTGGAACACAGCCATGCCCACGTATTTATGTATTGTCTTTGACTGCTTTCATGCTACAACGGCAGAGTGGAGTTGTGAGGGAGATGGAGAGCCTGCAAAGCCTAACCTGTTTGCTGGCCCTTCACAGAAATAATGTGCTGATCCCTGCCCTATTTTATTTTTACATTAAGCCTTTACTTCCTTTACTTGAACTCATTTAGATTTTTTGTATACATTCTAGCAAAGCATCTTACACTGAGGTTAGGTCCTTAGTCAAAAGTGTTGTAGTATGTTTAGAGATACTAACATGTGGCTGTCCTTGTAACTGGCATAAAAGATAATGCATTAGAACCAGAAAGGCAAAATATTATTGGATAATGTCCAGCTGCTTATTTGGCAATACCACGAAAGGTTATATCTACGTGAACTTGTATGTGATATGCTCTTAGTCATTCCCCCATCTTCACTGTCCCCTGTCTTGCCCACCCCCGAAACAAGGAGGCAGGACTGCTGCCACCCTCGGCAGTTTTCTTTAAGCTGGGGGCTAGCTGGAGACTCTCATTCTAGCTCATCTACAGTTTCAAACATGGCAGGGTAAAGGTTTGTTTTTTTCTGGCTTTTTTTTTTTTTTATTGTTAACATTTCACCTTCACTTCAGTTCTTTACAGTCCACCAAAGCCAACCAAGTGTCCCAGTTTAAAAATCATCTGCAAGTGACTGAAGACTTTTTTTTAAGGTTCAAGGCATGAGCACCTTTGATATTGCAAGAGAAGTGACAGGGAGCCGTGAAAGCTTCTCATGGGATTAAGGACCTTGTGCAGGGGGAGTTCTTTTTTCAGAAGCTGGGAGTGAAAGAGGAGAGGGATGGTAAAGGTATGAACAGTTTCTGGGGCATAGAAGAGAGCACACCATGTAACTGGTTCTTGTTAACATCCAGTGGATGCAATAGCTGAATGCATCTTTAATTCACTCCTCTGTCAAGGTCAAGACAAAGCAAGGTACATGTAAGGAAGGTCCTTTTGGCTTTGTAACTGCTATTCCTCATGCAGAAAAAAAGCAGTAGTCTAAGTGGCAAAATGCTTACAAGATTTGCTTGCTAAAATGCATAAGGGTAGAAGCATTAGGTCCAGGAGAAAAATATAAACTCAGATGCACTATGTCTAGTACTTTTTAAAAAGAAATTAACAGTATTCACTGACTCTTATAAAGTTAGGACACATTGAAACCTAGAATACAAAGTGTAATTATAGACCTGTAAAGGTAAAATGGAACACAGAGGTACCATGAGAAGAGTCATCTAATGATTTTGCACAGAATCCACTTTTCCTAGGAGGATAAATGAAAGTAGCAGAATCTTTTCCATGTAAGATAATTAATGCGAAGGGAGACAAGCTCCTCCTAAGGATCTGAATGGTGTTAGTGGGCCTGGTAAACCACAGCTCCCAGAGAACCCCAAGTTTGCATGTAATCTTTTGTCTCCTGTCTTAGAAAATGTTAACTGATGGCATTAATTCATTGATCAAGGTTTCAAAATAAAGAATGAACTACAATTTTCCCTGCCCCTAGCCTCTGTTTTTTAGGTTGTGAATGAGCAAGGCTGCTTTGCCTCCACTGAGGATTGAAGCTGAGGGGAGGGAACTGGGGCAAATCACAGGAAGGTTTTCCCCAATGTCACCTAGCCAGGAACATCATAACATTGCCTTCAAAGGTTTGCTGGAACTCTTTGATAGAGAGATAAAGCTGTCTTTCTTTGTTCGTTGGGTACAGCCTTACCCAAAGGCCAAAGGCTTGATCTGACCGTATAAAGGGAAACTTTCTGTGATTCTCTGAGACTCAGTCGTCCAGGCATTGTTTTGGGAGGGCCCGGGCTGCCTGCCTGCCTCAGCTATTCTCTGGTATTCACTGTTCTTCCACTTCAGAACTTCAAAACTTTGAGTCAGGCCCAATAAATAAAATAGTCTTTATTTTGCATATGACAAAATAGAAGCACTGAGAATTTTGAGATACTTAGTCAAGGTTGTACAGAAAATAAATAGCAAAGACTAAAATTCAAATTTGGGCTCTTCAGATAATCTTTGAGGACTTGCTAATGCAAGTGGAGTGAGAGCACGAGAATGAAGGAATCTCGGAGAGTGTTGAGGCTGAAGCAGAGGGTGCACCTGCAGGTCTCCACCACGGGGAGGGGGCTGGCAGTGAGGCAAGAACAAGGCATTATAGCATCAAGGGAGAGGGCTGTTCTCTGGGTCTATACATGTGGGTGGGGGCAGGAGGCTTGGAAGATGTGATATGTGAGCTCGGAAGAGAAGGAATCCATGTTTAATGTTTGTTGGGGCCTGGCCAAGGCACTGGGGCACTTGTGCGTCTCTTGAAAGAGAGATGTGTAGCATGCAGGGTCCTTCAGTGGCACTGTCTTCTCTGCTAACCTTTGTTCACGTGATACACGTGATACAGAAAGCAGAAACATTTATCCGTTTTTTTCCTTAGACAAATGCTAGCTTGATTCCTGATACAGAGCCACAGAATCATACAGCTTTAGAGGAAGAAACCACCTTAGAGCAAGTCCAATGCCCTGATTCCACTGAAAGTAAACCCAAGGACCAAGAGACACCCCGAGGCACAGCAGGTCAGCGCTGAGTGGAAACCGTCCCTCTTTGTGTACATTCACTTTGCTTCCACTGTGGGCATGTTGATGCTGCTGATGGCTCCAACAGATTCACCGATGTTTGCTGCAGAATGAAGCCAACTATCACTGGTTTCCATATTTGGGCTTTGAGATACAAAGTACTACTTGTGTTCCTCTCATTCTCAGATCCTCCAAAGATTCATGATGTTTTGAAACCATTCCCTTAAGTTTGGTACAGTCAGCCTGGGTTCCTGTCTCAGTTTTGCCACATCTGTCGTATAATCTAGACATGTAACTTGTGTCTCAGTTTCCTTCTCTGTAAAATAGGGATAATAGTAATAGTACCTACCTGGTAGAGTTATGAGGGTTAAATGTACTAATGTATGCAAAAGCACTTACAGTACTATGCACATAGTAAATACTAAAATTATTATCACATTTTGGGCATATTTGATATATTAGGTTGCTAAGTGTAGATTCGTTATAGTGAATATTTATCCAAGTTAATTCCTGGAGTCAAAGCAGAATTTAGAAAGACTACAAGTTAGAAATATATGCTAATTCTCAAAGTAACGGACAGGATGCTACATTCCATTCACTTCTCAAGCAGTGTTAACTATCTGTACCAGAAGCTGAATTTAAATGCTGTCAGGGCAGAGGAGGAAAATGAAAGACTCAAGGAAGCTGGGTGTGTGCCTCTCAAAGAGTGAGAAATTGCTCTTCTTGACTAAAAAAGAATAATTTTCCTTCTCTTCCATTTTTTCTTTAAATATAAGGTTTTTTTTTTTTTTCAGGCTTTTACTTTGTCACTTTTGATACAGGCATAGGAACAGAGAAATATTTTTCATCCAGTAAAACATGTGGCTATGAAGGCACACCAAAAAAGGACAGCTAAAAAAAATGGCAAGTGACAACAGGGAGAATGGGGACTGTGGGGAGCTGCAGAGCACACGCCGGCCTGAAGGGGTAGGGATGTTTCTTCAGCTTCCTATTACCATAGAAAAGACAAGAGTTGACTTAGAAACTGTCTTCTACTTCTGGATTGAGGTCTCAATGGAGTGACTTATGGGTAAAATGTTATGCTGCCGGTGTGTGGTCTCTGGTCTACACACTGTGAAATCTTTGTATGCTAATGTCATATACTCAGAGGTTTACAGGCTGGAATTGTGATGTCTTGTCATGTATCAAATTTTTTATATTTGCCTGCTTCTTTCTTTGAAGCACTGACTCTATAGATGTGAATGTCTCCCATTAAGTATCAAAGAAGAATGTATTAATATTAATATAATAAAAATAGTCATTAGAGTGCTGAAACCTTTTTACCTGTTAGAACTCAGATTGAGGCTGAGCACAGTGGCTCACGCCTGTAACCCCAGCACTTTGGAAGGCTGAAGCAGGCAGAGTGCTTGAACTCAGGAGTTCAAGACCAGCCTAGGCAACATAGCAAGACCCTGTCTCTACAAAAAATACAAAAATTAGCCCGGCATGGTGGTGCATGCCTATAATCCCAGCCAGTCGGGAGGCTGAGTTGGGAGAATCGTCTGAGCCCGTGAGACTGCAGTGAACCTTGATCGCACCAGCTGCACTCCAGCTGGGAGACAGAGCAAGACCCTGTCTCAAAAAAAGAAAAAAAGAACTCAACTTGAGAGCTCTATGCTTTTCTTGGTTGCCTTCGACTGAAGCTCTGTGGCCACCTGTAGTAAATGTCACTACCAATGACATGCAGAATGGTCCACATGTTGGGCTCCACTTGTCATGCAAGGTGGAATCCTTTCATGTTTCCCACCTGCCATGTTACAGGCACATGACCAGATTCCACAAGGCCACCCAGCTCAGCTAGCTAGTTGTCCAAGAACCCGGAGTGATACCAGGAACATTTTTGGACATTCTTCTACCACAATAGGTTTGCATCTTAGTTTGTGTGATATTTTCTTTCAAAATGGAAGCGGATAATGGAAGGGAGAGTTACTTCTAATTTGTCTCCAGCTGTATACCTCTTTTAGTCTTCAAAACTGTGCGAACCGTAAAGGTCTATCTGTCACCTCCTGTAGAGAATTTTGCATTTTGTACCTAAGTTAGTGTAGCCCACTGTATCAGGAATGCCTTTAGCTGTACTGGATAGATTAACAGTGACTTCTTCAACAGAGATCTTCAATTATGTTGTAGAACAGGAAACCGAAAGGCATATTTTTCAGGGTTCAAGCAGCAGCCCACTGATGTCATCAAGGACTCAACCTCTTTCTATGAATACATCTTCTGCAGATGGGATTCTCATCTTTACAGCTGATGTCTCATAGTCATCTCTGCCTCAGCCCTAAATATCACAGCTTTACACAGCCACATTCAATGCGGCTTCTTTGTCAACTGTCTTTATTAGGGAGTAGATTTCTTCTCAGAAGCTTTTCTCTTTCCTCATCAGCTCACTTCCCTTTCAATCTCGTAAGTCCGAGCCATAGCACCACTTTTTTTTTTTTTTTTTTTTGAGACGGAGTTTCACTCTTGTTACCCAGGCTGGAGTGCAATGGCGCGATCTTGGCTCACCGCAACCTCTGCCTCCTGGGTTCAGGCAATTCTCCTGCCTCAGCCTCCTGAGTAGCTGGGATTACAGGCACGCACCACCATGCCCAGCTAATTTTTTGTATTTTTAGTAGAGACAGGGTTTCACCATGTTGACAAGGATGGTCTCGATCTCTCAACCTCGTGATCCACCCGTCTTGGCCTCCCAAAGTGCTGGGATTACAGGTTTGAGCCACTGCGTCCAGCCAGCACCACTTCTAAACAGATTTGAGTACAGAACTAGAATTCCTTTGCTTGGATTAGATGTATCATAGTTCATGCCCTGGGATGGGTGCCATGGCTGAGCATGTCGAATCCTGAGTAAAATCAGCGTTGTGTAAACTGAGCAAGAAGGGAACATTGCTATGGAGTGGACTAGTGATGGTGTCTACCATGACTCCCTTCTTTTTTCTACTGCATTGTCCATCACCCTATTGTTTTCCCAGAGCAACAGTAAGTTTTTGCTCTTTACTTTCAGATTATGACATGAGTCATCCTATTTGGGCCACCACAAAAAGGATGAATAACTGAATAATACCGATCTCAAGTATACTTAACCACATCCTGCTAGGGTATGCTCAGATTTGACTGTGCATATGTGAGCTGACTAGTGCTTCTTGTCTAATGCTAGTTTGGCTAATACCACTTCATTTTATTTTTCGGTATGAGAAATAATTCACTAATGTGAATAATAGAAAGTTCAAACCATGGTCATGGTTCTGTTCTCTGGATTCATACCTAGTGTAAGTAACCCTTGTCTCTGATATGTGTATACTTGGAACAATTATCATGGCTTTCCAAGTCTCCTTTGCTTGCAGCATCCTGTGTTTCTTCAACTACCCTTCTTATACTTTGATTTAGACCCCTCACTGTGTTCTTTAATATTTCTTTTGAAGTTTGGCGCCTAGAGCCAAACCAGGGGTATGATGGGACTATTGCATCTTTTGTTGTGAACCCAGGGCTGCCTTATTAAACAACTCCAGTGGGCACCTTTCACTATGTGTTCTGTGTGAATGGAGTACCCTGGAGTTATACAGTGTATCAGCCTTGTCTGAATGCTGTGTTCCCAATAAGAACTCCAATAATACTCTATCTTTGGGGAAAAATAAAACAGCCTTAGAGCTATTTGCTTATTGAGCATCTCCAGTGAGAGGTTTGGTAGATATCTCAAATTCAGCACCCCAGAAAACACAACCCACACCTCTGTACGTTGTCCAAATAACACATACATACACATTCGCTATCTCAAACCCATATTCTCCTGTTGTATCTAAGACTTACCCAGTCCAATGCCTTCGTTCAGGCCTTCATCATATTTCACTTAGACTATTGGAGTAGCCTCCTAACTAGTCTCTGCCTCTGATCTCTGTATTCTAACATCTATGTAGTCTCCTGAAGGATTTTATTCATGCCATTTCTCTGCCTAAAACTCTGGAGAACTCCCTTCAGTAGGATAAAAATCAAACTCCTGCATAAGGCTGGGTGCACTCACACCTGTAGTCCCAGCACTTTGGGAGGCCAAAGTGGGAGGACCAACCTGGGCAAAAAAGAGACCTCATTTCTAAAAAAAAAAAAAAACAAAAAACTTGGTGGTATACACCAGGTGGTCCCAGCTACTTGGGAGGCTGAGTTGGGAGGATTACTTGGGCCCAGGAGGTTAAGGCTACAATGAGCTTTGATTTTGAGCCACTGGACTCCAGCCTGAGTGACAGAGTGAAACCCAGTCTCAAAAATATAACAAAACAAAAGCAAAAACAAAAAACTGCTACATGATACACATACCCCTTCATAATTGGGCCCACCCTAAATTTTTAGCTATTTCCTGCAATTTCCTCCACTGCCGTTCATTGGATTGGTTTTATCCTAGTCTTGTACTTCTCAGCCCTAGTTTCACATTAGACCTAGAAAGCTTTCAGAACTCTCAAAGCTCAGCCCCCATCCCTGCCTGCTTCTTGGTCTGGGGCTGTAGCTAGGCCATCAGTAAATGTTAAAAGTTCTCCAGGTGATTCTGTGCTCAACCGAGATGAGAAACACTGCGCTGTGCCTGCCCTCTTATGAACATACCAAGTTCTTGTATTCGCCAATATTTTTTACAATTTCCTCCACTTATAATTCCTTTCTCCCATTTTCTGTATAAGAAAACCATGTTCATTCTTTAACATCTCAATACTACCCCTTCTCTGAAGGATTGGCAGATTGCTGTCCTCCCAAGGGCTGGTTGCTCTCTACTGTATTCTCATAGCAGTTTCTACATTTTTTGTGTATCTGTCAGTTGTGATTTAAAGGAGAGGCTCTAACCTTATCTATAATGTGCCCAAGAGCCTTGCATAATGCTTAGCATCTCAGTAAAGTTCGAATGAAATTGTACCATCTGCCATCAATGCTTGAAGAGACACTATTCTGATCCATTGTACAGTTGTTAGGTAGTTACCTGAAGTAGCATAAGAAATTAGAAAGTAACTACCATGCTATGATGAGAGTCATATCTTGCCAGAGTAATTAGATTTTGTTCCTTGATAATATGGAAGACTGTAACAAGGAGGAATTGTTGGGGTGATTGTGCATTGAATGAATGACCCAATCTATCTGGATTTCAATAAAGCTCTTAATTCTTTCACAAATAGCTTTCTCAGTGATAATCTAGGAAACCATTGTTCCAATTGTACAATCTAAGTGGATGAGGAAGGGACATTATCCAAAAAAAAGTCTTTATTATTAGTAACTGATACGAATCATTATTATAATGCCATTGCAAAAGGCATGAGGGAAGCCACATGCTACTGTATTATAGGTTACTATTAAGTTTTGGTCACCATAGTTTATCAAGGAGATGGAGGATGTGTGAGGGTCCAGAGATGAATGCCAAAGGTAATTAAAGGAGTGGAAAATGCATCCTCTGAGTAAAGGTCATGTAATTAAGACAGGAGAAGGCTGAGAGACACGCGCTTGGTTACTAATTTCATGTGCATGGACATTTTTATGGCATGGCTTCTTAATATCCACAGAAAACTAAGCATGAAGAAATGTACTTAAATTAGAATATGGAAGTTTTGGTTGGACATGAAGAAAAATATTCTAACTGTATTGCAAAATGCAGACCTGATCATGTTAGTTCACTGGTTACAAAATTTTAATTGACTTCCCATAGTCTCTAGGGCAAAGCCTCCTCAAAAAACAAAACAAAAAGGACAATATTTACTAGTGACATTATTTACAGTGTTTTTTTTTTTAAGGAAGATGACATACAACAATGTTTTATGTCATTAATTTGCTGGAAAGTGAAATAACGAATGATGGGAGAATTCATATACAGATGCATCTCAACTTACAGTGCGGTTACATCCCTATAAACCCACTGTAAGTTAAAAATATCATTGTCAAAAATACATTGATTATACCTAACTTACTGAGCATCGTTGTAAGCCTAGCCTGCCTTAAACATGTTCAGAGAAAAAAAAAAAAAAACATGTTCAGAACACTTACATTGGCATACAGTTGGGCAAAACTATCTAACACAAAGCCCATTTTATAATAAAGTGTTGAATATGCCTGTATATATTGAATACTGCACTGAAAATGAAAAACAGAATAGTTGCATGGATGCTCGAAATATGATTTCTACTAAATGCATGTAGCTTTGGCACCATTTGTAAAGTCAAAATATCCTAAGTCAAACCATCACAAGTTGGGGACTGTGTGTATGCCACATGAAAAAAATAGTTGAAGATAAACATTAAGAAGAAAAAAGGGGAAATAAACACAGAGCCAAAATTGCTTGTGCTGTGGTCCAAATGTAGCTTTTGGGTTAAGGCACAGCCTGAATCCAATCTATTCCATAATACATAATCAAGAAATGAAGGAACCATGGTATATGATAGTGTTCTGTCTTTTCAACAAGTCATATTAAAGTCTGTTTTTAAGCTAAAATAAACATTTAAGATGCCTGTATCTTTTTAAAATTTCCCTTCTTCTCCCATTTTAGGGATAATTGAAATTTTTAATCTATAATAATTTTAAATTTACAGTGAAGTTGCAAGAATAGCACAAAGAATACCCATATATCCTATCTTAGTCTGCTTGGGCTACCATACATAACATAATATCATAGACTGGGTGTCTTCACAGAAATTTATTTTTTTCACAGTTCTGGAGGCTGGAGAGTCCAAGATCAAATGATTTGGTTTCTGGTGAGATTGTACAATCTAAGTGGATGAGGAAGGGACATTATCCAAAAAAAAAAAAAAAAAGCTTTATTATTAGTAACTGATATGACTCAGTAGTATAATGCCATTGCAAAAAACATGAGGCTTTTGGATAGCTGCCTTTTTCCTGTGTCTTCATTTGGTAGGAAGTGTGGGGGAGAGGTACAAGACACTAACCCTTTTGTGTCAGACCCCTACCCTTATGACCTCTGTAGCTTAATTACCTTTTTGGAGGTCTCTCTTCAAATACAGTCACATTGGAGGTTAGGATTTAATATGTGAATTCGGAGGAGAAATATTCAGTCCGTAGCATACTTTTTACCCAGATTTACCTGTTGTTAACATTTTACCCCATTTGTTCTCCACACAACACACACAAAATTTTTGTTCTACCCACTTGAGAATAAATTGCATACATCATGATCCTTTACCTGTAAATTCTTCAGAGTGTATTTCCCAAGAATGAAACTATGTTCTTACTGAATCACAGGATAGTAACTACAACTACAGTAACTGTAACACAGGTAAGTATTTGTATCCAATCTACTATCCATGGTTCAGGATGAAACTGTTCCAGCTCAGATCATCAGGCATTAGAGTCTCCTAAGGAGCAGGCAATCTGGACCCCTCCCATGGGCAGTTCACAGATTCATAGGATTTACGTTCCTGTGAGAATCTAATGCCACCACTGATCTGACAGGAGGTGAACTCAGGCGGCAGTGCTCACTCACCCGCTGCTTTCCTGCTGTATGGCCCAGCTCCTAACATGGCCCCTGGTTCGGGGACCCTTGCTTTATAGCATTTTCTCCTCTTCCAGTAAACCAGTCAAAACCTGTATTTTAAAAAAATGGCATCTGGCTTCCTCCATAAACAAAAGTCTACCAACTCTTTCCACAAGCTCCCCACTTCCACTCCCCAATTTCAAGCCCCTGTCTCTTAGTTTCTTCTTGGAGCGTTAGAACCCTATTCGCCCTACAAAATACCTACTTTTCTCTTTTTTAAGATAATCTTTTATGAAGATTTTTACTGCCCTCCCTAAGCAGATGGAATTGACCCAGCTAGAAACCAAGAGGACTTTCTTCTTAATTCCCCTCCACATCCTGTGCCCTTAGCATACTGGAAATATCTTAGTTTGTATTCATGACTGGTATATATCTGCTTTTCCCCTCCCACCCACACCTCCATCCTCTGCCAGAAGACTCTAAGCTCAGAAGGGACCATATTTTATTGGTCTTTGTATTCTCAGAGCTTAAAGACAGGATCTGTCCCACAGGAGGTGCTTTATAAATATTTATTAATCATCAATGGAATAAATCACCCTAAAGAGCTCCTGAAGGAGGTTGTAAGGAGTCTGATCCTGAAGAGTTTCAAGAAGGAAAATGGCCATCCATCCAGGGGCCTTACAGTGGTTCTAGGCGAAAGGGAATGAGTTTAGAGTGGATAGAGTGGAGCTTGATCTCTAAAAGCTTGCTTGATTCTGTGATAAAGCGTGATAAAATCAGGCAGGACCTTTATATTCCTTAAGATTTCTCAAGCCCACACACAGCTCTCAGGAGAACATAGTCTGGATTTATTTATTTACTTACTTACTTATTTATATTTTTAATTCATTTTTTTTGGAACAGAATCTCACTCTGTCCCCCAGGCTGGAATACAGTGGTGTGATCTCAGCTCACTGCAACCTCAACCTCCCGGGTTCAAACGATTCTCCTGCCCCAGCCTCCTGAGTAGTTGGGACTACAAGTGCATGCCACCACATCCAGCTTATTTTTGTGTCTTTGGTAGAGACAGGATTTCACCATGTTGGCCAGGCTGGCCTCAAACTCCTTACCTCAGGTGATCCACTTGCCTCGGCCTCCCAAAGTACTGGGATTACAGGCGTGAGCCACTGTGCCTGGCCTATTTAAAAATTTTTAATCTTGAACTAATTTTAGACTTACAGAAAGCTTGCAAAAATAGTATCGAGTTCCTAGAAACTCTTCACCCCGTTCTCCCTAGTATTAACATATAACCATAGAACAATGATCAAAACCAGGAAATCAGCATTGGCACAATACTATTAGCAACAGATCTTACTCAGATTTTGCCAACTTTTTCACTAATGTCCTTTTCTTTTCCAGGATCCCACATTGCATTTAGTTGGCATGTCTGCTTAATTGCCTCCAATCTGTGACAGCTCCTTAGTCTGTCTTTGTCTTTTGTGATCTGGACACTTTGTAGGAGTACTAGTCAGTTATTTATAGAATGTCTCTCAGTTGATATCTGTCTTATATTTTTTCATGGTTAGATTGAGGTTCTGGCTTTTTGACAGGAAAATTGCAGAAGTGATGACATACCCTTCTCAAGTGCATCACATCCAGAATATATAAAGTCGTCGTATTGCTGGCAGTATTGAACTTGATCACTCTGGTAAGGAGGTTTCTCCTGGATTTCTCCCTGTGAAGTTCCCATCTTTCTCTTCAAAGTTAATAAGTACCTTTAGATACTTTGGATCTATGCAAATATGCTGTTTCTCCTTAAACTTCCATCCACTAATTTTCGCATTCATGAGCGAACTTTGCCTGTAACAAACCTTTTTGTGGTGTTTACCTAATAGGGAGATTTCTTAGTTCTCTCTTTCCTTCTACATTTATTAACTGGAATTCTCCTGGAAGGAAGCTTTATAGACTTGATTTAGGTGCAGAGTGTCACATCCTGCCAATCATTATTTTCTGATCTTTTGATTTTTCAGATTACTAGTTTGATAGCCATATTTCAAAACATCTTTGCTATTTCAGCATTTACATTTTATTAATGTTTGCTTAAAGACGTTGTAATCACTTTACATTATTACTACAGTTTCTTTATTATAGGCAGACTGAATTATATAAATGAAAAATCAGTGACTTTTTTTTTTTTTTTTTTTTTTTGAGACGGAGTTTCGCTCTTGTTACCCAGGCTGGAGTGCAATGGCGCGATCTCAGCTCACCGCAACCTCCGCCTCCTGGGTTCAGGCAATTCTCCTGCCTCAGCCTCCTGAGTAGCTGGGATTACAGGCACGTGCCACCATGCCCAGCTAATTTTTTGTATTTTTAGTAGAGACGGGGTTTCACCATGTTGACCAGGATGGTCTCCATCTCTCGACCTCATGATCCACCCGCCTTGGCCTCCCAAAGTGCTGGGATTACAGGCTTGAACCACTGCGCCCGGCCGACATTATTTTTAAGACACAAACTGAGTGACTTTAAAATGAGCACACCCTATACATAGGCATTGAATTCCTAGTTCTTTCTTTAGCTTTTGAATGTCTAATAGTGAAAATAATACCACTGATGCTTAGCCACACATAGTTCATGGAGCACACATAAGGTCCCTATCAGGAGAACTTTAATTTAGCATTTCTTAGCTTTTGTATGTTTACATTGTTAATTGTAGCTCAAGTGTACAGAACACAGTATATTTAGCAGAAATTTTCATAGCCTGGCAATTTTCATCGACCACAGTTGGCTCTCAGAGTTTGCCCAGAATGGTTAGTCAGCAGAAAAGCATTGAATTGGAGCTGATTTATTTCTGAATCAGTGACAAATTTACTTTCCAAGCATAGTATCTCTAGTTGTATAAGAAATTAGAAAAGAACATTATTTAGACCAAGGGTTAGTAAACTGTGTAAAGGGCCATATGGTCAATACACTAAGTCCTCACTTAGCTCATCCATAGGTTCTTTGGAAACTGCGACTTTATGCCAAACAACATAAAACAAAACCAATTTTGCCATAGGCTAATTGATATAAACAAGAGTTAAGTTCCTAACACATATTTCTGGTCATAAAAACATCACCAAACTTCTAAATAAAAACTGAAACACTTTGAATATTAAGCATTGGAATAAATGTGAGCTACACATACATTTAAGAAAGATTTGTTTAAAAATAAAGTAATTATTTGCCTGCTTATTCCAGTTTGGGGTTGTGGGTGGTCAGAGCCTATCCCAGCAGCTTAGGGCCCAGAGACCAACCCAGACACCAATTGCAGGTCACACACACACATCCCCTACACCCACTCAGGCCTGGGATAGTGTAGACATGATTTTCACCTAGTGTGCACATCTTTGGGACGTGGAAGGAAACTGGAGCAGCTGGAGAAACCCACACAGACACAGGGAGAATGTGCGAACTCCACACAGACAGCAGCCCCAGCCGGGAATCAAGTTTTTTTTTTTTTCCTTCATCAGCATTATAATGAAACAACATTATTCCACAACTTGCTGTCCTTTGGGCTTTGCAGGCTATACAGCATCACACAACTATTAACTCTGCGATTGTAGTCATGGACAGTGTGCAAGTATGTGGGTATGACTGTGTTCCAATAAAACACAGATCGAGACTCATAAAAATACATCTACTGAAAATGTATTTTAGCATTTATCCTTGCCTCTCATTTTTCTCTGCAGGCAGAAGACTGATTTTTGAAAATATGTATTTGGAAGATAGTCACGTCCTGTTGAATACTTTGTGCTGGTGCTGCCATCGAAAAATCTGGTTACACTCTGGGGAGGGCTGCTACTGCTGCAGGACTGAACCGCTTCGGCCGTGAGATGAGTGTCTGGCCTGAGCAGGCACACCATGAATAGATACACAACAATCAGGCAGCTCGGGGATGGAACCTACGGTTCCGTCCTGCTGGGAAGAAGCATTGAGTCTGGGGAGCTGATTGCTATTAAAAAGTAAGTTTGATCCTTCACTCTGTGATAATTTTAACTGGACCCTCACCATTCCCCATCTTTGAAACAGTTCTAAAGGGGAGCAGGTGGGATGCCTGGAGAAGAACCTTAGATAATAATTTCTGTGGGTTAGGTGATTATTGACTCTGCAGTACCCATGTTAGAGGTCTTAAAAACATTTCCACTTTAAATTTACTACTTTGCACATAGCACTAGTACTTGTTATCAAAGTATTTTCTCATATTGTGTGGTAGGAACAAGCAGGTTAATAAACATCATTTTACATGAGAAGAAACTGAAACTCTAATAAATTAAGTGACTTAGTTTGGGTCATTTACATGCGTGTGGTGGTCTGGTGACTGCTGTCTTGTTCCTCCTGCCCCACCTGCCCTTTACAACCTGAGTCAGACACATTGTGTTCGTTACCTGTTGCTGTTTAACAATTTGCTCCAAGATTTAGTTGTTTAAAACAACACACATTTATTATCTCACAGTTCCAGCAGTCTGGGCACAGCTGAGCTAAGTTCTCTGCCTCAGTATCTCTCATGAGGCTGTTGTCAAAGTATTGGCTCAGACTGGGGAAGAATCCAATTCTGAGCTCATTGATCTATGGGTTTTTGGACTGAGGGCTTCAGTTCCCTGCTGGCTGTTGGCAGGAGGCTGCCCTCAGTTCCTTGCCATGTGGGCTTCTAAAGACCAGCTTACAACATGGCAATTTGCTTCAAGACATGGGAGTCAAGAAGGCAATGAGAGACTTGTACTGAGATGAAAGTTGTATCTTGCTTTTGTAAATTAATCACAGAAGTGACATTCCTGTCCAATTGCTGTATTCTATTGGTTAGAAGCAGGTCACTGAAGGAGAGGGGGTTCTAAAAGGTTCTGGGTAGCAGGAGATGGGAGTCTCTGGGAACCACATTGGAGACTGTCACACCCGTCTCTATCCAGTTGCCTTCTCAGCATCTCTATTTGAATGCCCTGCAGATATTTCAAACTCACCATGCCCAAAACTACATTCTGACTCAGCATATTATCTCACTCTCATCCCAAATTTGTTTCTTCTTCAGTATTCCCTATTTCGATAAATGGCACTATCCCCTCAAAACCTGGGAGTTCTCCTGCCTTCCTTCTCGCTTCTTCCTCACCTTTAGTCACCTAGTCCTGTCAATTCTACATAATGGTTATGTGATCCACCTACTTCTGTATATTCCCACTGCTAACCTCCATTCAACCCATGACCCTTTACCACCTCCACCACTAGGTCCTCTGTAGGGCTCCTGGCTTTTTTTCCCTTATTCATATCAGACCAGAGGGATTATTTTAAACATACAAATTTAATCCTCTAAAACCACTTGACCAAATGTTCATTGTGTTCCCTGAACATATGCAACTGTAGTGCACAGCTCTATGCCCACACTGGCACCCCACCCCAAGTGTACTTGGGAGACTTTCAACCAAGATGTGTTCTGTCCAGCTCTTTAAAAAGTCCCTAGCAGGACTGAGCCATTTGCCAACCCTGGTACTGGCTTGCTCATATACCCCTTATTGGGTTCCCTACCTCTCTTTTCTGAGTCTCCTGCTCCTTGCACTGGCTTCCTGGAATCAGCTCCCAAATAAACTACCTGCACCCAAGTTCTTGCCCAGGCTCTGCTTTTGGAGGAATCCTTACTAAAACAGCTTCCAATGTCTTCTTGTCAGTTTTAAGATGAAGCCCCAAATGTTTAATGTGACCTACCAATTGCTGCATCATTTGGCCAAGCCACTGCCCCTGGCAGGTTCACTTTTATAGGCTCTTTTCCTTTCTTCACAGCACTTGGTACAGAAAATTATTGTTGACCTTCTGGCCATGATGTCAGTTTCATGAGGGATGTCTTTCTCATCATTGCCTTGCCAGTGGCTGACAAAGCACCTGCTGTACCACATAGCAGGGGCTAAATCATATTTGGGGCATGAATAAAGAATTTGATCACTCTACCAGGAGACAGTGGGATAAGGACAGAGGAAGCTGGAGAGATGGGCAGTTTGTTACTGGCCAGCAGTGAGACCTCGGGAAAGTCGCGTGCCTTCTCTGTTTCTCAGTTTCCTGAGCTGTCCTTATCTGTTTCACAGGGCTGCTGTAAGACAAATGAGACAATGTGATTGAAATTCACTGAAAAGTATAACCTTGAAACTTGGATTTCTGATTAACTAATGGTGTTTTCTTTCTCTCCATTCAGGCTCTAGACCGGGGTTGGCAAACTTTCTCTATGAAGGGCCAGGCTGGAAATATTTTAGGCTTCACAGGCCATATGGTCTCTTGCAACTACTCAGTTCTGCTGTTGTAGTTTGAAAGCAGCCACAGGCAGTATATAAATGAATGAGTATGGTTGTGTTCCAATAAAACTTCATTTATAGGAACTGGAATTTGAATTTCACAAAATTTTCACATCATGAAATATTATTCTTCTTTTGACTCATCAAACCCCAATTTAAAAAGGTGAATGCCATTCTTAGCTCATGGGCTGTATAGAAACAAATTGAGGGGAGGTTTTGGCCCTTGGGTCATAGTTTGCTAACTCCTGCACTAGAAGGTCTAGAGCTCTGCTGTCTAATATGATAGCAAGTAACCATATGTGGCATTTAAATTTAATTAAAATTAAAACTGAGTTACCACATTGCACTAGCCACATGCCAAGTGCTCGGTAACCACCTGTGTCTAGTGGCTACCATCCTGGACAGCGCAGAACAGTTTCACCAATATAGAAAGTTCTACTGGCCAGCTCTGGTCTAGACAGAAGAAGCCTGAGCAATTTCCTTCCAGGGCAAGGTTAGCTAGTTAGTATAGAGCAAGACAGCAGTCCAGGCCCCTTTGAACTGCACCACACCACTGCTACTGGCAAAGTTTGTGACTTAGGATTGATGATCGCACTGCTGTTTGAAAATAAATCTTGGTTTGGGATAGCATAATATTTGGTAGAAATTTAAACCCACTTTAAGTATGTTAATTAGGTTCAGAATGAAAGCAGTTTTTTCTAAAAGCAAAGTTTATCCTATTGCTGAGAATTAAGTGTGCTGTTTGTTTCTTTCTTCTCTTCTAGAATGAAAAGAAAGTTTTATTCCTGGGAGGAATGCATGAACCTTCGGGAGGTTAAGGTATTTATTAATATGCCAAGGAACAATTCATATATGGATGATGAAAATAGCTTTGTACATGCTTAGATTTATAGTTGATACAGTCATTTCATTTTAATTTTTTCACTAATGCTGGAAAGGGAGGCAAATGATAACATTATAGCTGAAGCAGAAGATTATGATGTAATTGCATATACTGTTATTAGAAAGCTTTAATCTTTAATGGATCTCTTACATCAATATATTTCAGTATAAAGAAGTTGAATGTGTTGATTTTGTGAATTATTTTGCCTGATTATTTTCGATTATTAACATAAAGGAAAATCTATTTGTTGAGTATTTTTCCGAGACATAATTGCAGTACTTACTTCTGTTTCTTGCTCTAATAATTTGCACTCTACTTTCCATGAGGAAATTCATTGATTAAGGTACACCTGTGTCAAGCATTGTGGAGCACAGATCTTTACTCGTATTCAGCCTTCTGACTGGATTCACTCTTCCCTCCCTTTCCCTCTGCCTCTTCTTCTACTGATTTTGTTCCAATTTTTCTCTCTGTCAGAGTAGATTGACCGCGTTGAGTTTTACATCCACTTCTTTGTCCAGTGGAGTGGTGCTTCATCTAATTTTAGTCCTCTTGCCCAGCCCTGTTTGAAATACCTAATAGAATATTGGAAAACACACTTTCTTTGCCTCCAAAGGAGTCCTGTACATGAAAATAGGGATCAGCAAACGTTTTCTGTAAAGGGCCAGATAGTCAGTCTTTTCTGCTTCTAGGACCAAAAGGTCACATTGAGGATGTTATATAGGTACATGTGTAACAAGAGCAAAAACAAATTTCCATAAAATTTTTATAAGATATAAAATGTAACAATAATTTAGTATAATTTTCTGTATTACAGGTTTTTCAATGAGAAGAATGATATTCTTTTTGAGGGGACATAATATTTAACTTAATTGGAGTTCAAAGTTAGTATTCCCTATCATCAAAGTTAATGTTTCCTATCATCACTAAATCAACACATTCAACTTCTTTATATTGAAATATTTGATATAAGAGATCCATTATACAGCTGTACCTTGATCAATGAATTGCAACCATTCATTTATTAAAATACTATTTTTTATCTTTTTTGGGCCAAGTGCAGTGGCTCACACCTGTGATCCCAGCACTTTGGGAAGCTCAGGCGGGTGGCTCACTTGAGGTCAGGAGTTCGAGACCAGCTTGGCCAACATGGTGAAACCTCATTTCTACTACAAATACAAAAATTAGCTGGGTGTTATGGTGGGCACCTGTAATCCCAACTACTCAGGAAGCTGAGGCAGGAGAATTGCTTGCACCCGGAAGATAGAGGTTGCAGTGAGCTGAGATTGCACCATTGCACTCCAGCCTCGAGGACAGAATGAGACTCAGTCTCAAAAAAAAACAAAAACCACAAAAATATTCTTAGCTCATGGACCATATGAAAACAGGTGGTGGGCTGGATTTCACCCATGGGACATAGTTTGCCAACCTGTGGTCTAGAGAATAAAAGTTGAAGATGATTCAAAAACATCAGATATAAAAGAAAATCAGGGATAAAAAAAAAACCAAAGATAATCTAAGGACATTTTCTCTGTGACATGAAGTTCTGAGAAGTATCCATGGTTTGGATGTTAAACCTTTATTTTTCTATACAGCGAATTGTGTATTAGTTCTAATGCCAAAGAGACTGCTCATATGCACAGTTTTAAAAAACTGTGGACACATAGCATCTTAGGAAGCAAGTGACTGCCTCAGCAAGATCGTTGAAGAAACTGCTCTTCTAGCTGATGACCACCAGACAACTCCCACTCTTTTTTCTTGCCTGCACAGATGCCAGATCGGCTGCCAGCTGGGATCCCCCCCATCCCCACACCCCCGCGCTTGTTGAGCCTCACACAGACTTCCCAGCACTGGGCCACAGCCCTGAACACAGAGGGAAGGGATGGCAGAAGCGGGTGGAAAGTGGGCACCTTACAAGATTCCTCATCCCTTCCTCCTTGCTGAGGTCCTTCTTTCGTGCCTGCTGACTCAGAAGGGGAAGGAAAAGGAAGGTCACTGAAGGCCTCTTGTCACTACCATTTCCTGTGTCCTGTCAGCTACTTCATTCCAGCAGCAAAGGGAACTAAAGGGAAATCCTGAGTACTCACTATGCCTCTGTTCCTTCTTCATTTCTTTTCTCCTCATTGCCGCCTGCCTGTATAGTTCCATGTCTGCCTGTGAAGACCCTGCGGACTTCAGGGAGATTCTGCACCTTCTGGCCACTGCAGGGAGGGGAATCCCTGCTCTCGTGATGTCATGGGGGGAATGGCACCTGGTGCTATTTTTCTTAGAAGCATAGTCTTACATGGCACTATGCGGTTCTAGACACCATCTTGAAACCATAGGCTGCCTGTATCTTGCCTACCGTGTTCCTTTGCTGCTTTGGTTTTTTTAACCATATTAATTTTTAATGTCTGTAGATTCTTGCTCCAACAATTTCCCCCTCCTTCCCATATCTTTAAACTTTTTTCCCTGATTCGTTCCTTCTATTTAGTCTATAAGTGTGCTCACCATTCTCTCTAACCCAAAACATTCCCAAGCCCCTCTCCCCTGGAGTTTCCAACTCTTTCCTTTTCTTCTTTTACCTTCCAAACTTCTTTCTTCAGTGCAGCTTTCCCACACACCATTTACTTTTCAACCTCATCGAATCAGGCAACTCCCTCTGTAACCCTACTTAAGGCCACAGATTCACCAGAAGAACTCAGCAGATATATACCTGGCATCCAAACGGTTTGCCTCCACTCACTTCTCCAGCCAAAGTCTTCCAGATGAGTCTCCCTCAGGACTAAACTGGGGTGATTCTCATCTCTCATCCCTCAGACACAGTCCTCCACTCAGTTTCCATGCCTTACCTGCAGTGGGCTTCCCTCCCGTTTTGCCAGCTCCCTCCTAGCAAGCTTGTCCGGGTGTCACTCTTCCTTTAAGTCACATCCCAGTGATGCTCCCACTGACCACTCAGGGTTTGCTGATTACTCCATGACACATCTCTGATGGTACTTGTTTCTGTCATTCCCTTGACACTTAATGTGATCTTCCTTATTTTATTACATGTATTTTGTATCGATGTCCTAACTTTCCAATTAAGTTGTTTGCCTTTTAAGAGCAAGCATGGCATCTTAAGCCCCAGGATACCCTGGGGACCCAGTACATTGTTGTTTTAATAGTTTGAAACTGTTGATTAGTCCCCATTTGGACTGTTGACCTGGCTTCATTTGCTACTTCTGCTTCTCCACTCTGACACAACTGACCTGCCTCTCTCTCTTTTTTGGAATCCTTCCCTGAGCCAAGATAAGATGTCTCTTCCCGGAAATACATCTTCATAAAGCCAGTTACATGAAGTCCCCCACATATAATTAATTCCTTTTATACTAAACTAATACGAACTTTAACTTGCTCATGAGCCTCATCTAGAAACAAGAATTGTGAGCCACTGTAGAGTTGGGCCAGTAATTCATAGCTCCAAACATACTTCAGGCTAAGAGCTGGAGGCATCCCACTCCTTGCCTAGAATTCTCTCCCAGAAAAGTTTTAAAAACAACTTCATTTTCCTCTGAATGAATTTTCTTCAAGGCTGCTCATCCACTAGCTACCTTAGCCATTGCTTGTGATGCATTTTAAGCAAACAGGCATAAAAGATAGCTGCGATCACTGAGAGTTTAGTGAATACTTACAAATTAAGCAATGTTTATATTTGTTACTTGTGGAGAACCAGGAATCCAACCCAACTAAAGGGAGTAATCAGCCCTTTTGGTCCATACTAGAAGGATCTGGCCAAAACAGTTGGCCAAAACAGCTGAGGATTCCCTGCCAGAGAAGTATCTTGGCAGGAACTGTTCTTCTGGGGAGGAAGCTCCAATGAGTCTTATTTTGCTCTCTTTCACTGACCATATTTCCTCTCTCTTAGCAGCTGCTTCAAGTAACTGATCATATTACACATTACCAAGCTCTGAACCCTCCTGGGTATTTTATCACTGAGTGTTCTTCTAGATGAGGATATTCATTTTAACACTTTCCTCTTCACATGTTTTCTTTGTTTTATAGAAAGAATGTTCTTCTTAATGAAATTAAAAGATAACAACTTAATATTGGACTCCCATCTTTATGTATGAGAAAGGGCTATTTTAATTAAAGGACTCATCTCACTGGCCAAAGTGACACTTGGAGGCTTCCATGAAGGGAACAGTCAATCAGATTCTGATGATCTAAACCAACAGTTTTGGATGTGTCTACTGTACAAGAAGGGATGCTGCCCATTCATACAAAAGTGGTTTGTTCACTATTGACAAAACTAACGATGCAGACAGAAAACAGTGTGCACATGGCTACACTCAAATGTATGCACGTGTTCCAGCAGGAGGACAAGTACGCATGCGTGAAGACGACTAATCGGAAGGCTACGCACCGTTTCGGAGCCACCCTCTCATTCCTCATCCACTGCCTGAGTTTTTGCCTTTGTTGTTCTTGGAAGCAGAGGGATTTCTCTCGTCTTACTTCAAGGTCCTTCCAGTAAGGTGTCCATTGGTCCTCTAACTCAAACTCACATTGTAAGAAGGAGCACTCTACGCCTCACGGACACCCGAGTCAGACAAAAGTCAAGAGAAGCAGGCCATCCGCCCTTTGTCTTTTTGAACAATTTCCTATTCAGAGTGTCGGCAGACTGTTAGCTGGTGATCTCAGCCCAACACAGCTGCATTCTCCAGTGCTGGAAAAATCTAAGCTTCTTTTATTGGTTCCCCTCTGGCTACTTCCACAGCCTGAATTCCATCATCTGGAGGGGGTGGACCCGAAATAGCCCTGGTACATTGCCTGGTGCTGGGGGCAGCCAGAAATACCAGTTACTGGTCAAATACACACCTTCTAGTCAGTTCATCAAAGTAGTTTTCCTATGTAAAGTTACTATCTATTTCAGAGATATACTGTTTATTAAATTGTCAATAAAACAATTTATGACATTTCTGTGGTTCTAAAATTAGATGTTTCTTCTCGATTATGTAGGATTACTTTTCTTTTCAACAACCGATTATCTCTAGTTTTATTTTTTTGTTTTGTTTTTCTTCCCTGCCTTTTAGTCTTTAAAGAAGCTCAACCATGCCAATGTAGTCAAATTAAAAGAAGTTATCAGGGAAAACGATCATCTTTATTTTATCTTCGAGTACATGAAGGAGAATCTTTACCAGCTCATTAAAGAAAGGTACAGTTTGGTCATCATTATCTTGTTATAGAAATAAATAGGCAAAGCAGATGTGTTTTCTTTCTGCTTTTGTGTTTTCTTTCTCTATCGCTCTTCTTTTCTTATTGCATTCTTCTGATTCTTTCTCCAGTCATTTAACATTCACGCTACTGGGCTTTAATGTTGAAAGCTGCCAGTTAGGAGTGCGGCCCACCCATATTTCTACTTTGGGGGCTTTCTGATAGCTCCAGGGAAGCTGTTCTCAAAGCAGTCATTTTCTTGTTTTAAAGAGTTATTCATCCAAAGAAGCTCAGATTTAATAGACATTGCCGTTTCCCATTCCCACTAGGACATATGGGCAGAGCAACTAGAAGTCAGAGGTAGACACAGCTTCATGGATTTTGAGAGCTCTGTTGAGAAGTCCTGGGTTTGTTTCAGTTCCTCTCTCGCTGCAGTGTTCAGGTGCTTGCGTGCCGGGAAGAGGAGGCTAATAAGAAATTTACCTGCTACGGTAATTTTGAACTTTAAACGTGAACCATGTGGAGCCTCTTGGGCACATCTTCTTTGTGGCACAATGAATGCCATTCACAGCACCCCTCTAAGTGAGCAAATATCATCTTTATTGACCATAACAGCAGTTTGCTGTGTGCTTTGCCCAGTCAGGAGGAAAATGTTATAAGCCGTTGCGTTGCATAAGGGCTTCATCTGGAAGAACTCAAATTTTCCCCACCAAAATTTTTTAAAGTTTTAGTTTACATCATGGGGAGAGGAGATTTTTTTTTTTTTATGTTTTATATACTATGTTGGAGGAAAAACTTTGTTTTTGGCTTACTATCAAATGTTTAATCTTTTCGTTTTTGTAACACGTGAATATATTTGGTGTTTATAAGGTAGCTTCTCTGTATAAACAAATGGTTGTTTTTCTTTAGTATTTATTATGAAAGGTTCTGGCCTTTGATTTATAACTTTGCTTTCCTTTGCCTCATACAGAAATAAGTTGTTTCCTGAGTCTGCTATAAGGAATATCATGTATCAGATATTACAAGGACTTGCATTTATTCACAAACACGGTAGGTGATTTGGAGTGTTTTGCTTTTAAATAGCAGTGAAATGTTGTCATGAAGTAGAAGTTGTAGCAAATGTTAATATTTTTTAATAGCTGATTCCCCAGAAAAGGTTGAAGAATTGAGAGGCTGATAATGGATTTTAAAATATATTAACTTTTATAACTTGATCTCTGAATTTCCCTCATTACTTATTATGTCTGTATGTTTTTGTTCTGTAGGCTTTAACATTAAGCTTAGAATTATAGATATAAATATGATTCCTGACCATTAACTGGTGTGTTAATGAGAAACCTAAGATTAGAATTCTGAGAAGTTTCATGTATTATGTTGGATCCCCTAACAGTGCTTCACTGTGACTTCTCATTTTTCTAGTGTATTTATTTTTCAACTTCTTTCAAACGAGTTTAAAAGTAGTCTAACAAAATTTATGCAACACAGGAAAATAGAATAAATTAGAAATTAGCAAACTAAACAAAGAGACAAAGGCAAAACAAGGTGTGGATATTGCCAGAGGTGAGGTTAGTCCTCAAAATGCATGCCAGCAAGTTTTTTTGTTTTTTGAGACAGAGTCCTGCTCTGTTGCCAGGCTGGAGTGCAATGGCATGATCTCAGCTCACTGCAACCTCTGCCTCCCGGGTTCAAGTGATTCCCCTGCCTCAGCCTCCCAAGTAGCTGGGACTACAGGTGTGCACCACCATGCACAGCTAATTTTTGTATTTTTAGTAGAGATGGGGTTTCACCATGTTGGCTAGGATGGTCTCAATCTCTTGACCTCATGATCCTCCCCTCCTTGGCCTCCCAAAGTGCTGGAATTATGGGTGTGAGCCATCACACCCAGCCGCCAGCAAGTTTTATTTCAGTAGAAGAAGCTGGCTAAGATTTGATTGTGAGTTCATTGTCAGACCATGCAAAATGTTAAATATGACCCGTTACAACACACGTAGGTTAAGAGCAGACCAGTTGCCCAAGAAGAGCAGAACTATTCTTGATACCAAGACCAGAGAGCAGGTTTTTTCATGGACCCTTCAGTGAGGATGGTATGTAATATGACTTCATAAACAGAGTGACGAGTTTTAGAGGGCAGTTTCATGTCATCTCCCTCAGTGGAGGCCATTAGATCACCTAATCAGATAAAACATTTATTCAGGGGCCAGTCTGATTTGCTCTACAGATGGTCTAGTTAGGCTAGGGAGAAATTTAGAGTATCCAAAGGAATCATGACCGCCTACCATTCTGGAAATCCCCCATCACCGTTGTTCTTAGCTGAGCTTTTGAAAGGTATTAAGTAGCAATGAGTTTGAGGTTATATTCTCCAGCAGCTACCTGGAGTTATTGCTGGTTGTCATTACTAACTAGACACAGACCTAGCTGGGGTTGGATCAATACTTCTTGTGAGCACAGAGCCATCAGATGGACATATCCACAGGTGGGGCCAGAAGTCTTCTCAGGAGGTCATTTGAGGTCATGGAGGTATACAGACAGGTGGGCCAAGCTGATTTTGCATAGGTAGAAATCCATTTACTCTCAGTCCGAGGATATTGTTGCCATTGTACCAACAAATGAATTTTATTACTCAGTGAGGAGACTGGGTTGAAGCCCTTTGATAATACAGCTGGTTTAGATTTTTAAACATTTTTAAAGAGAGAGTCTCAATATGCTGCCCAGGCTGGCCTTGGACTCCTGGGCTCTAATGATCCTCCTGCCTCAGCCTCCTGAGTAGATAGTTTAGATTTGATGTAAATTGGCAGTGAGTAGAAAAGACCTTGTGCTGGAGAAGGTGGCATAGTACATCTGGGATCATTACCAGCCTGTTCTTTACTTCCTAAGTAGCCCCTTATAGTTAGAGACTAAATGACACATAAACAAACCTAGGCTATCTGCAAATCCTAGTCAGCCTCAGGCACATGCTGAGTAATCAGCATGTAATATGCAAGACTGGTCAAATCGTGAACCAGTTCTAGTCAAAAGTTTCTAGTACAGGTTTTCTCTGTTTCCACTGACATTTGTAGAACTGGAACTTTGTCCTTTATTCAAAGAAGTCATAAGAGTGGGAATTTGCAAAACATTAAAAGCTTCTGGCATGGTATCTTAGGGACAAATAGAAACATCACTTACTAGATTAAGAGCTCAGGAAAAAAAATAATGAGAACTCAATGGGATTCTCAAAAGAGATGGCATATTTTCAAATAGAGACCAATCATAATGTCTCAGTTATTCAGACTATTTTCTCAGTACTGGGAACTGAGTGGTGGACTTAAAAGTTAATATTCTTTGGCTTTTTCTTCTTTCTCCTTTTTGTTGCTATTCTTGAGACCCAGATACTTGTTGCCAGAAAGTAGCCTTTTGTCCAGGCCTCTACCTAATCAAATGTGTGGGTGTATATGTATACACACACACAAACACATAGACTACACATATGCACCCCAACACATGTGCATACACATGCAAACATCTATATGTTCATATATTCACATGCATATATACCTACATAGGCATTCATCCTACACACATACACAAATATTCATTTGTAGTACATAACTTAGCATCCATATATTACTGTGTCAAAACAGCCTGTTGGAACTCTGCACTGTGCTTCCCTCCATGCATTAAACACTCGGACCACAAAGTACAAGGGAAGGCTCACTTTATGGCGAAGGTTGGACCTCAGCTTTTATAACCTCAACACCATTGCCATTACCAGAGATTCTTGTTGACACCTTTCCTGAGCAATTAAGTACCCAGTTCTAGTTTGAGCTTAACATTTTATCTGTTAATTATTTCCTTGCCAATTTATCAGGTAGAAAGAATAGGTGATATCTATTCTTTACAAAAAAGAGGAAACTGAGGTTCAGAGAGGCTCAAAAACCTGCCAAAGGTCCCATTGCAATAAAGTGGTTGAATGGAGATTAGTTCAGATAGCCTACGCCTATTTGCCATGCTTAATTAGAAAACCAGTCTGTGCTCAGAGAGAACAAGAGAGTAAGAGGTGAAGAAAATAATAATCATTGTAAGGGGTATAGATACTAATTTCAGTCTCACTCTGTCGTCCAGGCTGAGATGCAGTGGCACAGTCTTGGCTCACTGCAGCCTCCACCTCTCTGGTTCAAGCAATTCTCATGCCTCAGCCACCTGAGTAGCTGGGACTACAGGTGTGTGCCACCATACCCAGCTTATTTTTTGTGTTTTTAGTAGAGATGGGGTTTCACCATGTTGGTGAGCCTGGTCTTGAACTCCTGGTGTCAAGTGATCCACCCATCTTGGCCTCCCAAAGTCCTGAGATTACAGCAGTGAGCCACTGCACTTTGCCCCTATCCCATTTTCACTGGCAGGTGATTTTTAGAAACTGTTTAATGGTTTTTGTATGGTATTGACTTTGGTTAAATGCCCATGTACTTCTATATTCCTCTCCTTCAGCAATGGAAAAAAAGCACTTAAAGCACTTCAAAGATTAGTCATGTGAGTTTCAGGCTCTTCTCTGGTAGCCCGTTCTCACCGTGAGGAGGTATGTTCTGCCTTGGGGGAATAGACTCCTCCGAGAGGGGAAAACAGTGCCGCAGGTTGTTGCTATGGCCATACTTCATGTCACCGAGTATTTTCCTCCCATGGGGAATGAAAACACAGCTCTACTTGGTGCTGATTAAGCAATGCCAAAGCATATGTCCTTTGCAGGAATTAAATAATTAACGTAAATGGTCTGTTTCAACTCTGACTTGACCTTACAAATATCCAGGTCACACTTATCCATGCCAGAAATAGAAATGCATTGGGTAGTCTGGAGGGCAATGTTTTACACCAAGAGATGGTTCTCTGCTTCTGTGTTTCCTCACTGTCTCGCTATGCATGACTTTGAGACAGTACTTTGCCTTTCTATGCATTGCAGTCCCTGTAACCTTCTTGATGAAAACACTGTAGGTTTGAATTCAGTAATATCTGTGAAATTAAAGTTTCCACAGCAGGAAAGTGTGCTATATAAATTCATAGTGTTTATTCTCTGGCTATTTCCATATATTCACATCCGATTCATCAATAACAAAATGTGGTAGAGGGGAGAAAGCCTTCTTTGTGGCTTGATGTTTTCCTTGCCCAGGGGTTATTAATGAAAAAATAAACACACACATTTTCTGCCAGGATGAAAGAAAATCCCTCTGTTATTCAACTGGCATATAGGACTCTGAAATTAAATTGAAGGTCTGTTCCTGTCTCCTGGAAGTCAAACAGTTTTGAACAGGAAGGTTCTTATCATAACAGCACTTGGCTGTTGCATGATATCTGAATGACCCCAGCTAAAAGGGTTTTCATTGTGAATCAGAAGCCCAAAGGAAGAAGTAGGCTTATTGTTATAGGTCACATTGCACACATCAGCAGAACAGGAACCCTGCTACGAATTAGAGTTTTAGTACCACCTCCTCACCGGTGGGGCATGCCAGATGTAATTTTTATTAGCAAAAATGGAGCCGTGTCTGCCTGCCCACTTTAACAGGTTATGGGAGGGTGAAATGAGAGAATGTGTTAATGGTAGTACTGTTAATGACTACTTTTTACAAAGTATTAATGTGCAAGCACTACTCAAAAAGCTTTACAGGCCAGGTGCGGTGGCTCAAACCTGTAATCCCAGCACTTTGGGAAGCTGAGGTGGGCGGATCATCTGAGGTCAGGAGTTCGAGACCAGCCTGACCAACCTGGCAAAACCCCATCTCGAATAAAAATAGTAGCTGGGCCTAATCCCAGCTATTCAGGAGACTGAGGCAGGAGAATCACTTGAACCCAGAAGCCAAAGGTTGCAGTGAGCTGTGAAGATGACACCACTGTACTCTGGCCTGGGTGACAGAGTGAGACTCTGTCTAAAAAAAAAAAAAAAAAAAAAAGCTTTACAAATGCAACACATTTAATCCTGCAGAACAACCTCATTAGGTAGATGCTATTATATCCCCATTTTACAGATAAGAAAACTAAGGCACAGGAAAGATAAGTACTTTCCAGCCAATGAGTAAGTGAGTAACAGAATTATGATTTGAAATCTGGCAACTTGGCTGGTCTGCACACCAGCCCACTATGCGGAATTGCCACTCATAAGGAAATAGTAACGTCATGTTAAAATAGACATGAAAAGTAACTGTACATAACATAAGGGTCTTAAACTTTTAATTACCAGGCATAGATTGCATGTGTATAAAGCCAATAATAGCCCATTGCTATATTTTCTAGTACTTAACAGAGGGCTGGATATCTACAGATATATTCACAAATTTGTTATAAAGGCTTCTACTTGAAGACAGTATAACAAATACAGCATATGTCAACTGACAGATACAGTTTTCATCAGTCATTTTTAGAGTCTGTTTGCAATTAATTTTCTTTCCCAGCCATCTTCTCTCTGCTTGTTCTGAGCCTGAAGTGGGACCTGTAAAAGGAGAAGCTGCTTAAAGGGATATGTGGGGAATTGGAATCTTCCTCCCCCTCATTTCATTAGTGTAGAAGGAGGATTAAAGAAGTGTTAGCAATGAGGGAGAGGATAAAGCTTGGCCCATAGGAGGGGTGGCCAGTATTACAGGAGCATGACTAGGATGGAAGCAGAGAACGCAGTCTGGAGTGTGAGCATGATACTTGTGTATGAGAACAAATTGATGATAGGATGAACTGAGCAGAGAGAAGACATGAGTTCGTTGTGATTGGGTGTTCTAGATGATGCCAGAGGGAGTTGCCCTAGTGGGTAGGGGTTGCAGGACAGAGGCCTCATTATAAGGGAACTGCCACTTAAGTTTGGAAATAATAATTACTCCAACTAAATGAGAAAAAGGGAGTCTATGAGGAGAAACATCATTAATCTAGACTTGAGAGGATGAAAACAACAAATCAAGATTTAGCTATATGGGCCTGGCATGGTGGCTCATGCCTGTAATCCCAGCACATTGGGAGGCTGAGGCAGGTGGATCACTTGAGGCCAGGAGTTGGAGACCAGCCTGGCCAACATGATGAAAACCTGTCTCTACTAAAAACACAAAAATTAGCTAGGCATGGATAGTGCAGGCCTGTAATTCCAGCTACTTGGGAGGCTGAGGCATGAGAATTGCTTGAACCTGAGAGATGGAGGTTGCAGTGAGCTGAGATGACTTTTAAAAAAAAAAATAGCTCTATGGATTGAGAGGGAGAGTAGAGCTGGACGCTATAATAGCTATGACACATTTCTTGGTGGAATTGGGAATAATTTATCTACCACCCCCTGCCACCATGACTCAGTTTTCCCATCTGTTCAGTAAGAAAATGATGCCTGCCATTCCTTTTTGTTATTGGAGTGTTTTGAATGCCCTGAGTTTTTAGGAAGATAAACCATGGTCTCACAATTCATATATTTTCAGAGGTTGCAGGTGCATTGACAAAAGATCACTGTAATCACTGCTTGTATCCCTACACATTCTTAAGCCAATTCCAAAATGGAAACACACAATCAGGCCTTCTGCAAGCTAGAGGATGCCCTGAAGAACGGAGGGTCCAAACACAATGACCCAGTTATACTGGGTGAAGTCTTAGAGACGTCACCACTGTGGTGGGCATGAATAAATCTTTATTTAATTAGGCTGATAATAAGCATCCAAATGTGTCCATATCAGAAATCTTTTCTTTAATTTTAAAGGCTATTCTTTTTTTTTTTTTTTTTTTTTTTTTGGGACAGAGTTTCACTCTTGTTACCCAGGCTGGAGTGCAATGGCGCGATCTCCGCCTCCTGGGTTCAGGCAATTCTCCTGCCTCAGCCTCCTGAGTAGCTCGGATTACAGGCATGTGCCACCATGCCCAGCTACTTTTTTGTATTTTTAGTAGAGACGGGGTTTCACCATATTGACCAGGATGGTCTCGATCTCTTGACCTTGTGATCCTCCCGCCTCGGCCTCCCAAAGTGCTGGGATTACAGGCTTGAGCCACCGCGCCCGGCCTAAAGGCCATTCTTGACTGATATTGAATGCTCTTTGCATTTGTTGAGTTGACAACCTCAAGTTTGGTTCTTACCATAATTTTGGTTTCATTTACTAGTAAGTTCACCAGGATATTTCAAGGAATTGTATGAGGAAGGCTCATTTACTAGTAAGTTCACTAGGATATTTCAAGCAATTATATGTACTGGTTAGGTATATACTAGTACAATGGCAGGATAAAGAATGAGCAGTGGAATATATATACATATGTGTTTCACAGTACACATGCAAACCCGTGTATGCATGTGCTGTAAAATAGCAAACTTGCTGTGCCTGTCTCTGGTTTAACCCATAACTTGTCAATGCCTTGGATTGTGGAAAATAGAAGCAACCCCATGATGGGAAGAAAGTACTTCCTCCTCTGACTTATTCCCTCTTGTATGTATCTGATCACTTCTATACCTTCATCCTCTTCTGTGTTTACTGGGTTCTAGGCTCTACAATTATGTTCACTTTGTCCATCTAAGCCAGCTACTTGTCTTGCAGATTCTCCATTATGCCACAGTATAATACTATCCATTTGGAACTTGACCCAGTATTAAGCACTGTTGTCTTTAGAATGATGAACAGAGAGGATTGTCCTTTTATTAAAATACCATTCCTTTCCATGATAATGGCAGTTAGTATGTTTTCACATATAACCATATCACAATCACCCTCTCTTTGCTCTAGAGCAGAGACAGTCTTTGGAAAACAACCTTGACCAATAGATTTAGTCCTACTAGAGCTCCTGCCTTCATTCATTCATTCAACTAACACAACTCCCTCTGTCACAAGAACAACCGACACTGAGCCCTCAATGTCCCCCGCACTACTTCAATGTCATTTTTCTTCTAAGTTCTCAGTGCTGTCTCATGGGGTTTCCTCCCTTCCATCCTCCTCTCAGCTCTGGTCTGCTCTCTGGTTGACCCTGGTGCTTGGCTCAGGTAGATGTGTTACCATTAAGCTGTTCAATGTTCAATCAACAAGAATATATTATGAGATGAGTATACTCCTGTCATTGTGCCAGGCATTCAGAAGAAATATAAATATGGCCTCTGCCCTTAAAGTGCTTCCATCTAATTCATGAAAAATGATTAACATACCTGAAGATGATAGAGCTTAACTGGAGTTAGAGGGCAGGGCCTATTACGTCCATAAGGGTAAGAGTCATGTCTATTGCATTGTTTCTGAATCCTTAGAACCTAATCTTTTGCCTCACATGGAGTGGATACTCAGTCAAAATTTGTTGGTAGAATGAATGAATGAATGCTAGCATATTAGAATGGCATCATAGAAGAAGCGAAACTCAAAACAGGTGTTGAAGGATGGCAAGAAGTAGGGATTGATGAAGACAAAAAGGAGCAAGAGCATATTATTAATGGAAATAAATACAGTTGTGCATCATTTGATGACTGGATATGTTCTAAGAATTTGTTGTTAGATGGTTTTGTTGTGCAAACGTCATAGAGCACACTTACTTAAAACAAACCTGGATAGTAGAACTTACTACATACCTAGACTATATGGTATAGCCTATTGCTCCTAGACTATAAGCCTGTACAGCATGTTACTGTACTGAATACTATAGGCAGTTGTAACACAATGGTAAGCATTTGTATCTAAACATGGAAAAGGTACAGTAAAAATATAGTATAAAAGATTTTTTAAAAGGTACACCTGCTTAGGGTACTTACTGTGAATGGAGCTTACAGGAAGTGGCTCTGGGTAAATCAGTGAGTGAGTGTGAAGGCCTAGGACACTTTATAAACACTGTATACCAAGGCTACACTAGATTTTTAAAATTTCTTTCTTCGGTAATGAACCTTAGCTTACTGAAACTTTTTATTTAATAAACATACTTTTTTTTTTTAACTTTTTTGACTCTTTTGTAATAACATTTGACTTACACACATTATATGGCCGTACAAAAAATGTTTTCTTTAAATCTTCATTCTGTAAGCTTTTTCTGTTTTAAAATTATTATTATTACTTTTTAAACTTTCTTGCTAAAAGCTAAGACACAAATACACACATTAGCCTAGGCCTACACAGGGTTAGGGTCACGAGTATCATTGCCTTCTATCTCCACATCTTGTCCCACTGGAAGGTTTTGAGGTGCAGTAATATGCAGGGAGCTGTCATCTCCCATGATAACGACGCCTTCTTCTAGGTACCTCCTGAAGTACCTGTCTGAGGCCATTTTACAGTTAACTTATTTTTTCAGTAAGTAGAAGGAGTGTAATTCTAAAATAATAATTAAAAGTTTAGTGTAGTAAATACTAGATGACATGGATTTTTCAGCTTTATTGTAATATTATAAGAACACCGTCATATATGCAGTCCGCCATCAACTGAAACTTCGTTATGCTATGCATGACTGTACAGCAAGCTCGGGATGAGGAGTTGTACCTGATTGGAACACACTTTACATGTATCGATAAGTGTTGGAGAATAAGTCTCTCTCTTTAGGTCGAATGAAAGGAGTTCAGCCCTGTTAAATAATATAAAAAAGAATCATGAATGGTTTTTGTAGGTGAATGAAAGAGTGACAAGGGAAAGATAGTGTTTAAATGGTCAGGATCATGGGAGAGAAGCTGGAGTAAGGAAGCTCTGCAAGAAAGTGGCAGTGCAGGCATGGACAGTGAGAATGAGAGTTTGGAAGCGGGCAGTGAGAGAGCAGAAAGAGGCAAATATGAGGTTCCCCTGCCCAGCTCCAAGATGAAGTCTTGCTTTGCTGCCCAGACTAGAGTGCAGTGGCATGATCTCAGCTCACTGCAACCTCCCCCTTGCAGATTCAAGCAATTCTCCCACTTCAGCCTCCTGAGTAGCTGGGATTACAGGCATGCCACCACACCTGGCTAATTTTTTTTTTTTTTTTTTTTTTTTAGTAGAGATGGCATTTCACCATGTTGGCCAGGCTGGTTTCGAACTCCTGACCTTCAAGTGATCTGCCTGCCTTGGCCTCCTAAAATGCTGGGATTACAGGTGTAAGCCACTGCGTCCGGCCAATATGAGATATTTTTATAGAAATATGACATAATCTCGTAACTGGGGAAGGATGAATCCATCATAACCACAAAGTACCTAGCAATCTAGCAATCTTATCCAAAGTTGGGAAGGAGAGATTGTTTTGGAAAGGACAGAAGTGGTTTTGAATAAGTTAACATAGGGATGATAGTGACTGCCAGTTGCTATCCAAATAGGGATTTAGGTCTTCAGAAGGGTAGAGAAGGTACATTAGAAATGTAGACTTGAGCATTGTCAACCTAGAGATTGTCAAGGAGTCATGTAGTTCTGCAGTGATGGCTATTAATTTCTCCCATAATGTGCTAGTTAGAATCCATTTTCACAACACTGATACAGATTGAATATCTCTTATTTGAAATGCTTGGGTCCAGAAGTATTTCTGAATCTGAATTTTTTCAGATTTTGGAATATTTGCATTATATTTTACCAGTTGAATATCCCTAAACCAAAAATCTGAAATTCAAAATGCTGCAATAAGCAATTTCTTTAAGTGTCATGTTGGTGCTCAAAAAGTTTCAGGTTTTAGAGCATCGCAGATATTGGATCTTCAGATCAGGGGTACTCAGTCTGTAATGATAGCGATGATAGCACATAACAGATAATAGCATCAGCAGCAGCTGAGATGTATTTGCAGTGTTGATCTCCCATTGAGATTTAGAGCCACACTGAATGTCTAGGTTAGTGATACTCTTAGGAAGTGGGAGGTTTGGGGTTTTCAGAGACATGTTGCAAATCACTAGGTGTTTGAGTGAGCTTGGAAGATTTCCACATTTACTATCCCTTGCCTGTACCTCCAGAGCTCTGCTATAGCTGAGATAGGCTTCCCATGTGGTGAGTTATCTTTGCCTTTCATGTGAGGTGCAGATGTACCACTGTACTTCCTCGTTAGGCAAAGTAATAAATACTTCCCTTTTTTTTTTTTTTTTTTGAGGCATCTCACCCTGTCGCCCAGGCTGGAGTGCAATGTCATGATCTCAGCTCACTGCAACTTCTGCCTCCCAGATTCAAACAATTCTCCTGCCTCAGCCTCCTGGCATGATCTCAGCTCACTACAACCTCCACCTCCCAGGTTCAAGCAGTTCTCCTGCCTCAGCCTCCCAAGTAGCTGGGATTATAGGTGCCTGCCACCACGCTCAGCTAATTTTTGTATTTTTAGTAGATGGAGTTTCACCATGTTGACCAGGCTGGTCTCGAACTCCTGACCTCGTGATCCACCCACCTCACCCTCCCAGTGTGCTAAGATTACAGGCATGAGCCACCACGCCTGGCCATAAGTACTTAACATTTAAACATATGTTGCATCATATACCACAATCTCAGATATGAGTAGATCATATTCATAAATTCTTTCTTAAAAATTATAATTGTGTTTCTGCTGTGGTATAAACTCTCAATTCCCATCAGATAGTTATCTGGATCAGGCATGGTGGCTCACGCCTAATAATCCCAGCACTTGGGGAGGCTGAGGCAGGAGGATTGCTTGAAGCCAAGAGTTCAAGACAAGCCTGGGCAACAGAGCAAGACCCTGTCTTTACCAAAAAAAAAAAAAAAAATTGCCAGGCACCATGGTTTTTGCCCTTGGAAGGCTGACACATGAAGATCTCTTGAGCCCCAGCTGCAGTGAACTATTATTGTGCCACTGTACTCCAACCTAGGCAATACAATGAGATCTCATCACTTAAAAAATAAAAATAAAAGACAGTTGTCCTTTACGATGGCTTTAACCTGAAATTCTTTCTGTCTAACTTGGTCAGGGTAGGAGTGATATTTTCCCCTTGAGTGACAGTTTCTTTTTGCAATGTTATCTCAGCCTATAATCCAGTCTGATATTTTAAAAGAAATTTTCTGTCTTGTAAGAAAATCATGAAGATCACCTTTCAATGATTTGCAAAGGGAAATGAATGTAATCCTATGAGAAGTTCAAAGGACTCTACATTACCTGTGGGATGAATGCATGAAGTCTTTGGTGCCATGCCAGACTACTTTTTAAATTATAACTATTTTGAAAAGAGCAATACAATTGCAAAGAGTAATACAGAAGCAAACCTGCATTTGGTTTTCTTCTCATCTACTGTCTCTATAGGCTTCTTCCATCGAGACTTAAAACCTGAGAACCTCCTCTGCATGGGACCAGAACTTGTGAAAATTGCAGACTTTGGTTTGGCCCGAGAAATCCGATCAAAACCTCCATATACAGATTATGTATCTACCAGATGGTGAATACTGTTTTTCTCAAAATCATTTATTTGCACTTCTTTAAAAAGATACCATTAAGCTAAGGATAATAATAAAGTCACAAACATTAACTTTTCACTAAGGAACAGTTTAGTCTGAAACATATATTTATAGATATGTTGGTAGTGTACAAGGTTAAAACTTTGTGTTATAAATCATGTTAAAAGAAAACCTATTATGCTTTTCTATAACATAAATAAAATTTTATATATAGGCCTTCCTGAGGACAGTTTCCCAAAAGAACTATGTAAAATATTCTCCAAAGACCTGTCTGTAAACCATCCAATTTCTATTGTGAAAACTTTGAGACACTAGGAATTTTGTTTTAAGCAGTTTGCCATGACCAAGTAGCCTACACACAAGTTGTAGGGTTTTTCTCCCTTTCCCTTTCTCTCTTAGTTTTTCCTTCCTCTTTCTCTTTTCTCTCTTTTTTCCGAATTCTTACTTTCTCTCTGTTTCTCAAAGATGCCATAGAGAAGACTCCTTAGAGAAATGCTCAATAGAAAATATTGTGAACTAAAGAGACACACTACTTGTCAACAGCAGCCCACGGTAGTTGTGAAGTTCTCCCAATTCCATTACACCACAGTGAACTACAGAGAAAATAGAAACATATCCACCCCCTCACTGAGAACTGATTGTTATTTAATTTAATGTCTGAGCAGTGGAAGCAATAGCTAGCAGTTCACCTTTGTTCCTCCAGGTACAGGGCTCCAGAAGTACTCCTGAGGTCTACCAACTACAGCTCCCCCATTGACGTCTGGGCTGTGGGCTGCATCATGGCTGAGGTGTACACCCTCAGGCCACTCTTCCCTGGGGCCAGTGAAATTGACATGATATTCAAAATTTGCCAAGTGCTGGGAACACCAAAAAAGGTAATGATACAGAACAAAGGCCAGTAGGCCAAACCAACAGCTTCCCATGCTCCCTCTGCCCAGCCCTGTTCAGCACTGGCACCATTGGGCATCTGCCCATTCTAGACTCTTTGTCTTGACCTCAGTCATTCTCCACTGCTCACGTTCTCAGACACATTCGGCTTCTCTTCTTCCTTTTATTCTTAAGTATGATATCTGTCATGGCTCCTTCTGCCTTTCTCTCTATATCATCTCACCTCCGTTGCAGAACTTCTCGGTTCTCATTGCTACAACTCGTGCCTGTTCAGACGTCTCTTGACCTTAATCCTTAGCCCCTGACTCCCTACATTATTACTCCACTCACATGTTTACAATTCTCTATGAGATTTTCTCCTGACTCCCTCACCATCACCTCAAACTCGTCATGTCTAAAACATTGCCATTTGTTTGCCATCCTGCTAGCTTCCTTCTTTCATTCTCCATTTCTGTTTGTGGTCTGATCATCATCCCAGAGCCCCCACCTTGAGGCTGAATTTCAGCTTTACCTTCTGTCTTTCTCTTACTCCCCTTTTCCTTGATCCAAGCAGTTGGTGGGTAAACGCTGTTAAATATTGCCACGTTACATGTCTCACATAGCTCCCGTCCTTTCAAGTCCACTGCTGCCATCACAGACTGAACCACAGTCACCTACCTGTGTCTAATGGTATCTTCTCCATCTTTCTGCCTTCAAGTATTTCCACCCTGGTTTTTTGTTCAGTCTGTGGCCAGATTCAACCTCCTAAAGGACAGCTCTGGTACTGCCTTCCCCTTGTAAAAGTATTGGTTGAATCCCCATTGCCCAGCCTCGTAACTCCTATTCCTATCCCCCACTTCACACCTGTACACCTAACAGCTGCGTGCCCTGGAATTTCCCTGCTTCTGTGTTCTGTACATACACCCTCTGCCTGAGTGATGTCTGTTACATGGCCATCAGTAATCCTCTTCCTCATGTTTCTCTAATCTCCTCCCCATCTTCAGCTGTGTTCTGTCTTATTAATATAATTATTTGTGTTAATAGTTGTTTCCTGGACCATAAGCTCATTCAGGACAAAGATTTGCTGTATGTTTATTTTCCCAGGTCCCAGGACCATTGCTGGTACAAACTAGATCCTCAAAAATTGTTTTAAATCATTTGAATGAATTACTAATGCCACTTCTTTAAGAAAGTTTCCTAAGTCCACTGCTGGAATCTTTCTCTGCATATCTGTACCTGTACCTCTCTTGCAGCTTTTGTCACTTTTTACTCTGCATTATTACTCTGTTTTTAATTAAATGTCCTCTTTTCTCTTTTAAGAACAGTAATGCCTTTAAGGGCAGGATTTATATTGGATCTCCAACAACACTAAGCACATAGGAGGCATTCCAGAACTATCAAGTGAATGAATGATAAAAGCTATACATATTGCCACTTGGCTTTAAAAAAGAGTGGGGGAAAAATTACCTTAGCCTGTATGTTATAAAATAGTAGAGTGTTAGAACTCAAAGGAACCGTCAAGACCATTTCTTTCACATTTTCTATCATTCACTCTAGCATTTAGTGTCCCACAGAAATGATGCATGAAAAGGTGGAATGTTTGACACTCTTGAGACTGGGTGAAGCCCTTTCCTTACCGCTGGTCTTCTCCACATGTATACTTTGAATGATCAAGTGGAAGACATCATAAGTAGAGTTTCAAAAATGTATTTGCCCAGGAACAGGATATTTGGTTTTATTTTGTTTTCCCCCAAAGAATATCTCATTGGCGGTTTCCAGAACCTCTGTCTCATGGAACACAGTTGGGGAAATATTAATTTGGTTCAATCCCAAAATCTCAAGAGATGGGCTATCTTACATAAAGATTATAAAACAAGTTGGCAAATATGATATCTTTTCCACTCCTCCCCAGATTTCATGGTTTTGGTAATCTTTCTATTTATACAACTCTATTCCTCATTCCACACAGTGCCATGGTAGTGAATGTGGGTGGTTAATGAATGTGAGTGGGTAATGATATGGCTGCCTTTCCATTTGGGGCATACACACCAGAATTCAAACTTATATCACAGCAATTGGCTGAGCAAGGTTTTCTATCTTTTCCTTCTTTCAGACAGACTGGCCTGAAGGCTACCAACTTTCAAGTGCAATGAATTTCCGCTGGCCACAGTGTGTACCTGATAACTTAAAGACCTTGATTCCCAATGCTAGCAGTGAAGCAATCCAGCTCCTGAGAGACATGCTTCAGTGGGATCCCAAGAAACGACCAACAGCTAGTCAGGTTTTCCTCCATTTTCTTCTGTTTGATGTGCTTCTTATGAAGTTCATATCTAACTCTGAATAATTTCTTTCAGTTGCATAGGAAATATGTAGTATTATGGGTGAGAAATAGTACAGAATACCACTAATGATGTACTACGTAAGGTATGAGAACTTAAAATAGTTTGAAACTTACTGGGTATAAAGTAATTAAGATGTAAACAATATAGTTGCTTTGAAAATTGGCATATAATTCACATGATACATCACCATTTGTATGGAAATGGAAATAAACATATATTTTTCTGTCTTTGGAGAATATTTTCAAATCTATTCTCTATGAGTTACAAGTTTATAGTAGTTTGTTTATAAGCCGGTACTGGTTGTTAAAATGCAACTTCATGTCATGTAAAGTCCAACTGACTCATGACCTAAAGAGATCAGATGAGGTAGGGCTAGGAGAGTAACTGTACTTAGCATTTCATAGCACTTCACAGTGTGCAAACGCTTGAGTATGTTTTATGTGATTTTCACTTGAAATGAAGTCAGGTTCTCTGACTTCATAGCTCCTGCTTTCCCAGCCACTTAGACTTAAATAATGAAATATACCCGAAAGAGGTGTGGTAATGCTGTGGGCTCTTATCACTCACAGGCCTCCTGCAAGCCTCCTATTGTGGTAGTTACATCTGGCCCCTTCTCAACTTGTCTCATTGACAGTTACATTGCTCAGAGGATCAAATAAGTGACCAATTTTAATCAGAGAAGATGATTCAGGAGTGATGAGGATATTTGAAGAAAGTGCCAATATGGTGGTAGAATTTGTGATAGCAGGGGAGATGATGGTTGGAGGAATAGTTAAGGAGTGTAGAAAAGCAATTTTCCAAAAGCTCAAGCAAGAAATAACCACAATTTGGTGTCATAAGACTTTGGATGGCTCAAGGGTTGAAAGGCTCTCAGAAATGCACTCCTGGTGGTGAAATTCACAAATCACTGCAGGGCAGGAAAGCAGCTTTTTGATTAACGCAGTTTTTTAAAGGATGCATATAAGAAATGAAAAAGATTCTGTAACCAGGAACCAAGAGAGGAATGTATGCTTTTAAGAATAGTGTGAAAAGCTAAAAATACCCCCCAAATCAGTTAAGACTTGCAAAAATGTCTGCAACTACAGAGAAGGCTTTCAAACTATAATAGATGCTAATGTCTGGGACCTCTACCAGGTTATCCCCATTAATTGCCTCTTTACACTTGCATATAATCATCACAGATGTTTATAACTGTCCCAGGCTTGCTAAGAAAGATTATGCTATCCTTAATGACTTTCATTCAAAAAGACAAGAGAATACAGGGAATATTGCAGAAAGAATTGTAAACCCCAAACCTTAAGTTATCTCTTGGCTGTATAGAAAACTCAGTTATCCAGAACAACTGACAGGGTTTCATTCTTGATAGAGAAGGTTTAACTATATCATGTTTTACACTTCTGGCACTTTCGGGATAAAAGCATATGCGCCTGCTTATTTTGTACTCAGTTCTTCAGTGTCTTCCAGGATCATTATGTTCGGCTCTTTCAGTTTTTTATTATTATTTTTTTCTTCTTCCATGGAATGAGGAAATAGGCTTAGAAGGATGAAGTACCCTATTTAAGACACATGGCAAATGAGTTACAAAACCAGGATCTGTGTTCATCCAGAATGCTTTTTAGAAGTAGCCAGGGTAATAGCAATGTCACTGGCTACTATGTAGAAATAATTTTGTGTTGCAATCATTACATATATTTTATGGTATCTTAGATAAGAAAAATCACAAGGGGTATTAAAAAATCAACATGCTGTTTTCTAGTTGGGCTAAAACAATAGTAAACTGGTTGCAATGAAATATAGCCCAGTAATCAAGATAATAGTATCTTTCCTGGCTAGACTTTTCTCCTAAAGCCTTCTTTGTCATTCCAGGCACTTCGATATCCTTACTTCCAGGTTGGACACCCACTAGGCAGCACCACACAGAACCCTCAGGATTCAGGAAAATCACAGAAAGGCATCCTGGAAAAGGCAGGCCCACCTCCTCATATTAAGCCAGTCCCTCCTGCCCAGCCACCAACCAAACCACACACACGAATTTCTTCACGACAGCATCAAGCCACCCAGCCCTTTCTGCATCTCACATACCCCTACAAAGCAGAGGTCTCCAGGACAGATCACCCGAGCCATCTCCAGGAGGACAAGCCAAGCCCGCTGCTTTTCCCAGCCCTCCAGAACAAGAATCCCCAGTCGGTGAGCAGCCCAGATGCACCAGTGAGCTTTGTGTCTGCTTATTCCTCTTTTGACCCCACTTATTGTGGGACATGTTTTCTCTTTCAGTATACAGAGTCTAATCACGGTAGATTTACATTTGCAACAGCATAGAATTGTGAAAAGACCCTTGGCTTTGGAGTGAAAGATCTAAATTCAAGTTCTGTCTGTGCCTGTTAATAACATTGTCACTCAGGTGACAGCTGTAGCGTAGTGGTTGGGAGCTGGCCTCTGCAGCCAGACCGCCAGGGGTTCAAATCTCAGCTATGCTGTTTAATAGCTTGATACCTGTGCAAGTTACTTGGCCTCTCTGTTTCTCATTTTCCTCATCTGTAAAGTAAGGATAATAATAGTACTTAACTGCTACAATTGCTTTCAGGACTAATGAGTTAATACTTGAAAAGAATTTAGAATAATACCTGGCACCTAGTTACAACTCTGTAAAGGTTAGTAGTTGTTATCATTAATCCCTGTGGACTCAGTTTCCTCATTTGTAAAAGGAAGAGTATAGTGCACATCTTACCTACCAGACAGGGTTGTTCATGAAGATCAAAGGTCATGCTATATATAAGATGTTTTGAAAAACATAAAAGTGCTGTATTAATATTTATAGATTGTTATCCATATTGTTGCTGTTAATCGATACTGTTAATGCTGGACTATTAACTGAGCCCAGATCCTTCTGCTCCTCTTGGGCTAGTTTTCAAGAGAAAACAATGAGTGTTAGATTTAATAAAATAATAACCTGACAAGGGGTTCTGTTTTTTGCTAGCTTTGCAGTGCCGTCTGAAGAGGCCAACTTTCTATCACTTGTACAAAAAAGTGGCACTTTCTGTGTCAGTTAGTATTTGCTGAGTGCTGGCTCCCAGTCACCATAGTGTGAGACATTACCAAATCAGGGCGGCATCTCTGGCCTGTTCACTTTATTCCAGCACACAATTTTGAAGTGGTGTGTGTATGGAAATGTCCTGTTGTAGCTAATTCTTTATAGCTAAGAGATAGCAACCATATCTACTGAAAAGACAAAAAAAAAAAAAAAGCATTATCTGCATTGATTTCTGTAAAAGGTCAGGCAAGCTGACATCTTAGCCTTAATTTCTTTCATCCATTTTTATAACAGTAGAAATCACATGAACTCATCTAGGATGAGACTATGTGTGAATCTAGCCACCTTTCTGGTATGTGAGAAGTACCTTAAACATTTTTTTATCCTTATTTTATACAACTAACATCTTCAGTGGATGGCAGCTGATGTGATCCATGCAGGATGAGTGAGACAGAAAGATTGGGACTGTGTTTTCCACAGTTGCCCCTCAGATCAGCAGCGTCATGCTCCAGGAGCCTCCTTTGCATAGGAGAGGAAGTTTAGAATGGAGATTACTCATGGATGAGTTCCATTAATGCCAAGTATTCCTTCCCCCTCCCCACCCCACTTGTTTACACAGAAAATCACAGCTGGCCTGGAACACAAAAATGGTGAGATAAAGCCAAAGAGTAGGAGAAGGTGGGGTCTTATTTCCAGGTCAGCAAAGGATTCAGATGATTGGGCTGACTTGGATGACTTGGATTTCAGTCCATCCCTCAGCAGGATCGACCTGAAAAACAAGAAAAGACAGAGTGATGACACTCTCTGCAGGCAAGTGTGCTGCTCACATTCATAAACACACTGAAGCTGGGATTGGTGAGATTATTGGTACATATCTGAGGATATACGCTGTCTCTCATGCTGACCCAAGCCATGCTCTCTTCATTCAGGTTTGAGAGTGTTTTGGACCTGAAACCCTCTGAGCCCGTGGGCACAGGAAACAGTGCCCCCACTCAGACGTCATATCAGCAGCGAGACACACCCACCCTGAGATCTGCAGCCAAGCAGCACTATTTGAAGCACTCTCGATACTTGCCTGGTAATATAAATGACTTGGCTTTACTTTGACTTTTGATAAGAAATCCTATCCTTGGAATCACGTATCACTCACAAAGATTCTGTTTTAGAAGGTAGATACTAGGGGATTCCCTTCAGAACTGACGGACACATCACAGAAATATTTGCTGAGGCCCAAGCCTCACGTTTTTTTTTTTTTTTTTTTTGAAATGGAGTCTCGCTCTGCTGCCCAGGCTGAGTGCAATGGTGGCATCTTAGCTCACTACAGTCTCTGCCTCCTGGGTTCAAGTGATTCTCCTGACTCAGTCTCCCAAGTAGCTGGGACTACAGATACCCACCACCACGCCCAGCTAATTTTTGTATTTTTTACTAGAGATGGGGTTTCACCACGTTGACCAGGCTGGTCTTGAACTCCTGACCTCAAGTGATCCACCCACCTCAGCTTCCCACAGTGCTGGATTACAGGCATGAGCCACTGCGCCTAGCCTCAGGCCTCAAATTTTTATCCTTTATAGTCACTCAAGATATGAAATATGGTATAGGAGACTGGGTCCAACCTCCAGGGAGGAAGGAACTGGCAAGAGCTGGGTGGCATGTCTGAGGCCCCTCTACCAGACCAGGCTTAGGGGAAATTGCCAATAGGGAAACCAGGGCCGGAGCTTAGACACACCATCCTGGCAGTAATATGGGGGTTAAATGTCAGTGCTATAGTTTGGTGGGTTCCCAAGCCTTTGTCTTGATTTTCTATTTTCCAAACTTACAACATTAGTGAATCATTCATTCAATACATATGTATCAAGCATCTACTGCATGCCAAGCACTGGGAATATTATTGCAAACAAAATAGCCAAGCAGAGCCACTAGGTCACACAACTCTGGGGAATTCCTTCACATTGTAGTCTACACAGCAGTTTTATACAGCAGCTTTGCAAACAACATCCTCACCCTCACACAGCTTATATGCTAGCAGTGGGAGTGAGACTTTAACAAATGGACACACAGTAATCACAGATCGTAAAAGAATGGTCAGGTAGGGCCTCTCTGAACAAGTGACTTGGCTGGGTCCTAAAGAATGAGAAGGAACCAAATGTGCAGAGAGCTGAGGGCAGAGCACAGCAGGGAGAGGGGAACAGTGAGTGAAAGATCTGGAGCCAGGAGCGGGCTTGTCCTGTGAGAGGAACGGCAGAGGCCAGTGTCGCCAGAGCACAGTGAGAAAGGAGGTGGCGTAATGTGTAGTATGAGGCATCTTTTGGGGCCCTGTAAGAAATTTGGATTTTACTTCACGAGCAATGAGAAGTCCTTGAAGGGTTTTAACTGAAGGAGTGATGTGGCTGTATCAACACCTCTGTGCTGAGTAGGGGAGGGGCTGGCAAGCTGTAGCTGTCATCCAGGCGAGGGGGATGGCAGCACAGGCTGGGGTGCAGTCAGAAGGGAGGGATGGGGTGGGAATGACAGGCCCTCCTGATGCATCTGGGAATGTGGCATCTAAATACTGCTAAACTTCATCAGGATTGACGTTTTGGTCTTAGAAGATTGGCCTGACAGGTCCCAGGATGATCCAGAAGAGAGCTCCAGATAACAGGTATAGGGTGATGCAGTAGGCAGGACCAAGCCTTGAATTACAGTGACCACAGGCAGAAAGGAGCAGGGAGTGAATCTGAGAGCTTTTTATTTCTTTTTGGTTGTAGAGGAAGGAGGAGAAGGATAAAGGGGGAATTTAAACTGTCAGTTCTGAAAAATAGCTGCAGTGCCAGTGGGAATGGGAGTGATCTGGAGGAAAAGTGGCTTTTGTCCTGAGGTCAAGGTCAAGGCAGCCCCATTCCGGGAGGCCATGGGTGTGAGGGACCACAGTCGGTGAGAGTTCCCTGTACAGACCAGAGTCATCAGCATGTGAGGGTAATGATGGTCCTGATGAGGTGAGAAGATGGAACCGTGGGGACAAGACAGAATGAGGAGAGCAGAGAGCTGCAGAGTTGGAGGCTGGGGATTTGGGATAGAGAAGAAACTGAAAAGGTGACTGAAAGGAAGTGGTCTGTGAAGGGGAAGAACAGAACATCCAGCAGCTGCAAAGCCCAGGATGGCACAAGAGGGTCAGGATGTGGAACAGATCCATTAGTAGAAGCGGAAGAGGCCTCTCTTGGGCACCTATAAGTGAGACATCTTTCCTCTGACATCTGTCGGATGACATCATCACACTCAGTTTTTGTTTTGATTATTGCATTATCGAGTGTTTTTGACAAATTGCGTTCTGCATTAATTTCATCTTTGTAGTCTGGTGTAAGATTCAATGTGTATTTTGCATTTTCAAATCCTTTCTTCTCTATTAGGGATAAATATAAGAAACGGCATACTCTCGAATCCTGGCAAGGACTTTATTCCACCTAATTCATGGTCTAGTTCTGGCTTGTCTGGAAAATCTTCAGGGACAGTGTCAGTAATCAGCAAAGTAAATTCAGGTGGGTAATGATCATTAACCCCCAAATTTGCAAAAAGCAAATTCCCTGGATGCAGCAAGGTGGGCACGGGGAACCATGAGACAAGCTTTGGAAGCACAGGGGCCTTTGTGGTCTGAAAGCTCAGGCCTCTTTTCCAGCCCTATCCTCCTGTCTCTTTCTTGGCTGTAGTCCCTGGGGACTCAGCTAGCTCCCATAGGAGTCTGCCTTCAAGGGTAGCTGGGGAGTAGAGCACATTCCCTGGCTCAAGGGAAAAACAAAAATACCTTGACAGACTCCTACTAGGCCGGACGGCCGAGGCCCTGGCTGCAGCAGTCACCCTCTCCTGAGGTAGAAGTCACCCTTGGCTGTGTCTGCCTTGTTCCAGCCCATCCGCTCCTTCTGATGACCCAACTGCAGACCCAGTATCAAGATCCCTTCTAGTTGGAAGGTGGACAGTTTGGAAGGCCCTTCCCACTCTTTTTGTTAAATGGATGAATGAATTTGCTGAGTCCTAATGCTGACCAACCCTGTTCACCGTAGAAGCGTTTCCCACATCCATTTTCCCTCACGCAGGCAGCCCTGCCATGTGCTGCTTCCCCTCTGCACTGCCAACTGGGCTTCACTTCTCCCTACCCTCATCCATTAGGTGTTTGTTTATCTTAAGGAATACAAAAAAGAAAGAGATAGTATAGCAATGCCTGTATAGCCACCACTCAGCTTAAGAAGTCAAACTTTGGCCAGGCAAGGTGGCTCATGCCTGTAATCCCAACACTTTGGGAGGCTGAGGCGGGTGGATCACTTGAGGTCAGGGATTCAAGACCAGCCTGGCCAACATGGCAAAACCCTATCTCTACCTAAAATATAAAAATTAGCCAGGTGTGGTGGCAGCAGGCCTGTAATCCCAGCTACTCAGGAGTCTGAGTCAGGAGAATCGCTTGGACATGGGAGGTGGAGGCTGCAGTGAGCCGAGATTGTGCCACTGCACTCCAGGCTTGGTGATTAGAGCAAGATTTGTCTCAACAAAAAAAAAAACCAATAAAAAACAAACAAACAAAGTTAGACTTGGCAAATGCACATAAAGCCCGGTATCTGGGCCTTTCCCTCCCATCCTCCCCACTTCCCCTTAACTCCCTCCATGCCAGCCTGATCAAGTTTTTATTTGGGTTTGTATAAACTTCATAGTGTGGTTTTGCAGGTTTTAAAATTTATTTGAACATAATCTTTGGATCACTGCTTCATGCATTTTAATAAATATGTGTGTAGCAATTATAGAGATATGTTATATAACATATATATATACAATATCATAACTTATTATTTATGTAGACTGATTTATATATGCCTTCTCTTCTTGATGAACATGTAAGTTGTTTGCAATTTTTGCTACTAGAAAGAGAGCTGAGATGATTGTTGTACCCTATTGTTATGCACAGGTGTCAGGATTCCTCTGGGTATGATAAATAGGAGTCAACATTTTATTTTATTTTATTTTATTTATTTGAGATGAAGTGTTGCTCTGTTGCCCAGGCTGGAGTGCAGTGGCACAATCTCGGCTCACTGCAACCTCTGCCTCCCAGGTTCAAGCAATTCTCTTGCTTCAGCCTCCGTAGTAGCTAGGATTACAGGCATATGCTACCACACCCAGGTGTTTTTTTGTTTGTTTATTTTTTGTTTTTGTATTTTTAGTAGAAACAGGGTTTCGCCATGTTGGCCAGGCTGGTCTAGAACTCCTGACCTCAGGTGATCCATCCACCTCAGCTTCCCAACATGCTGGGATTACAGGTGTGAGCCATCAGAGTCAACATTTTAGGTTAAAGGGTGTGCTCGTCTTCAACTTCACAGATACTGCCGAACTGCTCTCCAGTGGGATATGGGAGTTGCTCTGCATCCTTGATGCCACTTGGTACTGTCTGACAAGTGTGAAATGGTGTCCTCTTGTGGTTTAAACTTGCATGTCCTGTTTACTAATGGGGTTCATCATCTTTTCTTGTGTTTGTTGACTATAAGTTTTTTCTCTTTTATGACTTACCTATTCAAATTCTCTTCCCATTTTTCTTCATTCACCAAAGTGTGAAATGCACTCCCGCTGACCAACACAACTCCTCACACAGGCATTCCATCCTGTGTTTCCCACTCTGCCTCAAGCAGTTGCTGAAAAGCCTCTGTGTTGTGGAAACAGAGCAGCTCTACCACTTATTGACTTTTCTTAATGGATAGAACTTCCATTTTTATAATGGGCAATAAAGACAGTCTTCATTGTTCCATGTGTATCTTCGAGCCTTAATAATAAGAATTATAGATATTAATTCACTCATCCAATATTGATTGATTACCTGCTGTATGCAAGGCATTCAGTTATCCTCCCCAGAGTACAAAGATGAGTAACATACAGTCCCTGCCCTTAAAGCTCTCCCAAGTGGAAATGACATAAAAAGTGAATGTATTTAGTATTTTTTTAAATGGTTAATTTTTCTGATGTGGATAAGAATATTTAGTGTGTTATTACTTGTCACAGCTAAATAATATAACCTGTGTGTTGATCTGTAAGAAAATGGTTAAATGGACTATGGTTTAGCCATACTCTAGAATATATATATACTGACATGGAAGGATAACTATTCTATATTATGGAGTGAAGAAAGCAAATTTCAGAACAGTCCAAAGCTACTTTTACAAAAGGGAAATAAAAAATGTCACAGCCAACCAACCCTGTATTTGGTTGCCCCCTACAGGAGCAGTGCTGTCTTTGACCCTCGCCGTCTTTCTGACAGAGTCAGAAAAACTAGCCAGGCACGGTGGGATGCTCGGCTGAGAATTCATTTTTATCACGATTTGCTATTTTCCCTCAAAGTAAAAACTTAGTTTGTTATTGCTCTGCAGTGCTGTCATTAACCTTTTGATGTCCTGGGTCCATGTCTTTGTAGTAAAAGAGCTTTTTACTTTTGCAAATCAGTTGGTTCCAGCTCTACAAGTTCTAGTGGACTGACTGGAAACTATGTCCCTTCTTTTCTGAAAAAAGAAATTGGTTCTGCTATGCAGAGGGTACACCTGGCACCTATTCCAGACCCTTCCCCTGGTGAGTTCTATTTTAAATGATTCATGAATTGACTCAACAAATGGTTACTCAACAACTACTCTTGACATGATTGTTCATCTTACAACTGCATGTTGTAGGCTTGGGATCCACCAATAAATGAGACTTGCCCTCTACGATAATAAGTAAGCTGAATAAGTGCTATATAACATATAGTAAGTCAGATGCTTACTGACTTACTGCTAAGGAGAAAAATACAGCAGACAGGAGGTAGGGATTATGGGGGTTGTAGTGTGGGGTGCAGCTTGCAATTTTAGATAGAGTAGCTAAAGAAGAACTCACTGCAAAGGAGTTGTTGAGTAAAGACCTGGAGGAGGTGATTGAGCAAGCATGCAGTATGAGTGAGGCTTTTTCAGACAGGAGATTCTTCTCTGCTTGAGCTTTGAGGCAGAACTGGCCTGACAAATTCAAGGAGCAGCAAAGATGCCAGAGCATGGGAGTGACGTGAGTGAGAGGGGGCATGGCAAGATGAGGTCAGGGGCAGTAAGACGAGGTCAGGGGCAGTAAGACGCCTGTAAGCACATTGTCATGGATTCTGAGTGACGTGGAGCCCCCAGAGGGCTTTGATCCAGAAGTGAGGTAATCTGACAGCTATCTTCACGGGCTCCCCCAGGCTGCTGTTGTCATTAGACTGAAGCAGGGGCAAGGTTGGAAGCAGGGAATCCAATTAGGAGGATGTTGAAATTATCCAGGCAAGAAGTGATGCTGGCTTGGGCCAGCGTGGTATTAGTTGAGCTAGTAAAAAGCTACCAGGTTCTGTAAATATTTAGAAGGTAGAGCTAAGAGGATATGCTGACAAATTATATGTGGTACATGAAAAAAAGAGGAGCCAAGAATTGTGCCATTATTTTTGGCCTGACAACTTTAAAATGTTGTCTTTAACTGTAGTAGAGAATATTATAAGTACGAGACAAGATACTTCTCTTGAACTCCTTATTTTCTCATGTTTTTGTCACCAGAATGCAATTATTTGCACTTTGCTTGCACTGGCCGCATATCAGTCCTGTCAGCCTTTTTCTTTCATTGCAGGTTATTCCTCCCTGAAGGCCATGAGACCTCATCCTGGGCGACCTTTCTTCCACACCCAGCCTAGAAGCACTCCTGGGTTGATACCACGGCCTCCAGCCGCCCAGCCAGTGCATGGCCGGACAGACTGGGCTTCCAAGTACGCATCTCGGCGATGACTATCTGCCTTGGTGATGAATCTCTTCATAGGGAGAAGCAGGAAACTTTTTCTCAGCTGACTAATGTTCTACCTGCAAGACGTGAAGAGGGCATAAAAGCAAATCAATACTTTATAGTTATTCTGAACTAAGACATGTCAATATTCTTTTTTAAAGTTTTTTTTTTTAATATTGATTTGAATGCAGTACGCTTTTTTGTATAAAATTATTTTATTCTGAAACTGGGTCCCATTATTTTCTTAAACAACAGCATTTTGTATATATGGATTATGTTTTAGCATTTTATACAGTCAACTTTGTAATGAACTTTTTAAAGATAATTGATTTTCCTTTGGGGTTCCAGATAATATTTTATACAGATTTTGAAAAATGTAATAATATTAATGCAGTATTGCAACAGGGGTGCAATTTAAGGTGATGTGATAGAGGCTCAGTGTGTGCAGTTATTTATGAAGTGGTTAAATTTTAAGTATGACTCACTAGGTACTTCAAGCTTTCTTGGACTGTTGTTAGAAAAGTGATCCTCTGCTTTTCTTAATAAGTCATTGGTTTGGTTTTTGGGTACCACTCTGCTGCTGTTCTAAAAGAACTATTAGATAATTGGCTTTGTTTTATTTTTGTTCCCCAGATGAAAGAAGACTAAGTAAATACATTTTTAAAAATTTCCCCAACACCCTTTAATGTGGTTGCAGATATCAAATGAAATGAGGCTTAATCATACTATGCCATTATATTCTCGTTTATTCTATTTTTGAAATTAAATTGTGTGTGTACCAATAAAAGGAGAGCTTTCTGCATCAAAAGGCTCCCAACATAAAGGTTAATACAGTCTATCAAACTTATATTCCTGCCAAGGTGCATGGCCAAAAAACAAGTATCAAAGCAGCAGAAGGTTTTCGATGATAATAACCGAGATGTAATTTTGCGCCTGGCTCAGTTCTCCAGATCTGGCTAGGAGCAGTCAATGACTAATCTTCTATCCTAGCCAAATTCTCAGGACAATTTGGGGAGCAGAAAGAGTTATGGCAGAGGTTCCACTCATCTGTGAAGTCACAGTCATATGCCACATTTGATCTTCTAACCCTGGTGTAGTGTCTTTCAAGAGAGAACTTTATGCATTGAGCAGAGGCTATTCCATTGAGAGGAATGTTTACAGTAATTTCGAAAATGACAAAGCCAGTTTGGAGACAGAAAAAGACAAAAGGTCCAGTCTTATCCATCTCTATATGGTATATTTTCCTCATTCAGGTTACCTTAGAGGCAAGAGGGAAGGTCACCATCAGTGAATGCAATGTAATCTCAAGAGTATATTGACTCATATTCTCTTAGGGCTCAAACTACTGTCTGTTGGTTCTGGGTTTCAGGATAATGGCAGGTTGAACCATATGTAAGTGATCATTTTTATAGGTTAAAATGATAGGTGAAATGAATATAGACACTTCCATATGGTTCAACCGAATGAGTTGGTAAATAATTGCTTTGGTGTATTAATAATACGTTGCATTCTGAACGAATTACCATGGCTTCCAAAAAGCCCTAACCTGAAGGCAGAGAGTGATTTATGCTTTGGAGAATCTGACTCAAAAATATACTTGACCAAGCACCATGATCCCTAGGGGCATGAGAAAAGCACATAATGGATGTGAATGTGATAGGTGGTCTTTTCCTGTTAACGAGCTGGCAGCAAAGCTTCAGAAAATATACATGTAAGCACAACTTGAAGCTGGATTCATTTCTGTATTATATTCTCAACTCATTATCTAAAGCATCAGAAAATGTGTTTTCAGAAATGAGTCCTGCCGGGCTCGGTGGCTCAAGCCTGTAATCCCAGCACTTTGGGAGGCCGAGGTGGGTGGATCACGAGGTCGAGAGATCGAGACCATCTTGGTCAACATAGTGAAACCCCGTCTCTATTAAAAATACAAAAAACTAGCTGGGCATGGTGGCGCATGCCTGTAATCCCAGCTACTTAGGAGGCTGAGGCAGGAGAATTGCCTGAGCCCAGGAGGCAGAGGTTGCGGTGAGCCGAGATCGCGCCATTGCACTCCAGCCTGGGTAACGAGAGCGAAACTCCGTCTCAAAAAAAAAAAAAAAAAAGAAATGAGTCCTTTACTATAAGGTTAAAATTTATTTTCCTTTTCTGTATTATATATAAAGAGTAAATTAATCTGAAACCTTGCCCAGCTTGCTGGAAAGCAGGTTTTAAATTGTAAATATTCCTTAGAGGAGCAAATGGATTGTTTAATACCATAGTCTTGGTAATCTAGCTTATATATAAGGTCATTACATTTTTTTAATTGAAAAACCTAGTTACTTAATTATTTCACATTATAAAATTGTTTTTCTAATACTTTTGTAGGGTCCAAATTCAGAAAATACTTCACTTTCTTCCTTTTATGCTTTCCTTTGTTTACCAGCAGACAACTTCCTGGGGAAACCAAACCATATTCATAAAAAAGTCAAGTAGCTGATGTGCAGTTGAGAAAACTAGAGGACTGAAAAAACAAATTCTAACTAGCAAATGCTATGAAGGACTCTTCCTCCCCGCTCTCTGAAATGGGTAAAGGACTAATTGTGTATACAAGCTATGCACTATAGAAGGGAATATTAACCATTTCTTTTGTCTCCATTTTTGTTCTGACTGAGATTCTGTTACATGAAAATAAAATGCTACTTGTTAGCTGTATTTTTTGTTTTTATTGAATTATAAAATGTAATATAAGACCAACAGAAATGATGTACCTGTAACTGTACCTATCAGGACCATACCTCATTTACAATCAGAAAGTTTACTGGGATGTCAGGAAATGATACAGGGTTAGTTCTCATTTCATGCTGAAATGAGACAAAAGTTCAGTGACAAAGGTGTGCTGTGGGGGTACTGATGTGCCCCACGTAGAGCAAGCAGAGCAGGGAAAACAGCATTTGCATAAAACTACTCTTGACATGGTTGTTCATCTTACAATAAAATTTCATTCATCGGCCGGGCGCGGTGGCTCAAGCCTGTAATCCCAGCACTTTGGGAGGCCGAGGCGGGTGGATCACAAGGTCGAGAGATCGAGACCAACCTGGTCAACATGGTGAAACCCCGTCTCTACTAAAAAAAAAATACAAAAAATTAGCTGGGCATGGTGGCGCGTGCCTATAATCCCAGCTACTCAGGAGGCTGAGGCAGGAGAATTGCCTGAACCCAGGAGGCGGAGGTTGCGGTGAGCCGAGATCGTGCCATTGCACTCCAGCCTGGGTAACAAGAGCGAAACTCCGTCTCAAAAAAAAAAAAAAAAAAAAAAAAAAATTTCATTCATTACCAAGCCCTCACCCCAGCTCATGTATGATAGGTTTTATGTAGGAAGAAACTTGATTTTCAAATAGTTTTCAAAGTATATCTCTTACCTAAAGGACTATATACATCTAATAAAGTAACACTGTGTCATTTTCTGGAGTTATCAAAAATTGTATTCAATCAAGACAGCACAAAATAAGAATTATTTTCTTTTTAAGTGCAACTACAGGTACTGTTGGAGTTAACGGGCACCATGCTTTCTCATGAAGTAGCATTTCCCTACCATTAAGCCATTGTTTTGTGCCATTCAAAAGAGGAAAAAAAGGAATTTAGGCTGTACATTTCAGTTCAGTGTATGACCAAAAGCAATATGTTTATAAGAAGATGTTTGACATACTCATTATTTTATGTCATTTAAAGCATACTGTAGCAATTTGTTTAATATATGTAGTTAATTTTTAGAATTATTTTTACTATTTTTGACCAAATGTACTGTACTTTTATATAATTTATTGTAAGGGCATTCTCATGGAAACCATTAGGAAGACAGACTGGAGGTAAATATCACATGAATCTGTATCACCAGTTTCTCATAGACACTGTGCTAATGTGAATTTTAGATGAACTCAATCAGTCTTCTGATCTCAGATATCTCAGTACAGATAGAAATTAGTCACCTGATTTGATTACAATGGAGTAACTGACAATATATTTATTTATAAAGCAAATTTTCATAACAATGAGAAGATAGGAAGACAGAAAACCACTCAAGCAAGACCCTTCTAAAATAAAAATGTTGTTTTTTAAATAGTTTGTCCCAAGGTGTTTAAAAATGTCAACCTTATGTAAGGAAAAATTTCCTGTTCCAAATAAAGTTGAAATTTAAGAAAAATTGATGTGAGCGTTCTGTTTTTGTTTTCATGTTCTTCCATTAGTATTTTCTAATTTTTGTCCTTTTTTAGTTCATTTGGAACTTTGATGTTTTATAACTTCTGAATGCTTAGTATTGTGTTATCGCTGTGAAGTTAGAAGCATACACTTAGAGTAGCAGAATAAAGAATTATCCTGCAATATGGAGGCTTTTTTTAAATTTAGCTTTTAGAAAGCTAGGTGCCTGGGAGTGGTGGTTCATACCTCTAATCTCAGCACTTAGGGAGGATCCCTGAAATATAGGAGTTTGAGACCAGCCTGGGCAACATGGCAAGACCCATCTCTACCAAAATTACAAAATTTAGCCAGGTGTGGTGGTGCGCACCTGTGGTCCCTGTTACTTGGGGGTCTGAGTCAGGGGAATTGCTTGAGCCTGGGATACAGAGGTTACAGTCATCCCAGATCACCCCTCTGCACCGCAGCCTGGGCAAAAGAGCAAGGCCCTGTATAAGATTAAAAAAAAAAAAAAAAAAAAAAAAAAAAAAAAAAGCAGGTGGAAACAGTTTCATGTTCCCGATTTCATCATTTTGACCTGCTTTGTATGTCTTTTAGCTTTTCACAGCAAATTCTCATATACAACATAAACCTTCAAAAGAAGTTCATAACTTCATGAGAATGTCATAGTTTGTAACTTCTAAAGAATGTCACAGGAAATTCATTTCTAAGCATTCTTTGACTCCTTGACAGGATTTTGTAGAAACATGACCTACCAATCAAACTTGTATTGGTGAATCCCTAAATGTGCCTCTCGCCATCAGAACACGGTGACTTTACTGTGTAATCATGGGCATTTGTCTAACTTTTTGGCATCACGTTGGGCTCATGCTGCCCCTTCAGAAACACTGAAGAAGCCATTTCAAGCTCTCAACCATCTTTCCTGATAAGAAAACCCACTTGTTAGAGTAGACTTTGACACTAATCGCTTATAGCTAAGGCTGAATTGAAGACAAATGTTTTCCTCTTCTGGGAGTATACAAAGCTCTTAAACTGAGATTTGAAGGTCTTGATCTTTGTGCAAGCAATTTTACCTACTACTGAGTGGATGAGTGCAGGGTTGAGGCTAAGAAGACTTCTCAGGGCCTCTGAAAATGTGTCAGGTATGTAGGTAGGTAGAATAGATAGATAAAATGAGTACGACTGTCTCAGAATGAGGACAACTGTAAGGGTCTTCAAGAACAAGCAGGTTGATGATGTCAGGGGCTTCAAAGGAATAAAATGGCTTTGGGATACCTGTCATAAAATGCCAGAACTATTATAACAGGAGTTTTCATTTCTCCCCAAGCCTGTGTAATAATAGAGTCATGCTGCTACCTTATTTACACTTTCAGGTGAGCAAGGCTGAGTGTTGCCAGAAAAAGGTGTCCTGATCCAGACCCTAAAAGAGGGTTCTTGGATCTCACACAGGAAGGAATGTAAGGTGAGTCACAGAGTACCATGAGAAGCAATAGTTTATTGACAGCTACTCAGTTACAGAGTAGAGCATCCTCAGAAAGCAAGAGGAGGAATCCCTCCTCTTTGTTTTTTCTTCAATAGGGTTCTTATCTATCTAAAAGTTAAGCAAAGCTATGTCTATGTCCTAACAGCATGAAAAAATACTAGTACTTGGTTAATTTAAAGAAAGTTATCCTTGGCATTTTCATGCGTAAGTATGTGAAAATATGACTATACTTATCTTGAAGGCATATAGCATTATGCAATATTGGAACACCTGGACATTCTTCTTTCATAGGAATTTTTCCTTGCAGGTATTATTAAGCCATTTCCTCAACTGTAGACATCTTAAGATGGAGTTGATTTTTTTTTTTTTAATTTTACTTTAAGTTCCAGGATACAAGGGCAGAATGTGTAGGTTTGTTACAGTGTGTCACGATCGTCTGCCGCACCTTTCAACCTGTCATCTAGGTTTTACACACCACATGCAGTAGCTATTTGTCCTAATGCTCTCCCTCCCCTCGCCTCCCAACCCCCGACTGGCCCCGATATGTGTTGTTCCCCTCCCTGTGTCTATGGGTTCTCATTGTAAGATGGAGTTGATTATAAAAGGCTAAGGCTGGGTTCGGTGGCTCACACCTGTCATCCCAGCACTTTGGGAGACCTAGGCGGGTGGATCACGAAGTCAAGAGATCAAGACCATCCTGGCCAACATGGTGAAACTCCGTCTCTACTAAAAATACAAAAATTAGCTGGGCGTGGTGGTGTGCACCTGTTGTCCCAGCTATTTGGGAGGCTGAGGCAGGAGAATTGCTTGAAACTGGGAGGGGGAGGTGGCAGTGAGCCAAGATTGTGCCTCTACACTCTAACCTGGCGCCTGGTAACAGAGTGAGACTCTGTCTCCGAAAAAAAAAAAAAAAAAAAAAAAAAAGGCTATCACCCTGGCTCACCTACACTCCTGTTTCCATAACTCTAGAATGATGTCTCTATTTTATAAGATTGGGCATCTGAAACTGCCATTTTTGAAGTGTAAAAAGTAAGATATTAGCAATTTGGTATATAATTCAACCAATTGGAACTAAGGAAATGGAGACAAGTGCTTGGCTTAAATGTCTAATAAAAGCAATCATGGCCGGGCATGATGGATCACGCCTGTAATCCCAGCACTTTGGGAGGCCAAGGCGGGTGGATCATGAGGTCAAGAGATGGAGACCATCCTGGCCAACATGATGAAACCCCATGTCTACTAAAAATACGAAAATTACCTGGGCATGGTGGTGGGCACTTATAATCCCAGCTACTCAGGAGGCTGAGGCAGGAGAATAGCCCAAACCTGGAAGGCGGAGTTTGCAGTGAAATGAGATCATGCCAATGCACTCCAGCCTGACAACAGAGCAAGACTCTGTCTCCAAAAAAAAAAAAAAAAAAAAAAAAAAAGCAATCATAAGAGTCAGGCACAGTAGCACATCCTGTAATCACAGCACTTTAGGAGGCAGAGGCAGAAAGATCACTTAAGCTTAGGAATTGGAGACCATCCTGGGCAACATAGTGAGACCCTTTCTCTGCAAAAACTAAAAATTAGCCAATGTGGTGGCATGAGCCTGTAGTCCCAGCTACTTAGCAGGCTGAGGTGGGAGGATCACTCGAACCTGGAAGGTGGAAGCTGCAGTGAGCCCTGACTGCACCATTGCATTACAGGCTGGGCAACAGAAGGAGACCCTGTCTCCAAAAGACAAACGAACAACAACAACAACAAATTCTCACAAAAGACTATAAAACCCACAACCTTCCACAAAGGCCGTTGCAGTCTTATAGAAAAAAATGCTGGTTCTACCCTTGTTATTCATCTTTGTAGCAAAGGAAAATTATTTCAAAACAATTTTGCCATCGTCATTTTTGTCCTTTAGAAATCTTTGTTTCATTTTACCTTCCTGAATACACACGTAATTTACTATGGCATGCGTATTCGTATTGCAAAACTCTATTTCCAAATAAATTTCTTTTAGAGAACCTGTCTCTGTTTGTTATTTAGGAGTCTTGCTCTGTTGCCCAGCTTGGAGTGCAGTGGCATGATCACGGCTCACTGCAACCTCCTCCTTCCAGGTTCAAGTGGTTCTCCCATCTCAGATTCCTGAATAGCTGGGACTACAGGCACATGCCACCACACCCGGCTGATTTTGTATTTTTAGTAGAAACGGGGTTTCACCAGTTGTGAGGCTGATCTCAAACTCTTGACCTTAGATGATCCACTCGTCTCAGCCTCTCAAAGTGTTGGGATTACAGGTGTGAGCCATTGGCTTTTTCAACTAGTAGGCATTTCCAGCTGGGTGGCTCATACCAACAAAAGACAAATCAACCCATTTTCCACAAAGTTTGTCTTCCTCTTCCACTCTTTATGGAGCTAGAAACCAAAGCATTGCCCATTCATTCATTCATTCATTCATTCAACAAATGTTCTCTGAATACCTACTGTATACTAAGACAGATGGACAAAAGGAGGAAAAAAAAAATCCTTGATCTCATGGAATTTACATTCTAGGACTCTACAGAGAAATAAATAAAAATTACTGTGTTAGATGACAATAAATGTTATAAAAAAACAGATGTGTGTCTTGTTATAAAAAACAGACGTGTGTCTGTTGGGCAGGGCATCATTCTAGACTTTTCTTCCTCCTTCCTTCGACCTGATTTGTAAATCCTTTACCACCTACCTTCTCAGTATTTCACCTTTTCTTACCCGTATTCTTCAAACTCATGCTGCTACTTTAATTCACACAGACACACAGGTTTCTTTGTCTGCCCCTACTGCCCCAATTCATTCTCCACACTTTGGTTGGAGAAACCTACTTAAAATATAATCTGACCATGTTAGCGGCTGCCAGTTATTCAGCACTACAGGCTTCTCAAAGCAAGATTCTCTCTAGCGTCCCGTGGGTGAAGAAAATAACATTTTTAGCCTGAGAAACAGCAGAAGCTGCCTCTAAAAATAAGATGGATTTTAAGGTTGAAATACATACCTTCAAAAATACAATTTTGCAATTGTTCCATAACATAGCCCTGATAGTTTTAATATATTTTTAACCTTTTAACTAGCTTGCTAGCAATTTTTTTTTTTTTTTTTTTTAGTACTATCCCCAACCCCAAAGACCACCTTCCAAGCCGGTGTGCTGTCTTGAGGCCATTGCTACAGAGCACTTGTCTCTAAAAGGGACAAAATGAAGGGAAATCTCAAGATGACCCACTGAGATGAAAGAAAGAAGAAAATACGTATGTGTGTATATATGTATACATGTATATGTATGTATACACAAAAGTAGAAAAATTAGGGTCTACTGTTTTGATTTTAATCCGTATGTGATGCTTTGCCTACTTAATATCCTTATGTGGATTTCCTGAGGGACTTGACATTCCTGTTAGGAAAGCATTGTGTACTCGCTGTTTAAAAAGCTTCTAAGGTCCAGGCACCGTGGCTCACGCCTGTAATTCCAGCATTTTGGGAGGCCTAGGCGGGCGGATCACCTGAGGTCAGGAATTCGAGACACGGCGAAACCCTGTCTCTACCAAAAATACAAAAATTAGCCGGGCGTGGTGGCGGTGCACTCCAGCTTGGGCAACTAGAGTGAAACTCCATCTCAAAAACAAAACAAAACAAAAAGCAAAACAGGCATCTAAAAATTCAAGGGTCAAAAGAAAGGCAGACTGCCACATGCAGCGCCTCATTTGGATGTGTCTGGAGTCTTGGAAGCTTGACTACCCTACGTTCTCCTACAAATGGACCTTGAGAGCTTGTTTGGAGGTTCTAGCAGGGGAGCGCAGCTACTCGTATACCCTTGACCGAAGACCGGTCCTCCTCTATCGGGGATGGTCGTCCTCTTCGACCGAGCGCGCAGCTTCGGGAGGGACGCACATGGAGCGGTGAGGGAGGAAGGGGACACCCGCCTAGCCAGCCAGATCAGCCGAATCAACCCTGGCGATCAATGGGGTGACAGATGTCGCAGCCAGATCGCCCTCACATCCGATTCCTGGTGGCGGCGCACAAAGTATATAAACTGAAAGAAACTTCCAACTTTTCACTGAGGTTAGGTTATTTTTCGACCTAGAGCTTCTACAAGAAATACGAATCAAAGACAAATTTAACTGTATAGCAAATATCATTTATACCTAAAATGCTACCATTTGAGAGAAACGGACTTGATTTTGGGCTGTTTTGACACTATCCAGAATGCCTTGCAGATGGGTGGGGCATGCTAAATACTGCCGTCTCTATTGGTGAGGTCGTCCTGGAGCCTCGCCTAGCTCCCGCGCACTAGGGCCGCCTGCTGGTCCAGCATAGCGGCAGACAGCTGGCCTGGCGCTTTGTGCGGCTCCGGGCCTCCGAGCGGACTCCAGGTCTGTCTCCCTCCTGCCGTACCCCTCTTCCCTGCCCTTTCCTTCTTCTTTTTTTCCCTCCCCTCTACTCTCCGAGTCTCACTCTCGCATTCTCGCATTCATCTCTGACCCCCGCCAATTCAGTGCTTCTCTTGTCTTTTTCCCTCTTGTCCTCTGCGCTCCAGCCTCAGTCTGGGCAGAGGTGGGCCCCTTGGCTGGGGTTGGGGTCCTTCTTGCTCAGTGTGCGTATTTTTTTTAAAGCCCCTTCTGCGGAGTCTGAATGCATTGGTGGAAGGTGGGCTCGGATCGTCCCTGGGCCTGGCCAGGTGGCTGCTACGTCCCTGCGTGGGCTGAGCGGGGAAGCGGAGCACGGGAGAGTGCAGTCTCAGATGGCCAAGCCCTGGCCCCGGCTCATTCTGCAAGACCCGGGACTCATCTCCCAGTAGGGGTGGGGGACACGCGGGACCCGGGAGGCAGTCACCGCATGCGTGACGATGGACGCACGTTTTGCAGACAATAGTAATACTCGGCCTGTCCACCTCCCAGTTGCCGTGATAATAAAATACGATGATGTATGTAAAAGCATAAATACTTGAAAAGGCTCCAGTGGCTCTGCGATTTTCTTTCGCGGCCCTCTCCTTCCGACGCTTGCCACCCCCTACCCCCAAGCTGAATTTGGAAAAGCTGAAATTCTCAAGGTCAAAATATATAATGTTCTGAATTTGTGAAATCCCGTACTGCTAGCACGTGTTTTTACAACAAATGGCCCTAGCTTCCCAAGATCCAGGAGAAGAAGTCATTAATAGAAATCATATAAAAGCCAAGGTTTTTTTTTTTTTTTTCTTTCATGTTTTAAAATGGTGGTATGTTTTTCTTGAGTGAGGAAAAATGCAGTAACAAAAAAAGAGAACAGTTTCCCGTGCCAAAATCCTGAATATTCACTTTGCCCCTGAGCATTCGGTTGAAGACATGAAATTGAGATTGCTGGTATGCGAGTAGCTGCTGCTGCGGCTGCATTTGTTTTTCAGGAAGCCTGAAAAGCTGTCATGGCAGCAAGGCCCAAGCTCCACTATCCTAACGGAAGAGGCCGGATGGAGTCGGTGAGATGGGTTTTAGCTGCCGCCGGAGTGGAGGTACCTTATATGCTTTTTCTTCACAGATTTGTCATGGAACTTTTGAGAACTTTGAAAGAAAAATACGTTTTGAAGCAGAGTTCAGTCCTAATTCTCGTCCACCAAAATCACAGACATGCTTCACTGAGTCAGATTCCTCTTCCAGGAGGGGATTCTTTATAAATAAAATGTAGTTCATGGAATTCTACTTTCCTTTTGACTTTTACTTTATTATTAGCTTCTGATCTAGCACCAATGAATATTTGTTAATAAGAAGAAAGGAAATGTACCTGAAAATTGCCAAATACTCTGAGCTTTTATTGATTATATATTCTTGGGGTAAATTTCCTGTTTACTTCAGTGGCTTCAAACTGGCAGTCTTGGTATCTATCTTGCTTGCATATGTGTGTGTTTCTGCTTTTGTTTTATTTTAGCTTCTTTTTATGGAAACTTTCAAATACAAACAAATGTAGAGAGAGCATTGCCATGAATTCTATGCACTCATCACCGGACTTCAGCAATCATCAGCTCTATGCTAATCTTGTTTCATCTATCACCCCTTGTTTTGTGGGAGTAAAACCAAAATCCAAACATCATAACATTTCATCTGGGAGTTCCTCAACATTTTTCTCTAACAGATGAGGATTTTTTAAAAACATAACAATATTATTATCACACCCAACAAAATTAGCAATTCCTTCCCCTCATTAGAGTCTGATTGTCTCAAACAGGTGTTTTTTGTTTGTGTTTATAGTTTGTTCCAGTCTATATACGGTATTACATTTAAAATCATCATGTTTCTTTCAGTATTTAAAAAATCTGTAGGTTTCCTCTTCATTTTTTTACAAACTTATATTTGGGAATAAGTTCAGATTTATAGAAAAGTTATAAAATAATACAGTCCCTTATTCAGTCTCCCTTAATGTAGCATTTTACATCACTATGATTAACACCGGTGCATGTTAATTTCTAAGTAACTGAACTACAGTTTAAACTTAGCTTATAATCCAATGACCTAAATTGACTTTATTCAGATTTCACTGTTTTTTTTCTACTAATGTTCTACTTTTTTTGAGATGGAGTCTGACTCTGTCACCCAGGCTGGAATGCAGTGGTGCAATCTTTGATCACTGCAACCACCGCCTCCTAGCTTCAAGCAATTCTCCTGCCTCAGCTTCCTGAGTAGCTGGGACTACAGGTGCATGCCACCACAACCAGCTAAATTTTTGTATTTTTTTAGTAGAAACAGGGTTTCTCCATGTTGGCCAGGCTGGTCTCAAACTCCTGACCTCAAGTGATCCGCCCACCTCGGCCTCTCAAAGTACTGGGATTCCAGGCATGAGCCACCACACCTAGCCCGTTGCTAGTGTCCTTTTACTATTCCAGGATCCAACATATTTATTCATTATGTTTCCATAGTTGCCAACAATCCATGACAATTTCCCAGTCTTTCCTTCATTTTACCTATCTTGACGGTTTTGAAAAGTACTGGTCAGATATTTTTGTAGATTCTGATTGCTTTCGTCTTGTTTTTTGTGTGTGTGTTTAGACTGAAGTTATGGGTTTTGGGAAAGAATGCCACAGAGGTGAAGTATCCTCACCTCATTATATAAGGGGTTACATATCAACATGAGTTGTCACTGGCAATATGAACCTTAATCACATGGTTAAGGTAGTCTCTGCCAGGTTCCTCCAGTGTAAAGTTACTGTCTTTCCCTATAATCTTCCGAAGCAGATCATGAAGTCTGGCCCACATTCAAAACGCTGAGAATTAAGCTCTACCTCCTGGATGAGGTAGTATCTACATTTGAAATTTTTATACAGTATAAGGAAGATTTGTCTCCACCCATTTCCTCAGTTATTCAATTCTTTATATCACTATAGACCTAAGTATATTGATTTTATGCTTTAAGTTATAGTCCAATGACCTAAATTGCCAAAATTGTTCCAGCTTTGGCCACTATTGGTGCTCTTTCAAGTTTGGCCTTTTTGATTTCAGATTGGTCTCTTTTTTGTTCTCAGCACTTTCTGACACTACAAAATGCTCTGTGCTCATCTTGTATTAATATTTTCCCTGCCCTAGCCCTAGAATCAGTAATTTCTTCAATAGAAAATGGTATTAACAAGACGCACGGTGGCTCATGCCTGTAAACCTGGCACTTTGGGGGGCCGAGGCAGGTGGATTATGAGATCAGGAGTTCGAGACTAGCCTGACCAACAAGGTGAAACCCTGCCTTTACTAAAAATACAAAAATTAGCTGGGTTTGGTGGTGTGAGCCTGTAATCCCAGCTACTCAGGAGGCTGAGGCAAGAGAATTGCTTGAACCCGGGAGATGAAGGTTGCAGTGAGCCAAGCGACAGAGCGAGACTCCATCTCAAAAAAACAAAGAGAAAAGAAAATAGTATTAACAGCCAAGGTCTGGGTGCTAGATATCTATGTTTGCTTCTAGTGCCATTTATTTGTGAAATAAACTGCCCTCTAGAACAGGCGTCCCAAACTACGGCCCACATGCGGCCCCCTGAGGCCACTTATCCGGCCCCCCGCCGCACGTCAGGAAGGGGCACCTCTTTCACTGGTGGTCAGTGAGAGGAGCACAGTATGTGGCGGTCCTCCAACGGTCTGAGGGACAGTGAACTGGCGCCCTGTGTAAAACGTTTGCGGACGCCTGCTCTAGAATTTCTCCTTTTCTGGATTTGATTTCCTTGCCCTCCAAGTGTTGCCTTGTGGTAACATGGTAAAATTGTAACCAGGTTTTTTTCTTGGATGCCGGTGACCGTTGCGGGTTTTTGGCCTTCAGCCTCTTAAGGAATAAGCGGTGGGGCCACTGCAGGTGGACCGTATGCTCGTAAAGTGAATATTGGACCCAAAAACTGTTGCAGAAAGGTGATTTTATTTAGGTTGAGAAAAGAGAAGGAAAGAAGAAGAGAAAGGCTTCCACGAAGAGTGCGGACGGGGATTCCAGAGGGGAAAATCCCCGGAGGGAGCTCCCACCGTGTGGGAGGGGATTCCAGAAAGCTGGAAATCAGGGGCCGGTGAGGGAGCACGAACTTTTATTGTGGGAGAAACTCCCACCTTCTCCAAGACCCTGGGCCAATGAAAGGAGTTCCTTAGAACTTCTGCTGGAGTGATTGACTTTTAGTTTCTTCCCGCGCATGCGAAATTCAAACATAAACCGTTGAGTCTCCCGGATGGAGAGAGATGGGAGGGGGGCATGGGGCAGGGAAATTCTTGCCCTTAAAGCCACGCTCCCTCATGAACCCGGAAGAACACATTCCCTCAAAATGAGGTTACCCTTATTTTAACATGCTCCTCTATTCTCTGTACTTCCCATAAATTACTAGCTGGATCCAGAGGCATGATCACTTCAGGCTTCTTTTTTCTCTTTAATTTTTTTTTTTTTTTTTTCCTGCCAGACTCTGTCAGAGGAGATACTCTGAACAAACACATTTCTATTGTACCACGTTGGAGGCTGCCTGGTATCTGGTGGTCTCATTTTCAGTGATGCCGAGCTTCATCATTGTGTTCTTGTGATGTTAAGTTGGTCAGTCACTTAATTTGAGTCATCATTGATATTGCTATATGTTGCTTGTTTCTTCCATGCTTGGAACTTTATTTGCCCAAAGATTCCTCAAAACCTAGGCAAATCCCCCTTGATACATGGGAGATTTATACCATTTCTACCATTAACGAGGAGCATCAATTGAACACCTTGCTCCTGCATATATCGGATAAACTTTCTGAGCCAAATGTGGTGGCTTGAGTCTATAATCTCAGCTTCTTGGAAGGCTGAGGGTGGCAGGATCCCTTGAGCCCAGGAGTTTGAGGCTGTAGTGAACTGTGACTGAGCCACTGCCCTCCACCCTGGGTGACAGAACTGTCAGAAAAAATAAATAAATTATTAGTTATTTCTGTTAACTAATATGATGTTTTGACTTTTGATTTTAGTATGTTGTAGTACAAATATCCAGGGACAAATTCCCCAGTTGCCTCTGAGAGACAAATTGTGAGTTGATCCAGGAGTACAGCCTGCACCACATCTGACCACCTGGGTTTTGGGATAAATGTCCTGAGCATTGTTGTCCCAAGGCTACTGTTGATAACGTTAGATGGAGATCTCTGGTAGCACTGAGGACCCTTTCCTCATACCATGAGCACCCACCCTGGCAAGTAGTGGAAGCCAAGCCTCTACCCTATGATCCTGATTCTCCCTACCGCTCCAAGTTGAATGTTTTTCAACTAAATTCACCATTTGTTAACATTTTGCCTCATTTGCTTTTTCCCTTCCCCCCCCCCCTCTTTTTTTTCTGAATCATTTCAAAGTAGTTGCAGACATCAGCGTGTGTCTTCTTCCCAATGTTACAGGAAAGGGGTCCCAATCCATACCCCAAAAAGGGTTCTTGGATTCCACACAAGAAAGAATTTAGGGCAAGTTCATAGTGCAAAGCAAAAGCAAGTTTATTAGGAAAGAAAAGGAATAAAAAAATAGGAGCCTAGTTCCTTTCAGGGGGCAGTGATACTTAGAAACCAAAATATGGATGCTAAGACTGCCCTTTCTCTCTGCTTCTTGAGACTGTGTAACTTGGTATTTTCAGTCCTGAACCTGTAATGATATTTACCTCCTTTTGGAGGTTGGGGATACCTTTTTTAAAAATTGATATGTAATGTACATATTTGGGGGGTGCATGTGATATTTTGATACATGCATATCATGTGTAGTGATCAAGTCAGGGTAATTAGAATGTCCATCACCCACCTCAAACATTTATCTTTCCTTTATGGTGAAACGTTCCAATTCTTCTCTTCTCACCATTTCAAACTATGTATTATGTTATTGTTAACTATAGTCACCCTACTCTACTATCAAACACTAGATTTTATTTCTTCTGTCTAGCTGTATTTATGTACCATTAACCAAACTCTTTCCACATCCCCTTCCTCTCTACACTTCTCAGCCTCTAGTAAACACCAATCAACTTTCTGTTTTCATAAGATCTACTTTTTTAGCTCCCACATATGAATCAGAACATGCAGTCTTTGTCTTTCTGTGCCTGGCTTATTTCACTTGACGTAATGACCTCCGTTTCTGTCTGTGTCGCTGAAAATGACAGGATTTTAATTTTTAATGGCTGAATAATATTCTGCTATGTATATATGCATTTCTTTTTTTAAAATTTAGTTTGATGAAGAATTTCTGGAAACAAAAGAACAGTTGCACAAGTTGCAGGATGGTGAGTATGAAAATGAACCAACTGTCTCTAATACTGATTTTCCTTTAAGAAATGCTATCTATGTCGAAGGGCAAAAATATTTGATGACACTGAACATTCAGAACAGTACCCTAAAACCAAAAAAGCAAGAGGGAATAAATAGCTGAGATTGCCAGGACATCACTTCTTATTCAGTAGTTCCATAAAAGCTGCTGAAGGGAGTGAACGACTCTTCTCCATTCCTTTCTTCTTCCCTCTCTCCCCTCCAATCTCTTCTTCCCACTTTCTTTCTCTCTCTTGCCCCTTCCCTCCTTCTCATCTTCCATTATTTCCTTCACACTATTTGAGGCATCCTGGCCTGCTTGAGGTATGCAGATAAATATCCCCATCTATATGGGGAGACTTTCTGGAGTAAATACTACACAGAAATGAAATCAACCAACCCCCCTCTCCGCTTTAATTCCTGGACAGCCCTGCTCCCTCCTTGCCATCCATTGTAGCACGAGCCACCAGCAGACCCATAAAGAATGCACCCATTAACCCTGTGAGCAGCCTCCTTCCAGCAGCAGCAGGGTCCTCAGGCCCAACTCAAGGCTCCCTTGTGTGGTACCAGTTCTCCAGGGCTGTAAGGCCATCTTTTGTGTGTGACGCTGGCTGGAAGCTACGAGGCATGTGCTAAGTACTCCTCTCCCGTCTCCCCTCACCTCCCCCAAATGCCCAAACCCCTCAAGGGCCAGGCTGCACCCTATACCTACATCTCTCCCCAGGATTTGGTATGTGGAAAGTGTTGGATTCCAGTTTGCTAAAGAAAACAGTGGGTTGTTTTTTTTTCACTATTGACAGCAAACTTGGTAGTAAATGTGGCTACTGTTCTGTAGCCACAGAACAGATAGAAACCAAAGAGTATACATGAGACAGAACAGATAGAAACCAAAGAGTATACATGAGTCTCAGCTGATTACTTAGGTTTCATGATCAGATTCTCTAAAAACAGTGCCGTCCAGTGGAACATTCTATAGTGAAGGTAATGTTCTATTCTGCACTGTCCAATATGGTAGCCACTAGGCACATGTGACTGTTGAGCACGAGAAGTATATCTAGTGCGACTGAGGAACTGAATTTTAAGATTTAAAAATTGTAATTAATTTAAATTTAGGTTTACATCGTGCATGTTGCTAGTGATTGCTGTATTGGCCAGTGTAGACTGAAGAAATATCTTCGGTAGTGAAGATAATTCCCCCCAATCCTATCACTGTGAATAGGTATTTTTCCGGGGGTGAAAATGAAAAGGGAGGGTTTATAGCAATGCTAGTTTTCAGGCCTCTTTTTTTTTTTTTCTCTGAGACAGAGTCTTGCTCAGTTGCCCAGGCTGGAGTACAATGGCATGATCTCGGCTCACTGTAACCTCTGCCTCCCAGGTTCAAGCAATTCTCTGCCTCAGCCTCCCGAGTAGCTGGGATTACAGGTGCCCGCCACCATGCTCTGCTAATTTTTGTGTTTTCATTAGACATGGGGTTTCACTATGTTGGCCAGGCTGGCTCGAACTCCTGACCTTGTGATCCACCCACCTCAGCCTCCCAAAGTGCTGAGGTTACAGGAGTAAGCCACTGCACCCAGCCCCTTCCGGCTTCTTTTATGGCTAAATCTGCTCTCCTGAAGGTTAAGGTTATCTGTCATCCAGAAGCTTTACACTATTTCCTAAGGCCATGATTCCACTGTTTATTTTCATTCAACAGAGCATTTTTAGGGGTTGGGGGACAGGGAAGAAGAGATCACTTCTAACTCCGGGCTTCCATTCTTAGGTAACCACCTGCTGTTCCAACAAGTGCCCATGGTTGAAATTGACGGGATGAAGTTGGTACAGACCCGAAGCATTCTCCACTACATAGCAGACAAGCACAATCTCTTTGGCAAGAACCTCAAGGAGAGAACCCTGTACTGTGGCCCCTCTCAAGTGTTCTCACTTGTCAGCTTACTGATGCTTTAGCTGATTAGCAACCCCCTGCAGCACACCACATTTACTTTATGTCTTACATAGTTAGTGAGATCAGGGAACAAAAACCCAGGAGGGTCACAAAGACCAGTTGAAACTTCAGTAGAGAGAGCCCGAGTAAAACAAAAGAAAAGAATTGGATTCAGAAATTGAATACTAGATCTAGGGTGTCATTGTTTCAGATTTCAAATTTTTCAATGCTTTGATACTGCTTTTTCCCTTTCTTGTGAATTCACTATTGTTAAGAATGAGGAAAGAGGAGGTTCTGTGACATTCAAGGCCTGGGAGAGAGAGCATTAGATTACAATTTGAATTCAAAGCCTGGTCCTTGCACCCCTTAGATGCATGACCCTGGGTAAAGTGGGAATAGTACATTTCTCATAGTGCCATGTGATTTAATGAGATAATGGATAGAGAGTGTTTAGCACTATGCATGGTACACTCTGAGCACCCGTAAGTGATATTCACTATTTTTATAAATACGAAGTTTGACCCATACCAAGAGACCAAAATGTAGATGCTGGAGTGAGGATTAAGGAGTAAGATGCCCAGAAAGAGAGCACTCATGAATGTCAAGCTCTCTGATCTGTGACAAATTTCCAAAAGATTTTTTTCTGAGTTACAACTAGAATTGACTTTATATCTTTGCTCTTAAGAGACAGGTATAGGTAAATGCTTCTAGGACCGTGAGTTACCAGCACACTAAAAAAAAAGAAAAAGAAAAAAGCACTCTGAATTCTTAGTTGTGGAAACTGATGACTTGGAAGGGAGAAGAAACTGAGACAACTGCTTTTTTGTTTTAAGGATTGACATGTATGTAGAGGGGACGCTGGATCTGCTGGAACTGCTTATCATGCATCCTTTCTTAAAACCAGATGATCAACAAAAGGAAGTGGTTAACATGGCCCAGAAGGCGATCATTAGATACTTTCCTGTGTTTGAAAAGGTAGGTGGCAGAGATGCCTACATACACAGAGTAACCACAAAGGAGCTGCCATAAACACCCTTTTCTGCCCAGGTATCTTAAAGCTGATCCCAGTTGGATTAACTAACCTAAGAGCTAATAGCAGCCACAAGCCTCTTGCATGCATTTCTGTAGATACATTTTTGGAGTAGATGTATCCTTTGAAACACCAGATGCTAAATCCAGAAATAAGGAATTTTCCCTTCCCCACTTCAACGTCTCATTCAGATCCACAGCATACATTTATGGATGCTTTCATTTATTTCCATGCCTTGTTTTGTTCTCTCTCTCTCTCTCTCTCTCTCTCTCTCTCTCTCTCTCTCTCTTTCTCTCTTTCTCTTTCTATCTCTGTCAGATATAGGGGGTGTTCTCTTAATTGATGTTATTTATGAAACTAAGGACAAGGCCATAGCTTCACCTCTTCTCAGATACTACACTGATTCAATAGCCTCATAAGTCTCTCCATGTGGAATATTATAACTGATGCAAACCATTTTCCTACAGATTTTAAGGGGTCACGGACAAAACTTTCTTGTTGGTAATCAGCTGAGCCTTGCAGATGTGATTTTACTCCAAACCATTTTAGCTCTAGAAGAGAAAATTCCTAATATCCTTTCTGCATTTCCTTTCCTCCAGGTAAATAAAACTATGTATTAGAAGATTAGCCTAGAACTCCTGGGCCTCCCTTCAGTGCCTAATGTTTCACTGGCTTTGGGGAGTGTGAGTGTGTGTGTGTGTGTGTGTGTGTAATTTTTTTAAGTTTGGCAAATGAAATGAAAATGAGGACCTGAAGTTGTTTTTCTAGTTCTTAAATACTTCAAGTTGAAAGACCATTGATGTGTAAAAGATTTTTTTTTTTGAGATGGGATCTTGCTATATTGCCCAGGATAGTCTTGAACTCCTGGGCTGAAGAGAACCTCCCACCTCAGTTTCCTGAGTAGTAGGGACTATAGGTGTGTGCCAGCACTCCCAGCTCAGAAATTTCCATCAGAATTTTGTTCCATAACTGTACTCCTGGAAAAAAACTCCATACACAGGAAGTTTGCCACTGGAGACTTCCCATAGAAATAACCATAGAGGTGAGGTGCTCTCATGCTCTCATGTATCTACTGATGGGAGAGTGGGTGAGATCAACATCAAAACCGTCTCATTCATCAGGCTGTGACCCCCTTTCTCCAAAATAGTATGGTCTCAAGTTAGGAAATTCTAAGCCTGAGCTCTGAAAGCAATTGAGAGATGTTAGCACCCTAAACATCACCCCAAAGCATTCCTACCATTCTCCTTCTGAGAAATTCCAAGGAAAGATTTGTGTGGCTCAAATTATCCCTCAGGGTTATTCTGGCAGGATTGATCATAGAACTTTAAAGCAGAGACGGGCCTTAAAAAAAAAAAAAAATCATTTGATGATTTCAGTATTCACATGAGGAAGTAGAGACCCAGGATAAAGAAATCAGCAAGGCCAGGCGCAGTGGCTCACGCCTGTGATCCCAGCACTTTGGGAGGCCGAGGTGGGTGGATCACAAGGTCAAGAGATGGAGACCATCCTGGTCAACATGGTGAAACCCCGTCTCTACTAAAAATACAAAAAATTAGCTGGGCATGGTGGCGCATGCCTGTAATCCCAGCTACTCAGGAGGCTGAGGCAGGAGAATTGCCTGAACCCAGGAGGCGGAAGTTGCCATGAGCCGAGATAGCGCCATTGCACTCCAGCCTGGGTAACAAGAGCGAAACTCCGTCTCAAAAACGAAAGAAAGAAAAAGAAATCAGTAGCCAAGCTGGTTTAGCCAGTGGATATGAACCTTAGCCTTTTATCTCCACGTCTAATGTGCAGACTTTAACCCCTGGGCCAAACCTGGCCTGCCACCTGTCTTTGTACAGCTCTTAAGAATAATTTCTACATTTTTCAATGGTTGAAAAAATATCTCTGGAATAATATTTCATGACACAGGAAAATTATATGAAATTCAAATTTTAGTATTCATAAATTTCATTGGAACAAAGCCATGCCCACTCGTTTACAAAATGCCAAGGTTGCCTTTGTGCTTCTTCAGCAGACTTGAATAGATCATACAGAGACCATATGGCCTGCAGAGCTTAAAATATTTGCTGACTGGTCCTTTATAGAGAAAAGCTTGCCAATCCCTAATACAGACCAAATTGCTATATACTTGACCAAGTTACACACTAAGTCCCCAAAGAGTAACATACATAAAACAGTTTTTTTGCCAAGTCTATTCAATATTTTGATATACTAATGAGGGCAGTTACCACCAGTTCAATAAATACACCCAGAAAATGAGAATAAAAATCATCGACAAGGCAATAAACCACCATATCTTTATGATGTTATAGTTCATATGCTTTTTTTTCATTTACTCTTGCAGACACAGAGATCAACTTTCTTTAATGTGATTTTATTCATTCAGAACTTAGGATACTTTTCACCTGAAGTATTCTTTTGCACTGTTAAAAAAAGCATTATTTGTTTAGCAGAGAAGGGGGATCAGAGGAAGGGATCTGCTACTTGTTGAGTGCCGGCTTCGTTTCAGTCTGCTAGGCACTTACCTGCATTTGCTCATCTGTCCTCTCAACCCAGCCCCAATAACCCAGGAGATGGGCTTCACCATCTCCATTTTACAGATGAAAACTACAGGCTTGGAAACATTACATTCTGCATAAAGTTTCAAGACTGTGAATGGCTGAGTTGGGAGCCACAGAGGAGTCTGGGATCTAAGTCTATACTCTTTCTGCTAGTCTGTGTGGTTTCTGAAAAATAGATTGTTTAGAAGTACTGGAAGTACCTATATCCCTTAATAGGTGGGATGCTGAACCTAGAAGTAGGTAGACTGCTAAACTTATTAAATAGGAAATCTAGGTCAGATGTGGTGGCTTATGCCAGCACTTTGGGAGACTGAGGCGGGTGGATCACTCGAGGTCAGGAGTTCAAGACCAGCCTGACCAACATGAGGAAACACTGTCTCTACTAAAACAAAAATTAGCTGGGTGTGATGGCATCTGCCTGTAATCCCAGCTACTCGGAAGGCTGAGGCAGGAAAATTGCTAGAACCAGGGAGGCAGAGGTTGCAGTGAGCCAAGATCGTGCTACTGCACTCCAGCCTGAGTGACAGTAAAACTATGTCTCAAAAAAAAAAGTGTAATCTTTCCAGGCATGTATGTACATGCTTGTGTACACATACATACCTCACAGGCAGTAAGGTACTTTTCATTGAATATACACGAAAGATCTAAAAATGCTAGGGTAAATGATAGAGATCAAGTTTTTTTTGGTAAGCTGTAGCACCAGGACCTATTGGTATTTTCCATTCATGACACTGTAATAACAATCCCAAAGTGCTGGGATTACAGGCCTGAGCCACCATGCCCAGACAATAACAACCCTTTTTTAAGCCCCAAGGCATTATCTGTATAAATACAGTTTTAATCTCTGATCAGATTGAGCATCAATATTTAAAAACTTCAGAATCTGACACCAGATCTATGATGAATTTTAAAGAATTATTCCTGTGTTGACTAATGGATTTTAAAAGTTACGGAAGTTTTATTATACATAACTATGAACCCCAGATAAATCTTGAAACAATACATCCTTTGGAACAAGCTTCTAAATTTTGGTATACTATTTAAAATCAGATAACAGAAGTAGAGTTTAAGTACTGAAAAGAGAAAATTGTCATATTTATATATAATTAATTGGCATCATTATTAGGGTTTTGTTAATATTAGTGACATGTATGTATGTTTGTGTGTGTGTGTGTGTGCTTTAACTAAGGCTGTGACTTGTGCATAATAGGCAATAAATAGCTATTTAAAATGACCTCTTCACTTTTAAATAAATGATTTTATTTAAATAGCTTTAAAAGGTTTTACTAGAACAATTGTAAATGATGAGTATATGTTTCTTCATATAGTTCAGATTTTTCAATAGATGAAATGGGGTTTTCTTCTCAGTCACTGAAAATTGGTAAGATTTGACTCTGTGAATGAAAAATACAATTTTTTCTTCCATTCCAGTTTACATAAATATTTGGTATCTGAGCCAGAGGCTATGAAAAAATGTAACTGGCTATTTCCTCTACATAGCCAGAAAGAGGATTCATTTACTGATTGGAATAAAAAGTCTGAAGAAGCTGAATCTTAAAATATAAATTGTACCATCTGATGACTTTTTAAAGCACTTTTACTTAAATGGCTCAGGCATTTTCTCCCAGCAAATCAACGCACTTCAGGTGGCTGGTCAGAGTGGCGTTTACAGCTAATTGATCACAACCAATTACAGCTTTCTTTGTTCCTACTCCACTCCCATTGCTTTGCTTTTCTAGCACTAAAAAAAAGAAAAAAAAATACACTTGAGGTATTCTCTAAGAGTTTTTTCCTTTCCTTTTTTTTTTCATCTTAAGTGCCAGAATTCTGTTTTGAGTATGTTTTTACTTTTGCCATTTCTGGAAAGAGTTCATATCTTTTTGTGAACCTGGAGATTGACGTAAACCCTGATCTTGACACAGGTGATTGATGACACAGATTGTAAATAGTCATAGACATCAGATCTTAACCCAAGCTTATCCAACCCACAGCCTGCAGGCTACATGTGGCCCAAGATAGCCTTGAATGTGGCCCAACATAAAGTCATAAACTTTCTTAAAACATTATGAGATATTTTGGGATTTTTTTTTCCAGCTCATTAGATATCATTAGTGTTAGTGTACTTTATGTGTGGCCCAGTGAAGCCAAAAGATTGGATGCCCGTAATAAACAAATGCTGGATTTCAGTTCTGCTTGGAACCTTTCAACAAGTATTTATTAAACAAATTTTGATGGGTCATTTTGCGTAATCATATTTTCATAGTAACTAATACCTTTGTTGTTAGCCTAAAACTTTTGGATTTTCCTTTTGCAGGAGTACACAGTGAAACTAAGTAATATCCCTACAATTAAGAGATTCCTTGAACCTGGCAGCAAGAAGAAGCCTCCCCCTGATGAAATTTATGTGAGAACCGTCTACAACATCTTTAGGCCGTAAAACAACACATCCATGTGTGACTGAGAACGTGTTGCTAGAGATGGCTCTGTCCACAGTAATGTCTTAATTGATCCCAGCTCTGTAATGTTGCTATATATTAAGTTGTGTCCTAAGTTGGGTCTTCTGTGTCAACGAGATAGTCTCTTCTAGAAATATCAACCTTTTTTGTCCAGTAAATAATTGTTAGGGGATCTTTTTTGGAAAACCTTTTTGGAGAGGCTGTCATTTAAATTAGATCTGACCAGGCTACTCGTGTCCTGTAGCCAGTTCATCTTGATAATGAGAATAGGCAGGATCTCATGTTCTCCCCCGAGTGTCTTTCTGCTCTCCTTATCCTATTCTCTTATCCTTATCCCCTCCAGTGTCTTCCTAATTTGTAGTGTTTATTAACAACAGAATGTCTAGTGAATGACTCTCCTCTGAGCTGTAATAAATAAAATGGTAGTAATGAATGCAATCAATATTAGCCAAAATAAAGAATTTATGAGTCATTGCCCATTGCCTTGTTGCTAGAATTTTAAATTAAATTTTTTGAAATACAGACTACATTTGCATGGTTCAAAAATTAAAGTATAAAAGGTCTTGGAAGTCTTTTCAACCCTGCTTCCCAGCAACCAAGTCCTGCTTCTCACGAGCAAATGCAGTTGATATTGGTGTACCCTTCCAGTTACCTTTGGCACATGTATAAGAAAATGCAAATATATATGTTTTTATCTTCTTGCTACCCAAGTGGTTATTCGTAGACTTCTAATTTTTTGCATTTCAGAACTCAAAATATGGTCTGTTAATAGAATGTTGCCGTTAAACAGGTGTTCATTCATGTCTCAAATACTTATCAAGCATCAGCTGGGCACAGTGGCTCACGCCTGTGATCCCAGCACTTTGGGTGGCTGAGGTGGGTCATTATCTGAGGTCAGGAGTTTGAGACCAGCCTGGTCAACATGGTGAAACCCCATCTCTACTAAAAATGCAAAAAGTAGCCAGGCATGGTGGCATGCCCTGTAATCTCAGCTGCTTGGGAGCCTCAGGTGGAAGAATTGCTTGAACCTGGGAGGCAGAGGCTGCAGTGAGCCGAGATAATGCCACTGCACTCCAGCCTGGGTGACAGAGCAAGACAACGTCTCAAAAAATAATAATAATAAATTAATCGAGCACTTATTACAAGCCAGGCAGACTTGCCAGGAGGCAGAATTGTAGAGCAAAGCCTGTGCTTTAGAATTCAGCATAGGGTAGGGGGAGATACACATGTAAACAGCAGAAATGATTTTAAAAAGGAGAGAATTGCTGCTTTTGGAGTATCTACTACTCAGAAATTTAAAAACCAAGGAAAGGCAAGTTTTTGATGAGAGTTTCATTCGCTCGTCTCACTACAGAAGGGATTTTTTGCTCAGAGAATTTTTTGCTCAAAAGAAAAGACAAGTGGGAGGTGATCATTGCCTGATGCAATCAATACAAGTCCCACTGTTTTCATTAGGGGAAAATCAAGCGCCAACATCAAGCAGTGATTTGCCTTCACATTTACACAATGTGAGCCCTCTGTTATCACCCTGATATTTCAAATTCCTGCAAAAGCAAAAGCCAGGTGGTAGGTGCAGCCCCGAGGCAGGCCTGAGGACCAGTGCTGTCCTAGGCCGCTGTTCTGAGAAAGAGGCCCAGCCTTGGCAAGGCCCCTGAGTGCAGCAGCCAATAAAAAGAAGAAAAGGGAGTGTGTGGTAAAGACTTTCTTCTTGCCCCAATAGAGGCCTGGCCTTTGCTTCTGGAAGGGAGTCTCTAAGTCCTTTCAATGCTAGGCCTGACAGGAGTATCTTCCTTTGCCTAGAGGTCTTGGGCCAGCCAGCTAGTAAAATATGATTTCAGGTGAGAGCTTTGAGTCACACCAGCAACGTGATACTGGGTGAGGGCTCTGGGTCACATGGTATCAGCTCAACTCTGGAGTGAGTGAAAACAGATCACCTGTTGGGCAGTCAGCCATGCTTACCTGATGGACTTCCCAATAAAAACCTTAGGCTCCAAAGCTTGGGTTAACGTCCGTGGTTGACAATACTCCGTATGTGTTGATACACAGTGTTTTCAGGAGGATCACCTGTTGGGCAGTCACCCGTGCCTACCTGATGGTCCCCCAATAAAAACCCTCGGCTCCAAGGCTTGGGTAAACTTTACAGTTGACTCCATGTGTATTGACACACAGTGTTGCCAGGAGGAGTGAACGCTGCCCACGACCACAGGAGGACATCTGGAAGCCTGTGTTTGGATCCCTCATGGACTCTGCCCCATGCACCTCTTCCCTTGGCTGGTTTTCATCTGTATCCTTTCCCTGTAATAAATCATAGCCATAGTGGCTCACACATCTAATCCCAGCACTTTGGGAGGCAAAGACGGGAGGATCACCTGAGGTCAGGAGTTCGACACCAGCCTGAACAACATGAAGAAACCCTGTCTCTACTAAAAATACAAAATTAGACAGGAGTGTTGGCACACACCTGTAATCCCAGCTACTCGGGAGGCTGAGGCAGGAGAATCACTTGAACCTGGGAAGCGGAGGTTAAAGTGAGCTGAGATTGTGCCATTGCACTCCAGCCTGGGACACAAGAGCAATACTCCATCTCAGAAAAATAATAAATCGATCAATCAATCAATAATTAAATAAAACCATAGTCATGGGTATTACAGCTTTCAGTGAGTTCTGTGAGTCCTTCTCATCAATCATCCAACCTAAGGGTGGTCTCAAACTTCCCTCTAAACTCTTCAGGGAAGAAAAATATTTTACACACATTTAGAGATTAATTTACACATATTAACCAGATATTTGACTTGACAATCCTCAGGGGTCTGTATTACAGGTGGAGCAACCATCTGAAATCCCAAATGCTTTGAAATTCAAAATGCTCTAAAATTCGTAACTCAGTGCTGACATTGCACTCAAAGGAAATCTTCATTGGAGCATTTTGGATTTTGGATATTTTGGTTTGTGACACTCAGCCAGTAAGTGTAATGCAAATACTCCAAAGTCCAAACAAATTCTGAAATCTGAAACACTTCTGGTCCCAAGCATTTTGGATAAGGGATACTCAACCTGTACTGAGTTTTGTGGAATGGCAGCAAATTTGGGCTATTTAATATTACTGTGTTGCTATTTTTACTACCTACTACCATTCCTGATAATTTTAATCAAGGGCTGGCTATATAGACCTTAGGCCATTTTGTGAGTACTTGCTGCTTGGTTTTTGTTTTGTTATTTGTTTGTTTTTGTTTGTTGGGCAGTCAGCCATGCTTACCTGATGGACTCCCGTCTGTCGCCAGGTAGGAGTGCAGTGGCGCCATCTTGGCTCACTGCAACCTCTGCCTCCCAGGATTCCCCTGCCTCAGCCTCCTAAGTAGCTGGAATTACAGGCACGTGCCACCAGTCCGGGCTAATTTTTTGTATTTTAGTAGAGACGGGGTTTCATCATGTTGGCCAGGATGGTCTTGATCTCGTGACCTCGTGATCCGCCTGCCTCAGCCTCCCAAAGTGCTGGGATTACAGGCGTAAGCCACTGCGCTGGGCCTGGGTTTTAATTCTCTTAGACACATGGGGCCCCCTAATCTGGTTCTTTGAGGAAAAAAACCAGGGAGGAAAGTTGGCTTCTGCATTGAATTAAAGGATTAGAGAAAAGAAAAACAAGAGACCAGGCTCTCTCCAACAAAAAGAGGTTCCCATGTTTCTCATGTTCATGGTTCACGACCTTGAATTGTGCAATTCACTTCCCATATTGGAAACCAGTCGCCTCCTGCCCCGTTCTGCCTCAGGTGCATTACCTCAGTTTCATGATTTCCCTTTTTGGTGCAGACTCCCACCCTTTAGTCTCAAACCTCTAACCATCACCACCATTACCCCCCACAATTTTCACAAGTTACCAGACTTTGATAATAGAGTCAGAGGTCAGGGACAGGATCGTTTATCCTAAAAAACAAAAATCAACATGCTGAGCATTCAAGGCTAAACCTGAAGTCAGCATGAGTGAGACAGGGTGCAAGAAAGAGCAGAAGGAAGACATGAGGCTTACTAAGTAAAAGCCACGACATGTGAACCAACGGGGTTAAAGTGCACAGCCATGCGCAAATGGGGCAGTTGCAGAGGCTTTAGTGTCTGGGACAAAAGAGGAAAAATGGACAGTGTGGGACCCTGCTGTCTAGGACAGAATGAAGCCACACTTTCAGAGAGGTTTTGGCAGATTGAGTGCCTGAAGAAACACCTGACTCTGACTTTCTTCCTGTCCTCACCTGGCTGAGGCAGTTCTGCAGGGACCAGCCTCCCTGGGGGATAGAACAGAGCAGAAAGTGAATCCCACGGGACAGGGGCTGCAACAGACAGTAACCAGCAGGGGCTTTTGTATTTGCTGATGTTCCCTCATGGCTGAATGTGCATTTCATTCCTTCAACCCAAATAACAAGCCTCAGAAAATTGTATGGCAGGCTCTGTCTTATTCCATTAGCACTAACATCCCCACGTGAGGGAATCCTTTTCTGACCATGAGATCTACAGAGCTTCCCATATACTCATGTACCTCTTTCTGTTTATTTGTTTGTTTGTTTGTTTGAGATGGAGTGTCACTCTGTTACCCAAACTGGAGTGCAGTGGTGCGATCTTGGCTCACTGCAACCTCCACCTCCCAGGTTCAAACCATTCTCGTACTTCAGCCTCTTGAGTAACTGGGATTACAGCCATGCACCACCACGCCTAGCCAATTTTGTATTTTCAGTAGAGATGGAGTTTTACCATGTTGGACAGGCTGGTCTTGAAGTCCTGGCCTCAAGTGATCTGCCTCTCTCAGCCTTCCAAAGTGTTGGGATTACAGGCATGAACCACTGTGGCTGGCCCCCACATACCTTTCTTATCCCCTTATTTTCTTCACAGCACTCAGCACCCTCTGGCTTGCTTATTCCAGGCGTCCCCAAACTACGGCCCGCGGGCCCCTGAGGCCATTTATCTGGCCCCCCGCTGCACTTCAGGAAGGGGCACCTCTTTCATTGGTGGTCAGTGAGAGGAGCACAGTATGTGGCGGCCCTCCAACGGTCTGAGAGACAGTGAACTGGCCCCCTGTGTAAAAAGTCTGGGGATGCCTGGAACTTTAATCAGTCCAAACTGTTTCTCTATATTTGAAGTGACTTGCTTGTATATGCACAGTTGAGTCTTGTTTTTTCAATCTACTCATGATAGTCTTTGTCTTTTTATTTATTTGTTTATTTATTTATTTGAGATGGAGTTTCACTCTTGTTGCCCAGGGTGGAGTGCAATGGCACGGTCTGCACTCACTGCAACCTCTGCCTCCCGGGTTCAAGCGATTCTCCTGCCTCAGCCTCTTGAGTAGCTGGGATTACAGGTGCCCGCTACCACACCTGGCTATTTTTTTTTCTTTTTTTTTTTTGTATTTTTACTAGAGACAAGGGTTCACCATATTGGCCAGGCTGGTTTCAAACTCCTGACCTCAGGTGATCCACCCACCTTGGCCTCCCAAAGTGCTGGGATTACAGGTGTGAACCACCACACCCAGCAAGTGTTTGTCTTTTAATTGGTGTATTTAAGACCATTCACACTTAAAGTAATTATCGATGTAGTTGGATGTATACCTACCAAGTTTGTAGCTGTTTCCTATTGCTCCTCCTTTGTTTCTTTTTTTGTCTTCCATTTGTATGGTGTATTAGTCAGGGTTCTCTAGGGGGATAGAACTGATAGTGTATATGCATATTATACATATATATAATATATATGTAATATATACATAAAGGAGATTTTATACATATATAAATGTTTATATATATAAAGGGGGGTTTATTAAGCATTAACTCACATGATCTCAAGGTCTCACAGTAGGCTGTCTGTAAGCTGAGGAGCAAGGAGAGCCAGTCCGAGCCCCAAAACTGAAGAACTTGGAGTCTGATGTTCAAGGGCAGGAAGCATCCAGCATGGGAGAAAAATGTAGCCTGGGAGGCTAGGTTAGTCTGGTCTTTTCATATTTTTCTGCCTGCTTTATATTCTAGCTGCACTGACAACTGATTAGATGGTGCCCACGCAGATTAAGGGTGGATCCGCCTTTCCCAACCCTCTGACTCAAATGTTAATTTCCTTTGGCAATACCCTCCCAAATATACCCAGGATCATACTTTGCATCCTTCGATCCAATTAAGTTGGCACTCAGTATTAACCATCACATATGGTTATATGATTTATGTGATTCCATTTTCTCTCCTCTCTTGGCAAATCAATTACACTTTTAAACATATTTTTAGTGGTTGCCCTAGAAATTGCAGTATATATTGACAACTAACCCTGACCACTTTCAAGTAACACTGTATCACTTCTCAAATAGTGCAGCTACCTCATAACAGAGTGCTCCTAATTGTTCCTTCCCATACTTTATGATTCTGCTTTCATACATTAACTTATACACAAGTTATAATCATCCAATACATTGTTGCTATTATTTTGAACAAACCACATTAAAAAATATCTATGTACTGGTTGTCTTCCTCCTCTAGAACGTAAGCACCACAAGTGCAGTCACGCTGTCATACCCATTTTTGTAGAGCCAAATCCTAAAACAATACCTGGCAGAAAAGGGTACTCAGCAAACAATTGTTGAATGAGCCGGGCGAGTATTACTTTCTCCTTACTTGGTTAACTCAATGTGCTATAAAACATTTACATTTTAGGCCAGGCACGGTGGCTCACGCCTGTAATCCCAACACTTTGGGAGGCCGAGGCGGGTGGATCACGAGGTCAAGAGATCGAGACCATCCTGGTCAACATGGTGAAACCCCGTCTCTATAAAAATACAAAAAATTAGCTGGGCATGGTGGCATGTGCCTGTAATCCCAGCTACTCAGGAGGCTGAGGCAGGAGAATTGCCTGAACCCAGGAGGCGGAGGTTGTGGTGAGCCGAGATCGCGCCATTGCACTCCAGCCTGGGTAACAAGAGCGAAACTCCTTCTCAAAACAAAACAAAAATATTTAAATTTTAAAAAACGTAAAGTGAAACCCCAGAGGTGTGACCCAAATTGGAATGACTGTCGGTTGATCCTTTGAGTGGGTGGAGCTTTCAACAGGAAAGGAGAGGGTTATAAACCCTCACTTAATCTCCCCCCAGCACCCTGGAGACAAGAGTCTCGAAGAGATAAGGTGAGTGGTGAAATTCTTATATACTCTTTTTGGGGCCTGGTTGGATAGTTATAATATTTTGCTGCCCAATTTTCAACTTATACTCAGCAACCATTTTAATGTTGTGGTTAATTTAATGCTTATTATTTCCAAGCCTGCATCTATCGAATAAAATACACAGATATTGTTTTCTGCAGAGTAGTTAATGTAAATGAAAAAGAGAAAATGTAATAGTAGACAAGGACTTTTGAAAGTTTTTATTGTGTATGCATAATATATATATAATATCAGACATATTAAAATATCCCACCTACATCACACATTAAATATAATTTCAAAAATAAGTAAGAAGTGGTGTTTCAGTTGATTGGTTGACATAATGTTTAGCGGAATTTAAAAATATTTATTATTTGGACCACTGCATTTTTTCCACAACAAGCAAATGTCAGAGAATTTTGTACCCAGTTGAAAAGGACATAGGTTCCAGCCGCATTGTGCCATGGTGTCTAATGGGTAAACTAAGTCTTCCTGCACCTACAGATCTACTCCATGTATGCTTGGAAGATTTAATTCAAATGATCTGACCCTGGGGTCTTCCTACAGGGTTCTACCTCCCCAGGGAAATATGCCAAGATGAGAACTCAAAGTTCTGACACAAATTTTTCTAGGACTCGTCCCAGTCTTCCAACAGCAATGAGCTGCCATGTGGTGGCTCACTTTGTTTATTCTCCAAGAAGTTTCAAAAACTTGGGTAGATAAAAGTCTTTTTCTTGACTCAGATATATTTTTCGTCTAAATACGTTTATAAGTCTTGGAGTTATAAGTCAATGTCTTGTGAATTTTGGAAACATGAATCAATTCATTAGAGCCTAACTGAAAGGAAATTTAGTTTCTGAAAATGAAATACAGGGCTCTCTGGAGAAGATACTTATTATACAAGCTTGCAATAGACCTCCCTCCTTAATCATTTTACAACATAAGTGACCATCACCTCCTCCACAGTAATATTGTTTGGTTGTTTGTGTAAAGTGCCATGTAAATACTTGAGATCTGTTTTGGAAGGGCTGGTTCTATGTAGGAGACCGTGTTTGCTGGTAACATGTCAAATCCAAGTTGTTCAGTCTTTTGCTAACATGTCATATGTCAGAAAAACAGAGATAAATAATTTATAATCACTGTAACTTTGAAGTTATACTGACACTACAATAAAGCTATACTTTAAAGCTATACTGGAAACCTTGGTTATATTACTAACATTATCTTCCAACTTCAAAATATTCTTTCTCTGTTGTGTTATACACTTAAAGCAAAAATGATACGACATCTTTCTAAACCAGCAAATTTAAATTCAGGGCTAGCCAGGAGAGTTTTTAGTTCCAGTGACAAATTCTTACCTGCTAGTTGTGAGGCAGATAGGCCATTCTGAACAAATAGTGAAGCTCAAGTAAATGTTAAGGATATTTCTATTGATAACAGATTTAGAATTGATATCTTATATTCTGGCCCAAAATATTGCTAAAACTGGCAGTCTTCTAGATTAGCTCCTTATAATTTTTATTATCCAGAAAACTTGCTAATAACCTGCTTTTGCCTAACCAAATAATTGAGAAAAACATGCTTATTTTGTCTCGATAATCCAGAATGACTGTTAACATTGTCAGTAGAATGTCACTGCAAAGAGATTGGCTGCCTTTCCAAGCTATATTCAGTAGGTAAGAGCATAGGGCAAAGTATGAATGCACAGGAGGGGAAACAAGATCATAAAGACCCTTGAAGGCCAGGTGTGATGGCTCACACCTGTAATCTTAGCACTTTGGGAGGCCAGGGCAGGAGGATGGCTTGAGCCCAGGAGTTCAAGACCAATCAGAGCAATACAGGGAGACCCCAACTTTACAAGAAATAGCAAATTAACCAAGTGTGGTGGCACACACCTATGGTCCCAGCTACTTGGGAGGCTGAGATGGGAGGATCCCTTGAACCCAGGAGGTTAAGGGTGCAGTGAGCCATGATCACATCACCGCACTGCAGCTTGGGCAACAGAGCAAGACCCTGTCTCAAAAAGAAAAAAAAAAAAAAAGATGATTACAACTGAAAGAAACTAAGGAGATGATCTGATTTCTAACCAATTCCTCATTTTGTATTTGAGGAAACTGACATCTCTTTCTAACCCTCCCTCAGGGCTGGAACCTACACATTTGGTACATTGTCAAATTTGGGAATCAAAGGGGGGTCTTGCCAGCTGGGACATCATGTCCCTGGTTGGGCCCAGTGCTGGGTGGGGCAGCTCTGAGGGGAGCTGCTCCCTCCTCAGCTTGGTTACTGTTGAGGAGCAGGGCTCAGGATCGTGTCCCCTACGGCGTGTTGGTGGTGGAGTGCAATGCCCCCATGATCAAGTGCTGTATAGATTAAGGAAGGCACATGAGACCTCAGCAGCTGAAGGCTGGACTTCCACTGGACTTGGAAGTTGCCACAAGACAGATCTTAAATAATCAATTGGCCCCTTGTTCTTTCACATCCATTCCCTGAATCTGGGCATGTCAGAGGCTGCTCTCTGGTTATGAACTTGGTTTGGAGACAAAGGCTTGGAGGCTGAACCAGCATCCTTGGGCCAGGACTGACTCTGGAGGGAGTTTCTTCTTGACTTTGGACACCCTCACCTCCCACTCCTACATACAAGATTTTTGACATGAGTATACCCCTGCTTAGTTCCTCTTGTGGGGCTGCATTTGGGGTGCTTTGCCCTCCCCACTGAGAGTGAAGGGCTGAGGGATCTCTCCAAGAGTGTCTCCCTGGTGGCTCTGTTTCTTCCTTCCTTTCTTGGCCTCTGTCCTTTGCTGAATTCTTTCTCCTTACTGATCAGGCTCTGGCTCCCTGGGAATTCACCTTGGATGGGGGCAGGGAGGAAGGGGCCTATGTATTGCTGTTTCCAATCCTTCCTTGTCCAGCTGGCCAAGGTGGGTAGACTACAAGAGGTACTGGTTAGTAGGCTGGACTGCCCTGACCTCCCGCACCTTGAGAAACACAAATGCTTGTTTCTCAAGGTGGGGAAAAAAAGAAGGGAGACCTTAAATTCTAGGTGTTCTTCTCTTAAAAGAGGGTTAATGTAGATGATCTAACATGAAGAATTTCTAATTCTCCAGTCTTCCCTCTCCTTTCTCCATTCATAGGCACATAAAACTCCAGTACTTTATTTATTCAGCTGCCCTTTTAAACATACTGCAATATATGCCTGCCCAGCAGCCCCTGGGAAGAATAATTCAGGGCTGCACACTGAGCCTCAGAGGCAGGTTATTGGTTTTGACTCTAGCCCAGCTTCTCAAATTTAATTTTCATATACATATGAATCTCCAGCAGATGGTGTTAAAAACGCAGGCTCCAACTTAGTAGGCCTGGCTCAGGGACTGAGATCCTGCAATCCTAACAGGCTGCCAGGCACCACTGCTGCTCGTTCAAAATCACACTTTCAGAGAATGCCCTGCACTTCTATCAGAAGCAAGTTTGGCTGCTTTTCTTACACGTGAATGTTGCTGCAATCTAGAGATGTTTGTGTATGTATGCGGCATTTTTTTTTAGTCTTTACTATGTTCAACAGTTTGTACACATTATCTCATTTCAACCTCATAACCAAATGAATTAAGCACTATTAGCCTCATTGCACAAATAAGGAAACTGAGGCTCAGGGAGATTAAGAAACCTGCTCACATGAGAGAGAGCTGAGATTTGAACCCAGGTCTTTTTTCCAGTACCCAGAGCCTAACTCAGATTAATGTGTTAGGGTGAATGTGTTCTTCCACATTTCCTAAAAGATCTTGGTCTGTTTTTCTTTAAATCAAAGGCTATTCTCCAGCTAGCCAAAGGTTATCACACTGTCTTCACTGCTTTCTGCTCAGCCCACCTTAAATATGTACTGAGGGCTGTGGGTGGGGGAATGCATCCCCACAGCTTGCTCATCTCAGGTGAAGCTGTACACAGGTGAAGTTTCCAAGCGCTGAGAGATGAGACTTAATTTCCAACTTCATAAGACCCATGTGAGGACACACCTGTTGGCCAATATCAGCATCAGAAAAACCAGAGTGAAGAAATGGGCTTGAGTATCTTAGCTTCTAAGGCTCTGGACCTTCCAGCAGCAGAGTTCTCAGAGTGTTTGCATTTTGGATGAAATCCAGAAAGCACTGCTCCTGTGTTCCCTGTTTCTCCATTTCCCACAGATGGGGTATATATTTCAGTTGCACCTGTTCTTTTAAGCTTGGACAGTTTACATTTAAACAATCAGAGTAATTGGGTTTATTTTTTGAAGCATAAACAAACTTGGTTTTCTGTATTACCAAGCTGTAGTTTAACCTAATCTTTGTTGAAATTCATTAGAGGTCAAGGATAAAGGATTAAAGGACCTGGTTTAAGGCCTTGGCTTATAATGCCATGAGGAAGAGAAGGATGACAGGTCAGAAAAACAAATTTATATCTATTTGTACTCATTCAGAAAGGCTCTGTTCAATTCTTAATACCATATCGTACCTTTACTAAACACTTACTTCATTCTGACTTACCTTATAGTAGTCTGGATGTTTTTGATGGCAGAAACTACATCTTATTTATCTTTCATGCCCAGAGTACCTAACCTAGTACTTTATCTATAGCTCAGCCAGGGTCAGTGGCTTATGCCTGTAATTCCAGCACTTTGGGAGGCTGAGGCGGGCGAGTTGCTTGAGGCCAGGAGTTCAAGGCCAGCCTGGCCAACATGGCGAAACCCCATCTTTACTAAAAATACAAAAATTAGCCGATTGTGGTGGTACACCCCTATAATCCCAGCTACTCGGGATGCTGAGGCTTGAGAATCATTGAACCCAGGAGGCAGAGGTTGCAGTGAGCCAAGGTCATGCCACTGCACTTCAGCCTGTGTAACAGCGTGGTACTATGCCTCAAATAAATAAATAAATAAATAAACAAATAAATAAACAAATGGAGCTCAATAAATGTTCATATTGAAAGAAAAAAATGAACACAGGAATATCATCAAGTTTAGAAGCTAGTATCCCAAAGTAGTAGATTAGCAGTATCCACCACATATATTGCACAGCTGCTGTGCAATATAGCACAGAGGGATGAATGAAACATGACCTGAGCCTGCCTTCCAGGAGTCTGCCACCTCCTCAGAATTTTGCAATGTAGAATCCAGGGAGAGGAGGTGGCTTTTGGCTTGGCATGAGATTGTAAGGGTTGATCAAATTAGAAAGTTGGTGTGTTTGAACATGCTTTGTGTGAAATGGTTGCATCTTTTTTACCTGACTATATTATGGGAATGGACATTATATCTGACTGGGAAATGTTTGCCCTGCCTAGTACTATAATACAGAAGGCATCCACCCCTCACACAATATTAATTGGACATGCTAAATGGGAACCAGTCTGATTGCCCAAGCCCACACAGTACAGAGTAGAATCTAGAGTGCTGGTAGGGACATATTCTTCATTTGATAATCCTATGTGGAACATTTCCTGGGACTTACGATGAAAACCTGTGGGCACCTCTCAACAATGACTACTGGGACTTTGGGCTAGAGAATTTCTCTTGAAATTTACTGCCGTACTATGGAATGTTAACTGAAGCTACCCCTATGACTGGAAGTTATACAGTGGTCTTGCCATCTGAAATACTCATGCTATCTTGGGTGACAGAGACATAAAACATTCTAATGGAGATGGCAGGGCCCAAAAGAGTTCCATAACAAAATGGAAATGATTTATACAAGATCATGCTACCTGTAGAATGCAAGAAGGAGGTACCCACAAACAGGAAGCTTCTATTCCCTTAGGACTGACTCAAACTGTGTAAGGAGCTGCTGGATTAAGTGCCCTATAAACACCTCTCAGCTGGCCAACAGAGAATGGCTCGGTTTGTGGATGGCAGTTTCAAGGTGAATGGGCAACATCTGTTTGGAAGGCTGCTATTTTGACCCAAGAAGATAAAAACGGATCAGCCCAGTGGGCTGATTGCCTGCTGTTTTCCTAACAGTGATGGAAGAATTGAACAGTGGTGGAAGCCTCTGTGTTTGGTTTTTACTGACTCACAAGCAGTGACCAATGGCCTAGCCATACACACTGGCAAGACTGCAATGGAAACCAGGACGATGAAAAGGATGCTCATATGGAGCGTGGCCCTGTGGAATGTGAGGGGTGCACTCAAGTAGAGCAAGTCAATGCCCATTAGAAGAACTCCCTTCCGGGTTTGGAAGGTGCTGGAATTGACAAACAGATATTGCTATATGTTCCCTTGAGGTAGCCACCTACCTGGGTCCAAGAAATGAGTGGTATGGTGGTACTGTAGCAGTGCAGAGATGGGCTGAATCTAGACATGTTCTTCTTCTACCCTCTCAGGCACACAGTGCTAATGAGAACTGTTCTGTTTATCAGCAAGAGAGGCAGAGACTGTTGATGGCTATGGAGCAGATTCCCTGGTGGGAAGGCCCTGGACACAGCTAAGGGAGACTGATGCTAGTAGCCCTGGTGGGCTACAAATGGGTCTTGACAAGAAAAAATACTAACCCTGGAGTGGGCTTTGGTTATTCAGTGGAAGACGAAAATACTCAGAGTGCCATTTAAAAAAAAAAAAATGGAAAATATTGCATGGATTTGGATGGCTAGAGTCATTTCTCCAGACCAAGGAACGTACTGTACAGCCCATAATAATGTAAGAGTAAGAATCTGAGAAGTAGAAGGGGCAATTAAAACATTGGTTGTCTAAAACAAGGAAATAAAGACATGAAGGGCTGGCTTACATGTCTTCACAAGTGTGAGCTCACACTCAACATGAGTGGGACTAAAGGAGTGTCCCACTAGGTTTTTCTGTTTGATCTGGTGAAGAGGGTGTGGGGAGGATGCTGGTATGACTGTAACCAAGTGTCTTCACTTTTCCAGAGGTGGTTTAATTATTATTGTCATTATTATTACATTTATTTGTTTTTGAGACAGAGTCTTGCTCTGTCACCCAGGCTGGAGTGCAGTGGTGCGATCTTGGCTCACTGCAAGGGAAGAGGGAGACCCAGCCATCTCAAATCAACTTCCCCTTTGACTATCACACTGCACTTCAATAGAAGAAAAGGCTGACCAACTGGCGCCTCCTGTTTCACCTTCCTGTAGGTGGCAAGCTTGGTCTTGGGGAAACTTTCCAGAAGGTACCATTTTTACGTAAAACAAGATCAAACCAGAAACCTTTTCACGTGTGAGTCCTGAAACTGCAAACCAGAACCGTTTCATATGTGATTCCTGAAACTGTAACCTTTTCACGTGTGAGTCCTAAAACTGTAAACCAGAACCCTTTCATATGTGATTCCTGAAACTGTAAACAGAAATCTTTTCACATGTGAGTCCTAAAACTATGAACCAGAACCCTTTCATATGTGAGTCCTGAAGCTGTAAACCGAGACCCTTTTCATATGTGATTTCTAAAGCTATAAACCTAAGATTCTTCCACCTGTAATATCTAAAGTATAGGCCTATATAAAGGCAGAACCTTCCTTTGTTAGATGAGTTGAACTTTGGACAAATTATGCTCAGGCGCCCGTTCAAATAAACTCTTTCCTATGGTATTCGTTGTTCAGGAGATCCTTTCCTGCTACACAATCTCCACCCCTCGGGTTCAAGCGATTCTCCTCCCTCAGCATCCTGAATAGCTGGGATTACAGGAGCACCCACCACTCCGGGGTTAATTTTTGTATTTTCAGTAGAGACAGGGTTTCACCTCGTTGGCCAGGCTGGTCTCAAACTCCTGACCTTGTGATCCACCCGCCTAGTTCTCCTCAAGTGCTAGGATTACTAGGTAGATGTGAGCCACCGCGCCACCCCACCTGGTGGTTTAATTATCTCTTTTTCTCTCTTTCTTTGTTCTTTGCCTTGGGCTCTCCATTTCCTGCTTAGCCCTTTAGAAATGCAAATATAACCTTTCACTCCCACTTGACCAGACGTTCCTTCAGGGCAAGTTCTTCTAACTGTGTGCTTCAAGACAGAGCTCTCCTGGGTGTTGACAGTTTGTAGACCAAAGCGTATCCACCACAGAACTTTCACCTCTAGGGATTGCCTTGGAACTTTTATCCACCAGGAGGACACATCATGCGCACTTGGCCACTTTTACAACTTGCTTCTGCCCCAGAAGTGGCCAATTCAGCTGTCTAATAGGTAAGACGCCACACTAGCAGGACCCTTCCCTGCCCTTGCTCATTTCCTCCCTTACCTTAAAAAAGTGCGTGCTTCCTGCCCCAAAGTGAGGAATAAGTTCACCTTTTTTGGTATCAGATCTCGCTCTTGTTTGATTGGACTCTACACGTGGCAACTAACCCCCATTTCAGTGACATGCCTATGTATTTTTTGCCAAGGGAAGAGTATACTTGTATAATGACTACAATTTGTTCTGTGTTTTCCAAAGCACCTCAAAAACCACCTTCTCACCTATCTGAGGCGATGGTCACAGTGGTGATTCTAATGTTCCTCCCAAAGGTGAAAAAGCTTAGTTATTAACAGAGGGGGGGGGGGGGGAGTACCTGAGCATAAAGGAATGAATAGGTGGGTTATAAATGGAGAGAAATCCAACATTGCACTAACACCTTGAAAGGGGCTCAGAGCGAGAGATGACGGGTCTCATAGCTCAATTATAACGGATGTCTGAAAGGGTGAAGCTCTGTTTGCTCCTACTTTTGGAACTGAATGGAAGGAAGCCTGCAAACCTGAGTGACCTCACTCTGGGGACATTAGTACAATATGATGGGCTAGACTAATTATTACTGATTGAATGGGAGTCTAGTAATGTGGCAATACTTTTTGAGTTTTATGTTCTTTTAATATAAGATTGGGTTTCAAAGGTGGGGGAGGGTGGACTGTGGTATTGTGAAATACGTGTATTTGGTGTTCTTCCGCTTTTCTGACATGCAACTACCGAGTACCAGCTCGGTCAGAGAGACCCCCACCCAGGCAGCACTGAAGGCAATGAGAGGCAGACACTCAGAACAGCAAAGTGGGTTTATGGTGGGGGAAGGGCCAGCCGCCTTACAAACTGAGAGCCTCAGGGGCTGACAGCATTCGAGGCTGAAGGCCCCGAGCAGATTCTGAGCCATGTATTCTCTAGGAACAGGTGAGTATTATTAACAAACAGGTGTTCTGTATTTTCTCATAACGCAAAAATATGCTAGGTAGGCAGTTGTTACCCGCTTACTACTGATTACAGACAAACTAAAAGGTATTCTCCACGAGGGAGCCACAGGGGCAGGGTCAGATATTTCCAAGAATTGTTTAACTGGTGTATGATATTTATACATTGTCCTGCCACCTTGGAATGCCCCAAGTGGTTTTCCACTTGGGGGGTGTTTTCCTTGCCATCGTTCTTCCTAACAAACTACATATTCTATCATACACTCAGTAGTCATCAATATTCATAAACTTAGTATTTCTCAACATACAACTCCTAAATTCTTGGAACTCCACAGTGCTGTCTTCTGTATGCTAATATTGACCGATGCTGCAGGATGGAGCTGGTCAGCTAGAAAGACAAATACGATACCTATATTTCGGCATTGTGCATTGTGACACACTTGTCTAGGGATGCCTGGAAATGTATAAAATTGGACTGCATTTCTTAGAGTGTTTTACTATAGATCAGTCTCAGGGGCCATCTCTTCTTCAGATGTAAATGATACATGGTTAAGTGTTACATGGAATAAAGTGGACATTTTAAAACTAAAAAAAAAAAAAAAAAAAAAAAGAAAGACAAATACGAGGTTAAGGGGTTGGGACTTTCAGCCCCAACGCCCAACCTCTATAGGGAAGAAGGACTATGGCTTAATCAATCATGCCTACGTAATGAAGCCCAATAAAAAACCAGGACGGGATTCCAGGGGTTTGTGGACAGCTGAACCGGTAAAGGTTCCTGGAGGGTGGCACGCCTGGGGAGGACGTGGAAGCTCCTTGTCTCTTCCTGCACCTCACCCTATGTGTCTCTTCATCTATATCATTGGTGATAGCCTTTTAATAAACTGGTACACTTAGGGTTTTTTTGTGTTCTGTGAGAAGCTCCAGCAAATTAATTAAAACCCAAAGAGGAGGCTGTGGGAATCCCAACTTGAAGCTGATTGGTCAGAAGTTCTGGAGGCCCTATGACTGGTGTCTGAAAGGGAGGCAGTTTGAGGACAGAGCCCTCACTCTCGGGGATCTGATGCTATCTCCAGGTAGATAGTGTCGGCATTAAATTGGAGGACACTCAGCTGGTGTCTGCTGCAGAATTAATTGCTTGCTTGCCAGTGGGGAGAAACCCCCACATATTTTGGGGTCACAAAAGTCTTCTGTGTTGTTTTTTAGTGTTTCCAGCAGAGGAAAAATATGGTCTGAGTTTAAAAAACAAAACAATATACATTATTTGTTCTTTCCTTTTTCTTAAATTGTGAGCTAGAGCATCTGTAGAGTAGGGTGCAAATGCGTTTATGTGCACTTTTAAGACTAACTATAAAGACCACGAATTCTGCTTATGAAATGGAACATTGTTGGCATCCTAGAAACCTTAAATGCTCCTCCCCAATAGCAACCCCATTCTCCTCACTGGAAGTAACCATTATCCTGCTTCCTTGGTAATTATTTTCTTGCTATTTTTCATTTTTTACCTCCTATGTATGCATCCTTCAACAATAGTTTTGCTTTACCTGTTTTGGAATTATTATAAATAGGGACATACCATATGGCTTGTCAGTAAATTGTTTAATTTTTTTTTTTTTTTTTTTTTTTTTTTTTTTTAGTCTTTTAGAAAACTCTAAGCCATGGCAGGAATCATGGCAGCCAAACCCAAGCTCTACTACTTTCATGGCAGGGGCAGGATGGAGTCCGTCCGCTGGCTGCTGGCTGCAGCTGGAGTGGAGGTTGGTTCCTCACTGGGATGGGGAAGGATGGTAATCTGGGTGCGAATGAAGTGGTCTCCTTTCCCCTTCAAGCTTCAGAATGGTGCCTCCAGCTGTATCTATATTTTCCTTTCCAATTGTCTTCCTTTGCAAGAGGTGAGGGAGGGAATCATAGGATTGGGGATAATTTGCGAGCTGTTGGGGGAGGTGGTGTTCTGCAAGCTTCACAGGGGTTGAAAAGATTTTCATGGATCACAAGACAAAGAGAGGCGACCCACATGTGCCTCGTTCTCTCCATTGGGACGGGCTGATTTTCTGGCGTCTTTCAGCTCTGCCTCCAGAACCCAGTCCTGTAATACTCATGGCTGCCATCAGGAATGTTGGGCCCAGCTGCAATCTGGCTAAACTCTTTAACTCCTCCCTAAAAGATCTACCCCATGGGATCTTTCCTTAACTCCGAATTCCCTCCACAATGACTTTTCCATTGATTTTTCACAAGTGCCTTGGAATTGTTTTATGCAAGTGTGGGCTTCCTTTTCCCTATCTGAATGCCATCTCCTCTAGAGCTAGGACTCATTACTTTGTTTGTTTTTCTCTATAACCTTTTAGGGATATCTCCCTTACATTGCTCAACCACATCCGAAGGTTTAGGGGGATGAAAAAATATCAGTGTTTCTCACAAAAGTTTCAGAAACATCATCAATAAATCATGAAATAAACCTCACCTGAGTCGTGGTCTTTGGCTTCCTTTCTTTGAATATATGAGCATTAAAGAGAAATTTGACTTGTCCTTATAGGAAGGGAGAATAACAGAAGAGGAAGAAGAAAGAGAAGGGAAAAAAATCATCGAGAAATTTGGAGACAGGACATGAGTTTAGAAGGAGGGAAGAACTTAGGTGAAGAAAAGGAAAAAGGAATGGGAGCAACAAAAAAAAAAAAAAAATGAAGAAAAAACAAAATCTCTGAATTCTTGAGGCCTTTAAAGTTGTAATAATGTCTCTTTATCTTTTTTTTAGTTTGAAGAAGAATTTCTTGAAACAAGAGAACAGTATGAAAAGTTGCAGAAGGGTAAGCCCCGATTTATTCAATATTATCTTATTAGAGAAAAATGGAAACCTGCTTCAGGAAGTATTTGTTTTAGTAAAAGAGATGGAGCTCTAGAATGGCTACTATTAGAAAAGGCAAGCACATAGCATGACTGCTAACACTGATTAACTGTTCACCATGTCCCTGACACACAGCTTAATTTGCGTCAGCAAAGGCCACTCCGATTAGTCTTCAGAAACTCTTATCAAATAGGTCATGATGGTGACCTCGGTTAAGAAGATCGAATGAAAATTGTATGTGTCAGCGCTAATTTGGTTTAATTCTCCCCCTCTCACTGAAGAATCCTTTAAGAATCCTCCCACCCCCCAACCCCCCCACCCCCGCACCGCCCAACCACTCACCATGTTGGCCAGGCTGATCTCTCAAACTCCTGACCACAAGTGATCCGCCCACCTCAGCCTCCCAAAGTGCTGAAATTACAGGTGTGAGCTGCTGCACCCAGTCAACTCTTTCAACTGAGAACCAGAAGCACTTAAACTATAACATAGTTATAGTAAACATGGAAAATCTTAAATAATTATGTTAACCATCACACCAAAACATATGAGACTGCCAAACGCATCTCAGATTTTACATGAAGCAGGTGGTAGCCATCTCCTCAACAACTGTGGTCTTTAATTCATCACTTTAGATCAAATCTAAGAATCACAGATAGAAACGAATCATCCTTAGATTTACTGCAACCACTGAACAATGGTATCTTAACCTCTCTTTGCTCAAACCACAGAGGGACGCCTGCTTTTCGGCCAAGTGCCTTTGGTTGAAGTGGATGGAATGATGCTCACACAGACTAGAGCCATCCTCAGCTATCTTGCTGCGAAGTTCAACTTCTATGGGAAGGACCTGAAGGAAAGAGTCAGGTACCATAGTGTTCATGCCTCTACTTGATTCTGAGCCAAGCTTTTTCAGTTCTCCATCAACGGAGACCTGATTCAGGTGTACCTTTCAGCCTGGATCGAGGAAAAATGACAAATGGAACAAAGGGAAAATGGCTTGCTAGACCTGGCATGCCTTGTACTTACTCATTTCTTTTTTTTTTTTTTTTTTTTTTTGAGACAGAGTAGCACTCTGTTGCCCAGGATGGAGTGCAGTGGCATGATCTCAGCTCACTGCAACCACCGCCTCCTTGGTTCAAGCAATTCTCATGTGTCAGCCTCCTGAGTAGCTGGGACCACAGGTGTGCGCCACCATGTCCAGTTGATTTTTGCATTTTTAGTAGAGACAGGTTATGCTATGTTGGCCAGGCTGGTTTAGAACTCCTGGCCTCAAGCGATCCACCTGCCTTGGTCTCCCAAAGTGCTGGAATTATAGGCGTGAGCCACCACGTCCGGCCACCTTGTACTTATTCTTAATAAGTAACTCCACTTATTAACTACACTCCTCCTTTTCAGTATACTACTCATAGTTCACTGAAGGCTGCATTCAACTTCTCATGTTCTCTCTCCACTCCTAACAAAATACGTTCTTAGAAAATAAACTGCTAAGCTATTCTACATGAAGGTGGAAATGATTGATTCATCACACACACATCGAGCATTGTATCAATGATCTATTGACTGTAAATAATGCTCTAAAACATATCACCTTGAAACACAGTGATTTGAATCAGCAAGCATTTGTTATTGCTCATCTGTTTATGGGTGAACAAGCATCTGGGTGGCCTATCTGGGCCAAGCTTGACTTTTCTAGGCTGCACTCACTCATGTCTGTAGTTAGCTGGGCAGCTCTGGTTGTGGTTGTTGGCTGACTATCAACTGGGATATGAATGGACCATGCGTTTCTCATCCTCTCATTCTGAGCTTGTTCTCATGGCAATGAGGCAGAGTTCTGAGAAAGAGAGTGGAAGCACACAGGCTTCCTAAGTTCTGTGTTCAGAACTGGCACCTCATCATTTCTACCTCATTCCACTCATTAAAGGAAGCCATGAATAGACTGGGAAATAGACCCCATCTGTTGATGGAAGGAGCTGCCACGTTTCATCACAAATACAGGAGGGCGAAGGTTTTTGGCCATTTTTTGGCCTCTGTATTCCATGAACATCTATGCTGTGCTGTGCGCCGTGCACTGTGCCAGGCCTGGCAGAAAATGATTGGGTAATTATTCACCGGGATAGTTTAATTTCATAAGAAATAACTAGACTTAAGACAAAACAAAGACTTGCAACTATACACTCCTATGCTGCACTGTGCACTGTGCCAGGCCTGGCAGAAAATGATTGGGTAATTATTCACTGGGATAGTTTAATTTCATTAAAAATAACTAGACTTAAGACAAAACAAAGACTTGCAACTATAAACTCTTGCCTGCATTTGGGGTCATGGGGTCTTTTCAGAGGTCCGTAAACAGTCATTACCATAAGCATGGACACAGTGGGGGTGGTCAGTATACAGAGAAGACTCGGTGGGAGAAGCCCAGGCTCAACTGTTCAGAAAAAGGAGAAAGAACATAGGAATGAGCAAGGTCCATAACAAGTAGCAGCTCACCCCAGCTTTCCCATAGCTTCATCTTTAAAATGATTTACAGTTATTCATTTAAAATGAATTACAGTCATTCCAACCTGTAATTTTGAAGCCATATGGCAAGAGAAGCAATGTCAAACAGTGCGTGAATATCATCCTTTTGTAAATAAATACTAATGCGCAAATGCAGTCTGTTTCCTATTGTTTTGATGCAAAGTTTTTAATTGGTCTTTAAAAATCTCCATGGTTTTTTCTGAGATGCATCCTGAGATGGTGTTGTTAATGTTATTTTTCTTTGGGTTAGCCATAAACTATAGTAGACTAAAGCAAGTGGGCTAGGTGATACTAACATGAAAGAAAAATTATTTGTCATTCACATAGGATATTATTAATTTTTTTCTTTTTTTCTTTTCTTTCTTTCTTTTTTTTTTTTTGAGGCAGAGTCAAACTCTGTTGCCCAGGCTGCAGTGTAGTAGTGTGATCTCAGCTCATTGCAACCTCTGCCTCCTGGGTTCAAGTGATTTTCCTGCCTCACTCTCTCAAGTAGCTGGGACTGTAGACATGCACCACTACGCCTTGCTGATTTTTGTATTTTTAGTAGAGACAGGTTTCACCATGTTGGCCAGACTGGTCTCAAACTCCTGGCCTCAAGTGATTCCACCCATTTTGGCCTCCCAAAGTATTGGGATTACAGGTGTGAGCCACCATGCCAGGCCTTTTTTTTTTTTTTTTTTTTCAAATGAGATGGGGTTTCACTATGTTGCCCAGGCCAGACTCAAACTGCTGGGCTCAGGCAATCCTCCCATCTCAGCCTCCCGTATGGTTGAGCTATATAGTTGAGCCATAGATACGCCACTGAGCCTGGTTCTATTATTCTTTGTATGCTGTTAAAAAGAAAGACAGGCTGGGCGCGGTGGCTCAAGCCTGTAATCCCAGCACTTTGGGAGGCTGAGGCAGGAGGATCACGAGGTCAAGAGATCGAGACCATCCTGGTCAACATGGTGAAACCCCGTCTCTACTAAAAATACAAAAAATTAGCTGGGCATGGTGGTGCGTGCCTATAATCCCAGCTACTCAGGAGGCTGAGGCAGGAGAATTGCCTGAACCCAGGAGGCGGAGGTTGCGGTGAGCCGAGATCGCGTCATTGCACTCCAGCCTGGGTAACAAGAGCAAAACTTCATCTCAAAAAATAAATAAATAAATAAATAAAACAAAAAAAAGAAAGAAAGACAAAGACCTCAGAAGACCATTAAAACAAATTCATTAAGCAATTAGCATGTAATGGGGAATACAAAGACATCCTTGAAGAGATAACTAGCACAGCATGAATGTACTAATAGGCCAGTAAATAATGACAATATAAATACTATGATTTGTTTGTTTATTTATTTATTTAGTGCTTGGCAATGCAAGGAAAACTTTAAAGGGAAAGAAATACATCTGTTTGACCTGACTAGGAAATTGAACTTTTCTTTCTCTGTTACCAAGTCAAGAGAAGACCTATTAAATTATCTATCTTCTCTAAATAAGCGAGGATGTTCTGTACTAATTGTTTTGTAGTTTTAATAAACTGCATTGAGTTTAGTTTTTAAAGTCATGATAATCAATTATTTGTTTATGGCAGATTTCAACTTATGGGCATTAAAGAATTCTTTCATACATCCTTTTATACAATAAACATTTCTAGAGACTGCTATATCCTGGGCACTTGGCTGGTTCTGGTGCTAGAAATCATTTATGAGAGTGGAAGCTTAAGAGGAAAAATAAAAATCATTTGCTCCTTCATCTATCTATACCAGAGAAGTGTTGGACTAGGAACCCTGTACTCAAAAGCTCCTGTCTGCCTGAGGGTCAAATGGTTGTTTTATCAGGATTGACATGTACGTTGATGGCACCCTGGACCTGATGGCAATGATAATGCTGGCCCCCTTCCAACGCCCTGAGGAAAAACAGGAGACCCTTGCTTCCATCCTCCAGAAAGCGAAAACCCGATACTTCCCTGTCTTTGAAAAGGTAGGCTTCAGGGATACAGGGCTTAGACATTTTTTGTTTCTGAGAATATTTCAAGAGTGAATACCTGAAAATACAATCAAAGGCCATGTTAGAGCTTTACTGATCCAAATCAAAACTTTAAAAAGGATTCTAGAACAAATTACAGGTAAAATTATGGAACCCCCAACAAAATAAAGTTGGAATATGCCAAGTACAATGAAAGTATACAGCATTTCTGTTCTGACTTTTAAATTAAGACATCAGCCCAAGGTGTGATGTCTTGGACTTTAGTTGTGTCAGGTTATTTTTTTAGGTCTAATAATAGAGGCTAATTGTATCTCAATCAAAAGACAAAGTCTCTCTCTCTCTCTCTCTCTCTCTCTCTCTCTCTCTCTCTCTCTCTGTCTTTTTTAAGACAGTTTCAATCTGTTGCCCAGGCTTGAGTGCAGTGGTGTGATCTCGGCTCACTGCAACCTCTGCCTCCCAGGTTCAACAAATTCTCCTGCCTCAGCCTACCGAGCAGCTGGAACTACAGGTGTGTGTCACCACGCCTAGCTAATTTTTGTACCTTTATAGACACGGGGTTTTACCATGTTGACCTCAGTCTCGAACTCCTGGTCTCGAACTCCTGACCTCAAGCAATCCACCCACCTCGGCCTCCCGAAGTGCAGGGATTTACAGGCACGAGCCACCACATCCCCTCCGTAAGACAAAGTCTCTTAAAGGGAAAATTTGTGGTCATTTTAGAGTAAATACTAATAACAAATGTCCTCATAATACATCTGGCAACATGGAAAACGCTAACACTTGTTAGCACAAGGTTTCATAAGGTTCTGCCAGATGAAAGAATTGTATGCATATGTCCTCAGTCTTGGCCTTGGAAAAGAACAACTTGTTACTGACTAAATTATAATGAATTATTCGATCAGTGCTTTAGAGTACTAGATAAGCAAGCTCTAGATTATCCAAAGACAACATGCCTTTTGTTTAAGATAAGTGATGATTATTTGAGTTCTCTCTCTTCCCTTTTTTCCTCTTGTGTTTATCTTGCATCCTAGAGTTTCCTGTGGTCTGGCTTTTACTCACTGCCGCATACTCCTGGCTTCCTATCAATTGGAAGTTAGAAGTAGAAGCTTGATCAGGGTCAGGCTCAATTCTTTTGGCTGGATTGTTTCACAGGTGGTGCTGTGTAGGTCATCGGCAAACAAATTGGTTGTTGCTCTTAGGATATTCATGCAATTGATGATCAGTGCCTAGATACATCAATTTATGAGTAGATGCCACATGGTGATGTCCTAACCTTGCCAGTCCCTTTTCATTTACTAGCTTGAATAGTTTTTATAAGAAGAATCTTCCCCTCATAAGATATTTGACTGCTCTGGTTTGTATTTTTTTTTTTTTTTTTTTTTTGAGACGGAGTTTCGCTCTTGTTACCCAGGCTGGAGTGCAATGGCGCGATCTCGGCTCACCGCAACCTCCGCCTCCTGGGTTCAGGCAATTCTCCTGCCTCAGCCTCCTGAGTAGCTGGGATTACAGGCACGCACCACCACGCCCAGCTAGTTTTTTGTATTTTTAGTAGAGACGGTGTTTCACCATGTTGACCAGGATGGTCTCGATCTCTCGACCTCGTGATCCACCCGCCTCGGCCTCCCAAAGTGCTGGGATTACAGGCTTGAGCCACCGCGCCCGGCCTGGTTTGTATTTTTTATAGGAAAAGAGGACAAACACTTGATTGACTGCTTAAAAACAATGAATTATCTAGTATCTTCAAAGGGGAATAATAAATCAATTTTTCTTTTTGTCCTTGTTTTTATCCTTTAAGTAACTTTATGACACCAGCCCAGATAGTCGTTGCTCACCCACGACACCCTTTTATTACCTCATTGAACACTTAAAAGCATTTTTAAGCCTTTACAGAATCAACTCTTATTTTTGGCTCTGTGGCTCAAAATTCTCCTTTTCTATAGGTCTGTTGCCTCTGTCTCATAAAAGACTTGGATTTCGTTATATGCTGTGTAATTTTTAATTGTGAATTTATCTTTAGCAGAAGTCCCATTTCATTTATTTGATATAGCCCATCAAGTGTTTATCTTTGCCTTATGTAAGATACTATAGAATTCACTAATTCTGGAGATTTTTCCCCATCCACACTAATATTAATTTTTCTTCTTGCATGTATCACAGCAAGAGACATAGCACCTGAATTTACCTTCGCTCCTTATTTATGGAGTAAACTCAATTTAATGCATCTGCTACTCAAAGATGCACCTGAGAGATTTCTAAATATTCACTCTTCACTGGATAGTGAAAAATTAGCTTTCCATGTGGTTCTGATTTGGACTTCTGGGATCACATTGGTCACTTGTTTCTATTGGTGGGATAGCCACCAGGCTTCAGCTAGTTGTAACTTTTGTGTCTCTCTGTACTGGTGGATACAATTTTACATAGCCACCTCCAGGTTTGTAACAGGAGTCCAGTGCCAGCATTTCACCACCCAAAAGGCCTTGACAATCACTGAAAAATTTCCCACCAAAATTATGCCAGTTTATAGCATGTGTTAGAGTGTTGCTTTCATCCTATTCTTGCCAGCACTAGAGATTCTTTTTTTTAAGATTCTTCGTTAAATCTAATCAGCACAAAGCCTTCATGTTCTTCTTAAGTGTTTGGCCACACAAAATGGTTTTTTACTGCCATCTGATATTCTTTATGATTTTTCTTTCTGTAGATTTTGAAAGAACATGGAGAGGATTTTCTTGTTGGCAACAAATTCAGCTGGGCAGACATACAGCTGTTAGAAGCTATTTTAATGGTGGAAGAACTCAGTGCTTCTGTTCTTTCTGACTTCCCTCTGCTAAAGGTAGTGTATTAACATCCACACAAAATACAGAAAAAAATGAACAAAGACTGAAGCAAAAGGTGCCTCTAGGCCAATCAAAAGATGCTCAAGAACACTGGTGTGTGTGTGTGTGTGTGTGTGTGTGTGTGTGTGTGTGGTGGGTTTTGTTGTTGTTTGTTTTTTTTTGAGACAGGGTCTCACTCTGCTGCCCAGGTTGGAGTGCAATGGCACCATCATGGCTCACTGCAGATTTCACCTCTTGGGCTCAAGCGATCCTCCCACCTCATCAGGTGTATGCCACCATGCCTGGTTTTTTTTTTTTTTTTTTTTTTTTTTTTTAGAGATGGATGTTTCTCTATGTTACCCAGGCTGGCCTCTAACTCCTAGCCTCAAGCAGTTCCCTGGCTGTGGCCTCTTGAAATGTTGGGATTGCAGGTGTAAGCCACCATTCCCAGGCCGAGAACACCGTTTTAAAAATCATTCTTTTCTTCATTTTGGTTATTTTTCTCTTGCTTATTTACAGGATCTTCTAGGAAATAAAACTTTATGAGGGGGGAAAAGAATTCATTATTTTGATGTCTAGCATGGACATTTAGAACTTTCCTGTTTTTAGTGCTTTTAAAACTTTTCATCCGAACAAAGCAAAGCTGACAAGTCTGTCTTTGATGCTCCTCCCTCCAGGTCCTACCAGACAGCCCTGCCAGCTTTTAGTCCCCCTGGTGCTGGGGCCCCACGTAGTTCCTCCATTGCTCAGAGCATCTGCTTAGGGGGCACTGCCAGCCTTTGCACTGCCCCAGCCCTCAACAGAATTCTGCTCCTGCCAGACCTTACCCGGCCTCTGCTCCAATTCCTGAGAAACATTTTATCTAATAGGTAACCACAGATCTTGTGGTTTAAGAATTAACAATTTTTCTTATTATAAAAGAAATGCAAGTTCATGTAGCTACATTAGACATTTGTGTAAACCAAAAGAAGAAAAGAAAAAAGACTGGCCAGGTGCATTGGCCAGTAATCCCAGCACTTTAGGAGGCTATAATCCCAGCAGTTTAGGAGACTGAGTTGGGCAGATCACCTGAGGTCAGGAGTTCAAGACCAGTCTGCCCAACATGGTGAAACCACATCTCTACTAAAAAATACAAAAATTAGCCAGGTGTGGTGGCGCATGCCTGTAATTCCAGCTACTCAGGAGACTGAGGCAGGAGAATCGCTTGAACCCGGGAGGTGAAGGTTTCAGTGAGCAGAGATCGCACCACTGCACTATAGCCTGGGTGACAGAGTGAGACTCTGTCACCAAAAACAAACAAACAAACAAACAAAAAACACAAAAGAGAGAAGAGAATAAAAGAAAAAAGACCTATAATCTCACCAGCCAAATGTTATTTGCATGAGATTTCCTGGCTTATTATTTTGCATTTTCCCTCCAAATAGGGTTATACTAAAGATTGTTTTGTGGTCTGCATTTAACATTCTTTTCAATTATCATTAAATATTTATAGGTCAATAAATATTCTTCTGCAATAGTATACTATTTTATTTTCATTAATCAATAGAATCACATCTTCTTAAAAAGAATCAGAGGTATGGCCAGGCATGATGGATCACGCCTGTAATCCCAGTACTTCAAGAGGCTGAGGTGGGCAGATCACTAGAAGTCAAGAGTTTCAGACCAGCCTGGCCAACATGGTAACACCGTGTCTCTACTAAAAATATAAAAAATTATCCAGGTGTGGTGGTGTTCACATGTAATCCCAGCTATTCAGAAGGCTGAGACAGTAGAATCACTTGAATCCAGCAGGTGGAGGTTGCAGTGAGCCAAGATCACACCACTGTACTCCAGCCTGGGCAACATAGTGACCTCATCTCAAAAAAAAAAAAAAAAAAAAAAAAAAACAAAAAAACAGAGCTATGTAAAAAGAACATACATTTGGAAGTCTCGTTCTCACCTCTTCCCTCCCACCATCCTGCTTCCATAATCACTTTTATTGGCATCCTATGTATAATTTCCAATGTTGTTATTTTTGCAGATAAAAGCAAATCAGAATATATAGTCATATTCTTTGCCACTCCCAACTTTCTTGCACAAAACAGAAAATTGTGTATATTCTGTTCTGCCCCAGGCTTTTAAAAATTATTGATAAACAGTGCATTTTAGAGATCTTTACTTTATAATACAAGGACCTTCCTCTTTCCTCTTACATAAAAGCATTTTTAAATTACTAGTTTATACTCCTTGTAGAGAAGAACCATAATTTATATAACCAGTCTCCTTTTCTAGAAACATAGGTTCTTTCTAATTTTTACCATGTTAACATTAAACAAATTTTTTTTTTTTTTTTGTGGGGGGGCAGAGTCTTGCTTTGTTGCCCAGGCTGGAGTACAATGGTGTGATCTTGGCTCACTGCAACCTCCACCTCCTGGATTCAAGCGATTCTTCTGCCTCAGCTTCCTGAGTAGCTGGGATTACAGGTACATGCCACCATGCCTGGCTAATTTTTGTATTTTTAGTAAAGACAGGGTTTCACCATTTTGGCCAGGCTGGTCTAAAAATCCTGACACTGTGATCCACCTACCTTCGCCTCCCAAAGTGCTGGGATAACAGGGGAGAGCCACTGCACCTGGCCCCTGTTAACATTCTTATAGCTATTTCTTTAAAAAAAAAAAATTGTTTGTAGAGATGGGGGTCTCACTGTGTTGTCTGGGCTGGTCTTGAACTCCTGAGCTCAAACAATTCTCCCACCTCAGCCTCCCAAAGTGCTAGGATTACAGACATGAGCCACCACACTCAGCCTCTTATAGATATTTCTTTGCTCACACCCTTACTTATTCCTTTATAATAATTCCTAAAACAAGAATTGATAGGCCAAGAATATGAATATAACTGGGCACAGTCGCTCATGCCTGTAATCCCAGCACTTTGAGAGGCTAAGGCAGGTGGATCACTAGAGGTCAGGAGTTCAAGACTAGCCTGGTCAACACGGTGAGACCCTGTCTCTACTAAAAATACAAAAATTAGCCAGGTATGGTGACATATACCTGTAATCACAGCTACTTGGGAGGCAGAGGTGGGAGAATCGCTTGAACACAGCAGGTGGAGATTGCAGTGAGCCAAGACTGTGCCACTGCATGCCAGCCTGGGCACCAGAATGAGACTCCATCTAAAAAAATACTAATAATAATATGAATATTTTAGGGATATGTACTGCCTGATTGTGACTTTTTAGTAAGATAATGTAACTCATGTTAAACATGTCAGCAATTGTATTATTACCCAACCCAGGAATATCCAGCAAACACTTGTTGAGGGATTGATATAGATTCAACACACTGGGCTCCACAAACTGAAGTCTAAGCACCCTCAGCTCATGACAAAGTTGAGATTTTTCTTAAAGGTTGTGACTACAATTGAGGCCCTGATGTTACTGTTTCTCATTTCAGGCATTTAAAACAAGAATCAGCAACATCCCTACAATTAAGAAGTTCCTGCAGCCTGGGAGTCAGAGGAAGCCACCCCCTGATGCCCACTATGTTGACCTTGTCAGTAACATACTGCAGTTCTGATGGCAGCAGGTTGCATCATGGCAAACGTTATGATCCAGTCACAGCACCAGCATGTGCTGTCTGCAGAGGATAATAGAAGCAAACTATAGATTCCTGGAGTAAAGTGTCTGAAAAGAACCATGACACTAGCAGCAACACTGATTAAATATAGCTTAAAACCATTTGGATGTGTGTGGCTTTTTAAAGTTTGTCAGTTGTGGATGATAGTCTACAACTTTTATGAAATAAATGTTCTGTATAAATAAATGGGAGCCAGATATATGTAGTGCAGGGGCGCCCATCTAACACTGTTCTGCTGTCTGTGTCAAGATTGGGACCACTGAGGGAAGAGGGACCAGCAATTTGGGGGAAGGGTCTCTCCAACACTCACTCTAGTTGCTGAGTACTTGGGATAGGAAAAAAGTGGCAAATGGCAAATTAGGAGGTAGACATTGGCTGATGCTAGTAAATCTGACAGCGATGTATGGGGAACAGAGACTGTGCATTCTGAAACCCTGAAAAAAAGTTGGATATTTAGACAACACTCTTCCATGCCACTCAAGACTGAGTTTTGCTGTGATGAAACAATTCCAAGTAGCACGGAGATTAAGACAGCTGAATAAAAGACTCTGAACCCTTGATACATTTCTTTTTTTCTTTTTTTTTTTTTTGAGATGGAGTCTTGCTTTTTCACCAGGCTGGAGTGCAGTGGCACGATCTCAGCTCACTGCAACCTTCATCTCCCAGATTCAGGTGATTCCCCTGCCTCAGCCTCCTGAGTAGCTGGGACTACAAATACAGGCACACACCACACACTACCAGATACAGCTAATTTTTTGTATTTTGGTAGAGATGGGGTTTCACCATGGCCAGGATGGTTTTGATCTCCTGACCTCATGATCCACCTGCCTAGGCCTCCCAAAGCGTTGGGATTACAGGTGTGAGCCACCTCACCCGGACACTTTTTTTTTTTAAGATACACGGTCCTCTCTTGCCCAGGCTTGAGTGCAGTGGTGAAATCATAGCTCACTGCAAACTCGAACAGTGACACACTTTCTTTAAGGGTATCTATTATGTTCCAAACTGTAAAATTTGGAGCTCAGCCTCATATTGGGGCTTCTTTGGTGGGAGATGGAAAAGCTGACTTAGTAATGTAGCATCTATTTGGGGTGATGTTGTAGGCACAATTGAAGTCCCTGGTGGTCTCTGGTCTAAAGCAGTATCTCTGATCTGCCAATTGTTTGGAGTACACAACTCTACCAGCCTCCAACTTCTGCTGGGACATTCCGTCCCAGATTTCACACTTTATTAATAGCTGAGTGTGCATCCAGGTACATTCCTTTCCTTGTGAAATGACTTAATGACCACCAGACGTCATGCCATTTCTTCAGGGCCACTACACGGCATAACCATTCCCTACACTACCTTCTGCCCCATTCATTCTTCCTCTTCTCTTCAGATGATAGACTGACCAACAGAGTTTTGATAACCCAGGCCAGCATGACCCCACCCTAGTCCACATGGACCTGAGCTCCAGCTCCCAGAGTGGTCAAATTCCAGCCTGGAAACCAGCATTCAGCTTGTTGTCTCACCTCAGCCCTCACCCTGAGAAAGCCACTGCCAGCCAGCTACCAGATGATGAACAAGAGAGAGTAACATGGACTGGAAGAAGAGGCTTTTCACTGGAAATCCTGCCCCTGCTTCCTTTTGGGATGACGTTTCCCTCTGACCTCCGGCAAAGCCAAGGATCTGAACTTGTAGGAACTGAGTGGAAAAGAAAAATTCATTTTTAATGATTAAAAACTGTAAACAAATTTATTTTCTTTTTCTTTTCTCTTTCTTTTTTTCTTTTTTTTTTTTTTTGAGACGGAGTTTCACTCTTTTTACCCAGGCTGGAGTGCAATGGCACGATCTTGGCTCACCGCAACCTCCGCCTCCTGGGTTCAGGCAATTCTCCTGCCTCAGCCTCCTGAGTAGCTGGGATTACAGGCATGTGCCACCATGCCCAGCTAATGTTTTGTATTTTTAGTAGAGACGGGGTTTCACCATGTTGACCAGGATGGTCTTGATCTCTTGACCTTGTGATTCACCCGCCTCGGCCTCCCAAAGTGCTGGGATTACAGGCTTGAGCCACCGCACCGGGCGACAAATTTCTTTTTGTTATAATTGCATGGCCTTGGTTAATAATTCAAACAGTATAAAAGGCTTCAGGAGGCTGAGGTAGGAGAATTGCTTGAACCCGGGAGACAGAGGTTGCAGTGAGCCAAGATTGCACCACTGCACTCCAGGCTGGTGCCTGGCGAAGGAGCAAGACTCTAAAGAAAAAAAAATGCTCAATGAAAAAAAAAATCCTCCTTTCTCTGAATTGCTTTGCAAAACAACCACTTCTGGGCATTTACTCCTTGCCCGGATGCCTCCCTTGGGTTGCCAAGTGCTGTGTGATTGAGTTCCCAGTGCTCCAAGCCAGTTTTCTTTGGGCTCTACTTTTTGTTATAATTGCATGGCCTTGGTTAATAATTCAAACAGTATGAAAGGCTTCGGGAGGCTGAGGTAGGAGGATTTCAAAATCATCCTTCGTAGGTTTTGAAAACAAGCCCTTAGGCCTGGCCTCAACCTGGCATGCTGGCGTGCTCTCGAAGAATTCCCCCAAGTCACCTGACCACAGACACAGCCAGCCAGCCAGTCCGTGCCAGAAGCATATTTCATTGTCCAATAGTAAGTACAAGTTGATGTCTTTCTTGTAATAGTCTCTATCTCTTAATTCTTCCCTGTGTGGTTTTATCTGGGCCCATTGCCTAGCTTCTTGATTGGGGTCTCACCCAAACCAGCAGAGGTAACCATGGGTGCCCAAGGAAAAGTGAGCCTCAGAGACCCCAACAGCACACAGCAACATTCCAGGCCCCACTACGACGCCCCCTGTCACCAGAGAGCCTTACTTTTAAACAGAGAGAAGGGTAAGTGAAAGCATCTAGAGCAACATACTCACCAAAATGGAGGGCTGGGGGCTCAAAAGGGCGTTGGTCCTTTATTCCAGAAGACACTGGGATGGAAACAGTGCTACTAGACTTAGTCCTCCATTTAGCTCTCTGGCAAGTGGAAGTTTCTTTTTTTCTTTTTTTTCTTTCTTTTTTTTTCTTGGTGGCTATAAATCTCTCCTGTTTCAATTAAAGTCTATCTTTGTCATGTTTGGACATCAGTGTAAAAAGATTTCAAACCTGAGCAGTGGCCTCCATAATGACCCCTTGATGTTGGTAATTACTCTTCCCTTTAGACCCTTCTCTAAACTTTAAATGTGTGATTGCTGCATGAGTTTCTTGGCACAGGGCTAGAGGGAGAGGGTAAGACCAAACCAGAGACGATCTGCTTCCATTGGACTGCCAGCCCTGAGCAAAATTGAGAGAAAGAAGTGTGGCTTTGATTTTGGTCTTTGATTTTTCTTTATCAGGAGCGTAAGAGGTCAGAGGGAAGTTGTAATTATTACTTTCAAGCAAAGAAGGGGGTTTACATACACACACATTCGAAAAGATTAGTGTGAATTCAGGGACATTCAGACGGTCAGGATGGCTCATCTCTCATTCTGACATCTGTGTTGGCCTCAGGTCCTTTTCTGGTTCTGTTATTGGCTCACCCTCTTCTTGGTGCCCCTGCTACTGCCATGGAGGTCCTGATGCAGCCAAAAGCAACCACGTGGAAGAAAGGAGAAGTTTCTCGAAAGAGTGGGGCTGGACTCTTTATCCAGGACTTGAACTCAGATCCAGAACGAGTAAACTTAAACATTTATAGAACTCTGCACTTTAAATACACAAAATATACACTCTTATCAGTACCACATCACACCTACTTACAGGTTTAAATGAAATATTGGTTGGCTGCTTGTTTGTTATTTTCTTCCCTCATTTTTTTCCTGTCTCCATTATTAAGCACACTTATTGGCATAAAAGAGGTTTTTAATACCCATTTTTAGACTGCATTCTAGCCTGGGCAATAAAACAACACTCCTGTTCTCTCTCCTTCTTCCTCTTCCTCTTTCTTCCTCTCCTTCATTCTCTTTTTTTTTAATTATTTTTTATTATTTTTATTTTTTATTCTTTTTTTGTCTTTCTTTTTTTTTTTCTTTTTTCTTTTCTTTCTAAAAAAAAAAAAAAAAAAAAGAAAGAAAATGTCAATTGTTCCCACACTATGTTTGCTTAAATCGTTACTGTACTTTGTGGAGTCACACTATTAATTTCACTCTCATATCTTTTGGTGTCTAGTCCTTGAAAAAAAAAAAAAGAGTGGGGCTGGTATTAACAGAGGAAGAGGAGGGGAAAAGAGGGGAGACAGACGACAAAGGTCTACTGTCTCCCCAGTTTCCAGTTAGGAAAGTGAGGCTCAGCGAGAGCCTTACCCCATGAGCCACCACCCTACAGTATACTGTCACAAATGGGGATCACGTCCTGGATTTAGGGAAGGGAAAAATTGGACCAAGAGGAGGAAGGAAAATTGGCCTAAGATCATAAGTTAATGAGTGGCTGAGCCAGGGCCTGGATCCAGAAGTCAGGACTCACGGTTTTAAAATGTATCTGACAGTAGCCGGCTGTTCAGCTTGGAAGACTTGAAATCGGTAAGAAATAGGTCTCTCCTGTTTCTAAGGGGTGGCAAGTTTGAAAACGTTCTTTCACTCAGAGTTCTTGCAGCCTTGGTTTTTGTTTGTTTGTTTTCTTTTTTTGAGATGGAGTCTCTCTCTGTTGCCCAGGCTGGAGTGCAGTGGCGTGATCTCAGCTCACTGCAACCTCTGCCTCCTGGGTTCAAGCAATTTTCCTGCCTCAGTCTCCTGAGTAGGTGGGATTATAGGTATGCACCACCATGCCTGGCTAATTTTTGTATTTTTAGTAAAGACAAGGTTTCACGATGTTGGCCAGGCTGGTCTCGAACTCCTGACTTTAAGTGATCCACCTGTTTCAGCCTTCCAAAGTGCTGGGATTACAGGTGTGAGCCACTGTGCTTGGCCATTGCAGCCGTTTTAATGCTATGTGTTATTGTATATCTGTTTTTTCCCTAAACTCATTTCCTGTAATCCCAGCACTTTGGGAGGCCTGAGGCCAGAGAATTGCTTGAATTCAGGAGTCTGAGACCAGCCTGGGAAACACGGTGAAACCCTGTCTCTTTGGTCTTTGATTTTTGTCAAAAATTACAAAAATTAGCCAGGCATGGTGGCGTGTGCCTGTAATCCTGGCTACTTGGGAGGCTAAGGCGGGAAGATTGCTTGAGCCTGAGATAGAGACATGGAGGTTACAGTGAACTGTGATCATGCCATTGCTTTCCAGCCTGGACAACAGAGCAAGACCGTGTCTCAAAACAAAACAAAACAAAACCTTGCAAGGAATATAACTTTTTTTCTTTCAAATTATAACAAATTTGGAACTTAGGCATTTTTCTGATAAACCTTTTCATCAAAGTAAAACAAACATACACTAAAGGGGACACATCTTAAGTTTATAGCTCAATCTTTCTTTTGTTTTTAAAAATGTTACATTTCTTTTTATTTTTCTTTCTTTCTTTTTTTTTTTTTTTTTTTTTTTTTTTGAGATGGGATCTTGTTCTGTTGCCCAGGCTGGAGTGCAGTGTCTCGAGCATGGCTCACTGCAACCTTAGCCTTCCCGGCTCATGTAATCCTCCCACCTCAAACTCCCAAGTAGCTGGGACCACAGGCATGCGCCATCATGCCTGGCTAATGTTATTTTTTATTTGTAGAGACAGGGCCTCCCTAGGTTGCCCAGGCTGGTCTCAACCTCCTAGGCTCAAGGGATCCACCTACCTCAGCCTCCCAAAGTGCTGGGATTACAGGCATGAGCCACCACGCCTGATTAAACAGCATTTTTGAGGTATAATTTATTTATTTATTATACAATGTTTAATGATTTTTAGTAAATGTACATATTTCTGCAACCATCACCTCACTCTAGTTTTGGAAAAGTCTCCTCACCCCCACCAAAGTGTCTTTGTTCTTGTCAACTGCTGCTCCCACCCCCGGCCCCAGGCAGTCACTGAACTTCTGGTCACAGTCTATTTTGCCTCTGCACAGTAGCAGTGGCCTGAGCCCGAAACGTCAAGACAGTGCTCTTGGGCCCTCTTCTTGTGGCTTTTTCTTTCTGAATCAGGAAGGTCCAGCAGAATTTCCCTTCTAACACTGTAGCTCCATCTCTCACCAGTGAATAAAATAAGGCATCACAGACAGCAACAGCCAAAGAGAGTTCACCCAGTGGATTAGTCCATTCTCACATTGCTATAAAGAAATACCTGATACTGGAGTAATTTATAAAGAAAAGAGGCTTAATAGGCTCATATTCCTATCTGCACACTGTATGGGAAGCATGATGGCATCTGCTCGGCTTCTGCCATCTGAGGAGGCCTCAGGAAACTTACAATCATGGCAGAAGATGAAGGGGGTCCACCTCACATGGCCAGAGCAGGAACAAGAAAGGGAGGGGGGAGGTGCCACACACCTTTAAACGACCAGATCTCTCGAGAATTCCCTTACCATGGTGAGGACAGCACCAAGGGATAGTGCTAGATCATTCATGAGAAATCCACTCCCATGATCCAATCATCCAATCATCTTCCACCAGGCCCCACCGCCAACAATGGAGATTATGATTCAACATGAAATTTGGTGGGGACACACCTCTAAACCATGTCACCAAGGTGCTGTGGAGAAAATTTCAGAGGCTCCTAGATCAGTTAAGTACTCTGAGGTATGATCTCAAGAAAACAGGATTTAATGCAAAAGTAAGCTATAATTCAATTAACAGTTTCATACAGCAGTATGCAAAGAAAAGGGGCTAAAGGGCTGGAATTTGCAAACTGTTCTAGCACTTACACATGATGACTATTCTGGGCTCCTACCACAGAGCTTGTGTGTCCTGGAAGGGTTGCAGAGGGCCAAGGTATCAATCATCTGAGCCCTTGGGGAAGCTGGAGCAGCCTCCGGGTTTACACCCAGGACTTACGCATGATACCATTTCTTGTCTCTGCCAATCTGTGAAAGGCTGGGAATTTGCTCTTGCAGGGCTGATGGTGAGCCCCAAGTTTATAATTTCATGAGTCAAAAGCCACCCTCAGCATGCTGCCACTTTCCTAGTTTGGATTCCATGCTTACCACAGCCTCACTTGTCGAGTTTTCTCAAGGTTTGGCTGGGTGTTGGCCAGTCGTCAAGTGCACTTCTTATTCTCTGGACAATTATGTTCTTTTTATTAAACAACTGATACCGCTATTTGTATATGTCTAGTGTGTATGTATGTATGTGATTGTGGTAAAATATACATAACATAAAATTTGCCATTTTAACCATTTTCAAGTGTACAGTAAGTGGCATTAAGTACATTGACATTATTGTGCAATTATCACCACTGTTCCCTTCCAGCTCCAGAACTTTTTCATCACATCAAATTGAAACTCTGTACCCATTAAACAATGGCTCCATTTTCTCCTCCCCACAACCCCTGGTGGGGACCACCATTCTAGTGATATCCTTGAATTTGCCTATGGTAGGTAGCTTGTGTAAGCGGGATCATACAATATTTGTGCTTGTCTTATTTCACTTTGCTTGTTTTCAAGGTTCCTCCATGTTGTGGCATGTGATAGAATTGTATACCTCTTTAAGGCTGCTTTGGGTGTTTTTAATAAAAGTAAGATTCCTTTTGTGTTACCCCCAGAAGCACTTTGTCCCTTTGTGTTTCAAAATCTGCAGAGCTGAAACACAGTCCCTGGGCTCAACGGCCCAGCAGGATGTGGCCATCTTTGCCTGAGATGCTATCTGGGAGTCTGTTCTTTCTGGCGTCTTTAACTGCAATGCTTTTCCCTTTCACGATTAGTTCTCAGATTTATGGAACCTCTCTGAACAATTTGTTCTACCTCATATTTAATTAATTTTTTTAAAAATAGCTTTGTCCTTTCTGAGAGGAATTTCAGGTATCAGGAAATAGGTATGGTTGTATCAGAAATAAAGGGTCCTTCATGCTGAAATTACACCACACAGAGATTGCTTTAGACAAATGTCATGGAAAAAAGTAACATATGTTGGGCACTTTCTGCAGACCAGTCTCTCTTCCAGATACTCTATACTCATTATATGGTTTAATCCTTTCAATAACCCTCTAAGAGACATATGATCATTCTAGTTTGTACAGGTGAGGAAATTGAGGTCCTGAGAAGCTGGGGACCTAGGTTCCCAGAGACATGACCAGGACCAGGGCAAGAAGCCAGGCCTACTCGTGTCAGGCCCCAGGCAGCTTCCTCTTCCAGAGGCAAGAGCACATATTTGTAAAGCACAAGACTTTGTCTACGGCCATACCACCCTGAACGTGCCCGATCTCATCTGTAAAGCACAAGACTTTAGAAAGATCCAGATGCCAGCTGGAGAGAGTATTTCACCTTGTTTCCCAGCACAGTCTCTGATAACATTCAAGAATCCAGGCCTGCAAGGATCTCCCTGCTTGGCCCAGCCCAGGTGAGAGCGTTCTAACCAGCCAGGACCACCAGGCCAGCGGCCCAGAAAGGGGCCAAAGGAGCAGTTTGCTTTCCAGGTAGTGGTGATGGATAACTTCAAGAGTCCCCAGGTGGTGGATCTGCGTGTGTGGCCCCATTCTCCCTCACAGCACCCTCAGGACCTGCCAGGTGGACTCAGGTTGGCTTCTTGGCCAGACTTCGAAAGTTCTCAGACGGTAGCCATTCCAGGAGCTGTGGAGGCGACCCACATACCTCTTTCATCCCTACTTACTATTTTCTTTTAAGTATAAAAATCTTTATTATATTTCATTTTTGAAACTTAGGTTACCTTTTTTTATTTTAAAAATATTTGTTAACCAAATTAATACATTCGTTGTCTCTTTTTTTAATTCCATAAAATTTATTCTCTTCAGCAAAAATCATTAATTATGTGATTTTTGCATAATTTGGGTTCTATTTATAGTGATCATCTAAAGGATTAAAGATCTAATTGAGGCTGGGCGTGGTGGCTCAAGCCTGTAATGCCAGTACTTTGAGAGGCCGAGGCGAGTGGATCACCTGAGATCAGGAGATCGAGACCAGCCTGACCAACATGGAGAAACTCCCTCTCTACTAAAAATGCAAAAATTAGCTGGGCATGTTGGCAGTCACCTGCAATCTCAGCTACTCAGGAGGCTGAGGCAAGAGAATCACTTGAACCCAGGAGGCAGAAGTTGCAGTGAGCTGAGATTGTGCCTTTGCACTCTAGCCTGGACAACAAGAGCAAAACTCCATCTCAAAAAAAAAAAAAAAAAAAAAAAAAAAGAAAATCTAATTGTATTCCAAATATACAAAAGTTGAATTTCTTTTCATGCAAAGGATTTAAATAAATGAATAAAAATTTTAAAATCTAGTAAGAATTAATTAACTTTCACAAATTAAATTTCGAGATGCTAGCTATTTTTAAGTGATCTCATTTAAATTTTTTGAAAATATATATGAAAAGAATTCTAATTAAAAATTTTGATTTTGATGTTTATCTTTTCCACACTTTCCATTTCCACTCCTCAGTATGGATTCTCAAATTCTCTTTCCACTGCCTCTTCCTCTGTTAATGAAACAATAAGCCTACTTACTGGCGGCCTGCTCTGTGCCTAGGTTTTCGATAAGCAGCTTTCACCTCTTACTTAATCTTCACAACTACCTTATAAGGTGGGTCCCAGAGATGTTAAGGAATTTCCACAATCAAAGAGCCAGTAAGTGCTTGAAAGGAGGTTGAGCACAGGTCTGCCTGGCTCCAGGTGCCTGTTGTCACCCCAGCAGAGAAAAGTCAGGGAAGAATCTGCATTGTCACTAGACTGTGCATAACGAAGATGCCAGTACAAACGGGAGGGGAGTGTGGAGACTTCTCAAGTGTTACTTAAGCCTTATCACCTGTTCACAGAGCTGTAACGTATACTTAGAAGTAGCTGCTGTTTCCCAGAATTCTAAATGCCCCCATTTCCCTTTACAATTGTAAAAGGATCTAATAATCTAGTTCATTTTGTTGTTTTTCTTTTCAGGTCTTCGTGGGTGAATTTAAAACTATAATTTAGTTACATTTCCTCTCAGAAGGTATCATAGAGAGTAACTCTATGGAATGAAAAGTGTCCTGTGAAGTATAAAACATACAGACAGGGGAGCCCCAGGACGGAAGGGAAGCTAGAGCTCATTGAATCAGGCAATAGGCCATACGCACAGTGGCGATACCTCTGGTGAAGCACGGGCAGAGGGGTGGGGGCAGCTCTCCAGTCCCTTCTAGGGAATGAAATTGCAAAGCCTTTCCCATGTGAAAGATAATAACGTCCCTGAGCAATTTCCAAAATCATCTCCAGTTTGATTAGGGCATCCACATCAAGAAAGACAAGAAGGCCTTGAAGAGTCTGGTTTATCTGCAGACTCTAAAGAAAGACATTGATTCCCACAAATGAAATAAGTTCAACAGAAATAAAAAACCAGAGGCTGCTTTCTGACTCTTTCTTCAACATGAGCGCTCGTGTGTGTGCGTGTGTTTCTGCGTGTGTGCGTCCATGCATGCGTGAATCAAGTGATGGATTAGACACGATGCCTGGCACACAGCAGACCTTCAATAAATTGCAGTTCTTCCTCTTTCCTTCCAGACCTAGAAGGGAGGAGCAGAGACTTTTGCTGGCAGCCCTAAAGACAGTATCTGCCTCCAAGTCATCAAATAGGATGTCGGAGGCCTTCAAATCAGGAGCAAAGGTAGATTCAACAGAAGCCTCATTGCTGGTCCTGGGCAGGAAAGCCTCCCTCCTCCTGAATACATGCTCAGGCCTGGTCCAGTTGGGATTTGCTTCTTACCAGCCCCTCTAAGTCTGGTCCCACAGTCCTGCTCCTTGTAATTCAAAAAGAATGAAGCTTTGAAAAGTGGAATTGTGAGGAACGAGTTCCTTTACTCTGGAGAAGAAGAGGCAGAGTGAGAGCCTCTCCATCCTTTAACACAAATGCCTACAAGTAGATAAATACTCTGCAGTCTCATGACTAGTTTAACCACAATTAAAAATTTTAAAACATTTCAGCTAATAAAAAAGAGAGAACACTACCAGGTCAACAATTCTGGTCAAAGGTACCACTGTATGTCTTTTGTCAAGTAAACCAGTAGGATCTACAGTTGAACTCTAACACCAATAGAAAATCACAGGCATTCTGCAGGCCTTTGTGTCTGAAGCACTGATCCCTGTGATTCCTCAGCTGCTGTCCACAGGCGCCTTCTGTCCCCCACCTGGTGTGGAGGGCTTCACCTGCTGAGAGCCCTTGTGTCTGAACTACCCATTTGTCTTACACGGTTTACACTCATTACTCCCAGTGTGGCCCTGGACCAGCAGCATGGGTGGCACCTCGGAACTTGTTAGAAATGCATTCTTAGGTCCCACCTCAGCCCTACTGAATCTGCACCTGCATTTTGGCAAGATCCCCAGGTGACTCATGTATCCATTAAAGTTTGCAACACTGACTTGTGTTATCACTCATCTTTCCAAACACAGTCTTGGGTCCTCTCCAGGTGTGAGAATGTTCTATCATCTTCCATCCCGTTTGCTGTCTCTACCACAGGATCCTTACCCCTATCTCTGTCTGCTTCAGATTTGAGACCCTTACTCACTTCCGGGAGAGGTGTCCTTTGTTCATGTTCTCTTCAAGCCCCAGATCACAATTTACTTCTTCCCTTTTACTCTGGGGGAGAAATATACAACATAGTAAAGAAAGCATGGACTTCGGCATTGGAAAGACGTGAGATCTGGCTGTGTCACTTATGAGATGGATGACTAAGCAAATCTTTATCTGTGTGAGCCTCATCTGTAAAATGAAGACATTAGTACTCTCCACGTCATGTAGATACTGCCTGCCACATGATTCATCTGCTTGCTCAACCTTCCTAGCTGCATGTTTGGCCCTTGGCTATCTCTTGACAATGAGATCTTGAGCACCCCTGGCAGGGATGGCCTTGTTCTTGGGCCCATACCCCTCTCCAATAGTGGCTCCGGAGAACTAGATGTGAACAACACTTATAATGCAACCCAATGCCTTCTTCAACTAGCATCTCTTCCTGGCCTGCCATTAATTCAGCTCTGATTTGACCAGTTCCCAATTTGCAAATTTGGGATGAGATCTTTTACGCCAGTTGCTTCCAAGCAAAATGTGGTTATTATTTTTGCAATTATAGCAACGTTTTGCTTGAGAGAATACAGTATATTTCTATCGCCATTCAAAAAGTTAGTTTTGATGGTATAAAAATTCATTTTTAATTAAAACACGTTTAGCATATTACATATTCATTCTACAAAGAGCAGGTACTTCTGTTTTTTCCTTCTTGCATTTTACTTGTTTTCTTTACTTCTTTTAAAAACATTGTTCCTGGCTGAGCATGATGGCTTATACCTGTAATTCCAGAACTTTGAGAGGCCGAGGTGGGCGAATTAATCGAGGTCAGGAGTTCAAGATCAGCCTTGCCAGTATAGTGAAACCTCGTCTCTACTAAAAACACAAAAATTAGTCAGGTGTAGTGGTGGGTGCTTGTAGTCCTAGCTACTCAGGAGGCTAAGGCAGGAGAATGGCTTGAACCTGGGAGGCAGAGGTTGCAGTGAGTCAAGATCACACCACTTCACTCCAGACGTGGCAACAGAGTGAGACTCTATATCAAAATAAATAAAATTTTAAAATAATAAAAAAACGAAAACACTGTTCCTGCGCATTAGAGGTCAGCAGAGACAAGAAGACACATTCTAGTCAACCCCTACCCCCGCCCTGCTTTGGTGACTCAGTGGGAGGGAAAGTTGAATTTTTCTGGAGTATCTTATTTTTTCCAAATGGTGAAAAAAAAAGCTGAAACTAATTTATACATCTAATCTTTATTCTCACTAGGTATATTATACACGCTATATACTTGATAATAGCTAAATAGTAAAAAAGTTAAAGAAGTAAAGTTTCCATTTTGAGTGTGGTTTTTTAAAGGTTTCATTTGCTTTTAAAATTAAATTATCGGCCAGGTACGGTGGCTCATGCCTGTAATCCCAGCACTTTGGGAGGCCGAGGCAGGCGGATCTCGAAGTCAAGAGATCAAGACCATCCTGGTCAACATGGTGAAACCCCGTCTCTACTAAAAATACAAAAATTAGCTGGGCATGGTTGTGCATGACTGTAGTCTCAGTTACTTGAGAGACTGAGGCAGAAGAATCGATTGAACTTGGGAGGTAGAGGTTGCAGTGAGCTGAGATCATACCACTGCACTCTAGCCTGGTGACAGAGCGAGACTCCATCTCAAAAAAAAAAAAAAAAAAAAAGAAATTGAATTATCAGCAAGTCCCAGTACCAAACTGCTAATGCTGTGCATGCAATTTAGGGGTCAAGGTTCTAGTTAAGGAAACAACATTTCAAAATACTAAGAATGAGCAGCTTGGATTAAAAATTACATCTGCTTATATTTTCTCAGCCAAGATGTTTTTCTTTTTAGCTTGCTCTTTTCTTTTCTTTTTTTTTCAACACAGATATTGTGAATCCAGGGGTGGGTACTCCTAATCTCCACTAATTCATTCCTTTAGGGTTGATAGATCTCTTTCACCCTGTATGATTCTAAATATTTTGTTCTAAGGAGAGACAGTTTCTCTCTGTGATGTTTCACATCTGGTGTGGGAGAGCTCAGACAGTGAATCTCAACATAAAGCCATCTGGGAGTTGGCCTTGATAGAGATAGCAACTTAATGATTAAAAAATTTAAAATGGTACATTTTCAAAGTAGAATCATGTACTGGGAGGGGGATAAATTGAGATAAACACTCTCTTTGGAATACTTTGTTGAGATGAATTTGTAATTTTTAGTTCCCAGTCGTAATATGAAAAAACAAGCTGAATTTTCAACACAACAGGCAGAAGTGATTAAACCAGGCTGTTGTTTGCACATATCTTGGCATATGTTTCTAAAAATATCAGAGAGACGCCTCCTTCAGAGTCATTTTCTGGCTTTCTCTCTCAACCGGACCCTAACATTTCTGGAAACTACCCAACATTGGAATCATAGTTTGAAATGGTCATTGCCAAGTTTTCGTATCCACGACAACTTGTTACTACACTTGACCTCAGCCAAAAGGCCAAGAAGCCGCCCAGGCGAGACTCTGAGACGGCTTTTGTCTGGTGATGGACGAAGATAAATCTCGGTGGAACCTCCAAAATGTTGTACTGAATCGAGCATAGAAAGTCAACACCAAGACAAAAGCATGCCTAATTGCAGGGTCTTTATTGCAGGCGGCCATGGAGAACTCGCATCTCTCCAACCCATGGCCCCAAAAGGAGGGTGTCAAGACCTTTTATACCCGTAAAACCACCTCAGGGGTGAGGTGAGGAGCAGGGATTGGGGTAAGGGGCTCCAGACATTCCTAGGGCTAGTGGATTCTGTAAATCACCTCCTGGGCGGAGATGAGGGTGAGGGGCTCCAGACATTCCAAGGGCCAGGGGACTTTTGTCACTCCGATTGTTACTTAAATGGTTCACAAAAGTCAAGATTAGTTTACACGTTGTCTGGGTAGCGTTGAAATTACAGACCTTAATTACTTATTACAAGTCGCAGGGGCCAAGATGGCATGGGTTTGGACTGCTTGCCTGTCACATTAGGGGTTACAGAGGCAGTTTCAACAGAAAGCCGAGGGATGGTTGAGGTATGCAGTTTTATGGGGATTTTACCATGTCACAATGTAAGATGCTAACACTAGAGGAACTGGGTGAAGGGTATTTGGGAAACTTGTACTCGTTTTGCAATTTTTTTCTTATATAAATAATTCCCCCCACAAAAGTCTAAAAGATATGCATTAGATTACGGAGGGAAAAAAACCTTAGTCTGAGATTTGCTTCAAATATTGCTGATAATTGTTGAAGCAAGGTGATGGGTTCATCAAAGCTTTGTAGTGTTCTTCCTATATTTATGTATGTTAGGCAATTTCCATTAGAGAACTAGAAATTACATATACATCTATTAAGCCCTTTCTATGTGCTAAGCACTGTGGTTAGCCATGGAGACTTGGCAGCCCTGTCTCAAGGAGCTCACAGTTAACAGGGGGAGAGCAGACATAACACTCGGAATGTAGAAAGAGTGGCGTGATAGAAGAAGCATAGGATGCCTGGAAGCAGGGGAGAAAGAATTGCTCCTAACTGAAGAAACAGCATGTGGAGCCTTGGACTAGAAACGCAAATGAACTCAGGAAACACAGCTGAAGTCTTTTGTCTGCCCAGGGCAAGGACAACTCAGCCAGATTCTTTGGTCCTATAAAACTTGGTGATATTATTTATAATTTAGTCTTTTAAAATCAATTTAGAAGGCAATCTCCCTATTCTCTTGATCAAGTCCCCTTTCCTGACACCACCCTCCTGTGACACTCTCCTCCTCTTCCCACGATGTTTTCTCCTCTGTCATAAATCAGCAGCTTATTTCACGAGATCCTCCTTAAGCAGTGTTCAAAGGATACTGGTCCCCAGTGACCTTCTGAGGCAGCCAGATAGATCTGAACTCTTCTTTCTGTGTACTTATGAATAGCCTTGAAATGAATTGCTATCATTTTCTTCCTAGCAGAGCATGGAACTCTGGAGACTAAAGAGGTGTGGGAGTGGCCATTCCCAATTAGACTCCACCGCCTTCAGAAGGCAGGAGTTGGCATAGTATTAAAGCAGCTAACAACACATCAGGGGTGGCCTTGAGGAGCTGAACAGAGACCCGCTGGACTGATTAGGTTAGTACTGGCCTTAAAAAATCTTCATAAATGTTCTCATGTCTACTTCACTAAGAAAAACAATTTTACATGAGTGACTTTGTGTGAGTACTTTATGTTCTTGATGCTTTTCTGTGTGCTCAGGAGACAATTTAAGTATTGTTAGTTCCTGAAGGACATGTCCGTAAAGAAAAATAATATTCAACCATATAAGAGCAAAACAAGAGCAACGAATTTGATAATATGAGAAAAGTTAGAGTGATATCGTTGTAGACACTCTGAAAATACAACTACATTGGTGCCAGGCCGCATGCAGAAGCTTGCTTATGGTAAAGCCATTTATTAAAAAGGATATATTTGTGTGATTCATAGAGGAGTCAACACACGATTACACTCGATTTACAGTTGGCAGTGTCACACATTTGGAAACATGACTTAATCCATGAAAAAAAAAATCTGGAGGGTTTTATTCCTCTAGAACCGGCGCTTCCAAATGGGAAACCAGTCATTCATGCTTACCAATTAGGATCTAAATTTACACTTCCATCATTGATTTTTACGGAGAGTAGTTTATTGCTCTTGTAAGTGACTTTGCGATTGAGCACCAAGAAGCATCCTATTTTTCCTCCTTCTTCTCCTTCTTCCCTCCTTCTCTTTGCCCTCCTTCTTCCTCCCCCTCTTTTTCCTCTCCTGCCTCTTCTTCCTCCTCCTCCTTCATGTTCAATATATCTGGGACCAAAGGGTGAGCAGGGTTTAAAGTCTCAAAATTGCATGTGAAGCTAAATGTATAGGAATTTTAGGGTAGTAAGGCAAGTGGATCTAAGAACAATAACACCCCCTCTTCAGCTATCATATTCTCTGTCCTGCAGAATATGCAGATTCCTTCTAACTGCAAATTCTTTCTCTTTGCCAAATTAAGTATTATCCTGGGCTACCCTGCCAAAGCACTTAGCCAATTAAAAAAAATTTTTTTTGCATAGTCATATTACTACTATGCAGAGAGTTTGGTTGCTTTGATAATTCTTTTTAAATAGCAGATTGCTGGGTTTCATAATCAGGATTGATTATTTCACTGTCATCATTCTAGCTTGGTTTTCTTGTGTGCTTTTTGTTTGTTTGTTTTGCGACAGTCTCATTCTGTCACCCAGGCTGGAGTGCAGTGGTGTGACCATGGTCAATGCAGCCTTAACATCTTGGGCTAAAGCAATCTTCCTGTCTCAGCCTCCCGAGTACCTGGGACTACAGGTGTGGAACACCAAACCCAGCTAATTTTTTTTTTTTTAATAGAGACTTTATTTAATTGCCTAGGCTGGTTCTGAACTCCTGAGCTCAAGCAATCAGCCCTTCTCAGCCTTTTGAAGTGCTGGGCTTATAGGTGTGAGCCACCATGGCCAGCCCTAGTTTGTTTTTTTAATTACCCTACACTACTGTATTCTAAAATAGTGAGCCCTATGAGGCAAATGCAAAAACAAACAAACAAACAAACAAAGGATTGCTCTTGCGAAATCCAGCCCGGGCTGAACTTTAAACAATGCACTGCACTGCGCCTAAAGACTGTGACAACTTCTCTGCTTCCCGGGAGCTCACAGTCTGAGGGCTGGGGGAAATGAAAATGATAACTTCTGCATGCTGTATATTCAATAATAAGACATAACAGGAAGAAACAGAAGTCAGAAGACCTAGGTTCTAATCCAGACTTTGTCATAACTAGCTTGTTGGCAAATTGCACATACTCTCTTTGGGGGTTCAACATATTCATCACAAATCTGGAGGAAGGACTAGCTAGATCCCTTCTAGCTCTGTAATTTGGGAAGTCTTGAGGGGAAAGCTAGAGATATCAGTAGAACATATAGTTTTTATAAGGCACGTGATGTCACCACGTAGGTTGGAACATAACGCAAGTCAGTAGTGCCTGGGATAATTACCAACATAAAAATAAATAAATAAAAACAAAGGTCTTATATAAGAAAGCCTTAGAATCTCGGAGGGACCCTGTGAAGTCACATTGGTGTCGGACCTGTCTAGCGCAGACAGAACTCACAGGTGGAGACAATTGTGCTGTGAGAAAGGAAGACACTCCTTGTTGACTCATACATACTAGAGTTCATTTTGCTTCTCTAGACTCATTCATTCATCCATTCATGTGCTTGTTCATTCATTTTAAAGAAACCAAGGACTGATACCATGGCGGGGAAGCCCAAGCTTCACTACTTCAATGCACGGGGCAGAATGGAGCCCATCCGGTGGCTCTTGGCTGCAGCTGGAGTGGAGGTACGTTCCGAGTTAAGTCATCTTAAGTTATACGTAATTGATTATATCAAAATATTTTAGCAAGGCAGAGACTTCCATACTTGATGACCTGTGAGTACTTTGGCCTTAAATAAAAACATCCCCGGTTATTTTTTTTTAAATGGACAAATTTTACCAAGTGAAATTTTAAAAATCTGTCCATCAAAAAGCACATGAAAACACATGAGCAATTTAAAAATATATATACATATATGATGTATATATGTTTATGTGCACATAAATATACATATATGTATATATGTATATTTGTTTATGTATATTTATATATGTATATACATATATATATATATACACACACAAACACATATATGTGAAGTCACATTGGTGTTGGACCTGTCTAGCTCAGACAAAAGTCACAGGTGGAAACAATCCTGCTGTGAGGAAGGAAGACTCTCCCGTTGTTGAATCATACGTATGTATGTATATTTGAGACACAGTCTGGCTCTGTGGCCCAGGCTGGAGTGCAGTGGTGCATTTCAGCTCACTACAACCTCCACCTCCCAGATTCAAGCAGTTCTCTGCCTCAGACTCCCAGATAGCTGGGACTATAGGTGTCCGCCATCACACCCAGCTAATTTTTATATTTTTAGTACAGACAGGGTTTCACCATCTTGGCCAGGCTGGTCTTGAACTCCTGACCTTGTGATCCATCTGCTTCAGCCTCCCAAAATGCTGGGATTACAGGCATGAGCCACCACACCCTCTCTAAAATATATTTTTAAAGGAATCATAAACTAATCACAACGAGTGGAACTTATTTGTATTAGGATTTAAACAAAGTGTAAAATATAATTTATGACACATAACAATTAGAAACCTGAATTGATTGAATATTAGATAATATTAAAGAATTACTGTTAAATTTTTTAGTGTGATTTTGTTTGTGATTTTAGGTATGATATTTCTGTTAGTTTTAACATAGTTGTTAAGTTTCAGAGATACACACTGAAGTATTTAGGATGCGATAATACGATACCTCAGATTTGTTTCATATTATGACCAGAGGAGGAGAAAAGCTGGGCATACAAATGAAAGACTGGCTTGGGTTGGTAATTATTTCAGCTAGATGATTGAAACGAAGAGAAATTTTATACAATAAAATGGTAAATACATAAGAAACTAAGTGTCATTAAACATAAACTATATAAACCGCAATGAGAGCAGGGAGGGAGTGGATTTTGTAACAAGCTTCCAGTTCAAGATTGAGTATATTCAGTCAAAGGTTATTTTGTTGTGTACCTATTAAGTGCCAGTGGCAGCAGAAAGGAGGGTTCCAGCCTTTGTTATCTTTGTACAAACGGATGCCCTGTCTCACTGTCACCCAGACGTCAGCTCTGCGGCTCAGTGCCTTTTCTCCAGCGACGTTCCCTCCCTAATCATGGACAATTGTGAGATCGTGGGAAGGTGAAGTGAACTAAAAGATGAAGCAGGCCAGGAGCAGTGGCTCACACCCTTAATCCCAGCACTCTGGGAGGCCAATGGGGGAGGATTGCTTGAACCCAGGAGTTCAAAATGAGCCTAGGCAACATAGCGAGACCCTCATCACTACAAAATAAAAATAAAAAATTAGCTGGGTGTGGTGGTGCATGCCTGTAGTCCCAGCTAATCAGGTGGCTGAGGTGGGAGGGCCTCTTGGGCCTGGTAGATCAAAGCTGCAATGAGTCGTGATCCCACCACTGTCCTCAAGCCTGGGCGGCAGAGTGAGACTCTATCTCAAAAAAAAAAAAAAAAAAAAAAAAAAAAAAAAAAAAAAAAAGACTGAACAGTTTTATGTTCTGACCTATGCCCTTTTCTTGAGGGATTTAATCTAAATTTCCAAGCGGCCATGACCAGCTTCTTCTGTGTACCTTGCCAAACTCAGAAATCTTATGTTCTCCAAATTATGTACCAGATGGGGGCCATTCAAGGTCACAAGTCTACAGTGCTATGGAATGGACTAACAAGAACCCATTTACCGTTTCTGTTTCCAGTTTGAAGAGAAATTTCTAAAATCTGCAGAAGATTTGGAAAAGTTAAGAAATGGTAAGATCAAGTCTCTAAGTGCCTCTGATGAGGGTATCTAGTAGAGAAGGTACAGTTGAAGATTTTAGCACCAGGCAATGCCTATGTGTGTAGGGTGGTAGCTGGGGTGGTGGAGAGGGAGAAAGAGGTTTAAACGGAAGGAATGTGGCTCCCTGAACAGGTCTGGTAACTCTCTCCAGCTAAAGGGCCAGAACTCTCAGAGTATTTGCTAGAGGAAGCACCTCCAGTGCTCTGAGAAAGCCCTTTCCTTGTTTTCATGCTATAGGCACCATGAATGAGCTGCAGTCATCAGCTCGGGATCCCACACAGCCCTCCCCATCCAAGGACACACAAGAGCATGAATAAGATGAAAAGAATAGAAATAGATATGGCCATTACCTTGAGTTGTTTTCTTTCATGGGTCATGTGACAAGGTAATATTGTAGTAATGTCATAGGTTTTGAAGAGCACAGAAAGGGATTGCTACATAAAATCACGTTTCAGAACCTATCTTAGAAGTCATGAACACCATGAGACTTAGCCTGGGAAGTTCTCATTTTAAATGACATCTCCCTGGTACTCCCGTTGTAACCTGTCTCAATTTTTTCCTAAAATATCATGAATATAAATCAACACAAGAAAAATACAAGGGACCTACTAGGTATCTGAACAGGGAATAAAACCATAAATGAAAAAACAGGCTAAAAGATAAAAGAAATCTGATAAGAAAAAGAACTACAGGAAGCTAAAATCAAAATGCTATTTCATTTTGGAGGTTAACAGGCAATAATTTCATTTTTATCACCTCAGTCATTTCAACCATCATCTTTTCATCCTGAAAGAGTGGGATTCACAGAAATTTCATGCTTTTTTTTCCTTTCTTTCTAAAGATGGGTATTTGATGTTCCAGCAAGTGCCAATGGTTGAGATTGATGGGATGAAGCTGGTGCAGACCAGAGCCATCCTCAACTACATCGCCAACAAATACGACCTCTATGGGAAAGACATAAAGGAGAGAGCCCTGTACGGTTTATTTTCTGTTTTTCCATCAACAGAGAGCACAGAGTGATTTAGGTCCTTCCTTGAGTGGGTGGGACCATGGCAGGGGCATCATGACCAGCAGCAGGCTGGGCCTTGGGTGTGTACGCTGAGGTGCCGTACTGCAGAGTCCCATGGAGATGAGGGAACAGTGAACATGGGGTGGGTTCAAGCCAATGTGATTCTAGATGAGGATGCAGTCCATGGATCCAGCACCTGATGGTGATCTCCAAACACAGATGAACCGTGAACTGAGGAGGATGGAAATCATGATTCCAGGTGCTCAGGCCTTCAGAGGCTGGACTTCGGTCAACAGCTTAGGACAAGCATAGACTGTTTGGGAGTCTGTAGATGAAGGACTTGGGATGAAAGGCTGCAAAGGGGCTGAATCTCAGGTCCCAGTAATTCCAAGAATGATGACCAGGAACCCAAATTACCAGCCCATTATATGGACTGGTCAACTTGAGCAGGGCTAGTAGAGCCTGGCACCCAGAACTATGGGGTTACCTTGACACATTGATTTAAGGCCAAGGCAGCCAGATTTATTGAAAACCAGCAAAGCCACGGGGTTTCCTTGCTGTTTTAATAGGGCTGCCAGATTCCAAATAACATCCTATGTGAAACTATTAGCAGTTCTTCAAAAAGTTTAATGTAGAGTTACCAATGACCCAGCAATTCCTCTACTAGGTATATCACCAAAAGAATCAAAATACTTCCATACCAAATCTTGTACATAAATGTACAGTGCAAATAACAGCAACTTTCATGGTATTCAGAAAGTAGAAATAGCCCAAATCTCCATGAACCAATAAATGGAGGAACAAAATGTGCCTTAGCCACACAATGGAACAATATTTAGTCATGAAAAGAGTTGAGCCTTAAGGACATGTTATGTAAAATAAATTAGACACAGAAGGCCACATATTGTAGGATTGTGTGTATGAAATGTCTAGAATATTCAAACCCATAGAGGCAGAAAGTAGATTAGTGGTTGCCTGAAGCTATTTGGGGTTTGGGGAAAATGAATACTCAATGAGTACAGATGTCCTTATCAGGATGATAAAAAGATTCTAGAATTAGATAAAAATATTCTAGAATTAGAGTGCAATGATATTTGCAGAATTCTGTAAATGCACTAAAAGTCACTGAATAGTATAATTTAGTGGGTGACAACTATAATATGTGACTGTGTTAATAAAACTGTTGTTTTTAAAAGTACTGTGGAAAACCCAGTTAACATAAAAGAAAAAAAAAGTTCCTCTAAAATATGTCCTGGTTGTGACTGTATAAAGAATTTCACCAAGGAAGACGATCTTTTAGGTTGGATGTCAGGTAAGGCACACATGACCAGAGCCGGGCAACAGCACACCGAGAGGGCTGTGGAATCACGTTTCACGGGAGTAACTGGAAAAACTGCTAACACTGGGCATAGAAGTGGGCCTGGGTGTAAAATGATGAGAGAGGGCGAGGAACATGGCTGAGACGGCTGTGCTGGGGACTCTCTTAGGATTACTCAGGAGGCAGGTCTTTGGCCATTTGACTTACACTAGGTTTATGCACAGAACAAACCACAATAGACTTGGAAAACCCCGGCACAGCATCAATGGTTAATGGCAGTGATTCCACCAATTTCTCTTATGACTGTGACTGTAGACAGGTTACTGATGCTGTTTGTACCTATATTTGGTCATGTGCATAAGAACAATTTTAGAGATCTATCTACCTCAATAGGAGGTTTTAAGAAATAAATGTCGGCCAGGCGTGGTGGCTCATGTCTATAATCCCAGCACTTTGGGAGGCCAAAGCAGGTGGATCACCTGAGGTCAGGAATTCGAGACCACCCTGGCCAACATGGTGAAACCCCATCTCTACTAAAAACACAAAAATTAGCTGGGCATGCTCAGCTACTCAGGAGGCTGAGACAGGAGAATCGCTTGAACCCTGGAGATGGAGGTTGCAGTGAGCCAAGATCTCGCAGCTTCACTCTAGACTGGGCAAAAGAGGGAGACTCCGAGAGAGAGAGAGAAGGGGAGAGAGAAAGAAAGAAAAAAAGAAAGAAGGGAGGGAGGGAGGGAAGGAAGGAAGGAAGGAAGCAAGCAAGGAAGCAAGGAGGGAAGGGAAGAAGGAAAGAAGGAAGGCCAATATACATGCAAAAATCAGAGCATAATCTCTAGAATATAAACAGCACCCAATGGAGGTGAATTACTTTGCCATCACCTGAGACTCTATTCTCTCAGGTTTTTACATACCTATAACATCTAAAGCAAGAGGCATTTAACCCTTTTGTTGTTTTTGTCTTTCAGGATTGATATGTATACAGAAGGTATGGCAGATTTGTATGAAATGATCCTTCTTTTGCCCTTATGCCGACCTGAGGAAAAAGATGCCAAGATTGCCGTGATCAAAGAGAAAACAAAAAATCGCTATTTCCCTGCCTTTGAAAAAGTAAGTGGAGCTCTTCAGAATTTTGGGGCATTGAGTTTAGAGGACGGTAGAAAAATAGTGGTTGGGCATTCCTGTGAGACTTCCTGAACACCAATGCCGCACTCTGACTCTCAAGGCATTTTATGAAAATAAACTTGGAGGAACAATGATACCACTTATCCCCAAGTTACAAATTTTCCAGCAAAATTTCAATTTACTAGACCCCAATATAGAACTTTCTATTCAACACTTTTATCTTCGTCAGTAGAACATGGGCTGTGGAAGGCTCGAACCGCACGAGGGGTTGCTGTTGAGTCTACAGAACACAGACTTTGAAGATGAACGTGAGGAAAGCAATCCGCCAGAAAGTATTCTGGCACCTTGTGTAGGAAGACAGGAGACCAATTTCCCAACCACAGAATATGGTAGTGTTTCAGAGATGAGTATTTCTTAAAAAGAGAATGATTGTGGGATGCAGAGGAAGTTTTTAGCTTTTTGTTTTTTGTTTTTTTGAGAAGGAGTTTTGCTCTTGTTCCCCAGGCTGGAGTACAATGGTGCCATCTTCGCTCACGGCAACCTCTGCTTCCCAGGTTCAAGCGATTCTCCTGTCTCAGTCTTCTGAGTAGTTGGGATTACAGGCATGCACCAGCACACCTGGCTAATTTTTGTATTTTTAGTAGAGACAGGTTTTCTCCATTTTGGTCAGACTGGTCTCAAACTCCCGACCTCAGGTGATCCTCCCACCTTGGCCTCCCAAAGTGCTGGGATTACAGGTGTGAGCCACCGTGCCCGCCCAGAGGAAAATTTTTTTAAATGCATTTTTTTTTTTTGAGATGGAGTCTTTCTCTGTCACCCAGGCTGTAGTGCAGTGGCACAATCTCAGCTCACTGCAACATTTGCCTCCTGGGTTCAAGTGACTCTCCTGCCTCAGCCTCCTAAGTAGCTGGGATTACAGGTGCGCCCACCACACTCAGCTAATTTTTGTATTTTTAGTAGAGACTGGATTTCACCAGGTTGGTCAGGTTGGTCTCGAACTCCTGACCTCATGATCCGCCCCCCTCAGCCTCCCAAAGTGCTGAGATTACAGGCATGAGCCACTGCACCCAGCCTTAAACGCATTTTAAAGTAAGTTGCAGACATCAGCGTAGTTCATTCCTAGGTGCTTCAGCTTGCAGATTATAATAGTGCAGGTTAATAGTCAGAGCTGATGTTGCAAGGAAGATGATGAATTCAAGTTCACCCAGGTTTACTTCAGATCCCAGGGATACAGAGCAGGAAATGAGGAAAGCAGACAAGGCATTTTATGAAAATAAACTTGGCAGAACAATTGATACCACTTATACCCAAGTTATAATTTTCCAGCAAAATTTCAATTTACTAGACCCCAATACAGAATTCTCTATTCAACAAAATTGTATGTTTGTGAGTAGAACGTGGGCTGTGGAAAGCTCTTAATCACACTAGGGGTTGCTGTTGAGTCTATGGAACATATGGAGAAGCGAAGACTCTGAAATAGCCTACTCCTGGGGGAAGAGAGCTGTCATGAAGGTGGAGTTGCTGCCCAAGGGAGACTGGAGAGGGAGAGAGCAGAGTGTAGAACCACATCCTGGATGTCAGGACTGCGTGCTGGAGGGCGTGGGGCAGATAGAACATGTTGTAGCAGGTGCTAACCACTGGCGCATGTGGAAGAGGCAGGCTGGGTGGGTGGTGTGGATGCCACAGTGATGTGGAATGAGAAGAGAAAATGGGAGCCTGGGCTCCAACCAAGGAGTGAGCAGAGCCACATTCTTGCTCCGTCCCTCAATCAGGGAACATAAACAAAGGCCTGGACCTTTATGTCACCCAGTTAGGCAACACAGGTGGGAATGTCAGGCTGGAAAGACTCAGGGAGAAGCAGGGACCCGGCCTGATTGTGCATGTGTTCCTGATCTGATTCCTCAAAATCTCCAGGTCTTAAAGAGCCATGGACAAGACTACCTTGTGGGCAACAAGCTGAGCCGGGCTGACATTCAGCTGGTGGAACTTCTCTGCTACGTGGAAGAGCTTGACCCCAGCCTTATCTCCAGCTTCCCTCTGCTGCAGGTGACCCATTTCACCACCCAGAGAGGCAGCCCCACATCTCCCATCTCAGAATCTAGTATCTGGGCCTCTGGACTGGCCATCTTCTGACCCCAGCCTTTTTTAGGCCTTCAGTGCTCCCAGGTCTCCAAAATGAGTTTCCTGGCCCCAATTTTGAAGCATGAAAAAACTCTTGTTATAGCAGGGAAATCTGTGGGGCATGCTACCCCATGAAGAGTATTTTGCCTTTTATCACAGAAAGGACCCAGGGCCCAGCATCTTCCTCCCCCTTCCTCTGTAGTCTGTCCCTGAGTTCTCTGTGATGCCCTTTATGTCAGGAGTGTCCTTGTGTTCCCACACTGAGTGTGTCTGAGCAGGGCCCTTTCCATCTGGTTCCTTCCTGGGTTCTGGCTCATGCTGTCGGACGCTGTGTTCCTCTCTTCACGGTCCTCTCAACACACTGCCCTGCACACTGTGTCTCTCAGTGGGAAAAAGCGGTCCCATGGTTTGTCTTTAACATTTTCTGTACTATTTTCCTTTCCAACTCCTTTCTCCGTTTTTTTACTTCTGCTTAGAGACTGATCTGTGTTGATATCTCACAGGCACATTGTTTTTTCTTGTCTTACACAAGAGCCGCAAATCTACAGGATTAATATGTAAGGGCTAAGATAAGCATGACTGAACTGAATAAAATCTTAAAGACATCTTTGGGGAAAATGCTAGCGAGCTACCTGTTCTTGTTCTTGTCTTCATTTCTCACTGGGTGTCTGTTTCTGCCTCCATACTGGTGCTGATGGAGGGGACTCAGTTGGTCTTTGGCAGGAGGGCTCAGATTCCCTGGGTGGTGTTAACGATGATGTCAGCCCTTGGCTTCACTCTGAGGCTATGCTTTGTGAATTACAGGCCCTGAAAACCAGAATCAGCAACCTGCCCACGGTGAAGAAGTTTCTGCAGCCTGGCAGCCCAAGGAAGCCTCCCACAAATGCGAAAACTTTAGAAGAAGCAAGGAAGATTTTTAAGTTTTAATAAAGCAGCCATAGAGGCCAAGAATATGCAAGACCAATATTCTAAAGCTTTGCAACAATAAAGTGCTTTACCTAACTGTTGATTGTGCCTGTTGTGAAGCTAATGAACTCTTTCCACTTACGTGCTAATTAAATAATAAAAAAAAACTGCTATTTGCTGTCTTAGTTAAAATTTAAGCCTTTTCATTAGGATCTGATATGAAATCAGATTTCTAATCTCTTCCTATCCTGTCTCTTTCTTAAAATTAAAAATTTAGTAAAAATGGGAAATGTAAGGGCCGGATGTGGTGGCTCACGCCTGTAATCCAAGCACTTTGGAGACCATGGCGGGCAGATCACCTGAGGTCGGGAGTTCAAGACCAGCCTGACCAACATGGTGAAACCCCGTCTATTAAAAAAAAAAGGCGGGGGGTGGGGGAATGTAGGTTATGTGGTTTGTTTGACTTTTCCAAGATTGTCCTGTAACATTTGTCATACAATTTATTAAAAAGTCAGTTGTAGAAACATATGTCTGACATTTTCAGGTATGCACAGGGAAAGAGTTACTATTCTGAGTAATGGCTTAAAGACATTTTCTTCTTTTCCTGGACAGTCATTTTATTTCTGGTAAAAGCATGCTTTCTGACACATTTTCAAGACAGCTAATCCGTCTGCTGTGGCTTCCTCAGTGTTCTGGGAGGTGAGGAAATACTGAAGAGCAAGCAGACCCGTCCTCTGCTCTCAGGCCACCCTGCTGTCCCTCACAGTGCGTGTGCTCCTGGCTCATCCTCACTCTGCTCCTTAAGGCTCTGTGGGGCCCTGGAGGTGAACCTTCCCTCAGTTCCCTCAGTGCCATTCAGGCCTGGGCTGCCAAGATATAGATGGTATCTGTGAATTACATACAAGTAACTATATGCAAAATCATTTTTCCCTGGTGTGTCAATGTGCCAGAGTGCTTGGATTAGGACCACTTCCTAGCTTCAGCCTCTATTGTGTCTATAATGCTAATCCCTCCCAGGACACCTAGGCTTCTGCAAAGTGAGCTCTCCTCCTCTGAGAGTGGCTTCCCCACAGTTGGTGAAGGTGGGTGAGGGAGCAGACAGACACACAGGCTTCCTACTTGCAGCTTCACTTTGCCCTCATCTCTTCTCCACTTACTACCAGAGTAGGTTTTCTAAAATGCAGGTCTGAATATCACAGAATTCTTCAGTGAGTGCTCACTGCATACAGAATGCATCCTCATACCGGTCCTCACTCCCTGATCTCCAGCCTAATCAACCCTCTGAGCATGGTAGGGCCTCTTGCCTTTCTGCCTGGGTGCATTTGCTAGCCCTGCCTGGCAAGCTCCTTCCAGTGCCCACAATTAAGTCTGCCCCGTTGCTTCTGAGGAGTGCTGGGCTGTCCTCTGTGCTCCCCACAGAGTCCAGTGAGCCTGTAATAACACCTGAGGTCCACTGTGTCTGCTCCACTGTCGCATGAGCTCAAGTGTGGGACACTTACATAAACTAGAATGCTGAAGCTTTGATGAAACTAAGAGATTGCAGAATTTTAATATGGTAAGAAAAGAATGTGATTATGTTTAGACAAGTAGTTCTTCCTTTCTAGACATGAATCCTATTATTTACAGAGGAAATGATATGCTGTCTGGAATTTGCTTCAAAAGAATCCCCTGGCAGTTGGGGGAGAAGGTGGAAGTTGATATTATCTTCTATGGCTTCTGTCACAGATTCCTATAAACCAGGTGGCTTGAAACAACAGAAATTCTGAAGGTCAGAAGTCTGAAATCAGGTACTGGTGCAGGTGGAGGGGCCTGGCTTGGTCCCTGGAAGCTCTAGGGAACAATCCTTCCCTGCCTCTCACAGCTTCTGGGGGCTCTTGGCAATTCTGGACTTTCATGGATCATGGCCACGTCACTCTACTTTCTGCCTGGGGCTTCCAGCACTCAGCCTCTGTGTGTCTGTGTGTTCTAGGTTGTGGGGACACTTCTCATTAGATTTAGAGCCTATTAGATATACCAGGATGATGTCATCTCAAGTTCCTTAACTTCATCTGCAAAGAGCCTTTTTCCAAATAAGATCACATTTATAGGATCCAGGGGTTTGGGCATGGACCTATCTTCCATGGGGGCAGACATAACCCACTGCATGGTGTAGGTGAAGGAAGGTTCTTGTCAATTGATGAATCCAGGTCCTGGGTACTTTCAACTTTATTATATGATTCTCTCTACTTTTGTATTTGCTGGAATTTTTCCATGTAAATTAAAAAACTATCTTATTATAGGAGCTCCTATGACGTCCAGGTTTTGTGCCAGAACGTGAAGACTGGAATCAAACAGAAGAAGGCTTTCCCTTCAGGAGCGCAGGGTCTAGTGGAGAAGCTGATACTGAATGCATCATGTCAAAACAGCATAGGGAAAGAAGACAGTAGAGAAAACACAGTAGTAGGTGAAGGAAGCGACTTCCAGTCAGGACAATTACCATGTACAAAGACCCAGAGGTCAGGAACGATGATTTGAGTGACACAGAGAGGAAAGAATTTGCAAATTGGGTGGCCAGATTTGGCAGACAAAATACAGGACACCCAAGTAAATAGATGAACAATCTATTTGAACAATCAGATGAACAATCAATACTTTTTTTTGTATAATCATGTTACCTACAGTGCTTGGGACATACTTATGCTAAAAAGATATTAATTCTTTGCCTGAATTTTACCTTTTCCTGGGTTCCCTGTATTTTATGTGGCAACCCAGTAAGAGAAGCCTTCCAGAGTGCCATCAGCCTGCCCGTCACAGACATCCCCTCCCAGCTATGCTCCCAGCAGAGGTTTCTCATCTGCTTTAGTCCTTGCCTCCAAGCCATGAAAAGTAAGCGTCTTTAAAAAGCCAGTTTCTACAGACTTGGAAAGAGCCAAATCTGCTGAAATGTTTTCTTAAACTTTTATTGCCAACCTTGAAAAGGAACATATTAACTAGTTATCTTGTGATAAGAGGATGACTTGCCATTTTTCTTAGATGGTAGTAGGCAGTCCTGTGGCCCTGAAATGAGTGGGAGTGGCTTTTTGCTAAATTGACTGTACCCCTCTCAATGGGCGGGAGCTATGGAAAGGAATATGTAGCTTATAAGCACATCAGGACCTTGAATTAAGTTGTTGAACCAAGAGGGTGACAGCCTTAACAAACTAAACACTGATTTTATAAATCAGCTCATACTGCCTCATATTCTCTAATCTAGATCACTAGAAAAATACTTTTAAATGTATCCTTAGCACAATTTTAAAAATCTGTTTAATACTCACATCAAAGCCTTCTTTGTGTGCTTGGATGAGAGTTCAAGTTGTGCATTCAGCTGCTTTTGGATACATCGTGTCAACTTAATAAACAGAATGAGACTCTAAAATAAAAGATGTTTATGTGGGAATGAAGTTTTGTAATGGGTTTATGTGTGCCATAGTAAACCATGTATGTACTTAAGGAGATAAAGACAAAGGTTTTCAAAGAAAAAAATAAAAAGGATTAAATAAATGGTCTAAAATACTTATTCACTACAAACATTAATAACAATGGTGACATCAGGTCAAGTTTGAACTGGCAGTTACTGATCAGATGTCCTCGCAGAAGTTTTTTGTATAATGTTGTGATAAGCTTTGTGCAAGATTAAGTTTTTGGTAACATTTTTTCTTACCCAACATAAAGAATGAGAACCTTCTCTCCAAGGCTTTTCCAGCTCTGTTTGCCAAGGTTTCCTTAACATTAGCAACTTTTCATTTTGTTTCTGATAATGTTCACAGTCATTACAGAAATGTAAAAATAAAGAATTTATAAAACTAGGGCATGAGAATGTAGTGATAGGAAAAAAGTGAATGATCTGAGGTAAAAAAAAAAAAGATGGTGCCGTTTTAGATAATCTGAGAATATGAGCAGTGCCAGAGGAAACATAGGTATTTGTGCTGAAGTTGCTTTCGCCAGACAAGTAGTCAATGCATAATTGTTGTGAATGAAATTTGGCTAGATCATAGACTTGGGATTCCCAAGACCCGTGAAAAGGACATAGATCTGCACAGTTCCATGTCTGCTGTTGTTACTCCAAACCTCCATCTCCTGTCGAGAAAAGAACCACCAATACCTATCAAATACAATTCTAATTTTCAACTTGATAGTAGATATCACACACATTCGTGCTTCCTTTGGGAAGTGCTTTGTGATTTGTTGCCAAGTGTTGGTGCCACTGCCTTTTCAATATTTCTTTAAGGTTGTTATGCTCCAAATAGCAGGCAAAATCCTTTGAGAGCCACCGTGTAGCACTTGCAGGTTAATCTAAGACTGTAGTACTTTTAGCTTTATAAAGCAAGATTTATGATGAAATTTATGATGAAAAATAATAAATTTATGAAAAAAATTTTCATTTATGAAAAATTATGATGAAAATTTTATGATGAAAAAAAATTAAGAACAAGAATGCCCTTCTTGTGAATTTTTACATTCCTGATTCAGTGATTATTTATTAATCCTTGTCCTTTGCCCCATTAAACATTTGTCCAAAAATCCAGCTCTTTCCAAATTCTTCTTTCTTTAGTCCTTCTGTGTCTACTTAGTGGGACAGTCCCATTCTTTCTTTCTTTTTTTTTTTTTTAGCCCATTTCTTTATTAATTCTGCTTAAACTGCAGAAAATTGAGTCTGATAATCAGGATTGGTTGATCCATTGTCACGATTCTATTATTTTTCTGTATTATTTAATTTCCACATCAAGCAAGCTCGAAAGTGAAAATTAGAGAAATCTCTGTGACCACTAAAATGTACAGCAGTGCTACTTCTGTTAGAATGAATCAGTCTCTGAACGTCAGGCAAACTAGAATCTGATTAGTCTTTGCTACTAATTAGCTGGATGACAAGTCACATTCTCTCTCTGGGGTTCAACCAGCTCAGGACAAACCTAGAAAATAGCTAAGAAAAAGTCTCTTACCTTTGGCCCCGCTTGGGTTGGGTAATTATTCATGCTCAGGGACTGCCTTGTTCATTAGAGGACATTTCAAGTCGTCACTGGCCTCTACCTACTTGATCTGGTAGCATGAGGTAACCCCACGTTATGACAACCAAAAATGTCTTCAGACATTGGTGAATGTCCTCTGATATAGGGGAGTAAAATCTCTCCTGGTTGAGAATCACTTGACGACGTGCCTTCTCAAAGTGTTTAAACTCAGGAGTCCTGATAGGAGAACTACATAGTCACTCAAGCATACAACTAGTTTTTAAAAAGCACTGAAAGGCACCATGATGTCATTAGAGTATACAAGTTGACAATGCCTGGAATAAATGTTTAATATTGAGGGGTAGGAGATGTTAGAAAAGGAAGATCAGGGGCCAGACGCGGTGGTTCACGTCTGTAATCCCAGCACTATGGGAGGCCCAGGCGGGTGGATCATGAGGTCAAGAGATGGAGACCATCTTGGCCAACATGGTGAAACTCTGTCTCTTCTAAAAATATAAAAATTAGCTGGGCATGGTGGCGTGCACCTGTAGTCCCAGCTACTCGGGAGGCTGAGACAGGAGAATTGCTTGAACCTGGGAGGTGGAGGTTGCAGTGAGCCGCGATCACGCCACTGCACTCCAGCCTGGTGCCTGGCGATGAAACGAGACTCTGTCTCAAAAAAAAAAAAAAAAGAAAAAGAAAAAGAAAAGGAAGATCAGGAGTTTCAGTGAGATCCTCTTTTTGGATCCACATATGAGAGCTATGCAAGCTATAAAAGAATTCACAGGAAAGAAATATAGCACCCAAGTAAGAAGATACTGAAATGACAGTTGCAAGAGGTTATAGAGAACAATGTTTAAATACGGATGAGTGATCCTATTTGAAGGAAAGCAGACATTTGGGGGGTACAAGGTCCACTGAACCAGCAGATTGAGATGCTGCTATGGAAAAAAGGAGCCCACCTAGGCAGAAAAGACAGGGTCCTCAGCTCTGTCTGACTCTGGCAGCCTTCTCCCCTTGCTCTGATTTATTTGGCTGAAAGAATCATGATCCTTGGTTGGAATTTCTAGGAACCCATTAAAGTGAAGTCACTGCTGAACACATTCTGCTCTGTTTTTCTTTTTTCTTTTCTCTTTCTTTTGAGACAGTCTTGCTCTGTCTCCCAGGGTGGAGTACAGTGGTGTGATCTAGCCTCGCTGCAACCTCCACCTCCTGGATTCAAGTGATTCTCCCACCTCACCTTCCCTGGTAGCTAGGACTACAGCCACGTGCCATCAGGCCTCGCAATTTGGGGGGGGGGGCATTTTTGATAGAGATGGGGTTTCACCATGTTGCCCAGGCTGGTATCAGACTCGAGGGCCCAAGTGATTCGCCTACCTCGGCCTTTGAAAATGCTGGGATTAGAAGCATGAGCCACCACACCACATTAGGCCCCACAAGCCTGTTTTTCTGACTAGATTTAAACCCTTTAGGGCAGGGACCAAATCAGACAAAATATTTTTTGCTATAAGCCACCACCATTGCTTGTGACACTGAAACTGCTCAATATGTTAGGTAGTTTGAGCAACACTTTTTAAAAGAGGCAAACACTTCGGAAACAAGGAATTGAAGAAAGATCAGCAAAATGTCTGCATTTTCAGGTAAGCGATAGGATGATGTGAGAAGTGACTGTTTTCATCAAGTGTTAAGAGTGAAACCCTGCCCAAGAGCTACGAATCGCTGGAGAGAGGCAGCAGGGCTCTCACTTGCAAGGCTGGAGTTCATGCAAAGGGAGCCTGGCAATAGTAAAGGCTCAGACTGCCCCTGAGCAGTGGGTGAGTGGTAGCTGGGTCTGGACTAAGGAGAGATACCCACCAGATGCAGGATATGGGAGCCTTTTTCTGCAATATAAATCATCTCTTTTTCCAGGTTATAAACCAAGCTGCTAGCCAAGGATCTGCTGCAGTCTCGGAATTAAACAAGCTGTGTTAACGATGAGTCAGGCCTCCCTGATCCTTCACTGAAAACTTCCTGTTAATCCAGTGTATTTGTCTGTTCTCATGTTGCTGATAAAGACATACTGGAGACTGGATAACATAAAGGAAAAGAGTTTAATGGACTCATAGTTTCACACGGCTGAGGAGGCTTCACAATCATTGCAGAAGATGAAGGAAGAGCAAAGGAACCTCTTATATGACTGCAGGCAAGAGAGTGTGTACAGGGGAACTCCCATTTATAAAACCATGAGATCTCATGAGACTTATCCAGCACCATAAGAACAACACGGGAAAGACCCATCACCATGATTCAAGTACCTCTCACTGGGTCCCTCCCATGACACGAGGGAATTATGAGACCTACAATTCAATATGAGATTTGGATGGAAACACAGCCAAAATATATCACACAGGTTGACTGGATTAGTGAATATCACTAACCTCTGTACAGGAGTTTATAGAAAAGACTCATTAAATGACTTATTTGAAAAAAAATTCTGGATATCCATAAAATCTTATTTTTACCAGAGCTTAATGGGTTAAGAGAGTGAGAGATCCATGTGCTACCCAATGTGTTCACAGAGACTCATCCACCTCCCAAGAAGTGGGGGCCGGAAGACACTGTCATTACTCAGTTCCTATTATGAATTTTATGTACATGATTTTATTAGTCTGTTTTCACACTGCTATAAAGAAATACCCGAGACTGGGTAATTTATAAAGAAAAGTAGTTTAATTCACTCACAATTCTGCATGGCTGGGGAGGCCTCAGGAAACTTAACAATCATGGCACAAGGTAAAGGAGAAGCAAGTACCTTCTTCACAATGCAGCAGGAAAGAAAGAGAGCAGGGGAAACCACCACCTAGAAAACCATGGAATCTCACGAGAACTCACTCACCATCATGAGAATAGCATGGGGAAAGTGCCCCTGCGATCCAACTACCTCCACCAGGCCCCTTCCTTAACATGTAGGGATTATGGAGATTATGATTTGAGATGAGATTTGGGTGGGGACACAGAACAAAGCCATATCCATTATTTCATTTAACTTTCTCAACAGCCCTCAAAAGTAAGTATAACAATCTCTATTTTTTGTTTGTTTGTTTTTTAGACAGAGTCTCATTGAGTCACCAGGCTGGAGTGCAGTGGCGTGATCTCAGTTCACTGTAACCTCCATCTCCTGGGTTTAAGCATTTCTCCCACCTCAGCCTCCTGAGTGGCCAGGACTATGGGCACTGCCGCCACTGTGCTCAGCTAATTTTTGTATTTTTAGTAGAAATGGGGTTTCATCACTTTGGCCTGGCTGGTCTCAAACTCCTGACCTCAACTGATGCACCTGCCTCGGCCTCCCATAGTGCTGGGATTACAGGCATGAGCCACCACGCTGGGTCAACAATCGAAATTTTGAAAAGAGAGAATTGAGCTAAGAATTTAAAGAGCCTACTGAGTTTATGAATCTCATACTGGAAGGATTTGTGATTTATCTCAGTCTCCCTTCTCTCTGACAAGAAACGGTATAAGTAGAACCATCCAGAGACCTAACTCTTAATTTACTACTGGGATTATATAGGTTACTTTCTTTTCAGTACAAGCTCATTTTCTAACTGAGGTAAATATGCTTATACTAGTCCTCAACTCACTCAGGTTTTTAGGTTGTCAAATCAGAGAAAGGCACACTTTTATGAATTTTTTCTTCCAATCAAGCTCCTGAAAAGCTGCTAGCAAAAAGGAACTCAAGATTCAGGTGTTTACCTCTTGCCCTCTCCTTTAAACCTTTAGCTGGCCAATAGACTCTGAATGGGAAAATATGAAACTTCTCAGACAGGAGCAGAGCCAGCTTACGGGGTGGAGTAGAAAAGCTCTGGACCTGCAATCAGAAGTTCAGGCTGACCCAACACTCACCAAGTGTGTGGCGTGGGGCAGGTGCTGCAACTCTCTGACCCTCAGTGTGCCCATTAGGATGTCAGGGGTCATTTCGCAGGTTGTTGCAGAAGATAGACACACTCCCTAGATATTGACCATGAATGAGGAGCATGTGTGTGTGACCCATGGCAAATCTTTGAGCCTCTCTGCCTCTCATATTCTGTTAGCCCAGCAAAGCTCTGTGATTAACTTTGTCCCAGTCTTGGCCTGGCCTTTGGAAATCTCATGTTGTGAAGGTGATGTATTCCTTATAAGCAAGAACATTGTGATAAAAGGTTATATAATAATTCATTTCCCTTTGAAACAGGGTCCCCAGTCATGGCTAAGGGTACACGTATGTGATTTGAGTTACTCCATGAACTCTAGTCCATAACAATTAAACAAGCACAAACAAGCACACTCCACTCTCTGTGTGAACTTCACTCTCCCTTTTATTCTGCTGAATCATGCTATTTCCATTTCCAGTGAGAGGAAAGTGCAATGTGCAAAGTCTCTAATTACAAGATAGATGAGTTAAGTATGCTTCAAAGATGATTTACATTCTAAAAGTTAGACTACTGAGTTCCACATTTTAAAATGTAGATATTTAAGAGATTTCGATGTCTAAATTCGAGTCCTACACACTTTTTAAGAGATACATCTGTTGGTAAAGGCAAGTATATTTTTGTACCTATATACCAACCTCGACAACCACAAAGTATTGCAGGAAGAACCTTAATATTTTTTAACAGAGCCAGGGGTTTGGAGAGAAAATGAACTGTTCCTAAGTCCTGGCACTGGCATGTGTGGAACATTCCCGTGTGAGACCCCCAGAAGACGTGGGTCTCACTATATGGTGAGTTTGATCTCAAACACAGTTTCCTACTGGAGGCAGTTAAGCTATCGGAAAGAAGGAACTGAAAGATGACTGATTAGTTTCTAATATCAACCACGATATTGTTTGGGCTTAAACTATGCGGTGCTGCTAGACCGAGTGACTCCCTACCAGCAACCAGTTTCTGCTTTTAATCTTTATGACTTTTTCTTTCAGTATAGCCTTAACCTTTTCTTTACTTGCATGACTGCCTTGTACCCTAGATAATGGTTTAGCTGTAGGGATATTTGCAAAGCAAATGCCACCTGACTCAGAGACTCCTGAATGGGGGAGTTGAGATAAGTTGAGTCAGGAGCGGACAAAGGAGAAGCTAGATAAAAGACATTCTGATGAGCAAAACCAGAAAACCTTTTCACATTTGAGTTCTAAAACAGGATCTTTTCTATTTATCGCAGGTCTTTAGATAATAACTCTCAATCAACTGCCAATCAGAAAATATTTAAATCTACACATAACCTAGAAGCCCACACCTCCAGTTGTCATGCCTTTCTGTGTATATATATTTCAATGTACACCTGTATATATTTGATTGATGTCTCATGTCTCCCTAAAATTCAGCTATATCCCAACCACCTTGAGCACACGTCCTCAGAATCTCCTGAGGGCTGTATCATGGGCCATTAGTCACTCATATTTGGCTTAGAATAAATCTCTTCAAATATTTTACAGCCTTTCACTCTTTTCACTAACACTGGTAATTATTGATTCCATGTGATGAACACAAGAAAGGTCACTATACGTTTGTGTTATTTATATACATGTTAGAAATTTATACAATAAGAGGACGAAAAGGCATAATATTAGAAAGTGAATGTAAAGTGGAAATGCATACTCACCTGTTAAAGACTCAGTATATTAATTCAATGATTATCTTGTTGTGTACCTACTAAGTGCCAGATTCCGTGTGAGGTTCTGAGGGTAGGCAGTGAACAAGACAGTTCCTGCCCTTGAGTAGCGTACATATCTATAAGAATGGAGACAAGTAAACAGGGGATTCAAATCAGGAGCTTCTAGGAGCACACCCAGCATTCCCCAGTGTTACTGGGCCATCCTCCCGGTGTCTGAGAGGAAATGCTGGGAGGTGTCTGTGGAACTCCACTGACTGCTGCCCTCTAGAGGTGTCAATGAGAAAAACACTTCCCAGTGCTGACCAGAGCCCCTTTGTCACTGCCTGAGGGTTTTCCTGGGGAGTGAGTCATGGACAAACTCAGGAGATCTTGTCCCTTGGATGGCAGCAGAAAAGGAGGGTTTCAGGTGAGGTGGCAGCCTGTGAAGGGAACTTCCAGTGAGCCCCTTCAACCTCACGGCGCCGTGTGGGCTGCACTTTTTCCATTGCTTCATGAGGGCTTGGGACTTTAGCCTTACCCTTTTTCAATCCTGTGCAGAAACAAGCACACAAGAATTCAAATACTGCCATTCCAGGTTGTTGTTGTTGTTTACAAATGAATACCCTGTTTCACTGTCACTCAGACGTCAGCTCTGCAGCTCAGGAATGTGTTCAGAGCCTGGGAAGGAAGGGTTCAGCAGGAGGGAGGGAGGGGCCAGGCTGGGAGCAACCCAGGACGCTGCTCTCCATCCAGCCTGACTGAAGGCAGGGGCAGGGCTGACTGCACACCTTGCTGAGGCTTCTGGGGTCCCAGTGCCCTAAGGCTGATGATCACAACCCAGTCCTCAGCCTCACAAGCACATCCCACTTGCCAGCCCCACCTCACCTCAGCCACCCTCCTGCCAGGACCACCCACTGTTCCTTAGGTTTGTGCTGAACTGGATGCTGTATTAATTGCTGGCACACCCTCCCCGCCACCCATGATCTCTAGATCCTGGTCCTGTGTGATCACAGATCCGCAACAAACTGTTTTATGGAGCAAGCTAGACACTCCCAAATCCCTGGTCCTTCACCATAAAGAACTCCATTAAAGTATAATTCGCCGCTGCAAACACCACTACTATTTACTACTTGATGTATGTGGGTCAGGTCCTGTATGATGCATTTTGAAAACATTACAATATTCTGTTAAGAAAATATTCCATGCTCATTTTGCAGATGAGGGAGTTAAGGCTTAAAGATGTCAAATGATGATTTCTAGATCACACAGCTATGATGAGGCAGAGTCGAGATTGGAATCAGATCGTATCAACAATGAAATCCTGAAAATCTTTGTAAGTGTCTGCTTTAATTTTTATTTTTATAGATTCTGCCTATTAAGTCAACTGCATCATTATGTAATAACTGATTTTCATATTTATATTAAATACCCGAGTTTCTGATCATTTTTTGACAATATTGCTGGCTGCCATTCTAACCAAAGTGACTACTCCCAGGATAGGTGTAATTTATTTCAAAGTTTAAATTACTGGATATAGGTGAACAAGAGAGAGTGTATTTTCAGTGATCTTAGATTGATTTAAGGTTTTTGAAAAGGATTCTATGAAATAGCACCCATCTCTCAGAATCCCAAAATGTATATTTAAATAGCACTTTATTATATACCTACTACTTTTCCAAGTGCTTTGCATGACTTTGTAATTTAATTTTCATACCAATCTTTAACAAAAGTATCATAAGTACACCCATTTCATAGGTTAGGATACTGAGACACAGACAGACTCAACAATGGGTCCAAAATCAAGAAGCCAGGAAATGAAAATAGTGATATACCCACACAACTATATCACAAACCAGAGATTTTCATTAAAAATAACATTAGTGTGGGGACCCTAGTTCCTTCCTCAAATTGAGAATTCTACTCTATTGTGTCCCATTTACTCTAGGAGAGGAAATTATCATTGCAAGAGTTAGAGCTGTGCAATACCAGGACCTGTCTCGTGCTTAGTGTAGCTCCTAAGAAGTGAGGTGATATAAATTACAGCAGAGGCTCCTTCATGGCAGAATCTTTGATGGTCATTAGCCCATGGCATACCCTACACTGGAGACACAAAGGTTGTGGTCTGATCTCACCTGGAGACACATGCTTTCCTAAAATATGAAAACACCATAACCAGAAGAACTGCCTGATCTCTTAACGCCAGTGAGGTCCCCTCTCATATCATGAGCTAATCATGGACATGGGAGAAATCAGGTTGGAAACGAAGTGAACTAAAGATTGAGCACCTATGTACTGTGACCCATGCCTTCTTCTTGATGAATCTAATCTACATTTCCAAATTGCCATGACCACACCTCTGTGTGCTCTACCAAACTCAGAAATCTTATATTCTCCAAATTATGTGTCAGACAGGAACCATTCAAGGTTAAAAGTCTATAATGCTATGGAATGACCTATCAGGAGGCCATTTACTGATTCTGCTTTTGGTTTGAAGAGAAATTTCTAGACTCTGCAGAAGATTTAGAAAAGTTAAGAAATTGTAAGATCAAGTCTCGAAGTGTCTCTAATGAAGGTATCTAGTAGAAGGCAAACTTGAAGGTTTTAACCCCAGGCACATAGACTATGTGTGTGAATGGTGGTAGCTGGGATCGGGGAGGGGAAAAGGTAGTTAAAATAGAAAGAATGGGGCTCCTTGAGCTGGTCTGTTCATTCTCTCCAGGCCAAAAGGGCCAGATCTCTTAGAGAGTTTGCTAGAGGAACCATCTCCAGCGCCCTGAGAATGGCCTCTCCTTGCTTTCATGCTTTCGACACTGAGAATGAGCTGTGGTCGGTTCAGGATCCCACACAGCCCTCCCCATCCAAGGACATGCAAGGACATGCATTAGAGGAAAGGAGTTAAAATAAGCCTATCTTGAATTAATTTCTCTTATGAATTTGGCAAGGTATTATTCTCACAACACTGTAGGCTTAGATAATGAGATGGTGTTGAATTGGTTGGAAGTCCAGGTCAGAGGGTGAGGCGCGACGTGAGTCAGGGGAGCAGCAACAGGGTCAGGAACACAGAACCACCCTACACACACTGTCCAATGGGGATATTGAAGAGTGCACAAAGGCCTACATAGAAACTTCTCTCAGAACTGTCTTTAATGTCTTCACACCATAAGACTTAACTTTGTGCAATTCCCAAGTTAAATGGCATCTGGCTGGTGGGCCTGCAGGAACCTCCCCCAACTTCTTCCTAAAATATCCATAAAGATATATCAACACAAAAAATACGAGGGACCTTTCATGTATCTGGATGAGGAATAAAAACATAAAATCACAGGCTATAAGGTAAGAGGAAGCTTGATAAGAAAAAGAAGTACTACAGGAAGCTAAAAACAAATTTCTATTTCCTCTGGGAGGTTATACCAGGCAATAATTTCTTTTCTATGTTATAAATTTAGTCATTTCAGCAAACATTTTTTCATGCTAAAAGACTGGGATTCATAGACATCCCACTCTCTTTTTTCCCTCTTCTTTCTAAAGATGGGTATTTGATGTTCCAGCAAGTGCCAATGGTTGAGATTGACGAGATGAAGCTGGTGCAGACCAGAGCCATTCTCAACTACATTGCCAGCAAATACGACCTCTATGGGAAAGACATAAAGGAGAGAGCCCTGTACGGTATGTTTTCTGTTTTTCCATCAACAGAGAGCACAGAGTGATTTAGGTGCTTCCTTGAGTGGGCGGGACCATGGCAGGGGCATCATGACCAGCAGCAGGCTGGGCCTTGGGTGTGTACGCTGAGGTGCCATACTGCAGAGTCCCATGGAGATGAGGGAACAGTGAACATGGGGTGGGTTCAGGCAAATGTGATTCTAGAATAGGATGCAGTCCATGGATATAGCACCCTGACAGAGGTTTCCAAACACTGATGGACCATGGACTGAGGAGGATGGGAATCATGATTCCAGGTGCTCAGTCCTTCAGAGGCTGGACTCTAGCCAGCAGTTTGGACAAGGCATAGAATTTTTGAGAGTCTGTAGATGAAGGCCTGGGGAGGGAAGGCCACAAAGGGGCTGAATCTCAGGTCCCAGTAATTCTAAGAATGATGACCAGGAACCTGTGTTACCAACTAATTACATGAAATGATCAACTTGATAATGGTTAGCAGAGGCTGGTGCCCAAGGTAAGGTACCTAAAGTGAAGCATTTGGTGATAGACCTAAGCAGCCAGACTGATTCTGCACCAGCAAAGCTGGGAGGAGTCTCCTCCCTGTTGGCCATGCCTTGAAAAGTTCAACGTAGAGTTCCCAATGACCTAGCAATTCCTCTACCAGATCTACCTCCAGGAGAAAAGGAAACACATCCTCACTAATCCGTGTACAGAAACATTCATAGGAGAATTATTCATACCCAAATGTCCACCCATGGATCAACAGAGGAACAAGATGTGCCATAACAGACAGTGGAATATTCTTGGGCTATGAAAAGTGATGAAGTACTGATGAGACAACATGGGTGAGCCTTGAAAACATGTTTCGTAAAAGAAGCCAGACACCAAAGGCTCCAAGTAACATGATTTCTTTTGTATAAACTATACAGACCAGTCAAATCCAGCAAGTAAATCAGTTGTTCTGAGGGGCTGGATGGAGAGAGCTAAGGGTTTGGCAGCTAAGGCTGCCAAAGAATGATACTTTCCCAGGGGATTAGAAAATAATTGGGAGAGCTGCTTTTTTTTTTTTTTTAACTAGCTTGCTTAAAAGTATATATCTTTACAGATAGCTTTTAGAGATACGCCTCATTTCCTATTTATTTATTATTTTTAATTTTTTTTAGAACTTCTAATATTGGACACAAAAATGAGCCTGAGATGTGCAGTATGATGAGAAAGGGAGACAGGAATGTCTGAGATGGCTGTTCCAGGGACTCTGCCTTGGGATTACTTAAATAGCAGGTCTTTAGCCATGTGAATCATGCTAAGCTCACGCATAGAGCAAACCACAGCGAAGACAGCAAACCCTATTTGCAGCAACAGTGGTTACCTGCAGTGATTCCACTTATTTGTCTCATGAGTGTGACTCTAGACAGGTCACCGATGCTGATGTTCTCTGTACCTGTATTTAGTCATGTGTAGGACAAACGTTTTGGATATATATATCTACCCCAGTAGCATGTTCTGAGAAATAAAGGTAATATAAATATATAAACCATAGCATGACTGGCACATAAAAAGCACCCACTGGAGCCGAATGACTTTGCCACGATCTGATGCTCTTCTGTCTCAGGTGTTTAAACCATAAAATCTAAGGCAAAAGGTATTTTGGCAGTTTCGGTTCTTTTTGTCTTTCAGGATGCATGTAGAAGGACATATGTAGAAGGTATGGCAGGTTTGAGTGAAAAGGTTCTTCGTTATGCATTACATCTACCTGAGGAAAAAGATGCAAAGCTTGCCTTGATCAAAGAGAGAACAAGAAGTCGTTATTTTCCTGTCTTTGAAATGGTACCTGGGAGCATCTGTATACCTGAACACATGGAGCTTCTTGGAGGGTGGGACATCCGTGCAAGGCACGGAAGCTCCATGCCCCTTCCCCATATCTCGTCCTAGGCATGTCTTTATCTTTTCTGTGGCTACATGATTTGAGCCTCCAAACCACAAAAGAGAATTTTTCACCCAGCTATGTGGATTACCACCTAACAAGAATAAAGAAAACCTAAAGTCGCAGTCACTACTCTGCCCCAAGTGGAAACTGTAATATTCTGTCTGGATCACTGCCAGGTTCAAAGAACAAGAACAAAAATCAAGAGAGAACTTCATTTAGTTTTAGGGATGACCCAGAGCAAACTTTGTACACATGGCCAGAGGTCCAGTGAGAACCTCAGACTCAGTGCACTGTGAGGCTGTCTTGAAAAACAGGCTTCTGGGCCTATGCCTAGGGGCTGCTTCTTTTAGGACAAACAACACTTCTCCATATGACACAAAGCAGTACCACAAAAGACCGAAAAGAAACAAACAGGCAAAAAAGACCTGGTTCTCTTAAGGATGCTAAGCAGGTGGGAATCAATACAAAACCAAGGTCCAAACTGAGAATAAAAGTGAAAGAGCTCAATGCAAAGAGGAAAGAGTTCAGCCACAGGCACAAGGTGTCTTTGTGGGTACTGCCCCTGGTTGACGGCTGGGGTCCATGGCAATGGGCAACAGAGACCAGGTCTTGCTGGAACCTCCAGAAAAATTGTGAAAGTGAATGAAGACAACTCAAATGAGAATAAGCAAAAGGTGTTTATTTAGAGCCTGCTACAGTAAGGAAGTCAGCCACCATCACTTGCAATTGCCAGAGATTCAGAGGCAGGCTGGAAAGTCTGAGAGATTTATGGTGGAGAAACTCTGACTGCAGGTTGTTCGCATGAAGATACTGTAAGCTGGCTGACTAGAAGCACTGATTTCTACGTGATTGGTCAGAGATCCATATGTTGCTTTCTGTGGTTGGTCATAAATTGAAAGTGGAGGAAAAAATTAGGGAAGCTGGCAGCTATTGACCAAATGCTGGTGTGTTTGACTGACTGTTGTAAAGGTCATGATAGAAGCTGTTTAGTCTTTAAGTACTAAGAGTTTAGAGGGTTTCTTAGCAGTTTGGCTGCTATAACAAAAGTCCTATAGACTGGGTAGCTTGAAGAACAGATGCTTATGTCTCACAGCTTTGTAGGCTGGGAAGTACAAGATCAATGTGCCAGCAGATTCAGTATCCGGGGAGCATCTGTTCCTTGGTTAATAGACAGCCAATCTCCGGCTGTGTCCTCACATGGCAAACAAGCCAAGGGAGCTCTCTAAGGTTCCTTTTATAAGGGGACAAATGTCATTCATGAGCACTCCTATGATTTAATCATCTCCTGAAGGCCCCACCTACTAATTGCATCATATTGGGGGTCAGAATCTCAACATATGAATTTTGGGGAAACATAAACATTCAGTCCATGACATAAGGCAACAGAAAAATGGTGCCTGTGCATTTGTGGGGCATTGACCTTCACTTCAAAAAGCCTTCCTTGATGGTAACGGAGCATCTGACTCTCAAGACATGGTGTAAACATAGACTATGAGGAAGAATTTCACTGGTTCTACCAGAGTCCCATGATACGTGAATCTGAACTATGTATTTTCTTTCTTTCTTTCTTTCTTTTTTTTTTTTTTTTGAGACAGAGTCTTGTTCTGTCGCCAGGTTGGAGTGCAGTGGTGCAATCTCAGCTCACTGCAACCTCTGACTCCCTGGTTAAAGCAATTCTCCTGCCTCAGCCTCCCAAGTAGCTGAGACTACAGGTGTGCGACACCATACCGAGATAATTTTTATATTTTTAGTAGAGACGGGGTTTCACCATGTTGGCCAGGATTGTCTCTATCTCTTGACCTCGTGATCCATCCGCCTCGGCCTCCCAAAGTGCTGCGATTACAGGCATGAACCACTGTGCCAGGCTGAACTATGTATGTTACAATACAGCATTTGATGCTATCCCTGGGCTCCGGCTCCTGCAGTCATACATTGTGTTCCTCTCTGCACAGCTTTCCCAACAACCTGCCCCAACCCTGTATTCCTCAGTGGGAAAGAGTGGCCCCATGACTCTTTTTTGCCATGATACATGAATTTGAATTACGCATGCTACAATATAGCATTCGATGAGGGATAAACACATGATGTTGCATTTTCTTTGTGTATCAAATAATTATTTATACATATATATGTATACACCGCCTGAAAGGGTATTTGCCAAAATATTACCTTAAATCAGTGGTCTTATATGTTTTCTCACTGTATTATGTATGATGTGAATGTGCTGAAATATTTTGCTATCACATAGCACTAAAAAATTTTATTATGAAACATTTCATATAGTCGCAATAGTTGAAAGAAATGTTTCATGAGCGTGTAAACACCAACCAGCTAGAGAGAAAACTAACACCTCGGCCTCTGTGCTTTACCACGTGTCAGTCACTCCACTCCTGTCTCCCTCAGTTGAACACATTATTATTATTATTATTATTATTATTTTGTATTTCAAAGTAAGTTGCAGACATCAGTACAGTTCACCCTGCACACAGTGGCATGCAGATTATAACACAGTGAAGCCAGTAAGTGCCAATGTTACAAGAAAGAGGATGAATTCTGGGTTTACTTTAGATCGCAGAGCAGGAAATAGGAGAGCAGGTAAGGAGAAATGAGGACTCTGAAGTAGTCTACTCCTGGGAGAAGAGTGTTGTCATGAAGGTGGAGTCGCTGCCCAAGAGAGACTGGAGAGAGATAACAGAGTGTAGAATCACACCTTGAATGACAGGACTGCGTGCTGTAGGGTCTGGGGAAGACAGAACATGTTGTAGCAGGTGCCAATCCTCTGATCCATGTGGAATGATGCAAGCTGGGTGGGTGGTGTGGACGCTGCAGTGATGTGGAATGAGAAGAGAAAATGGGAGCCTGGGCTCCAACTGAGGAATTAGCAGAGCTACACTTCTTACTTTTTCAATGAGTCAGGGAATGCAGAGAAAGATCCCTGCACCCATGCAGTGAGGCAGCAGAAATGGGAAAGTCCGACCGGAGAAACTCAAGGAGAAGCGGAAGCCCCAGCCTGACCGCACATGCGTTCCTGATCTGAGTCCTCAGATTCTCCAGGTGTAAAGAGCCATGGCCAAGATTACCTTGTTGGCAACAAGCTGAGTGGGGTTGACGTTCACCTGGTGAAACTTCTCAACCACGAATAAAAGCTTGACTCCAGCCCTGTCTCCGGCTTCCCTCTGCTGAAGGTGACCCATTTCACAGCCCTCAGAGAGGCAGCCCCAAAGCTCCCGTCTTGGGATCTAGTATCTGGGCCCGGGACTGGCCAGGCCTTCTCCAGGCCTGCAGTGCTCCCAGGTCTGCAAAGTGAGCTTCCAGGCCCTAATTCCTCAGAATCAGAAGATTCTTGTTATATCAATGAAATGTGTGGTGCTACCTCATGAAGAGTATTTTGCCTTTGATCATGGAAAGCCCCCACGGCCCAGCGTCTCTCCCCATCCCTCTATTCCCCTGTGGTTTATGTTCCTGAGTTCTCTGTGATGCCCTTTATTCCAGATATGCCCTTGTCTTCCTGTAGCGAGTCTGTCTGAGCAGGGCCCTTTCCATCTGGTTTCCTCCCCAGGCTCCGGCTCCTGCTGTCAGAAGTTGTGTTCCTCTCTGCACAGCTCTCCCAAAACACTGCCCCAACCCTGTATCCCTCACTGGTAAAGAGTGTCCTCATGACTCTTTTGCCATGATATATGAATTTGAATTATGTATGCTACAATGTAGCATTTGATTAGGGATAAAGAAAGGTTTGCCTTTAACATTTTCTATTTTCATTTCTAATTCAATTTTCCCATATTTTCACTTCCCCTGCTTAGAGACCGATCTGTGCTGATATCTCACAGGCACATGGTTTTTTCCTCTCTTTTACAAAAGCCACAAATCTACAGGATAAATGTGTAAGGAAGAGAGTAGAGAGACTGAACTGAATAAAGTCTAAAATACATCTTTGGGAAAACACTAATGAGTTTCATGTTCTTCCTCTTATATTCTTTCTCTTATCTTTTTTCTCTTCTTTCTGTTACATTCCTCTTGTCTCTTATTTCTTGCTCAGAGTCTGTTGCTGCCTTCATACTGGTGCTAAATGAGGGGCCTCGCTTGGTCTTTGTGTAGGAGGGGCTCAGATTCCCTGGGTGGTATTAGTGGTGGTGTCAGTCCTTGGCTTCACTCTGAGGCTGTGCTTTGTACATTGCAGGCCCTGAAACCAGAATCAGCAACCTGCCCATGGTGAAGAAGTTTCTGCAGCCTGGCAGCCAGAGGAAGCCTCCCACAAATGTGAAACTTTTAGAAGAAGCAGGGGAGATTTTCAAGATTTGGTAAAGCAGCCATGGAGGCCAGGAACATTCAAGACCAATATTCTAACATTTTGCAGCAATGAAGTGCTTTACCTAAATGTTAATTGTAGCTTTTGTGATGTTAAGCCCATTTTTTTAATTGGTGGAAATAGTTATACTAGTCCTCAGTTTGCTCTGATTTTTAGGTTGTCAAAGTAGAGAAAGGCACACTTCTATTATTTTTTTCTTCCAAGCAAGCCCCTGAAAAGTTGCTAACAGAAAGAACTCAGGAATTAGATGGGACCCTCTCACCCTCATTTTCCAACATTTAGTTGGCTAATGGACTCTGAATAGAAAAATGTAAAACCGCTCAGACAGGAGCAGAGCCGGCTTACAGGCTTGAGTGCAAAAGCTCTGGACCTGCGATCAGAAGGAGTTCAGGTGGACCCAGCACTCACCAAGTGTGCAGCATGAGACAGGTGCTGCAGCTCTCTGAACCTCAGTGTGCCCATCTTTAATCTGGATATTAGGAGCCATTTCCCAGGGTTATTGCAGAAAGTCGACACACTGTCTAGATACTGACCACGAATGAGCAGCATGTGTGTTTGACCTGTGGCAAATCCTTGATCTCCCTGGTTCTCATTTTCGGTTGACCCAACAAAGCTCAACAGTAACCTTTGCCCCCAGTCTTAGCCTGACCTTTGGAAACCTCATATTGAGAAGGTGATATGTTATGTATCAGCAGGAGTGTTGTGATAAAATTTTATATCAGATAAAAATTTATTTCCTTTTGAAATACTATCCTCAATCAATGGCTAAAGGAGCTTAGTTTCGGGACTGGAATTACGACACTATGGACTCTAGTCCACAGCAGTTAATCAAGCGCACCCCACACTTTGTGAACTCACTCTCCCTTTCATTCTGCAGAATTATGCTTTCCCAAGATGGAAAAGTACAATGCCAAAATTCCTAATTACAAAACAGGTGAGTTGATTCAGTATGATTGCAAAGAATTCTTTACTCTGGGACGCAGAGAGATTCAACAATGTGTCCAAAGTCAAGAAGCCAACATGTGAAAACAGTGATATTAACCCACAGAGCCATATCACAAACCAGAGATTTTCATTGCAAATAATGTTACTGTGGGGACTTTAATTCCTTCCTCAAATTGAGAATTCTGTTCTTTCGTGTCCCATATACTCCTGGAGGGGAAATTATAATTGCAACAGCTATGATCTATTTCACCCTTCGCAGGGCTCCTAAAAACTGGGCTTTTTACATCAGTAAATTACAGTAGAGGCCCCGTGGTGGCAGAATCTTTGGTGGCCATTGGCCCATGGCATACTCCATGCTGGGGACACAAAGGTTGTGATCTGATCTCACCCAGAGACACATGCTTTTTTAAGATATGACAACAGCATAACTAGAACTGCCTGATCCCTTAACTCCAGTGACATCCCCTCTCAAAGCATGACCTAATCATGGACATGGGAGAGATCAAAGTTTAAGTGAAATGAACTAGAAGAATGCACAACTATGTGCTGTGATCCATGCAAATTTCATGATTTCTTTTGTATGAACCATCCAGACCATTTGAATCTAGAAAGGAAATCAGTAGTTGACAGCGGCTGGAGAAAGGTGGCAATGGGGAATGGCTGCCAAAGCATGTGCCACTGCTTTCCCAGGCAATAAAACTGTTTTGGACTTAGTGATCATATTTGCAGAATTCTGTATCTGTCCTAAACATTACTGATTAATATTCTATAAAGGGGTGGCAATTATGATATGTGAATACATGTCAATAAATCTATTATTTTAAAAGTATTCACCAGGCACAATGGCTCACACCTGTAATCCCAGCACTTTGGGAGGCTGAGGCAGGTAGATCACCTGAGGTCAGGAGTTCAAGACCCACCTGGCCAATATGGCAAAACCCCATCACTATTAAAAATACAAAATTTAGCCAGGTGTGGTGGCGGGTACCTGTAATCCCAACTACTTGGAAGGCTGAGGCAGGAGAATCACCTGAATCTGGGAGGCAGAGGTTGCAGTGAGCTAAGATCGCACCACTGCACTCCAGCGTGGACAATACAGCAAGACTCCATCTCAAAGAAAAATAAAATATAAAAAACAAAAATAAAAGTTTTGTAGGAAACAGTTTAAAATGAGAAGGAAGATGTCCTATGGTATGCACTGGCTTTAACCACATGAATAATTTTACCATGTTCACCAATGTTACCATGTAAACAATTTTCCCATGTTACCATGGGGGTATTAGGTAAGGTCTTGAAATATACTTATAACTAGAATTGCCCAACGTCATGTGGAGAAGGTTATGAAACACTGTTTTATGGGAAGTAATTGGGAGAACTTTTTTTTTTGAAGGTTATGAAACAGTGTTTTATGGGAAATAATTGGGAAAACTTTTTTTATTGAAAATTACTAGCTTGCTTGAAATAATATATTTTTCAGGATATCTTTTTAAAATATGCCTTATTTCCTAGTTTTTCACTTATTTATTTTTATTTTTTACTTTTTTTTTAGAACTTATAATATCGGGCATAAAAATGAGCCTAGGATGTGTGGTAGGATGAGAGAGGAAAACAGACACGTTTGAGATGGCGGTGCTGGGGAGCCTGCCTTGGGATTATGTAAATGGCAGGTCTTTAGCTATATGAATCATACTAAGCTTATGTATAGAACAAACAACAGCAGAGAGGGCAAACCCTGTTTGTAGCATAAGTGGTTACCTGCAGTGATTCCAGTAATTTCTCTCACGACTGTGTCTCTGGACAGGTCATCAGTGTTTCTTGTACCGGTATTTGGTCATATGTATAACAAACCTTTTAGATATGCATCCACCACAGTAGAGTGTTCTGAGAAATAAATGTTAATCTATGTGTAAAAATCATAGCCTAACAACTGGCATATAAAAGGCACTCAATGGAGCCGAATTACATTGCTGTCACCTGATGCTCTATTGTCTCGGGTGTTTAAACCATGAAATCTAAGGCAGAAGGCACTTAGCAGTTTGGTTATTTTTGTCTTACAGGATCGACATGTATGTAGAAGGTAGGGCAGGTTTGAGTGAAAAGGTTCATTACTCATTGCGTCCACCTGAGGATAAAGAGACAATGCTTGCCCCGATCAAAGACGGAACAACAAGCCGTTATTTTCCTGCCTTTGAAACAGTACTCGGGAGCTTCTGGATAGCTGAACACGTAGAGCTTCTTGGAGAGTGTCGTGTCCAGGGAAGGCGTGGAAGCGCCTTCCATGTCCCCATATCTCACCCTAGGCATTTTTCCCACTTTTTATTGGCTGCATGATTTGAGCCTCAAAACTACAATAGGGAATTATTCAGTCAGCTATACGGATTACTACCTAACAGGGATAAAGTAAACCTAAGGTCACAGTCACTACTCTGCCCCGAGTGGAAGCTGTGATCTGGATCACTGTTCGGATCACTGCCGAGTTCGCAGAACAACAAGAACCAAAAATTAAGAGAGCACCTCATCGGTTTTAGGCGTGACCCACAGCAAAGTTTGTACGAATGGAAAGAGGCCCAGTGAGAACCTCAAACTTAATGTACCGTGAGGCTGTCTTGAAAAACAGGCTCTGGGCCTATGTTCTTGTGCTGCCTCTTTTGTGACAAACGACACCTTTAGATCACATGACAAAAAACAGTAACACAAAAGACTACAAAAGAAATGGAAAACAAGGTCCTGATTTGACAAAGGACGCTAAGCAGATGAGAACCGATACCAAAACCAAGGACCAAATTGACCATAAAAAGTCAAGGAGCTCAATGCAAAGAGAACAGAGTTCAGCACAGGTTCTGACCTGCCACAAGGCACAAGCAGCCTTTGTGGGTACTGCCCCTGGTTGACGGCGGGAGTCCATGGCAATGCGCAACTTAGACCAGGTCTTGTTGGAACCTGCAGAAAAACTGTGGAAGTGAAGACAACCCAAATGAGAATAAGCAAAAGGTGTTTACACAGAACTTGCTATAGAAAGGAAGTCAGCCACCATCACTGGCCTTCTCCAGAGATTCAGAGGCAGGCAGGGAAGTCTGGGAGATTTATGTTAGAAGAAGTTACATTCTGATTGCAGGTTGCTGGCCTAGGGATGCTGTAAGCTGGCTGACTAGAAGCACTGATTTCTATGTGATTGGTCAGAGATTCATATGTTGCTTTCTGTGGTTGGTCATAAATTGAAAGTGGAGGAAAAAATTAGGGAAGCTTGCAGTTATTGACCAAATGCCGGTATGTTTGACTGACTGTTGTAAAGGTCATGATAGAAGCTGTTTAGTCTTTAAGTACTAAGAGTTTAGAGGGTTTCTTAGCAGTTTGGCTGCTATACCAAAAATCCCATAGACTGGGTAGCTTGAAGAACAGATGCTTATGTCTCACAGCTTTGTAGGCTGGAAAGTATAAGATCAATGTGCCAGCAGATTCAGTATCTGGGGAGCATCTGTTCCTTGGTTAATAGCCAATCTCCGGCTGTGTCCTCACATGGCAAACAAGCCAAGGGAGCTCTCTAAGGTCCCTTTTATAAGGGGACAAATGTCATTCATGAGCACTCCTATGATTTAATCATCTCCTGAAGGCCCCACCTACTAATTGCATCACATTGGGGGTCAGAATCTCAACATATGAATTTTGGGGAAACATAAACATTCAGTCCATGACATAAGGCAACAGAAAAATGGTGCCTGTGCATTTGTGGGGCATTGACCTTCACTTCAAAACGCCTTCCTTGATGGTAATGGAGCATTTGACTCTCAAGGTGTGATATAAAAATAGACTGTAAATCAGAATTCTACCAGTTCTACCAAAGAGTCCACGATATGTGGATTTGAACAATGTATATCACAATATAACATTGAAGTTGTGTTTTGTGTACCAAGTAATTATCCATACTTCCGTATGTATACATAGTCTGAAAGTGTATTTGCCAAAATATTATCTTAAATCAATGGTGCCATATGTTTTGTTTTTATTATTTATGATGTCAATATACTGAGATATTTTAATAAATAGCACATGTCACTCAAAAATTTTATTATGAAGGCCGGGCGCGGTGGCTCAAGCTTGTAATCCCAGCACTTTGGGAGGCCGAGGCGGGTGGATCACGAGGTCAAGAGATCGAGACCATCCTGGTCAACATGGTGAAACCCCGTCTCTACTAAAAATACAAAAAATTAGCTGGGCATGGTGGTGTGTGCCTGTAATCCCAGCTACTCAGGAGGCTGAGGCAGGAGAATTGCCTGAACCCAGGAGGCAGAGGTTGCGGTGAGCCGAGATCGTGCCATTGCACTCCAGCCTGGGTAACAAGAGCGAAACTCCGTCTCAAAAAAAAAAAATTTTATTATGAAAAAATTATGCATCCAGTGTAGTTCAAAGAAATGTTTTATGAACATATATACATCAAGTAACTAAAGAGCAAAATTCACATTTTCTCTTTGCTTTATCATGTGTCAGTCACTCCACCCCGTCTGCCACAACCAAACACGTTATTATTATTATTTTTTTTTTGCATTTCAAAGTAAGTTGCAGACATCTTTGCAGTTCACCCCGGGACACAGTGGCATGCAGACTATAACATAGGGAAAGCAGTGAGAACCAACATTGCAAGAAAGAGGATGAATTCAAGTTCACCCAGGTTTATTTCAGATCCCAGAGCAGGAAACGAGGAGAGCAGACGAAGAGAAATGAGAATTCTGAAATAGTCCACTCCTGGGGGAAGACTGCTGTCAGGAAGGTGGAGCTGCTGCCCAAGCGAGGCTGGAGAGAGATGTAGAGTGTAGAACCACTGAACGTCAGGGCTACACATAGTAGGGCCTGGGGCAGACAGAACTTGCGGCAGCAGAGGAGAAGCCCCTGGCCCATGTGGAAGACACAAGCTGGGTGGATGGTGTGGATGCCACAGTGATGTGGAATGAGAAGAGAAAATAGGAGCCTGGGCTCCAACCAAGGAGTGAGCAGAGCCACACTTCTCACTCACTGAATCAGGGAACAGGCAGAAGGCTCTGGATCTTCACACCTGCCCAGTGAGGCAGCAGAGGTGGGAGAGGGAGAGTCTGACTACACAAGCTCAGGGAGAAGCAGGGGCCCCAACCTGACTGCACATGTGTCCCTGATCTGATTCCTTGAATTCTCCAGGTGTTAAAGAACCACGGACAAGACTACCTCACTGGCAATAAGCTGAGCCGGGCTGACATTCACCTGGTAGAACTTCTATACCACATGGAAGAGCTTGATCCCAGCCTCATCTCCAACTTCCCTGGGCTGAAGGTGAACTATTTCCCAGTCCTCAAGAGGCAGCCCCTTATCTCCCATCTTGGGATCTAGTATCTGGGCCCTTGGACTGGTCCCATTCTGACTCCAGCCTTCTCCAGGTCTTCAGTGTCCCCCAGGTGTCCAAAATGAGCTTCCAGTTCCTGATTCTGAGTCATGGAAATGCCTTCTTGTTATGCCAAGGAAATTCTATGTGCGTGCTACCCCAAGAAGAATATTTTGCCTTTTATAATACCAGGGGCCCAGGGACCAGCATGTCTCCTCATCTATCTATTTCACTGTGGTTTCTGTTCCTGAGTTCGCTGTGATGCTCTTTATTCCAATATGCCCTTCTCTTCCCACACCAAGTGTGTCTGAGCGGGGCCCTTTCCTTCCTGGGTCTCTGGCTCCTGCTGTCATATAATAGTGTTCCTCTCTGTACAGCTCTCCCAACACACCACCCCAACCCTGTATTTCTCTATGGGAAAAAGTGGACCCATTCTTTGTCTTTAACACTTTCGATTTTCATTTCTAATGTAATTTTCCCATATCTTCCCTTCTGCTTAGATACTGATCTGTGCTGATATCCACAGCCTCATTGTTCTTTCTTGTCTTGTACAAGAGCCATGAACCTGCAGATTAATGTGTAAGAAAGAGGGTAGGAAGACTGAACTGAATAAAGTCTTAAAGACATTGTTTGGGAAAATGCTAGCGAGCTACATGTTCTTGCTCTTATCTTCATTTCTCACTCGGTGTCTGTTTCTGCCTCCATGTTGGTGCTGAGGGAGGGGACCCAGTTGGTCTTTGTGTAGGAAGGGCTCAGAATCCCTGGGTAGTGTTAATGGTGGTGTCAGCCCTTGGCTTTTACTCTGAAACTGTGCTTTGTGCACTGCAGGCCCTGAAAACCAGAATCAGCAAACTCCCCTCAGTGAAGAAGTTTCTGCAACCTGGCAGCCAGAGGAAGCCTCCCACAGATGTGAAACTTTTAGAAGAAGCAGGGGAGGTGTTCAAGATTTGATAAAGCAGGCACGGATACCAAGAACATGCAAGACCAATATTCTTATGTCTTGCAACACTAAATTGTTCTATCTAAATGTTGATTGTGGCTATTGTGGAGTGAATAAACCTTTTTAAAATCATATGCTAATTACATAGTAAAATATGTATGACCAGATTTAGTTAAAAATGATTTATTTTAGCTAGGATCTGATATGAAATCAGATTTCCAATCTCCCCCTAAATTTTCTTGGAATTAAAAATTTAGTAAAAAAGCAAAATGTAGATTATGTGGTTTGTTTGACTTTTTCAAGAATTGACCTGTAACACTTGTCATACAAGTGTAGAAATTTTAAAAAAAGGTGTAGAAATTTACTTCTGACATTCTGCACAAGAAAAGAGTTATCATTCTGGGTCATTGCAAAATGAAATTTTCTTTTTTCCTTGACATCCACATTATTTCTGATGAAAACATTTTTTCTTATGCATTTTCAAATAACCATTCCATCTGCTGTGGACTCCTCAGTGTTCTGGGAGGTGAGGAAATACTGAAGAGCAAGCAGACTCGCCCTCTGCTCTCAGGCCACCCTGCTGTCCCTCACAGTGTGTGTGCTCCTGGCTCGTCCTCACTCTGCTCCTTAAGGCTCTGTGGGGCCCCAGGCGTGAACCTTCCCTCAGTTCCCTCAGTGCCACTCAGGCCTGGGCTGCCAAGATGCAGATGGTATCTGAATTACATACAAGTAACTAAATGCAAAATCATTTTTCCCTGGTGTGTCAATGTGCCAGAGTGCTTGGATTAGGAGCGATTTCCAGGAATCCTTCCCTGTGTCTTGTAGCTTCTGGGGGTCTGTTGGCATTTCTGGGGTTTCCTGGATCATGGCCATATCACTCTGATTTCTGCTTCTGTCTTCCAGCACCTCACTCTCTGTGTGTTGTGTCTTCTCTTTGCTGTGAGGACAATTGTCATTGGATTCAGAGCCTATCCAGATATACCAAGATGATCTCAAGTTCTCTTACTTCATGACATCTGCTCTGCAAAGAGCCTTTTTTCAAATAGGACCACACTCACAGGATCTAGGGATTTCTATATGGGCACATCTTTCTTGGGGGCCGACATAACCCCCTACGTGGTACAGATGAAGAAAGATGATTTGCAATTGATGAATCTGGGTGATGGCTACTTTCAGATTTGTTACATTACAGGCAATTTGAGTGATGCAAAGAGGAAAGCATATGCAAATAGAGTTTTCGGATTTGGCAGAAAAAATACAGGACACCCATCTAAATGTGAATTTCAGATAAACAGTAAATAATATTTCAGTATAATCATGTTTCATACCATGTTTAGAACATAGTTATCACTAAAAAATTATTGTTTGCCTGAAATTCACATTTATGTGGATGTCCTGTAGTTTATTTGGCAACCCAGTAAGAAGAGTGCCATCAGCCTGTCCTCCAAAGACATCCCCTCCCAGCTATGCTCACATTAGATGTTGCCCTAATCCTTGCCCTAATCCTTGCATCCAACTAATGAAAAAAAACATTTAAAAAGCCAGTTTCCGCTGACTTGCAAAGAGAGCAAAATCCGGGTGAAATGTATTGTTTAAACTTTAATTGCAACCTTGAAAAGGAACATATTAACCAGTTATCCTCTGATAAGCATATCACTTGCCTCATGTCTTAGAATCCACTAGGTGGCCCTTTGGCCATGTAATGTGTGTGGGACTGGCTTTTCCCTAATTTGACCCTTCTCCTTTCAGTGGGAGGGAACTATTGAAAGGAACAATGAGCTTATAAATACATTAGGACCTGGAATTCAGTTGTTCAGCCAAGCCACGAGGGTGGACAGCGTTTAACAAAGTAAGTACTGGTCTTACAAATCTCCCTACGGTGCCTCACACCCTCCTCTCTAGCCTCCTAGAAAAATATGCTAATATGTGTTCTTAGCATAAGAAAAATTCTGTTTTTACTCATATCATGCCATCTTGGTGTGTTTTGGTGATAGCTCAAGAATTGTTTATTTCTTTTCTGTTGGGTACATCTTTAGAGAAATGTAGAAATGAAGAATTCAGAAAACCAGGGCCTCAGAATTTAATGGTATGGGAAAAAATGACATGAGAAGAAAAAAAGAAATGGCAGTATTTTAAACAATCTGAGAATAATCAGTGCTCGAAGAAGTGGCAATGTATGTGAAAATTAATTTCTCTGTAGAAGTAGTCAACACACAATTGTTGTAAATTGTGATACTGTAATACTATATTGCCTGTGAAAATTCAAAACTTAGGTTTATTATAATTAGAATAAATTAGGTTGAATGTCAGGAGAACTAGATTCTAGTTGAGACTTTGCCACTAATGAGCTTGACAAGCAGTCATATTCTGTCTCTGGAGTTCTACCAACTCATAGCAAATTAGAGAATAGCTAAGAAAGAGTCTCTGACTGTTGATGCCCTTTGAACTGTGTAATTCTTTGAATGGAGAGATGTCCTGCCCACCCCAGGAAGTTTCTAGGCATCTCTGGCCTCTACCTATCTGATTTGTAGACCCCTCTCCCTACATGACTTCATGGGGCTCAGCAAGGCTGTGTTACTGATGTGCCACACTGCTTGGAAAGTCACTGAAAATTTCTTGTTAATCCAGGTGGACTGATTAGTGAGTATCATTAACCTCTGCACAAGAGCTAAAAAGCAAAGAGAGAGAGAGAGAAAGAGACAGAGAGCCATCATACAACAGGTTTAATACAAGTCTGGATTCATATAAAATCTTATTTCTACTAGAGTTCTATGGACAAAATATAAAGAACTAGAGAGATGGATACAAGATAGATAACAGATGATGAAGAGGCAGACAGATTACAGACAGATACAGAGAACAATAGATAAAATAATACATAATTGGATGAGTAGACAGAGATTACAAAGAGATACATATACAGAGATTGTTCATAGGTAAAATAATTGATGGATAGATAGATCAAAGAAAGAGGTTTCATGTGCTCCTCACTGTCCAGAGACTCACCCATCTGCCAAGCTCTGGGACAAGAGCCAACACCCATTGCTGAGCTCCTACTATGAATTTTTTGTACACCATCTCATTTAACTTTCTCAACAACCCTCAAAAGTAGAAATAACTATCTCTATTCTAAAAAGAGAAAATTGACGCTCAGAGATTAAACAACCTACTGCATTTATGCACCTCATAATTGAAAGAGTCATGGTTTATCTCATTCTCCCTTCTCTTTGATAAGAAACAGAGTAATTGGGACCACCTCAGAGATGTAACTCCTTTAATTTCCTCCTGGAATTAT